>NC_136687.1:26101680-26752493 GCF_903797595.1 Erithacus rubecula
TATATTCCCTTACTGGATGCAAAATTCTTTATATTCAGTGAGCTATTGGGTAAGAGTTGCATAACATGTAACAGCTGGCCTTTTTAAAATTCATGCTCTAGATTATGCAGAGATAACATTTTGGAGTTAAAATATCAAGTGTTTTCCTGGATTTTTTCAATCTTGCTAGAACCCACAGTATCAAACCTATAGTTCTCAAAGGCATGTCAAAGAAGTTGGGTATGAGTTTTGAAACCTGCTGCCTTGCTGACAGGGCATTAAGCATAAAGAAATGTGATAACACCAATCAGCAAGTCATCAGCTTCTGGCTCCTCCCAAGTTTCAGCTGACTTCCTACCAGACCTGTGAAGCAAGCTGTAAGAATTATCTTCCTCTAGGCAGCAGTTTCCAAGTCAGTTTGCTCCACAATGCCTGTAGAAACTTGGTGGAAATAGCAGATTTTATCTTGCCTGGGGATTATAGTCTGCTGCCTGAAAAGATGGTGTTGACAGTATGTTCCCTATTAAAAATGCAGTAGTACAGTATACAACTTACATAATCATCCACTCAGTAATAGAACTCTTCAAAGCACATCCTTACCAATCTCCTTTGAATATAAGCAGGGACAATAGCCCTGGGATTTGTCTGAATACATCTGAGGAACAAATTCTGCTTTTAGGATATCCTGGATTGTTCACTTAGTCATTCACATCTGAATGTCAGATAGGAAGATTGGAATCATCTAGACTAATCCCCATGCTCAAGCTGTGTCAGCTAGAACCAATTGCCCACGACCATGGCTGTCAAATTTTTAATACCTTCACAAGTGGAGATTCCAGACCCTCTCTGGGCAGCCTATGCTGGTGTTTGGCCATACTCACCAGTAAAGAAATGTCTTGTGTTCACATGGGCTTTTCTGGGTTTTCATTGTGCCCATTGCCACCTGACCTATTGGTGGGCACTACTGGAATGTCTCTCTCATTCTTGTTTCCTTGCATCAAGTATTTATTGAATGATAGAATAATTTGGGTTGGAAGGGACCTTTAAAGGTCATCCAGTCCAACTCCCCCTGTGATGAGTATGTATGAAGCTCTGAGCTATACCCTTCCCCAATCCGTTGCACTTGTTGATGTGCCTGAGCTTTCTCTTCTTCAGGCTGAATAGTCTCAGCCTCTCCTCATACAGCTGCCTCAGTCCCTTTATCACTTCTGTGATTGACTCATTTAGTCCATGTCTCTTGCACTGGGCAGTCCAGTCCTGGTTGTACAGTGCTCCAAACTATGGTCACACAAGTGCTGAATGGAGGGGGAGGATGACTTGCTTTGCACTTCACACTACCCAGGATGATGTTGGCCTTCTTTTTTGTGAAAGTGCACTGCTGGTTTGTGATCAGCTTGTTGTCCACCAGGACCCCAATGGCCTTCTCTGCAGCAGGTTGGTCCCCAGTGTATATGGTGCCTGCATTTATTATTCTCCACAGATCCCTTCAGGTCTTTGCATTCTCCCTTATTAAAATTCATGAGGTTTCTCTTGAGCCAATTCTCCAGCTCGTCAAGGTCCCACATGATAGCACAACTGTGGTGTTTCAGCTGCTCCTCCCAGCTTTGCATCATCTGTGAATTTGCTGTCACTCTGTCACATCATTTCAGGTCATGAGTGAAGCTGTTAAACAGTATTAACCCCAGTAATGATCCCTGGATTACACCACTTGTGACTTGCCTCCAACTGAACTTTGTGCTGCTGGTCACCATCCACCAAGCCTGGACATACAGTTGATTTTCAAGCTATGTAGTTACCTAGCCTTTAATTTGTCAGCTTGTCTTTGAGGATGTTAAAGGGTCTACCTTAACTCAAGCTGAGGTAAACAGCTTTAGCTGCTCTCTTGCTCATCCAACAGGCTGCTCACCTTGTAGAAGGTTATCAGATTGTTAAAGCTTGATTTCCCTTCTGAAAACTTACAGTGATTGCTCCAATTTCCTTTATGTCCTTCATATGTTTGGAAATGGTTTCCAGGATGTTTTTCTCCAACATCTTTCCATGGATATAGATTGCTGCTATATTGTTTTCCTGTGCTTGCAGAGCCCAGATAATAGACTTGATAGGAAAGCTGTCCTATTAATTTTATTTTAGAGACACTTAAATGATGAAATCTCTAGATCCTGGATTTCCTAAAAAATCAGAAATTTTTCTCTCGGTTACCTTATAGAGATCAAATTGAAATTTGTCTTGTGGCCAGTGAATGGGAGGAAGCATGAAAAAGGAGCATGTAGAAATCCTGTAGAACATTGCAGGCAATGTGGCTTCAGGGACTAAGAGGAGTGTTTGGGATGCACAAAATGTTGTGTTTGCAATGAATTAAAAAATATGTATTTTTCCTGATTTTGTAGTCTACTCTTACTAGAGCAATGCTACATTGCAATTGACTTGATCAAAAAGAAGTCTAATATTCCCAGTTGATGCCTGTATTTATTTTATAAGTGAAACCCTGAAGAGTGATACAAAATCAGTGGCCTCGCAAAGATTTGAGAATATTGCTTAAAACTTTGTCCATCAAGGTTATTTAGTTCTGTTTTGGCTTTTCAAGACTGTGGATAGAGCAGCAGGAACATGTGAGGCCAATTCCCTTATTCCATTCAACTGAATATCACCAAAGTGATTTATACTAGGTGCATTTGTGTGGTGAAGTGAGATACTACCTACCAAACTAACCATGGCAGAGAGGGAGAGAAATTGGAAATCTGTCAGAAGATGCCTCAAAACAATGCATATTCTGATAGCTAATTTTCATTTCCTTGCTAATGAAGGAGGACAAAGTCATTCCTGCTACTGAAACATTTATTTTTTGGTTTTTTTTAGTCTTTCTCTTGAACATAAATATTTCTTCTCTTTTTAGATATGGGTAAATCAGACAAGTATCTAGGTGGAAAGGCAATCAGACAATGAAATTATGAGGCTTTATAAATAATCCTCTTTGAATATACTAAATATACTCAGAGAAATTGTGTGATTGGATGTGGTGTATGTAAAATCAAGGTCTAAGAGAAGAATTGAAGACAACCATCAGAAGCTTTTTGCTCTTGTGATTGAAGGCTAGAAAAAATGAGTGTCATATCAGCAGCACATTGTCAACAGTGTTGAATGGCCTGATTACTGAGGCAATTAAAAAAATTATTAGGAAAATCAGCTGTGCTGGCCAGATAGAGAAAAGAAAATTTTAATTACTACTATGGTTTGTTTGTGAAAATGATAGTAAGAATTCATTACACTTACTCTTGAGAGAGCAAAGCCACCAAGCCTCCAAATTATTTCTTACCATTTTTAGCTTTTAAGCCCCTCCTTGAAGTTTAGAATTTTGCCAAGGAATTGGCCTGTGTATTTTCAGAACAGGTTCTGAATTTTTTCATCCTATTCTAATCATTATCTTTGTCCTGCTTTCTTTTGCAGTAGTTTACAATTAACTCAGTATTCCATCTGCTTTTCCTATAGTACCAAAATAATATAAATAACACATTTTTCATGTCTTCATGAATAATTCTATTCTATTCCATCTCTTGCAAAGTGAGTGCAAGCACAGAAGTGGAGAGTTTATCACCATGATGAGGTTATTTGGTACAATAAACAGCTGGGAGATGAAAGCTCATCTTAAGAAAATGTTTTATCTCATGTTGTGAAACATTTTGAATATGGAACTGTAGCTGGTAGTTTAAGGTCAATTTCTATATGAAAGTCAGTGCCTGCCAGGAAGGGCATGAAACGTGTGCAAGGCTAGTTCAACTCCTTTTTCTCCTTGTGCTCAGAGCTGCTCTGTTTCAAAGAGTGCTGTTTAGAAATGCTACTGGATGTTCTTACACTAGAAGATTATATTACAAAGTTTGTAGTGTAAAGAATCGGCTGATATTCTGCAATTGCACTGGAGGATTATATTTAAGTAAGTGCTAAACTGACATAATGTGCAGGCATTGCTTTACATTTCTGAAAGCCTATCTACCTTTGATTCAATACCATCCTGGATCTTACAATTTGCTGTTGTGACTGCTACCATGCTTGCAAATCCCTAATTTAAATTACCACTTAAGAAACTTGATTTATCTGTTTTGTGTGGCTAATTTCTATTTTCACTCTAGCAGAAGAAGAAAGAAGAGGAAAGAGGAAGAGAAGTAATTGCTTTGTGATGACAGGAAAAGAGGTGTTTCTTTAATTCTTCCTCTGCAGACCTAAGAGGAATTTTGAAAATATTCTCCTTTTAAGAGTTATCTCCACTGATTCTCTCCTTGTAATACTGCTTAGCATTTTGTATGTTCAGCATTCAAGTAAAGAATAGTACATATGGGATCTCTTGGGATAGCGTGTTCTAGCTGTACAACATCCAGATTTGTAATTTCAAAATTAATGGATAGAGTTGGCAGTTTTATGATTTGCTTTGTGTTGGTGCTTTTTTTCCCATGGAAAGATTCTGATCTCAAAGTTCTACAATCAATTTTACTTTGACATCTTGTTTGTGTTTTCCCCAGAGGCATAGTTAGTTCTTGCTGATCACCTCTCATGGCTGAAGGAAAATGCAATGTCCATTTTAAGACTTTTTCCTAAAAAGTAGCTTCTGTGGGATGCTTACATAAGCAGACTGCAGTGTTTTTTGAAGGCCTTTCTGGTACAGTGGACAAACACATTACCTGTCACTGTAATACTGTTGGGGTTGGGTTTCTTTATTCTTTTACTTCTTTTTTTATTACATACTACAGTGTCCTTTCTGGTTCCTTTTGTACTGGTTTAGGAAGATATTGATTCTAGACATTCTGCAATATTTTTTCTCTTGCATCTGAGCATCTTCTGAAGATTTTTTTTTAGTAGAGGGACTTTGAAAACCATGGTCCTAGTTATCCCTAATTTACTACATTATCTGGGATTTTTCTAGTAATTGCTTATGTTTTAGCCCCATATTCTATTTTGTTTCTCTTAATACCTTTTTCATCTCTCATATTCACAGTGCAGGATTAGACCATTGTCTCAGTTTTAAACAACCATATAACCCTGTTTTAAAATTATTTGCTAATTCATCTCTATTTTGATGCATGAAATTGTCCATTCTCAAAAATCACACTGTGGTGTGGCATAGAACTTATATTTTATTGAATAATTTTATGTAAGCAGGTGTAAGACTTCTGAAGTAGATATCCTGTCATGCAAAGCCCATTAGATACATCAGGGGATTCCTTTGTCTCTTGTTGGTCTGAACTAGATGTAATCCCTACAATCACATGATAATCTTTCAAAAGAGAGATTAGCTAACATGTGGCCATTTCAGTGTTGCTGCCCTTGGCCAAATTGGTGTCACCCTTTAAGGAATTGGACTGATACCTATTGCTGAGTCTGGCCTTGATAACATGTCCATATACATTGCTTGTTTTGTCCTGAACTCACTGCAGTGCTCTTTCTTTGATTTTTCTGTGCTTTTAGACCTGTTGTGCTTCTTTTGCTGTTTAAATTTTAGGGCTCTTCTAGCTACATTAGAGCTCTGGCTTGCCTAATTTTTCTCGCATTTCCTTTTGCTTGGAATCTTGTGTATCTTGCATCCTTACCCAGTCTAATTTCTAACAAATGAAGATCAAAAGTTCAAGGCTAAAGGGTCAGTTAGAATGAATACAAGAACTTTTCCCCCACTTTAATGCTCTGTGATGTTCACCCTGGACAATGCATTCTTACAATTTCTGTATTCAATTTTTCTGTAGAGGTCTGATTGGTAAAAATACTTGGATTATAAACATATATGATAAAAAAGAAGAAAGACAAATGCATATCCCTATTGCTATTCCCACTCCCATCCTGTTTTTTTTTTGTCTCACTTAAAGCATGAGTTGCATAAATTAAAATTTAAACCATAAATTGTACACAATTTATGTACTGCTTCTAAGGAACCAGGACCTTGCAAAGTGAAAGTAAGATGATGGAAAATATATATGTTTCATTGACATCATACCCATGTTCACAGGCTGCTTCTTTTCATCTCTTCACTTTATCTACCTTTGAGTCTGTCAATCTGCCATGTCCATTGCTATTGCTTTTTGTCAAGGAAGCTGTGCCTTTGACAATGACAGATTTAGATTTTATTCCATAAATTTCATAAAAACATGCCCACTGAGTGCATTTTGCATTACTGTTTGATTATTTCTTTGAAAACGCTTCCATTTAAATGGAGAGAGTAATAATTTGTCCAGCTGCTCAACCTTGCCATCAGGGACATGTTCCAGGGATAAGCAGGATTTAGCAGAGGTTAAGGGGGTACATCTGTACAAGAGCTACTTGTTAATATATTAGTCACGTGTCACAGAAGGATTCACTTTGGGCAGGAGCTAAGTGTAGGGTACATCAGCTGATCTCTGACAGTAAGCTCCATTCTAAATTAGATTGCTTGATCTTTTGAGGCTCCTCAATTTCTAGAGCAGTATTTATTGCTTTTTGAAATGTTCAGGTAAATACTTAATCTGATAAACATTTAATGGAGGAAGTCCTGTATTCATAGTAATTTTCTTGATGTCAAGCAAAGCACAGTGGAACTACTATGTTAGCTTTTAGTACTTTGACAGCTTCTTCAGAAACATGCTTTCTTTGGCATAAACTCTTACACACGACCTGTGCCAGTTATGTCTTGTGTATTAATTGCAAACATGGGATGTGATATAATGAAACTCAGAGCGTATCAGAATTAAATTTGGCATTGCTGCAGGAAAGAGCCAGTTAATGTCCTTGTGTAATGCTTATGTAATAGATTAGATTCTCTGCCTGACTGTTCTAGTTGTCTGTGGTGGTATATAAAAAGCTTGCCAGCTTGCTAGCACTCAATTAGCTCATTCATGACAAGTAAACTAGTTTTCTAGCTTATAGGAGCAAAGCGCTTCCAATCCTCTAATTGGTTTATGCATATAATCTTTTCCACACACCAACAAGTGCAAAAGTTGACTTGCTAATTGAATCGGAGAATAATGTGAGAGAGGGGAATAAATACAGAAAGATCTAGTTTCTTTGTCAAGTGTAGACCATTGTTTATTGATAGCACCATTTGTTACTCCTTCAGTTCTTTTTGGTTACTTGAGATGACAGATAAATCTTACTAGAGAAGAAAAGGGATCATAGTCACCTAATGTGTAAAAATGTTTGGTTTTTCAAGATATACAGTTGCTATCAAGCTCTCAAACTTAGTTTGTTTTATATAATTTTAACTTTCTGCATGTTTTCTTTTTAATGTCTTTAGAGGATATAAGTAGGTTTTAGTCATTATGTGTTAAAAGTTTTTAACAGGAAGTTGTCTATTTTATAAAGCTTACAAAACTGGTAAAAGAGGAAGTTTTCTCTTTAGAAAGCATGTTTGGAAATCCATGTCTGCGTTAGTTCAGGTCTTTGAAAAATTATGCCTTATAGCCTATTTTATGGCATAGATGGTGACCTTTTAGGGCTTCTAACTTAAAGGTATAATAATCTCATGATGGTATATTTAGTGGACCTTCAAGGAATTTCTTCAAAACTTGAACTTTGAATATTTGAAGCAAGACAGTGCTGGGCTTTTGTCATTGTCTGGTTCCTCCCAGGGCAGAAGCACTGTGTCTGATGAGAGGTGTCATTCTGACATGGGACATGAACCTTCTGGGCTTCAGCTGCTTCTCCAACCTTTCTTACTTGTCTTTGGGACATCAAGAAATGCAGAAATACCTCTTCTAGAGTTTTTGGTGAGTTATGGTGAGGCACCACTTTAAATTTTGTTATTTCAGCCTCCTGTCTGACTTCTCATCCATGCAGAGTCTTACCATGAATTAAATGTGGGAGATTCTTGCTTCAAAGTATCAAACTTTAAATGCTAAGGAAAGCTTGAATGTTTTGTAAAGCTGTCGGTAACATCTACTTTATGTTCATTTAAGCTCTTTTTAAAGCTGCATAATTTTCTTTTGAGATGCTGTTATTGATATTTTTATCCAAATTTTTATCTTCTAGCTTTCTCATCTCATAGCTAATGCGTGTTAGAAATTTTTATATATGAACATAGCCAATGTATTAGCTCATTTATATATGAACATAGCTACTTTTTGGTTTAAAAATCAGTCAGAGAGTAAATATTAACTGAAAGCTTAATTCTTGTACTAGAGTTTAAGCAGATCCTTACTATATGCAGAAGAGAAAGTAATTTTCCTAGAGATTTTTGAGTCTTTAATAATTCAAATTTGAAAAATCACATAAAGTTGCAATTGAAAAGCTTTATGTAGGAAATCAGGGCCATGGTTTCACTTCACCTGTGGTTTTAGCTTCTTTTAACCTTCAAGAGAATGGCTCAGAAAATAGGTTGTATTATTAAAAAAATGTCCTGAGCAAAGAAAATACGTATGTTCCTGTTGCAGCATGACCACAAACACTTTATTCTGCCAAAAGCTTTTCTCTCTGCCAGTGAGCTCCTCTGCTCATTGGGCAATATCTCCACAGACAATTTATGTAACTGATTTCCAAGATACCTGGTGTAACTCTGTGAAAGAGCTTCTGGACACTCTCAGGATGGATACTAGTTCTGACTGTTACTTGATAAGAATAAAATGTCTTATGGTTTGCCTTCTGCTCTGAGCCTGCTTGAGCCCTTATAGTCCTAGAAGCATTTCTCAAGCTGGATGTGTGGATTCTCCCAAAGCACACAGAGTGTCAGAGAAAACCAATGACACCTTGGAGAGGAGAGGGCTCCTGGGAGACCTCATTGCAGCCTTCTTTACTTAAAGGGGTTTCATGAAAAGGAGGGAGAATGACTTTTTATATAGGCACATAGTGACAGGGCAAGGGAGAACAGTTTTAAACTACAAGATGACAGATTTAGATTAGATGTTAGGAAAAAATTATTTAAGGTGAGGGGGGTGAGGCACCTGAAGCAGGTTGCCCAGAGAAGTTGTGGAGTCCCATCCCTGGAGGTGTTCAGGGCCAGGTTGGATGGGGGTCTAAGCAACCTGATTTCATGGATGGCATCCCTGCCCATGGACAGTGGTTGGGACTAGATCATCTTTAAAATCCCTTCCAACTCAAACCCTTCTATGATTCTTGAAGGGTTTCCTGATACTGGCCTGTTCAGGAAAAAAAAAAAATCTCTGAGAGCTTCCATTCTATCTCAAAATGCAATATACTTTAATTTCCACAAAATGAGGTGGTAACTGAAAATGGTGATAACCTTAACAGCTCTCCTTTGTGCTTTATTGCTCACTCCCTGCCCCATGGGTAGATGTATTTCTTAGATGAGAGCAACCAGGCTGGTGTGTGTGAGCACAGCCCAGCAGAGGGAAGTACCTGGATAATCAGGGAGCAGGACTGTGGTATAGGCATGGTGGTCAGAGCAGGTCTGTCTGGTCAGGCACCCAGGGTGCCACTGCCCAGCAATCTCCAGGCAAGTCCCTAGAGATGGGGCAGGGCTGAGACCAGGCCAGAGAGGCAGCCTGTGTGTCAGGGTCTGTCTGTGGGTCTGGTGGTCAGGCACAATCCATAGCTCATGTGGGAGACAAGCAGTTGTGGCCCAGCTTAAAGACAGCTTGTGTGAGAAAGGGGAATCAGCACCAGTGGAGCATCCCCACAACACCATCAGGAGGGCTCTGCCCAGGGTCACTAGAACCCCACAGAGCGGTATAAATGTGTCTCTAGTATAACACTTCTAGTGATGGATGCCTTTCCATGCAGTGTCCAAACCTCATTGCCATTTAGCAGTTTCCAGCACTGATTCCATGCCCAGTTCCCAAGTCTGCTAAAGGTGCAGGCTGCTTTCTGGATGTGGCAGAGAATGTCTGTTGCTGTGGCTGAGTACTTAGGAGAGAAATAAACTCTTGGTGACTGGGAGTTCAGTTCTGCTGAGACACATGGGAGAAGTTATCTAAGAGACAGATTCAGTTTTCTGTAGATTGTTAGTCCAATGCTGTGTTTAGAATCTGAAGTTTTAACATATTAGCAACACTGCTTGCTAGCAGCGAGCCACCATTATGCAGTCATTTATTCTATCCAATAGTATTGAAAGGTTAAATGTTCTCCTGCAGTGCAAAAGTGAAACATGAGTCTTGCTTTAAGGTCACACATTGCTTTATCTGATATTACTGGACAATATATTGCAAACAAGATGGATCCCCAACCATTCATCTTTTGTGATGCTTGTCATAGGGAAGAGGTCAAATGAATTTTACGAGCTTGTATTATGCCAAGCATTGTGAAGACCACTCAAGAATGGCAGAAAGTTACTGAGATTGCCAAAGCTCTTTGGAAAGTTCCTCATCCTCTCATATCGTAGTTATGATCATCTATTTATCATAGTTTAGCAGATATTCTTTCTAGAATGGGTGGTGTAGTTATAACAAGAAAATTTGTCAAAATAGATTAAATTATATTGAATATTCTATTAAATAATTAAAAATCATAATAAAAAAATCAAAATAAATATGCAAGTTCATTATGCAGACACTTCTGTGATGCTTTCTTGTGGTACAGGAAAGGATAATAAGCTTTCTGATTTTTGATTATCATACCTCTGGCATTTACAGACATTTGTTTGGCTGCAAGTCAAAAGAAAGAGGCTGGGCTCTCCATTGTTTAGTGTCTGTGCCCTGAAAAAAGGGATTGGCATCCATGAAATTTCTCAGAGACTCTGAGAAATCCCTCTATAAAGAGAAAATAGAAGTGCTAATTGTGGGAATATTTCTTGTTTATGGCAGCAGTTTTCCTGAGATTCTTTGTTGACTCTTAGGCAAAGTCCTACACACCACAAATACAAAGCAATAGAAATTTAAGTTATGATAGATCTTATGAAAAGGTGCTCTTCCTCTTAAATAGTGCATATTTTAAAACTATTTTCTTCAAAGAAAAGTTTCTCAGTAGCTATAACAAGCTGTCATTAAACTAGACAAAGAAATACAATAAATCTTTTGATACTCAGTGATTGAAATTGCACCCTGATGAAAAGGAAGCTTACTAATTAATTATTTACATCTGCTCTTGCACTTATTCTGTATCCTCCTGTCCCTGTCTTATGATGTGCAAATACTAGGAAATGTGGCACAAAATGACTGGATGGGTATGGGAAATGAGCAGTGACCCAGTCTCATGTGAGTTTCAAAATCTAGTCTCAACTAGCCCTCAACTGTCATTATTGGACTTGTGGCAAGAGAGGTAGGAATGGTCAAGGTGAGGATTTTCTGAGTATCCTTAAATATCATATATACCTGTGTCCTTTTTCCCCACATTCTTGATAGTTGATTCATGAGAAGATAATGCATCTGCCAGTACCAGCATGTACAGGGATTTGTGGATTAACATTTTTGAAGTCATGTTTTTATCCTTAGAAGCCAGAACTGTAAGAACTAGAAATTAGTATTCAAAAAGACTTTTTAGCACTTCTCTGCTTTTCTCAGAAAAAAAAAAAAAAAAAAAAAAAAGACTGCATTTTACCCAAACTGAAGTAATTTTTATTCCTTTTGATTACAATGGATTTGAGCTTCAGTGATATATTTTGAATATATTGCCACATCTTTCAGGCATTTGTGAGGAATAGTGAAATAATGGTCACCAACATCTCTGGTTTGCTCAAGATCAGAATCTTTGGACCAGCAGTGTCCATTTATTGCATTTGTGTTTTTGTTTCTTCCTGTGTCAAAAACTTGATTTTGAAAGATATGATTGACTTTCTGCCAAATCCTTTTCATCACACCTACATTTAGGGGAGCTCATTACTATCAGTCATGAATAACTAATTCTTTTCACTCTCCTCATTCAGTTGTTAATGTTTTTATCCATTTCCTATCTGTTTAATTAGATATTTGTAGACCTGTAAGTCCCTGTGCAGACTTGGTATACTGCAGCTAAAGGATCAAATCAAGTGGATTACATTTCTAATGTAAATAGTTGAATTGTTTCCAGTTTAACACATATTTATGGTTTATATTAGTTAACAAAAAATCCAGAATTACCAGCAGATTATAACTATGGCAACAGGAACAGAGAAGATGGAACAATTTCCTTTTGGAGTGCAATAGGCAAATGAGTCCTAGGTTTTGTTTCCACTGCTGATACTCTGTTCACAAGTCAGAACCATTAATGTGTGATATCTGAAACAGTTGGCAGTCTCACTTCTATGAAATAAATACAATGTGAAATCATAGCATGAATAACAGTAGCTGTTAAGGCTTCTGATTTGGAGAAATACTCTACAAAAGATTTGGTAAAATTTGTGAAATCACAGAGAATGGCTCCTTGTTGTGTATGTGGCTGAAAAACAATGGAAACAAATAATTTAATCAGTGCCAGATTAAGCTGTTACAACATGAAACTAATTGTACTTTTCATAGCAATTAACAATTAAATATTTACTAATTCAAAGTTATTTTAATGATTATTATAACAATGTGTATACACTTTCCACTGCATACAATACAGAGGTCCATCTTCAAAAATAAAAAGCCTTTTTTTGTAATTAAATTGCTCTAGTGAACCTGATTAAGCTTTCTTCTCAAAGTGAAAAGCTGTGTCAGTGATTATTGTCATTATTAATCATGGCTTCAGTTTCCTCTTTTAGAGAGGTTTTTTCTCTACTGAAATGTTCTTTACAACCTGGGTCTCTCTCTCATTTCATGCCCTCCATCTCCATCTTAATAGGTTCTCTTGGAAGTCTGTGGATGAGTTCACCTGCAATTCCAGGTTCAAAGGTGACTGTTCAGTGAGCTGGCATGGAGGAGAAAGAACGTACAGTTCTGCCTGCTGGTCATGAACACTTGAAATTCTCTGGTGCTTCATCACAGTTTTGGTGTCATTCTCGAACAAAATATTTCCATTCACTTTTCTGTGACTATTTTTCTTTCCTTATCACTGAGAAAATGAAAGTCTCACTCTAGTGCCTGGCAGCTTTTCTGTAGCCACTGCCTGTGGCATTCTATGTTTACCAACTTATTGTGATTATTTAACAAAGTCATAAGAATCAGGCCAGAGTCCAAGTCATGCATCCTCCTGCTGGGGGAGAGAGAGCTCAATGTGTCAAGCAGAGAGATTTCACTGTCTCATAACTGCTACCTCTGATTGTTCTCTGTGCAATCAGCCCTTGCCAGCTCAACAGCCTGAGCTCTACCTGGGGCTCAGGGAAAAGTAGGACAATGGAAGGTTTTTCATTCATAGCTGGTGCTGCGATGGAATGGCTCCTCTAACAGCTTTACTGCAGGCAGCAGAGAAGGGCTAACCACCTCTACAACCAGGAAGCATTTGATTAATCTGCAGAGCAGTACCAAGGGTTAACAGTGTGATTATCGTGATGAGTCATCCTCATTCAGCTGAAGACGATCATGGAAACCCTGTGGGAAACTAACTCTTTTAAAGAGAATAAATCAGCTCTTTTTAACAACTAATCTTTTGTTCAAATTGTTCATGGTGTTGGAGGATAAGCTGATCATCAGTAAGCACCAAGTGGTGGGACAGAAGGACAGTGTAACTTCAACAGTTTGTTGGAGTAGGGGTGGAGGAGGCAAGGGGAGGCCTGCAGACAGATTTGGAGGCTGAAGCTCATTTAACATCTCTACAGAACTGGTAGCTGAGAAGGTGGGGGAAGCAGATCTCCCAAGTCAATCCCACTGTTACAAGCAGTAGCTTTTCTTATGCCATATATCTATCTCTAGATTTTTTGCAACCTCTGTTGATAGGATTTGTGGTGTGAAAGTGCAATCCCAGCATGGCCTGGTGAACAAGACATCATAATGATAATGGTTTTGCCAATTTGAAATTTCCTTGCCGGTGCACCAATTATGCCACAGATTTGGCATTGGCCAAATCACCAGTGCACCCACCAGAATTGTTTACTCATTTCCTGCAGTGAGATAGGAGTAAGGCAAAACAAAGGCTCAAACTTCCAAGGGTACAAAGAAAAACCTTATTATTGGAAACTAAAAAAAAAACAAAAACAAAACTTTCAGAACACGTCTCTTTCCACCACAACTTCTTTTCTTTCACACTGACAATATACAGAAACAAATCAATCAATTTACCATCTCTAAAAATAGTCTTTCACCAGTTTACTTGGGAGAGGAGACTTCTCTTCAGTCTGTGGAGATTTCTTCCACAATGAACCGTTTTCTCGTGCCTCGATGTCACAGTGAATCAGCTGTCTGGGAGGATGGAAATCTGATCACTGTGTAAAAATCCCTTCCTCCACTAAGAGTCTTCCCACAACTGTTATCAAGGACCATGTCAACTTATGGGACACACTTTAAGGACTATAACAGTTCAAACAAAAGATCTCTTTGTCTTTGAAAATAGAGTTCTTTCTTCTCTTTCCTGGCAGACAGCAGGGATCTTCATCTCTCCTCTTTATTCAGATTTCTCATAAGATGACCACCACTTCAACATCTACTTACTTTAGCACAAATGCCTCTGCTCATGTCTACAGTTAGAACATTTCATCCATGCCATAATGCATTTCTATGAGTTATAGGAAAACAAGAGTCTCTTCTCCACAGCTTAAAAAAGAGAAGTTTCAGTTTGAGAGTAAGGTATCTCCATCAATCCCTTCCACGTGGGACCTGACTTCATCCTTTTGTCTGACCTTGGTGTTTTCACGCTCTTGCTGTGCATGCCTTCATCTCGGTCCTTTTCTTTCACTCAGGAGAGAGAACAAAGTGTCTGCAAGTCTCATTCTGGGCAGTGAAAGAGTTAATAACTTTTCCCGGGCAGAGTCTGGGGCAATTGGGGTGGAATATTTGAGGCCATGCTGGGGGCTGGCCAAGACAGCAGGGCCCCAGAGAGGAACAAGGGCTGCTCTGGCCCAGCCCGGGCTGGTGTTACCTTCTGAGAGCCAGAAATGAAAGAGAGATTCCCGGGGTTTTTTGGTCTTTACACGTCTGTTTCACAAAGATGCATGAACTTTCTCATTGGTGTAACAATGTGTCAGCAATGCCAGCAATACTGATTACAGACACTTATTGGTCCTTGTCATGTCCAAAGGGGGATGCCCAGGTCCTGACAGGGAGCTATTTCAGAAAATTGATACAAACCATCCCAAATACACACAGCAGTAGAGTGAGTGGCTGAGTATTTCTTCACTTACCTCTCAACACAAAGTGTCCAAAGGATAGCCAGTCAAGGTGACCCTCTCTTTCAGGCTTTCTTCCAAGTGATGAGTGCCATAAGGAGCATTCTATCCACATTTCATGTTGTGTCTCTGCACTCACCTAGGTCTCAAACTCCTGCCCTGTCTTCCAACAGTGTATCTAGTCTTTATGTTCTTCTGTGTCCCACCATGTTTCACCACTGGAATTAAGGACCTTATCCAGGTTTAAAGTCAAAAGGCTGGATGTGCTGAATAGAAGAGGACTGTAGCTTTTATACTTGTGGGTGAGCCCCATTTCTATTTTGAGGACTCCTTGCTGGGAGCCTTTTTTGACTGGGAAGGTTTGGTTAAGAATTAGGGGAATGAGTCAAAACAGTGTTTGAGAACAGGATCAATAGCTGAGACAAAGGAGGAATAAATGTACCCAAGTGTGGGTGAGGAAGCTTGGTGTTTGGGCTTTTTTTGTTTTGCCAGGCTTGTTAGTAGGGGTAAGGTCTTGGCTGTGACTTCAGCATACATTCAAATAAATTAGAAAAATTCAGTTTTTTAATATAATCACACAATTTTGTAGTTTGTTGCAATGAATCTGAAGTGCATGTATAAGGAAATAGCTTTAATCATATATCAAAAATTAATCAGTTTTAGGTTCAGAAATGTAAGTGTTTATAAGAAGGGCCAAGACAGATTTGCAGTGCAAAAGAAGTTTCTGGCAAAAGATTTTACTCTGACAGTGATTAAAGGATTACAAATGTTTAGAAATGTGTACAGATGACACACATCTCCTGTTTCAAAATTAGTCTAAGTAAATATATATGTATATAGGTACTTCCTGAAATTTTAACAACAAAATGCTTAATTTTGTGAGTTTTATGTATCTGTACTGAAAGGAGATAGGTTATGCATTAAATTAATAGCTTTAAATTAAGAAATAATAGCTTATGAATCTGCTGAATCTCCTGACAAATCTGTATGTGGATTCAGCTCTCAGCTGGAGCTTGCCCTCCCACCACATCTCTTGTGGAGAAGTCCTGGCTTCTGTATTTTGTTTGCAGAATAAGTAGTGACCTAAAAGCTTTTCTGTGGGGTTGTGTCCCCAGAAGATGTTGCCATGTGATTGAAAAGGTGTTCTTTTCAGTGGTACCCCAAGTGCTTCATGGTTGTGCCTGACTATTTCAAGGTTAGTTTTCTCAATCAAAGAAAAAAAAAAAGAAAAGTTTTAATTAATCCAGCGCACACTTATGCATATTATGCATTTCCCATTGGAACCAAAACCGAACGAAAGCGGATGGAAGGAGGGAGACTGGCAGTGAGCTTTGCCGTGGGTTGGCAGCAGGAGCGGCGGGTGCTGCGGTCTGTGTGTCGCTGCTGCCGCCCGCTGGCGCTGGGCTGGAGCTGCCCTGAGGAAAGCCAGGTGATGGAGATACAGGCGATATATCCTGGAATAGGGATAATATCCAGGAAATAAGTGTAATTTGTCTGAAGAACACTCTTAAACATCGACAGTCTTGTCTGACAACTGCCACGTTAATACAGACCTAATTAATTTTTTTATTCCTATTTCCATTTAGGTTTTTAATGTTTTTGTTCCTTTTGTTGTTCTCATGACTGTAATTGTGAGGATAGTACATATTAGGGCTAGTGATATTTCATTCACAAAAAGTTCTTTGCTGGAAACTGCCCCTTTTAGTAATGCCTAAATATAAAATAGCACTTCTGTATAAAAATACTTCCAGTTAACACCTGTTTAGACAGTAACAAGAAATCCACCCCAGAGCAAAACAATACCAGTGAGACCTGAGAGGGTTATCTGAGCTGTAACAGAGATCTCTCCCTTTCAGTTTACCCAGATGGCTCAATCTCTCTAAACTCCAGAGCAAACACATAAGATTGAAAGGAAATTTTGAAGGTCAACATGTTTTGAACCTTTCTGGTGAAAGTATTGCAAAATCACTATTGAGCTTTCTGCCAGTATTCATTATTTGTAGATTAAGTTTGATTTGGCTGGGCACTGGCCTCGTTGCAGCACAATATCACTTATGAACATTTTAGGCCTTTATTGCCATTTAAAATGTTTCTTAGGGTATCTGTGATTTAATACAAAGATGCACATCTATTTAACCTCAGCCTATGTGTGAGCTTTGTGACTCTACTACTTATTTTCTAACCCATTTTAAGATACTACTTTAAAAAGGAAAGGTTTGCTAAGCTAGGACAGATATTACACAAATGAGAGTTATTAGATACCATAATGATTAACTGCCAGGCTTTGATTAGCAACCTTAATCTCTCTTCTCCTTTATTGCATTAAATGTTTTAGCTTTCTCAGTTTTCTTGGTCTCAATGTCTGCCTCAAATCTCACAGTTGTGCCCTCTATCCCAGACATGGCTTGTGTTACAAGCATCCAGGACTCCATTACTCTCTTGCTATACCAGTTGTTATATATAGACAACATATATATATATATATATATATATATATATATATATATATATTCTTGAAGGAGCTTAGTATAAGACTGAGATTATTTCTGTTTGTGGAAGCTAACTAGAGCAGTGGTGAAGGATATTGGAAGGCAGACACTGGTGAGGAGTGTGTTTTGAGTCAATACATTTTGGACAAATGTAACCTTTTTGTTATGGTTTAAAGACCCGTGGAAGAAGCTCTTCACGAGGAAGTAAGAAGATGGAAACGAGTGAAAGAAGTGCAGGTGAACAGTGGCATGCTGTGGGCTGCCGGTGGAAGGTGCACTGTTGCATTTCTCCCACGGTGTGGTGCTGAGTGAAGGAGGCTGCGGGTCTGCAGCAGAAACCAGGACTGCCTGCACTGCCCTGAGTTTCTGAGCCTCCAACAGGCTTCCGAAGAGCAGAGGCATCATCTCCCTCTGACAGAGAGCAGTTCTATGTCCATTTCTGTGATAGTATCTTAATATCTTGTTAATAATGTGCTTCAGTATAGGCAGTAAGTCAGTAATTCTAGACTCATCAGAGTTACTTTTACTCAGGTCTTTCTGATAATTTTGTCACTTTATAGTCCAATTTTTTCTGGTTTTGTTTTATTTTCATTCTTTCAGTGACCTATCTTTGTTGTTTGTTTGCTTGCTTTATGTTTTTCAGTCTGAGACTGTAGCTTTACAAATTATTTTACTAGTGGCTGATCCAGGTACAGACCCTGCCCCCCCTTAGCTGTGCACTGTCACCTTGACTGTTTATTCTGCTGTAACAGTGGTTTACTTGATTGCTCTATCTGCTAAAGTTTTGTAATAAAAAATTCTCTTTTATAATGGGGATTTTACCCTATGTATGTACCTTATGCTACTCTTCTGTTTTTAAATTTATGATGATATCACAGGTCTGTTTAAGAGAGTGGTGAAACAAATATTATTATTGAGCAGAACTGAGATAATATTGACTTCAGCAGCTGGCTGGTTAATTATGTGATAACTGGAGGCAAAAGGACATTTCTGTTTCCTATACACTCTTTACATGGGATTTTTTGTTGTTTGCTTTCAGGAATATAATGTTCTTGTTCAAGGCTAAATTTTGGCAAAGGAACCTTGCAGCTCTTCACAGGAACTTGCTCTGTCAGAAACATTTGCTCATTTTCAGAAGCTGCCATCCACTTGAGACACTCTGTGGTCATGTCTTGTAATCCTTGTGGGGTAAGTTTTTGAATTACTTCTGTGCCTGCAGACAGGAGACAGTCTTTCTAAGCACACTGTATTGCTCATGCACTTATACTGGTTTTCAGGAATGATGAGATGACATTAGGACTTTCACAGGCTGAAACTCTGTGTTAGGAATCAGAAGGTAGAAATATTGTAAATGCTTTGTGAGTTTAATAATGATCTGAAAATAATTCCACTTGGTCTTTTGGCACTTGAATTACTTTGGGACCCAGCCAGTATTTCAGAGCTTCAATGTCTGAAACAATTCAGTGCTGCAGGCCATTTTTTGGATGTAAAAATTACTGTGGCTCATCTTTATATGCATATTCAAACAATATGCCATGTTCTGATAATTTTCCTTCAGAATCATAAAAATAAGAAACATCAACAGCAACTTTTTAACATTGATTAAAATCAATGTGAATATTTATGAGGTCTTTCAGAAAGGAAGGTTTTCATTGCTAGTTTAGGACCACTACAAAAACATTCCCAGGACGGTCTGTTTTACCATATTAAAGATTAGGTTTTATCAGTTATTATGTTGATTTATTTACCCACTATTTGTGTTGTCCTCAAAGAAATTTGGCAGCCTCTCTATCTTGAAGGTTATTTGATATTACATGTTGGATCAGAGCACAGTGAGTTTAACCCAGTCAACAAATTTAATATATCGAATGGGAAATAGAATGTGATAAAGCAAAAACATTTGTTTATTGTGGATTTTATTGGTCTTCCACCAAAAAGAGACTCTTTTGTGACAGCAACACTGATGTTATTGGTACATGATTATTTCCTGTTTCAATTAAAATAAATTTTTGATAATGACAGGAGACATCCCTTTTGTAGCTGAACACATTTCCTGGTACATTTCACTATTGATTTCCATGAAGATTATTCTAAGGTATTTATACAACGGCCTAATAATGCTAGCATTGTTGGGAATAAAAATATTATTATATTTATGTAGTCCTTTCAGAAAGCTGTGTCAAGGGACACTGTAAGAAAAAATAACCCTTTGGGTTTCATTTACCTTCTCCTGGGTAGGCACTTGTCTACTAATAGCCAAGTGAATATTCATTTAGAGTGAATGAATATGCTGTGGCTGTGAATAATGGCTGTGTTGTAGTTGAAACTACATATAATATCTGTCATATAATTTTTCTACTTCTGGTATTGCAAATATAGCTTCAGTTCAAATGTTGGCACTATGCTTCTATATTTTGCATATTTCCATAGAACTGAACCACCTGAGGAGCATATATATACAAAATTTGGACCTAACTAGAAAAAACAGAGATGCTCTGCATATTCTATTTGAAATTAATCATAAAAGAAGTTTTTGTATTTTTTAATGTATAGCTGTACTGTTTATGGCCTGTGTGAAGTTGTTTTACAAAATATGCTGAAAATTATAATCAGCAAATGATTTGTTAAAGATGTTACATAACTGCTTTTGTACTAATGAAATGTTGAAAGTCATCTCTTAGAGCACTCTTACAGTCCACTTGGGTATAGGTTCTAATTCATAAAACTATACTGTGAGACAGAATTCCTGTGTTATATTTTGGTGTGGAAAACAAGAAGATAAAAGGCTTATGAATGAAAGAGTGTCAGCTCTTACAGTATTTTGAAGCAAAGTTCAGGTCCATGCAGGTTATCTCTGTCAGAAGCATGAAATCATGTATCTTAAGGGCAATTCCCCCATTTATTGACAAATAATTAAAAGTACCCCAAAGAACCAAACCACATTTTTTTATTTAATCACAGAAAGGTAGTTAATTTCTTCGGATTTCAAGAATTCCAGTCAAAACTTATAATAAATGAAAGTAATTTCATATGGTACTCCTATGAGATCACAGTATTACAGGATGATTGGTGGGAAAGTCCTTTCAAAACTTCTTGCAGTTGTGTGCAATTTCCCACCCTCTGAAACTGTGTTTTTTATGCCAGGCCATATGACAAAGCCAGTGTATATAATAAAAATGCAGATAGAAATGAGCAGCTGGGGGCAGCAGAAACAAAGCAGGATTACTTACTTATTTAGTTTGAAAGTATTGTCTTAATGTTTTTATAGATGCATTTTGATGTTACCTTTCTTGAGTTTTTTTCATGTTTCTCTACCTCTGTCTCATTGAAACAATTTCCAAAAGAACCCCCTTATTTTAATGATGTTTAACACAACCTACCTGTACTTTTCTATACAAGACTCACTTCTGTCTGTTAATGTTAGAATTGCCATTGCCCTTTGTAAACAATGCCCTATTTTCCAGCAGGGACTGCAGCCCTCTAGTAGCTACTGTTCACTCTTGATATTCCAGAACAGATCATCACTCATTTCAACTGTACCTGTAAAATCAAACTCTTCATGTCAGAGAATAATATGATGACAGCTGAGTGAAGGTTAATGGCTCTGGAGGAAACCCCACGGCCTTCCAAGCTGTAGAGTATGTTGCTAATGGTGATTTCCATGAGACAGGACTGTCTACATCTATGTAGAATATTCACTGAATATTCTATGCCCCCTCTGGGGACATAAATTTTAAGTTGTGCTTTTTCTGCTGAAAATGTCTGCAGTCAGGTAAGGGTTGTCTCAGGGCTGCTAGTGACATTTCTGTAAGATGTTGACAGGATTATATGCTGCATACATGGAGCATGCTCATGTGAGTATATTGAGTTTGTGTGGCAAGATTTTGGTAGTCAGGGGCCCACAGGGGTGGCTTCTGTGGGAAGCTGCCAGAGGCTTCCTACATGTCTGGCAGAGGCAATGACTGCAGGCTCCAAGCTGGACCCACTGCTGGCCAAGGCTGAGCCCATCAGTGACAGTGGTAGCACCTCTGGAATAAAACACTTTAAAGAAAGGATGGAAAACACCTGTGTAACTACCTGGAGAAAAAAGGAGTCAGAATACGTGAAGAAACAGCCCTGCAGGCACCAGGGTCTCTGCCTCAGGCACTGTAGCAGAGATTCCCTGCAGCCTGTGGAAATAACTCGTGTTGGAGAAGTTCACAGAGAACTGTCTGCAGTGGGGGGATCCCACACTGGAGCAGGGGAAGAATGTGGGGAATCCTGCCCCTGGTGGGGAAGGAGTGACAGACACAATGTGTAATGAGCTGGCTCCAGCCCCCATTGCCCATCTCTTTGTGCTCTTGGGAGGTAGAGGTAGAGAATTCAGGAGTGAAATTGAGCCAAGGAAGAAGAGAGGAGTGGGGGAGAGGATATTTTAAGACTTGGTTTTCCCTCTCATAACCCTGCTCTGATTTGATTGGTTATAAATTAAACTAATTTTCCCAAATTCAGTCTATTTTACCTGTTATGAGAGTTGCTGAGTGATCTCTTCCTGTCCTTTTCTTGACACACAAGCTTGTTGTCATAGCAGAGACACAGCAGCTCTGGTGGGCACCTGTCAACTAGACAGGGGTCATTCGCCACAGCCAAGGGCGTTCCAAATGTCAGGAAAATTAATTCACAAACACCAGAGGCTTATGTCCAAAAAGGAGACAGAGAAGTCCTTATTGCTTTATTCAAATAAAGGGAGAGGCCATGGGGCATTCCCCTGGGATATCTCAAATTTTTTGAGGATGCAGCCTCCTTTTATCCTAATTTCCCGGCTGCATTTCCCTCTCTCTTTCCCCATTGGCTGAGGTACTTGAGAGGCACAGACTTCCCGGAATGCCTGACACCTGAGATTCCCCACTAATGTATAACCCTCCCTTTTAATTTTTAATTCTTATAAAATTCATGGTTTTTCCCCATTGCTTCTTTCATCTTCCAATATCCAGTTTCATTTATCAGCAAACCTACAGTTTGTTTGTAAAGGCAAATATCTTTTTCCATTCATCAATCAGTGGAATCCATCCCATCGTTTCTTTTATCTCTCAGTGCTGGCCTTATCTACCAGCAGATCCACAGCTCGTTTGTAAAGACAAATCCAACATTCCTCTCACAAACGTGTGAAAGTACTCTTCTACTGAGAATGGGTCTATTGAAATGGTGTTGGGGGACTGTATCAGGAGGAAGGAGCCAGTCATAGTAATGTTTTGTCCATAGGAAATTTGGGCTGAAGTCTTCGGAAGAAATTACCTCTGGCCTTCACCTAAGCTTTGTGCTGTTGAGGAATACTCTCAGTGCTGGTAGCTCCATGGGCAGCTGCAGTGCCAGCTCCTGGTTCAGCTCTGCTGGTGAGAGCCCCAGACAAGAGGCCATGAACTGGAACCATCCTTTGCACAACAAAAGGCACAGGGACCTGTGGTGCCAGCCAGGGAACTGGACACTCAGAGACAGGGCAGGAGCTGAGGACTCAGCTGGAAGACGCCAGACTTTCCTGAGGGTATGAAATCCCAGGGGTTCCTTTGCTGTTGGGTACCAGCCCAACTCTTATTCTGTTGTTGCACCATGATTAAATTACTGAAAGGGTCCAGAGGTCTGAGACCTGATGGAAAACCTGGTCTGACTTTGTGAGTGTGAGGTGTGTAGCTGTGAAGTGGCCTCTGTCCAAGTGAGACTGCCAGAGTGGTTCATGGATGGTCAGACAGCCCTTAACAGTTTTAGGGGAAGCAGTCATTTTGTTCCAAATGAGCAGAATTCAGATGTATGCAGTATGAATCTTGGGAAGAGATGAGATCTTGCATCATTTGATAACATAAATTAAGTCTGTGTACACCTCTGTCCCTGATTATCATTCTGCATGTATTTCACGTGTGAGAAATATCTCTAGTCTTTATCTGTGAGTGCAAGGACTGATTAAGAAAGAGCATTCGACAAAGTAACAAATATTTTTATGAAGACAAGGATATTCAGAGCAAAATGTGTCTAGAGAAAATTCAGAAAGATCAAAAGCTTGTTTTCTTCATTATGCTACTAGGAAGGAAAGGAAAACAATTCATCAAAGTACCACACTGTCTCATTGTAGCACAAATAAAAAACAAACTAGTTTATAGCGAAGTAAGTGAACAGCTGGTCTGTGAACTGTATGAGCTGAAGGATGAATTTGTCTGAGGTCTGTAAAATTTTATACTGTTACACTGAGCATCTAGTTCCTCAAACTACTGCTGAGTCTGTCCATCTCCAGAAAATGATAAATTTGATTTCTGTGAGGCTCAAAACCCATACCAAACCACAGTTCTTAAAATGCTAGGCAGCCCTGATTAAAAAATAAGTGATTTCATTATAAACAATCTGGCAACTTCTTTTGCTTTTAAAAGAAAAGAATATAAAAATAATATAAAAAACAGACTATATGATATGTTGTGATATAGTATGACGACTTGATAATATAAATAATGCTGTGCATTGACAACATCCAAAAACATATATATAGCATGTACCTGTAATAGAATAAGACAAAAATAATAATTATAAGCATGAAAAGTAAACCAGTTTTAACACAGCATTTTTAATTGTATTTCAAAGGAAATATTGAGAGTACTTGCATTTATTCTGAATTGAAATGAGGTCAGATTTTGAAATGCCTTTGTTTCCTGTGAAGTGGAAATTTGAAGTGCTGATCAGTTCTATTTCTAGAGGAACTTTGTAACTGATTAGATGTCAGACTAATTGCTAGTTCTTGTTTTCAAGAATCCAGAGGAGGAAGCTGTCACTTTGAGTTCCCAAATTATTTTCTGTACGTGTTTTGCATTTTGTAAATCTTTTGTAGTCAATCTAGTCTTCACTCAATCATCTGTATGCATTTGGAAACTTCTCTTTGTTAATTACCTTTTCTCCCCAGTTGTCAATAAAAAATATACCAAACATTGCTTTCATCATTGCTTTTCCATCCATGCAGGAGACACCATGGGAAAACATGATCTTCAAGAGCTCAGAATCCTGCATTAGGCTGTAGTTATTCTGCATGTCCATGTACTGTACAAGAGTAAACATGATTAACTCATGAGTAAACATAATTAACTCCATGAACTTTGAGGTATTTTCCATCCTAAATGATTCAATGATTGTATGAGTAACTGAAGATTATGCTACTAAAATCTTTAGTTCTGACCTATTTACCTGATTAGCCTGCACACAATTTTCAAGCTTGGCCTTTCAGCTTCAGCTTAGATAATTACATTGACAAAGATTGTTAAAGCTGCTTCTGTGCAGTTTCCTTATTATAGATAATGTCACAATGAGTTAGAAGATTCCTGTTTACATGCATTCAAATTCTTGATTAAATGAAATGTAAACCTCAAAACTTGCAACTAGTATTTCAAGATATAATTTATCTTTGCCTGTATTATGAGAAAATAACACATCTCAGTCTAGTAAAGTACAGACATCTTGTGGGCATTTTTACATTATTTTATCAACATGTCTCCACTGATCTTTTTATTGCTGTTACACTGAAAGAGCAACAAGAGCCCCCAAAGAGACTCTGAGTGAAATATAGCCAATGGGATTTTACTTTGAAAATACTTGCACAGTATTTAATGAAAAAATGCCAGTGTACTGAGGATTCATTAACTGTTGTATGTTGCCAACAGAGGAATCATAGCTTTTCCTTTCCTCCAGGCCACAAAGGCCAATCCTATGTCTTTACCTGACAAAACAATGTGTTCAGACTGTGAAATAACCTATGGTAAAGTTTTTTATTCAACAAAGACATCCTAGTGAAAAATCTGCTAGTTTTTTGACCTGAACTTCCACACTCTATCTTTGTCCTTTTAAATCTTTTAGAGAATTGTAAAGAACATCACTTAACAATTTGGAAGTGCATCACATACATCCATTTTGCATACAGAGTAAACTCTTGCCAGGAAAATTTAATAAAGTAATTTGCTGAAGCAGAAGGCTGTTGATAATGTACTCAGCATATCTAGCAAGCATACAGCACTGGCAGCTAGTTCTTCTAGATAAACAGAGGATTTTAGATATAAATGTCTAAGTAAAACCCAACATCTAGGATATCATCACCTGGCAATAAAAAAGAAATGGATTCTCATGATATCTTACATGGCATCTTAGAAGATTTTCTTTATGCATTCTCATTCCAGATTTTCATCTGAAATGGCAAAACAGTGTTATAGAAGCTTCCCATCAAATACAATTCTGTGGCAAATGCTTTATCATGAGGTAATATTCATTCATAAGAACCAAAGGGTTTTTCTGAAAAATGATGGTTTTGCTGAGCTGTTTCCTTGTCTTGTTTAATTTTCAGTTGCTTTACAATATTGCTTTTTGAACAGTGTTTTTGTTTTAATTAGAATTAGAAATGGTAGAGACTCAGAAGATCTGATAAAATTTTCAGTTTAAAATTCTGACTGAACTAATCCAATTACCTATCTAGGACACATGGAAAAAGAGGAAAGAGAGATGGATTTCTAAATTTTTTCCCCCTTTACGTTCAGATTTTTCATCCCATCATAGTTTGAAATTTCATTTTTGTGTCAAAAATACCTTCAGGATTGGCTTGAGGTTTCCAAATGATCTGACAGCTCTATCTATGGAGCTTTCTGGCCACCAAAACTCTGAGGGAAATGTGCTTTTCCTGTGGGTGCTGACAGGGGTGAGCTGATGAGGAATGGCATATGTGAATGTTCTGCATGAAACCTTCTTGTGCTGGCCCAATGGGATTACAGCACTGGCACACATAAGAGCCAGAGCAATGAAGAAGCATAAGTTTAAATCTTCTGGACTTTCATAACTGATGTAAGGTCCAGATCTTCAGATGACATTACAGAACAGCTATGATGACTTACTTGAAATTGTGTCAGCACTGTACTGGCACCTTGTATAAATCTCAGAGGATAATGGTATATTAAAATCCCTGACAAACAGCTTTTTTCTTCTCTAAAGTCATTTTAGTAAGGAAACTGGATCAAAACTGATATCAGATTTTCAAATAATACTGGAGTATGTCATTATACTTCTATGGGTGGAATTGGAAATCAAGATTAGGAAATTATATAGCTATACATGCATTGTGGTTACAAAACACAAATATGAAAACCAACAAGATTATGAGAGTTTTAATGTATTTGTTTTCCTACCATATGGCTGTGGTAAACACCTATGCCACAATAAGCACAAATGTTGTTTTAATATTTTCCCTCTTGTGCAGTGTAAATTAGACTTAGCTGATTGTGCTGTATCCAGATTCACTAACATGTAATAATCTGTGTATTCATGATGAGTATTTTCATAGAGCTATTTGTTTAGAAAATCTGTTTTCTTAATAACTTGACTCTGGTCTTTCAGGTAATTCGATTCATTTTTATGACCTCTCCTTTTTTTTTTTTTTTTTTGGGTAGGTGGATCTCTCTCAAATGAGTTTCTATATTAATAATTGAAATTCTATCCATTGAGGTACATTTAAATTTTATTGTGTAAATTATCTATATGATCATAAGATGCTTTAGGTTGTAATCTTTTACATGCTAGGACAGCTGGCCACCAACTAGAAATGTTTTCTAAGGCAGGAAGATGTGAAATGTACCCAGTCAAGCAAAAGGAGGAGAAATAGCCTTAGAGAAAAATCCCTGAGAAAAGCTGCTAAATCTCTGTTTTGATCTTTGTTCTTTTCTGTTTTGCTGGACTGTAGGTACAGTGGATTTTTATGTATTTGCATAGTGAAATTGTGTCAGATTAATCATCACAAAAGCTTTATCTTAGCCTTTTACAGTTGTAAATAATCCTCTGCTTTATGTTGGATAGTGATTTGGTGAAATGCCTAGTACTTGGGAAGGTTAGTGACTTGGTTATGTCCAGACCAAGACCAAGATGGTTATATCCAGACCATTTTAATATATATTATTAAAATAATTATTTCCAGTGATGAAATAAGCTTGATAGATTTAAATAACCTTGAAAAGAATTTGCCAAATTGGCAACTGTAATTGTTCATCAAGTAGTTGGATTGCTATGGAAGCACACTCTGCAAGGTTTCAGAGTAGGCTGATTTCATTGACATAATTTCTCACTCCTTCAATTGCTGGGATATTGTGAGCACAGTGAGGTGAGTACTTGTTTGAGCAGCTGCTGCCAATAATATGCCTGTCTGAAGGCTGTGCTAGCTGCTGGAAATTCTGTAATCATATTACCACAGTATGTGCTTCTCTTTGGAGGCGAGGAAGCTGTAAAGCCTTAAACATTGGATCAGCTAGTATTCTATTTGCTCTTGTGAATAGACTTTGGCCAGGCTGAATTTGTTGTTTAAAAAGCAAAACCTGGCATGATGTTTTCTCCACATCCTATGTGGCAATACATTGACCACATAGGCTCAGAAATAGGTCTCAGTGGTGTAGCAGTTTTCTGTACAACAGAAATTCAGAGTTGCCTGTTACATCGCTCACACTGTGAGTGACTAATCCATTGTAAGGTGTTTAAATCTGGCTCTTGCCAGATTTCTCTTCACTCTTCTGAAACTATAGCACATTATCTGACCAAGACCTTTTGCCTAACACTCTTCTTGGGAGACAAACAATGCAAAGTCTTTGGAGCAGGTTTTAATCCTTTCCAACCTGAGGAGAACTGGTCTCATTTATACTTTTTCAGAGTTCTTGTTCAGTCCTCTGAAGGTCAGTGTAGAAGTAAATTAAGGTAGTTTGTCAGCTACAGCTGCTTTCCTCTCTTAAGGACAGGAAAATCTCAAAAGAAAAGGAATTTTCCAGTCTGATAACAGTTATTTTGTATCTGTCTGCAGATTTTTCATTATTTTCCTAATGGCAATTATATAAAACTTAAGTGACTTGTTAAGTGGACAAACCACACAGTGGATTCATAGTCTCCCTTTTCTTACAGAAGTAGCATTAGTTTGTGTCACAGCAACCAGTTAGTCCAGGTATAGTGTTATGCTCAAGTGCTGCTTGTAAACTCTTCGGGTGTCTCTGCTCTGCTGTCCTATGCACTCATACCCTGGCAGGAATGCTAGAAAGCAAAGGCCTGTGAGGCTGACTGCAAACTGTGCTGCATTTAGAGTAAAAAAAAAGAATTACTGTTTCAGATTTCTTATTTGCATAGTCCTGTTGTTTCACAGGCTTGTGAGAGGAGAGGAAATGGCTGAACTGCTCGCATTCAGTGCAAGTTAATTTGTAGTTGTGCCAGTAGGCTCCAGCTGAAACTGAGCTGTGCTGTCCTAAGGCTTGTGTTAAATCACCTCTGCCTTCAAACTCTTAGCATTCAGATCAGAAAATCTAACAGGGTTGGAAGGAACTAGCCTTAGTGAGGTGAAATTGCTATGACTTTTCTTAATTTGTGGATCCAGATTCTCCCATTGAATTAAACACTTCTTTCAGGACAGTAACTATGTCTGTTCATTTTTTTTCCCCCAGCCATATGTTCCTTAGGTTATTAAGACTAAACAAAGTCAGGGGATGAAGTTTTTAGGTATCTTTGGGAAAAGTGTCATTACAGAGGCCTGATTATGCAAAGAAGAAAAGATTTTTTTCCACTTGGCAAATACCAATTAGCTTTTTCAGTGGCTTAGTGTAGGAGTTTAGTATGATTTCCATATTTTGAAAATAAAAATTGCTGAGAGATTAGAGCGACATGGATTTCAAAAAAGCATATCATATTCTAAAAATTATTATCCTCACAGTTTTGAGTTAACAGGATATATAAGAAATGGTGTTATATGAGCATTTCATTGAAGAAAATAGAACTGCAAAATCAAGCTTCTTTTTTCTCACTTTTAAAACTTGCTCATTTTTCATTTTTTTGGTGATTTAAATATTTTTCTTCAGGAGCTGTCAGATGGAATTAAAGTAGTCACCAGCATAATGCACTTCACTTAATTTCATGACCACTGCATCTCAAGTGAAATCCACTGAACAATTATTACCATTCACTTGCAAAAACTGCTAGAGTCATAATTTATATTTCCCAAAATGTTGCCAGTGAAAGTGTGAAATGCTTCTGTGCTGAATTGAAAACATGAAATGAACTCAGAATTTTTGTCTTAGGTTGAATTTAAATATAACTCAGGATTGATTGAAAATCTCAGTGTCCCAGATTTGTACTTTTAGGTTTCAATTTATACTAGGCATGAGTAAGTGTTGTTAGCTGCATGAATAATGCATTATTTTCTTCAGCTCAGCTCATTCCCTTCACATATTTATGCATATACACTGTTTAAATGAACCTAAATCTTGTATTGGTAGGTGTTCACTGGTGTTCCTGCAAGCTTCAGGATAGACCAGTTTCCTCAGGCTTGAAACAATTACAGACCTACCTACCCAGAGACCACCTTTTCAAATGATCATTTATACTTAATTGTCATCTGCATTTAATGACAGAAGCCCCCTTTCATACTTCTATATCATTATCTTGAATAAAGTTATTGTAAATTTAGATGTATTTTTATAATATATTTCTGGTGTCAGGAATACTAATTTGTGGAAATGAGAAGTAGCTTTTATGGCAGAACACAAATGCACCCAGGATTTGGTGCCTGAGGATGTGTTTTTACCTTAGACACAGGATACCATAATCAATCCACACCTTTTCAGAGCTCAAGGAGTCTGTGAACAAGGAATTGGATAAACAGGAGGAGGAAGCAGCTCTGAATTTGTCAGGTTTCATTGTTATAGGAGCTGCACAGTCCTGTTCATGTCAGTTCACAGAAATTAATTTTGTCAGAAAAGAAAGACTAATATTATCTAATCTTAGATTAATGGAAACTAATTTTGTCACTTCATTGACAATTTGTGTTTTATCATTCTACAGTTTCAATGTTGCAAACTTATTTTTTATATTATATCAGTTATTCAGACTTGTATGGATCCATAGTTTATTACTGCCTGTATGCAGATAGTATTTCCTTTATGTAGTAAGGTTTAGTAACAATTATTAAGGTAGCACATTATTATTGTACTCAAAGCACAAAAATAAATAAATAATGAATAATAAATTTAATCTACAAAAGAAGCTTTTAAAGATGTTAGTGATAGGTGTATGCCACACAACCATCACCTTCTGTATGGTTTTTTCCTCAGTTTCTTACCATGGATAATAAATTTTTTTCATCCCAGTGTTTGTGGTGTTTGTTATACATAAGGTACTGAGAAATGCAAATAACATGCACTCAGTCACAGTAAAGTTTGCAATAGAAATAGAACCTAATTTGTGCTTCTTGAGTTCATGTTATTGCCTGAATGCTACAGTACTGCCCATCTTTTTTATACTACAGTTGTATCTTTGAAAATTATCTCTAAATAAGGACTTACTTGAGTTATTCAAATTAAAAAGATGAAAAGAATCTTCTTGTTATTAAATCTCATTCTCAATTATTTCTTTCTGTAACTGGTAGTCCATTAAGACTGCTTAAAAAAAGAAAAAAAAAGGAGAAAAATAATTAAGTGAAGTTTATTTGTGGTGCTAGGTAGAATTATATTTTCTGTATTGAGGAAAATGTAAATGCATGTGTTACAGAAACATTGCAAAATTTTGCTATTATGAAATTAGATAAACCTAGAATGTTTCAAAATTTAAATCAGATTGAAAATATGAATAATTCCTTTAATTTCTGAAGCAGAATTTGTTTGAAATGGCACAAGTCTCTTATGCTGGTATGGGACAGTTTTTCCAAAGAAAAATTCCTGGTTATTTTATATTAAATTCCATCTTCCTGAGACCCCTGTAAAAATTTTTAATCAAATCTAGAAACAAGCAGCTATTCCATATTTATGAAATAGCAAGACTCCATGAAGTAGTAAGGCAATGAGAGCTTTGAGATATGAGCTGTTGGCAATTGTTGCTTAATAAGATTTTCTCAGAAATGACCACTCTTTTCCAGTGCAGAATACAGAGTTTCTGTCAGCCCAGTACAAATAGAAGTACCAGTCATTTTCAGAGAAAATTGTATTTCACATGAAAAATGGAATATCAAAGTGGTGATTAAGGCTCATATAAAATCCAGTGAAATGACACAAGGAATGATAGATCCACAAGGTAGAATCCCATAAAAATTTTCATGTTCACGTCTTAGCTCTCTTGTGTCAGTCAACTTAGACCTTAAAACACATTTCTGCTCTTTGTCCTATTTCTTTTCAGAGATGGCCCGAAAGGTCCAGTGTGTAGGGTTTGCATGGCCAGCCTTTGGTGGCAGGGCAGGGCTACAGGGGTGGCTTTTGTGAGAGGCTGCTGGAAGCTTCCCCACGTCTGACAGAGCTAGTGCCAATGAGCTCCAGGGTGAATTCACCACAGGCTGAGTTCACAGTGGCTGATGGCAGTCATGCCTCTGGGATAGCATATTTAAGGGGAAAAAAATTACTGCAGAGAAGAAATTGTGGCCAGAGAAGAGAGGAGTGAGAATATGTGAGATAAGTCCTGCAGACGCCAAGATCAGTGAAGGAGGAGAAGGTTCTGCTCCAGGGAATGCCCCTGCAGCCTGTGGTGAAGGCCATGGTGAAGCAGCTGTGTCTCTGCAGCCCATGGAAGGCCACAGGGGTTCAGAGATTCACCTGCAGCCCGTGGAGGCATCCCACTCCTTCTTGAAATACTGTGAAAAGGGACCCACACTGGAGCAGGTTGTGAAGAACTGAAGCCCATGGGAAGGAGGACTCACACTGGAGAATTTCATGGAGGACTGGCCCAGGAACGAGTGGGAGGTCACCTGAAGGGAAGTTTTTGTTTTACCTTTCATTATGCATCTCTGATTTTGATGGGTAATAAATTCAACTAATTTCCCCAAGTGGAGGATTTCTGATCCCTAGTGGTAACTGATGAGTATTCTCTCCCTGTCCTTATGTCAAGGCAAAAGCCTTTGATTGTATTTTCTCTCTCCTGTCCAGCTGAGGACAGAATAAACAGAGCAGTTCTGGTGGGCACCTGGCATCCATCCAGGGTCAAACCACCACAGTTAGACCAGTGTGGCAGCATTCTGCATGATTGGCATCCCTGCACTTTGGAAATAACTCACTTGAACTCTGCAGTATCTGGATAACAAAAGAGCCATTGGGTGACAATTACTTCTAATCGCTCTTAGAAAAGGTTAGATCCAAAGCAAATGGTTTTAGAGAAGTGTGCTCCACTAAGCTGCCTACATAAACTCTGCTGTTTGTTAGTCTCAGTAGCAGTCCCAGACGTTTAATGATTAGTTTCCTTCTTCCTCCACACATGTGCTTCTTTTTCATCAGCATTGGCACACACTGCACAGACTGTGGGGAAATGCAGATGTTTGAGATAACTGGCAGTATAATAAATGGAATGAACTGACACTAAAATGGGAATGCAGGACAAGGAGATCCATGAAAATGAAGGAAGACTGGCCTTCATGAAATATTAATAATATGAAAATAGAACATCTTTTTAGCAAAATAATTTTCATTACAATTTCCTTTGATGGAAACTTATTGGAATAGAATTTATTTCTGGTAAATAAGATGTGCAACTACCCTCTTCTGTAGGGATATAGGCTTTTGGTGCTTTTAAGGCCCAGTTTCCCAGATCTCCAAAGGCTTTAGTCATGTGAACATCTCTAGTTTTTCCATGTGAAAACTCACCTGGTGTTCCTTCAAGTGTATGTAGTCATTAATGTGCCTTTCAGGTTCCATATATGCATGGTGCTGATAATTCATAATTCACTCCATCTAGAATGACTGAGTCTTTGAGCATTTATCAGTGGTCTGCACAGCAGAGCCAAAAACATCATTACATGCACCAGTGCCCAGATCATCTTACCACTGCTGCTTCTTTGGTACTGGGAAAGGACAGGAACATGTAGCAGTGACATCCAGTAAGGAAAGAGAAAGTGATTTTTAACAGCTTATGTAGACTGTAACATGTCAGCATGACAACTCAAGCATGGCAGTAGAAGATGTGGTTATGTCTTAGCAATATTTAACTATACAGTACATTATGGAGAACAGATGAGAGAACTGCAAGATAACTTTGTGGCGAGATTGAATGATAATGAGTATTTATGGGATAAATGTGAAAATGGCAGTGGATAGCTATAGTAGACATTAGCAAAATTACTCTTTGAACCATGAGCAGCACAGTGTTATGGTTATGGCAGCAAATTCCTGAATCGTTCCAATCCTCAGTAAATCCTCAATACCCCTCTCTTGGCATTCCAGGCCCACACTCCTGGTACCTGATATGTTGAGAGGCCCTAGGTGGCTGTTTAGCAGTGTAACCAACAATTCTTAAATGCTGGGATCTTCAACACTGATCCTCTTCTGCTCATCCTACCTTGGTAGTCTTTAAGTTGTGTTTTTATACCTTCAAGGTGCTGTGACCTAGGACGTTCTGTACTTCTCAGTATGTACTTCTGTAATCTCTCAGAGAGATTATTCATTGCTTCTGTTGAGCCAGTTCAATCTAAAGACAGCTGGTCATTGTTGGTCACCATGCCCTCACCTGCTGAGGTGACCCCTGCAGCTGTTTTCCAGCAGTGACAATTCCATAAAACTTTTTCTCTGTCCTCGTGACACGGTGGTCTTAATGGCACTTTCATTGCAATATTTTCCTATATTTTATTAATGACCTTCAATCAGAAATGTTAAATTAATTTATTTTAGTTCAGCATTTCCTATACCAAGGTCTTGCATTTGTGATCAGCTGTTTGGTTAGTTCTTATGTTGCAACAGTGCTAAATGTATTTTCAGGGTTAGTGAAGTTATGTCCAAGCCAATCTTGACCTTGCAGTTCCCTGTACTTTGCTGTGATGATTTACAGCATTGTACTGAAGCCTTTTTTGGCTCAGAGAGGCCTGGCTCAGCTTGGTTATTCTCAGCTCTCTGACACATACCCAAGGCCCATCTTTGAGATACTCCTCTGCAGGTGAGGAACTTTCCATTTGTCTGTTGAGCTCCATGATGTCCTGCCAGATGCCTTCTCCAGCCTCTCATAGTCCCTCTGAAAAGCAGCCATAATTTCCAGCATACTGACTCCTCTCCTCATTTTCCCATTCAGCTGCTTTGCTTTTTTCTCCTTTGTCCATTTTCTACATTTTTTTAGGGTGTGAGACCTAAGTGAGAGAGGCAGTTGGCCTTTATGGCAGGGAAGAGTCAAAGGTCCCTTTAATATGTTGGCATGGTGATGTCCCCGTGTTGTGTGGTGGGAGAGCAGCACCCTGATAGTGCTCAGAGCTGCAGTGCAGGATGGTAATGTGCACTCTGGAAAAGCTCAGGTGTGGAGTTGGGTACCACCTTCACCACGGGAGCTGAGTTGCTGAGGCAGCACTCCTGTGCTGGGAGCTGGGCTGTGTCCTGGGGAGATTGCTTTGGAAGCACTTGGACAAGGAGCTCCTGTACTCTATGGACTTGCAATGACTGCTGGGGGCAGGGGAAATAGCAGGAGCACCCCCCTCTTGGAAGTCTCCTTGCAGGAATACTGGATTGGGAATGTGTTCTCTTTATGAGCTTGGTACATCTAAGCACATGATTTGGCCAGAAGGTCATGTGTACCCTGATGGTAAATTGGTTACCACAGCTCCACTGTGATGATTCTAGCAGTGAATTTACTGGCACAAAGCTGCTTGGATTAAACTTGGGAGGTTTAATATTTCCTGGCATCAAACTGACCCGTTTCTGGGATATGGATATGTAAAAATGAGTATTTTTACTAATACTCTGCCAGCAGTGAACTGCTGCCGACCCTACTCTTACTGATCTGACATCTGAACCACTGTGCCATGCCTTTGGGAGTGGGTGGCCTTGGCCTGTGCAAGCCTGAGCCAGCACTGACCATGATGGATATGACAGTCCAGCTGCCAGAGCATCCTCCAGAACGCTGCTGGGGCAGCTGCTCTATACCACCAATCAGACCATCACCACACCATGTAAAGGAGCCTCTTTTTTTCACCTAGAGGAAATTAATACACTAGTAAGACCACCACAATTTTTGTTGTTTTATCAATTAGTAGTATATGATTAATAAATATTAATTATAAAACATTATTTTTTCCAGTTATTGTTACAACACACATACATAAATACACAAAATGTTAATTATTTTAATTATGAAAGCTTAAAAATATTAATATTTTAAAGTAAAATAATTGCAGGCTTAGTAATCAAGAAAAAAATGGGAATTTCTGGCTTATTCCAGTGAATAAGGATAGTTTAGAAAGGACTAATTTCTTTGAAGAATTTCTTTTTCATTAAACATTATTAAAAGCTGCATTTCACCTTCTGAGTGTCTAAAAAAGTGAAAGTGATGTTTAGATAATACAGAAACTGGAAATCTACTGTGGATTTAAATTCTTAATCTCATAGCTGTTAGAAGTGATTACTGAGGAAATGTTTATGTACTGCTATCAATATATTGTATATAATACAGATTCATAAATCTGTTAAAGAATGTAATTCATCATAACACTTACTTTACATAATACAGGTGAGCTGACCAAAGTAAAAAAATACCCCTACAGCTAAAAAAACCCTGAACTATTCAAACCTGGAGTAGTTCATTGATCAGATTTGTCACCTGTGCCCACAAAAAAACTGTGAGGTATCATGATCTGGACAATCCAGGGTCACTTTAAGTTTGCACTAATGGAAGGAAAAAAAGTATATGGAACTAGCTGGCATTTGTGGATTAATTAGTTAATTTATTACCATAATACAATTATGATCCTGATTCAGCAAAGGATTTTTTTCAGCAAAACACAAAATACCTTTCACCCTTGTCAGAAAGTAGTCAGTACAGGTTCATTGCACTTTTATATATATAAACATCTTCCCAGAGGACTCTTTATTTTTGGTGAAAATGTCTTAAAGTAATTTTTCTGCTGTCATGCTTTAGACAGAATAGCATTATGCCCAAAGTAAAAATGAGATTAAACAGTTTATATTTTTCAATCAAAATGACAAAAACCAAATGAAAAATTATTACATAGGACAAGAAACAAGTTTGGTTTTCAAACCAGTAATGATTTGTAAACATTGCACTATACCTTTCCTGTTTCAACCCTCACTGAGCATCTCTCATTTTTCAGCTTATACATTCTTCAGAGCAGGGTATGTTTGCTCAGTGTCTAGAACAAAAGGGCTCTTCATCTTAATTGGGGCCTGTGGCTTCTATGGTAATCTAAGCTATTAGGGAAAAATAGCCTACAAGACTTAGCAGTATCAGCAAGGACATTTCAAATGCCATTAATGCCAGTTAATGTTTATGTATCACATGAGAGGCTGCTTTAACTATGAAGTTAAAAATGGCAGTAGCAAGATATTATTAAGCTTATAAAATTCACTTTGCTATTGTGGGCTAGGATTTTAATAACATCAAACTACTAGTTTATGATCTAAATCTTCTGATAACAGATTAGATAGTAATATAAATAAATTGGTAGAAGTGTGTAGGTGTCTAATGTCACTTCTATTTATCCTTTCCATCACCAGTGACCTGCAAACTCCAAGCATAGAATCCTTTAGGGGATTCACATTTCAGAATGAAATAATTCTTGATATATGGAATCAGTCTCTGCTCTTTAAGGCTGTATCTAGTGGTTTAGGAACTGTCATTCAGGCCAAAAAAATATGTTGTCCTTCCTGCAAAAAAGAACAGACAAATGTAGTGTTGTTAGAGTTTCATCCCATGTGCTCTGTTTCTTCTTTAGTTACAGGAAATATCTAAAATCATAGGCACTGTGATGGGAAATTCAATTTAGGATGGATAATACAATGTACATAAAGATTAGAAAAAGGAAGCCAATATAAATTAATTCAAAGGTAATGATAATAAATAAGTAATAATGGTAACATGATTGTCTATAAATAACAGTTAATCAAATGCTGTTGTATATGCATATGCCATTTCATGTCCTTACTGTCACAAGCTGTTGATTCTGTAACTGTGTCCCTTCCATAAGTTCTCTACATGAAAAGTCTCCTGCTATCTAAAAATTTGAAATCTTCCAACAGCCTTCTTCATCATTTCTCCAGGTAGGTAAATAAGTTCTCATGTTGATTTAACTCACCTAATGTCCCCATAGAGAGGACACAGTGAGATTGCAACTGTGCAGGGACTTAAAGAATCTGTTACCAGGCTGGGAAGATCGTGGAACTCAGGATGTGATGCCCACATCATCCCTGCTCTAATCAGGGTAATCACATAGGACTGAATTTCTTCATAGTTAGTAGGCTTTTTATCTACTTCTTTTAGCAATCTTGGGTTTTTTATCTCCTGGCATGCTGTCTTTGATCCTTGGATTATTTTTCCTCCTTTCTTCCTTCCTGAATTTTACTTCCATCTCTTAAGTCCCCTTTGAAGCACCACCTGCCCAGAAATCATGCCTTGTTGGGAGAATTCATTTTGAGCTCTTTTTTGGTAGCTCATATCGTGGTTATTTTTTAAAGCAGTAATTTTTTTTACCCCACCTCTGACTTTTTTTTTTCTGTAAGGAGAGTATGTAATTACTTGAAGAACACAACAAAAATATCTGGCACTACAGACAGGCTGGGATTTATGAGAAAGCTCAGCTTCTAGGTGATGTGACAACATGTGATTTTGCAGCCCTGAATTCATCCCCTCTACTCCCTGTTTTGCCCTCAATAATTTGTCACCATGCCCTCTGTCATCATAACTGCTTTTCTGTGATAATTGTAACCTGTTGAAGTTAGAGCAGCAGTAGCAGATAGGAGGAAACTTCCAGATTTAGACCTCTTCAGAGACAGCAAGCTAATAGGATGAAGGCTGAATTTATGGCTAGGAACCTAATTTCCAGTTTTAAAGGGCACTGTCTTGTGCAGTGTAGCTCATCTGGGTACTTGATATATTCAACTTACTTAATGAGGAATGTCCTGTGAAGAATGATACCATATATCTTGTCCTTGTCTTGTTAAATGTGTCACCCAGAGGCCTATTCAGAAGTCATGTAAATTTGATGAGGAGGAATTGGCTCCTTTTATCTCAGTGGTCCAGATAAAACAGCTGGGAGCATAGGGATGTTATTACTAATAAAGGAATTGAAGAAGAATTTTGTCTTCATGATAAGCTAGCATAAAAGAAATGAAATATTATTTAGCTAGAGGTTTATACAAAACTCATAACTACAGTATCTAAATATCTGTTTAACAGTGAAGGCTGCCTTGAAAATGGAAAGTCCTCTTATAATGATTTACAAAGTTGTAAATGAGTTGTTTCTTGCTAAAATCAGTGCCCAGAAATATAAGCCTGCACATAGCACAGCAGGCTAGCTTGGATGTTGTATTCACAGGCTGAGTTCCTGTCGGAGGAATATTAACCCTGACAGTAAATAACTGAAAGTGTTAACTCAGAGAATAAGTCATTAAAAATGCCATTGCATGAGATAGCCTCTTGTTGGTGTACTCTAAGGTGGTCTACATGGAAGAGTTACCACAGAATGGTGAACTAGGCTATGAAAGTTGGCTTCCCAAGCAGTTTTACCTTTAGGACACCCTAAAATGTTTTCTGTCTTTTCTCTCATAGTCTGAAATTCATCCAGCTTCCTCAATTTATCTTCTTTAAAATCAAATTAAGAGAGTAGATAATTAATTTCAGAAATAGCTATAAGCATTAGAAGTATTGGTGTGATATCCTCAGATACAATTAATAAGAATCTGTCATGATTTTAAAATATACGTCATTATGGCACTAAGGCTTACTCAATATTGTTTTACAAACAAGACGTTTGTATTCTCACAAATAAGTATCATCTTTTCAAGTTCATGTTTCAGGTATCACATTAATGAGATAAATGATAAAAGAGATTAATTTTATGCATATTAGAGACATTGATGGATGTGAAGCTCAAGTAGCAGGAAAGTGAAATGGTTTCTATCCAACTATTAGATGTCATTGAGCAATTAGATTAAAAAAAAAAAATAAAAAAAAGAAAAAAAGAATTTTCCCAGGTTCAGCTTCTGATTTCTTGGGTAAGGAGAGGGAAAACAGAAAAAACTTTGAGAGCACTGATTTGTATATAAAGTATATGAGTAAAAGTCCATCTTTTGTTGTGATTATGTAATTATGAGATATTTTCACAAGTTCAGTGGAAGTTTTTAAACTGGAAGCCTGATATTAGTCATATAATTTTTTACTCTGAAACAGAGAGCCAGTAACTGCCAGGTGAATACAGGATTTCAGCTTCCACAGGATGGTCCAAGTGCAATAACAAACTCCTGAACATTTACTTTTCTCAGCTGGGTGTTGAAAGGAGCAATTATTTTGTGAAACTCACCTAGATGAGGAAAAAAATACCACCTAAGGCTGATATTTCCCATGATTGGAATTTTCTTGTCAAAAGTACTTCTTTAGCATCTTTTGTTCTGGCTTACAGAAATAATGTATTTCTCCTGTCTGTATTCTTAGGAAAAAAAAATAAATGATGGTGTTCTCTTTCTTTGGGACTGATGCTGGATGATATTGTGTATTGAGCAAGTCTGATGAGTTCTTTTGAGGCTGTGTAACAAGAAGCAAGGTCACAAGGCTGCTGGGTTTCATCAGTGAATAGCACTGTCAATTTTTAAGGCACAAAATGACATTGCTGCTCAAGATTAACAGAGGATCCTTACAGGAGAGAAATAAAGAGAAGAAAAATACTGAGCTTTTGGATGTCTATAACAAATGAACTGGAGTTCTTGGAGGCTAGATATTTTTTTGTAAGTGGAGTTCACACCAACTGCCAATATGTCTGAGGAATGATTTTCTATTATGCACACCAAAGTCTGTGAACCAGAGGTGTCCTTTTAATATTTATACAGAAATTATTTCATTGTTAACAAGGCAATTTCCTCTAATGGTCAGTCTTTAGGATTATGTCCTGTAAGATGCTTGGAAAATGATAAGAGCAAGTAAAATTTCTTAGTAAGAGAAATTCTTTCTTGGGAAAATTCTGTCCTGGTTTAAAAGAAGACCTAATGCCCTTCTTTAGGTCTGTACAATATAGGGAAAAAAAGAAAGACATAGATGTTTTGGAAATACAGGAGTAGTTAATTAAAATTTCTCAAGACAAAGATAAGCAATGTATTTTCACAGAATTAAATTAGAGAGGTAATATTACTTGTCTTGGAAGACAAATGAACCATTGTGGATGAGGTAATTGAGAGGTGAGTTGGCAAGAATTATATGCCTGCTGAAAATGAAATAAATAATGTATAAACATGCAATTTCAAAAATCCCTCCTGATTTGGGGCTATTGCTCTTGAAAAGTTAATAGAATAAGTGTCCAGGGAAGAGCACCAATAAAGAAAAGGCTGGTGAGTAGCCAGCTGATGAATACATGCAATGCTTGTAGTCTTTGTGCTGAAAGACAAACTATCTTTTGGGCATTAATCCTAAAGCAGCTGTTACCTTGACAACTGCAGGTAAGGAATGGTTGCAGTGTTCATCTCTCCTGATTCATTTTAAACTACTAATAAAATATTAGACCAGCTTGTCTTTTTAAAGGCTTCATGTGTCTTTCCAAGGATTTGGATTGATCTGTTCCTGAATGGCAGTTTTGCATACAGAATTGAGTTTGGGGAACCTGGCATATAGGAAAGACAGTAATTTATGAGGTCATCTAACTTTGTGGCTGCCTTAGTGGGAAGACTATTATGGAAATAAAGCACATTCTGTTTCTGTGCTGTATTTTCAGTGCAGGTCCCTTAGGCTGTGTTTGAGCTCAGGCTCACCTTGTGTTGTGTCACTGGAATGCAGGCTGAGCTGTGCTGAGCTCCTGGCCTGGGTGGGCTCAGAGGTGTCTGTCTGTGTGTGAACGCATCTGTCCATTGCTGCCTGCTCAGGTATTGCACTGCAGCCCCCATACTGCATGGTGGCAATGTTCCCTGGCATGCTGGCTGGGGCTCCTGGTGGAAGGAAGCAGCCTCAGGTGGCAGTGCAGCAGAAAATACCTCTTGTAGCATAGTCATGTGAAAAATGCATCTAGAAATAAATCATATTTTAAACTTTACTCAGCAGTGACTCTCTCAGTCTTTTATGGAGTATTCTAGGTCAGAATATTGTGGTAGGTGAGTGCTCAGAAGGGATAGGGAAGGGCCATTTTGGCATTTCATGCCACCCTGACAACTGACTGCTTCCTCCTGCTCCTGCTCATAGCCCCACAATTAGAATACAAGCCTGTTTCTAACCCTGGTTCTGTGTAAGTGCAGCCTCATTCAGATCTGAATAATGTCTTTGTGTACTAGTCAGGAGTGTCTTACTTGGAATTTGGGAACCAAGTAACAATGTCTGTACCTTGATTGTTCTTGATAACTCTGTAAAGGGAAATATAATATTAAAGCTTCAGATTTTCTGTGTGCAAATTGATCCTTGAAACTGATCCTCAAAGCTCTCATACTCAAAGAGCTCCAAATTGGATTCCCAAGAAATTAATCAAGGTTAGCAAGACTACAATTTCCTACTTACATTGCAAACTAATATTTTTTGATATGGTAAAGTTTATAGTCAGTATGTAGATCCCCTAAAAAGAATTGTTCTTTCAAAGATCCTCAGGATATGCTTGTGTTTTGTCTGTTCATTTGTTTACTGAAAAAGAAAAGGAAGTTCAGCAATGGAGATTGGATTTTGATAGTGAACCTGTCACAAGTTATACAAATATTTTTCTGTGTCTTTCAGTGGATTTTCCTCTGTGGACAATCCTTGTTAAATCATATACTTAGTTCTATCACACTCTGGTATGTATTTTGATGTTTATCTTCTCTAGAACTGAGGCGTTATGCTTTCAGCTGATGTACATCCAGTTACTTAGCAATAGAATTTAATGTCTTCTATATTAATAGGATTGTTGGAAAGTGTGAACGGTCCTTTGACAGAGCTATTAAGTCAGCCCTGGAAGCTAAAGCTATTTTTGCTACTTGAGAGATAAACAGAGAAGTTTAATATTGATACTGAATTTTTTTTTCTGATCTGTAGCACCTTGTGATCTATGGCATAGCCTTGGGGTATGAGCTCAACAAGCTGATCTCAGAAAATTGGGTAACTGCTTGCTCAGTTCAGGCTTTTGCCCATATATTAACTTCTTACAGTTTTGTGCATTTTGTAATGTGTGTAAGTGTAAAAATGTTTTAAGTTTTTGTTGCAGAAAAGGTTTTTCAATTCCCCTCTTTTTAATAACAGAAGAAAAATATTCAAGGTGCAGGATTGAGTCCTGCAAGTCTTATTCTTGGCAATGAAATGAAATTATAAGTAAAAACTACTGATATATTAATCAGTTTGATTTGTTCTATAAAACTTTATAGAGCAGCAGAAAAGTTTCAACAGCATTTGCCTACTTAATACTGCAGCTGCTTCTGGTTTGGAGAGTTATAAAAAATGACCAACCAAAAATCGAGACACATTCCAAAACATGGTCAGGAGAATCGATGAGGATGACTTCCACTTTCTGCCCTTGTCCCCTGGGATCATCTATCTGCCATAATCATCAGTTTTATTTGGCCTTCCAGGTCTACTAGACATCGAATGTGCTTTGTTACCAATGTATTGGAGATTCTGGTCAGTAGGGTGATGACAACATCTATGGGCACTGAATAGAGAAAACTGGGACATACACTGAATGCCAGTTTGAAGTAAGTGGGATAACAGCATTCTGTGTTGTAGCAGGTGTTGGCAAGATTAATACAATTAGGAATACATACAATTAGACATATTACATTCTGTCATTTGATACAGAGCCAGAGCAAGAGATCTTCCTCTGTGTTACAATACCGAAGAAACTGTGTAACACTTTCAGCAATTCCTTTGCAAGAAAAAAAATTGAAGAAGTAGTTACAGTATTTCCACTGGACTTAATTCAAGATGGAAATAAAGAAAATTAGTATAATTTCCTTTGCTGGGTCACTGCAGAATACTTCTTGGCATTCTAGCAAGAGCAGTTTGGTTGCCAGGAAACAATAAGTTAATTTTGAAAGGTAATGTCCTCCAAGCAAGTAATGCCAGCATTCTAGATCAGAGTAAAATCTAATGCTCTGTAGCCAGAAGATTGCCTTTTAAAAGGATTTACCTCTCTGCCTTACTGATAATAAACAAACTGTGCTACTGCATTGTCTGTTGCTGGCAGAACAAAATGCTAAACAGTAAAATCTTAGGGTGTTCTTAGGTAATCAAAATAAAAATAATGCTGCAGCAGGCTCATCTAGGTTAAGCCATCTGCTAGCTATGCTGGTACATATGTCAAATGACAGACTGCCAAAACTCTTTTCCATTTTTTTAAAATACAAGGGAGACCAATGAAACGTTACAAGGAGAAATTCAAAACAAGTCCACAATCAATGTGTGGCATTAATTTCACCATATGGGACATGGCAACTAAAGACTTTTGGGACTCTGAACAATTAGTGATGCTGTTAAAGTCTATACACAAAACCACACTGACACCTCAGAACAGAAATAGCAGCAGACCAACATAAGAGACACAAGAAGCTCTATCTCTGATGGTGGTGCCAACTATAGCAGTACAGAAGCATTTCTCTTCAGTCTACCTGCAAAACTGAATCTTCATGCATTCAAGATTTGCAGAGTTATGGAGAACTCATGTAAGATGAATATTTGAGACAAGAATCACTCATGAAATCGTTTGAGCTTTTCTGAGTGGAGATGGAATTTTTAATTGTAGCGATTGGTCTGAACTGAAAATCTTTTGATTATTTGGGAGAATGAGTAAATAGGCACATGGATTGGAATGGTCAGCACATAGTGAACTCTGACATTGAACAGTTTTGACATAGTTCAGTGCAATCAGTGACTCATGCAGTACCTGAGAAAGTTCAAGTAAGTTAAGTCAATAAAATCTACCTGACTGCTAAAATGATTGTAAACTGACAGTGGAATTACAGTATTTGCAGAGAAAAAGATAGTAGGGCCTCAGAGAAGAACTGCAACAGTTATTTGAACATTAGAGAAAATGTCTTATAATGGCATAATTAAAGATTAAAAGATAATGGAGAGGTGACTTGATTATGGTACATAAGTTCCAGGAAAATATCATCAGGTAATAATATTCTCTTTCAGTTTAGAATAATTACACCACAAACCCCAGCATCTGGGAATAAAAACCAAGCAAACCTGTAATCAGATGTAGAATCAGATTTTTATCAGTGTGGGTGATAAACTTTTGCAGTGAAGTAGGTGCTTTATGAAGTATGATATTTGTGAAATGTGTAATAGGGTTTGTTAGAGAAGTAATAGGGCTTGTTAGAGATGTAGATGAAATGGATTAGCCTGTGATGTCCAGAGGGGTGTGATCAGATTACTTGTAGTCTCTGAACACTTTGCCATAAAATATTTTTAAAGGTGTTTGAGCTTCACTTGGAAAATTATAATGGTCTACACATCCAGAAAGATTGGCAGAATGCTATCTGACAGAATGCTAAACTAAAGAAAGCCAAATTCATAGTGAGGTAATACCTTTTATTAAAAATAGGAAAGTACACTTGTATCTACGTATCATCATTTTAATGTATAGTCTGAAATACCTATTTTAACTTCAAAAATCTTGAAGTCTGAATCTAGTAATTACGTTTTCATTCTTAAAATTATTGAAGTTTTCATAAATAATGTGGCAATTTTCAACATTAATTACAATGTAGTTTTTAGAATTTCTGTTCTAAGGTACATTAAATTTATATTTGTAATAGATTTGTGAGTTTTCAATTTCTGATTTTTGAACTAGTGTAACATGGTGGTTATTCCTACATGAAAAATGATTGATTTATGGTTCTTGTTATTAAAATACCTTATTCCAGCTAAGGCTTTTACCCTAGAAATTACCAGTTTAAGACACAGATTGCCACAGCAGCCAAATTGACAGCTTTGATAGAAGAGATGGAGTTTGATAGATAGCAATGAGGTTATGCAATAATGTCTTTGGTCTGCTGGATGAAACAGGACACAGGACTGTCCTGAATTACTTCCTGTATGAACTGGGGATGAGAGGATTGTGAGACCAGTTATGAAGGTGAAGTACAGCCTACAGGAAATACAATGTGAGTACTCTCCAGCATTGCTTTATGCTGTGTGCATAACCATTTTTGGGCCCAGAAAGATGAATTATTTTACCTCAGGCACTCAAGCAGAGTGTTGCTGTGTTAGATGTTATGCTCACAAACATTGCTTGGATGCTGTTTTGATCATAAATGTTGTTTGACACACGAGAGTTGGAAGCTCACAAGGCTTTTAGGAGGAATAAAGAATCTAATGCCCTTTACTTTCCCTATCAAACTGAAACCAGTTTCCTTAACTTCAGCTGTGGAGTCTCCCCACTGTGAAACCTAGGGACAAATCATTATTGAATATACAAGCACCTATTGTCTTTATTCTGTTTAGGAGAGCTGACACAAGTGGCTAAGCTTACTTATGAAACCCTTCTATTAGAGCAGCAGTTTAGGGTGGACATCAGGGCAGCTTGCAAGGGATTATGTTGTGAAATTGAGCTTGCCTTTATTTAAATGGGGGGCTTTTAAGTTGAGAAAGGCAATTCACATGGTAAGTGGTGCTACAAATTGTGCTCTTTCTGAAACAGTCTCATCCCAGGTTGCCAGTGCAGTCTCTAGGCTCACTCAGCTGTCATCAACTCTCACACTTGAATGAAAGCCCAGCACTTGTAATACTGTAATAAAATACTCATCATGTTCTGATCTTAGACTGATATTAACTAAGCCTCCTCCACTCCATTTCCCATCTCCTTCCTTTCCACTCTGGATCTTCATTATTTTTCCAAATATTATGATTCTTACAGGCATATGGTTCATGTTTGTAGGTGTAATACCATAGATCATTTTCCCTGGGTTTTTTTAGTACATTTTAAAACATTTTCATAATGTTAAATAAGCCTAATAGGGCACAATTCCATCTTTCCTTTGAAGTCACTTTAGAGAATATCTAAATGTTGGATTTATTTGGTCTTCCCTTCCTTTTGGATGTTATATCCATAGTAATTTTTAGCTTTTTCCCTCTTTTTTTCTCATTCATTTCTTACAGATTACTATAGAAAAAAACCAAAACACCACCACTAACAACAAAGTTTTAACATTCAGAACTGCTATTATTTTGTTTTAATGACAAATTTATATATATATATAAATTATATGTATATATATATATATTAATGATACCAAACTCTCCTCGAGTATAAGTGTTCTCTAGTTATTCTAGGAGATTATTTCTGTTCTCTAGTTATACTGGAGAGGAATGATTTACCAAGTCCTCTATGTTTGGTTCAAATCTATTGCCTTTAAAATGGTAAGAAATTTATATTTTCCTTCAGTGGAGGCAGGGTATCATTCATTAATTTCTGAAAATGAAATATTTAAAGTAAGATTTTCCCATGTAGCACCAACCAAAATCTTGCCATGGAGACTAAAAATTGCCACCTGGCAGAACAAGCTCAGAACATAGAAGAAGTTGTGGGTACTGGGAGCTGCAAGAGGAAAATTCTCTCCTCCACTTTAATATTGAGTAATAATTTACAAAAAATATAAGAAATTGGTCTTTTCTTCTTAATGTGTAAATTGCTTATGAAAAGCTATATAAAATAATTAGAAAATCTATAGAAACTTGAATATCTGAAGCAATTTTATTAGTAATACCTAAGTCATATAATGTGGAGTATGAGAGTAGTTTTGCAATGGGAATGTCAATTTTTAATAAGATGAAGTTGCCAGTGGAAGAATAATAAATCCTTGTAGAAGGGATTATTTAATTATGATCTGCTAAATTTCACTTTCTTGAATATAATATATAATATAATATATTATAATATTATGTTATATTATATTATATTATATTATATTATATTATATTATATTATATTATATTATATTATATTATATTATATTATATTATATTATATTATATTATATTATATTATATTATATTATATTATATTATATTATGTTATGTTATATTATATTATATTATGTTATATTATATTATATTATGTTATATTATATTATATTATGTTATATTATATTATATTATGTTATATTATATTATATTATATTATATTATATTATATTATATTATATTATATTATATTATATTATATTATATTATATTATATTATATTATATTATATTATATTTACATATATATACACACACACACACACATATATATATATATATATAGTGATATATATATATAGTGATATATATAAATAATATCCAAGAGCTACTTGGATCTTGACCTTTCAGAAGAAAATAAATATCACTAGCTACAATGCTTAAAACAGTGAATCAAGGCCTCATCAGCTAGAATAAAATAATAATAATTATCATTGCTTATGTTTTTACATCTGCCTGACATAAAAATTGCATATTGAACAAGAGGATGGTAAATATGTTATAATGATCTGTTAGTATATTAGAATGGCTATTGTTTTAGGTAGCAATAAATGTAATTAATAACTTTTTTGTCATATTAATGTATTTAAAGACATTTCTCCTGCTGATCTTGATTCTTGTACTAATCACAGTTTATTCAAGTAAAAGAATTTATTCTTTTCAAAGTGCAAGTAGAAAATTTAAGAGACAAATCAGCTTGTCTTTGGCTTCCACAGAAAGCTGTTTATTTTGCCTCATGCAGTGCTGTACATGTGCAGTGAAGATGCAGTTTGCTTTTGCCAGATAATGCCAAGCAAAAAAAAAAAAAAAAAAAAAAAAAAAAGTTCTTATTTGAATTTGATGCAATTTCCAGTGTTGTTATTCAAGACACATTTAGAAATATTGCTGACCCCAGTGTAAGACTTGTACAACCTGAGGATACTTTGATCCAAATCTAAACTGATACAGAGAAGTTTTGTAAGCCTGATGAGTGTAGATGGTAAGGAAATTGCTGATCCTCAAATTCCAGACTGATTATGGAACCATTAGTTTTGTGACAGCTGAGGAGCTACAATAGCAATGAATGATTTATACTAGAGTTTTCTGCCAGTGGTTGCAGCATTTGGAAATATTATCTTCATTAAATTTCTCTGATGTCTCTGTGGAAGTCTATTGAAAATGAACTTCAAGCTTTAAACATTTTCTTTAAGCTTTAAGCAAAAATTACACTTTAAATTCTACTTGATTTTTGGATTTAGGGGTATCAAATTTTAATGTATAAAAATAAGAATAGAGAAGCCATGAGGGTTTCAAGGAGTTATGATAATAATTGAAGGTACTAATACACATAAAGAAAAATAAGTGACTAAGTTTAGCAGAAGAACTGAAGACAATGTGCTGCCAACTTCAGTATATCAAAACTGGTGTGCAGTGGATAGCTCATTTGACAATTTTTTTTTTTGTCATGAAACTCTGTGCAGCAGGTCAGAAACAGCAATACTTATTTGTCTACAGCACAAAACGTATTAGTAAATTGTGTTAGGTATTATGACAAAGGCAAAATGCTTTCAATCACACAAACACACACATATATATTTATCCCACTGTTCTCAGAGCAGTTCTCTCAGATTTACAGTGGGACAGGAGGGATACAGGTGCTGTATAAGCAGGATTAACTCACAGGAATATCAGACATTAGGCCTTATTTCTTCCCATTACTTGTAAGCCTAAGGGAGCCATGTTGGTATAATGAGAGCAAAGACACTAGATGATTTTAATGTGCTTAAGTATCTCCATTCCAGAAGAATCTATTTGGTTTTATTGTGGGTATAGTATGCAATTTAGTTGATAATAGCAGCACTGAGCCTTGAAATTAAGCAACACAGCTAAAAAAGGGCTGTGTGGCAAAATGTGTTTCATGTCTGTAATTACAGACTTCGAAAACCCTCTCTTCCCTTGAAATCTCTTAAAGATTGTTATCTAAAGGGAAATTTCTATGACTGAGTTGAATACTGGATATTTTCAGAAACCCATGTGGGAGAATCACAGTAACTCTAAGACTATTGTAGTTATAATTATTTTGCAAGAATCACCTTTTTCCCCAAGAAGGCAACAGTGATCATGATGCATCCTCTAGAAAGATATCCAAGTGTTTCTCAGTGCATATCACCTGCATCTCAAGGTTTAATTACTCATTTTCACTGTCTTCTTGTAATAGCATTACTGTTTTGCTGAAGATGATTAATGGAGGAATTGTCTTCCAATCATGTTAGCATCCATTCACACAGCTGCTTAAAAGGATTTTAACAGGAGATGCTTATTCACTAGGATGCCTCAAAAAATTGAATCCTGCAAATTGTACCCATATGAAAATCATCCTGCACATGAGCAGCTTCACTTGAAGAGTGATTATCATTCAGCAGTTACAGAACTAATTTCATGACTCTGGAACTTTTTAGTCCTATAAAGTTGATAGTTATTTCTCTGGTGTTGGTAGTTATGACTTCAGGGTGGTTGAAGAGGAGCAAAGCATAAATCTAGGCTTTCAAAGCTCAATTCTACAGCTCCTTAATTTTCTCAAATGCAAAAAACAGCAAAATATTTTTGTGTTTTGATGTAGGAATATCGTATTTTCCTCTGGTCAATGCATGTGGCCTTGTGCCCATACTGTAGGACTGCAGTACATTAATCAGGAGTGTAGTGTGACATCTTGGAGAAGCAGTTGGAAGGAATCTGCTGCCTCCTGCCCACTTTTTCAGTGAAGGTGTTCTAAAGCCCAGTACAGTATTTAATTTCTATTTTTGTATTCCCTCACTTTCACTGGGAAGTCTTAGATCCGTGGGAGGAAACAGACATTTGTGACATACACATATTTGAGAAAAGCCATGAGACTCTATTATTTCTCTATAGGGGTAATAAACACAACCAGAAAAGGGATTTAAATCCCATAATGTAGCCTCAGGCCAGTTCTTTTTAGGGATGTATATGTCAGAAATGTGACACTAGGGAGTTGAGATGAATGCTGAGTTACAGTTGTCTCTGTTATTCACTGCTAGTTTGGCTTGCAGAGTGTCTGTGCAGGCACTTTAGTTGAGATGAGAGTCGTGGGAGTACAGCTGTTCTGCTTTGAGGGACAGCTCATCTGGAGTAGATAGATGCTCTGAGATGGAGCAGAGTCTCTACTGTGGGCACAGCTGGATCCTACCTGGCTTCTTGCTGGTCAAACATCTTCTTAAGTCAGACATACTGGGAGGTGCAGCACAGAGACACAGATGTCTGAATAAGCTCAGCCAGGCTCCAACCTGGAGTATTAGCTGGAGTTCAGGGCTGGCCTTGTAGACCTCCCAACAGAGCATTCAGTAGTGGCAAACATAAAGCTAAAAGAACAAAGTTTCTTTGAGGGAAAGGAGATGACAATTTCTTTTTGGGAACTTTGCTTTTTAACTTAACAGTGATGTGTTAATCTTGGAACAGGCTTGAGGCAGCACTGTGGCCCCAGTGAGTGTTCTGGGAAATAAAATGCCATGATGTCCAAGTGACTCTGACATATCTGGGCTTGAATGTTTCTCATGCACATCTGCCCTATGTCCTGAATTCCTGAACTCCCTGGCAACCCCCTATGTAGCTAAAAGGTAAAAGATTCTTAAGGAGACAAGAATTCTACAGAAAATGAGGGAGTTTTCTGATTATATTGGTTGTGGATGAGGATGGAAGGTAGAGTGTTTTTAGCAACTAAAATATTTTATAATAAATGTGCTTGTTCTTTTTAAGCACACTATATTGTCTGAGAAAGTCAAGTTGGCTTCTGTGTAGAGGTTGTGTGGGAGACCTTTTCATTTGCCCACTGATATTTAATGGCATTAGACAGCCTTCAGACACAATTGTCATTGATTTGCTTACGTATTCTGGAGAAAATACCAGATGAGCAGTGAGGCCCTGTGGTATGTAGCTATTATGTATTTGCCTTGCTGCTTAGCTTGAGCACTGCCAAAGTTTCTTTCAGGACTTTCAATAAATCCCTAGGGTATGTTATAAAAAACTTCTATACTAACCTATTAGTAATTCCCAGACAATGTCCAATGAGGGAGAATCCTATGATTTCTTAAAATTGAAATACTGCACAGAGGATTGGATGAAATATTGTAAAAAAAATTTGGAATACTATCAAGAGCTTCATGATACAGACCACTTCATGATACAGATTACTGACATCTTTCTTATTTTTCTATAAAAAAAACATTTCTTATTTTCATGTAATAATTAAATACAATATGTGAATTTGGTCCTTTATGTTAAGTTTAGAAGTGGCTGTGTAGTCTCCATCACTAGCAGGACTCCCGCAGATCCTTACCTCCCAGAAACAAAAACATCTGCTCATACCTGAGGTATGGTTTAGAAATTGAGACATATTTCCTTATAAAGTTCATTTTTTTCCCCTGCAGCTTCCTCATTATCTCCTTTTCTATAACCTTTTTTACCTCTTTACTCTGTGTCTGTTTTTTGAGTATAACCTGTTGAGACCCTTTCCTCAGATTCAGAAACAGCTGCTTCACAAATTAGTAATTTTCACAATTCTTACTGAGAAGTTTTTGACCATCAAGAAAAGGCTGTCCCACTCATTGTTGACATGCAACCCATAGCATCTTGCAATTAATAACTTCCTTACTGCTTCTCTCCTGTGGAAAATGCTGTGTGTGCAGCAGGTAGGCTATCAAGGAAAATTAGGCATACCAGGAATTTTGCCTGCTTTAGTTGAGACTGGGCAAAGAAAATTTTGGCTTGAATAGCAGATGATGTGTAAGATACGATTTCTTCTTTTGTTTAAGGAAAAATAAATTGCAATAGCCCATCAGTTCCAGACTAGTCTCAGAAAAAGGTCTATGGACTTTCATGTCTTCTGCAGTGAATTACATATTTATGTTCAAAGCAATTGGACATTAAGAAATAAAACAACAAACCAAAACCATTTGTCAGAAATGCCAGTTTCTATTTAAGAAAGCTTCATCACAGTTGTTGCAATTCTATTACTCCCCTGCATGCCAAATCAATCAGAAGACCTTGAAAAAAACAAACACGCATTCTTAAAAGATTCTTGTTTGAATTAGTCTCTAAGATCTTTCAAATGGCAAAGCCACATGAGGATTTTTCTAAATTTCTGTTCATAAGGCTCTCTTGTATTAGATTTAAGTAGGCTATATACAATAGCTTTTTATTTTTGTAAAGTACTATGAAGCCAGTCAGAGCCAGACAATATAATTAGTATTTCTTATTCCCTGGACAGTCCCAGTAAGGCTCTTAGTACCTTTGATAACATCATGGACAGTGACTCAGATACACTTCCAGATAATTTTCCATTGAAATTGGATGCATAATTTCTATTTTAAAAAGGGCAGATAATTAATGGCTCTTATTTTATTTAAAACATTTAAGCTTTGTTAACTCTTTCAGATAACTTTACAGAAATAATAAAATGAAACTGAAGCACAGAACTCTAATTGCGGGATATCAATTATAAAATGATTAATTTTTCACTAAATTGATCACTAATTGATGTGAGCTTTAAGAAGCACCTTAGGAGGCAAGATAGAAAATTTGACCAATAGTCTGGCAGAGAACAGTGTGAAGACATAAGGCAATGTCCCTTAGCAAAGGGATTGTGGCTAGGGATGCAGATAGGTTTCTTCTTTGAGACAGATGCAGTGCTCATCATTGAAAGCTCTGCTCTTTAAGACATTTGCCTGTCTCATGGCACTAACAGTTTGGTACCTGCCAAAGCTCATCCATATGGTGAAATTTAACCACATAAAGATGGCATTCATAGAAGATGGCACATGGCTTTTGTCCTCAGCTGGCTTCTGGAAAATGTGAATAATGGTGTTTGTGGTTTTAGGCGAAAAAATTCTGACTTTTTGTATGAGTTAGATTTCCAAATCTGAAGTATTTGGCTCTTTATCTGCAGAGAATTTTCTGGAAAAGTCTAATGCTTTTATTTTAAAAATTTAGCCTTATATTCAGAGATTCAATAAAGTTGCATTTCAATGCTCTTGTCTGACACGGAGAGCTTGTGCCTGGGTCTAGAGTCTCCACTCTCTGGGCCCGCCCATCCCGACAGTTTTTCACACAGTGAAGTGTACATCTCTCCAAGTTCCACTGGAGCAGCCAGTTTCTGCAGGACAATTTGCTGAATTCCAGATAGACAAACATCCTCAGCTCTTCTCTCATCTAGGTCACCCTCTCATCTCAGGTCACCCTCTCATAGAAGGAGATCGGGTTTGCCAAGCAGGACTTTCCTTTCCTAATCCCACGCTGTCTGGGCCTGATTGCCTGGTTGTGCTCTATGTGCAGTGTGATGGCAATCAAGATGATCTTTCATAGCCTTCCCTGGTACCAAGGTCAGGCTGATAGCCCTGTAGCTCCTTGGCTCCTTCTTCTGAACCATCTTGTAGATTGGTGTCCCATTTACTACATTCCAGAAAATCTCAGCCAAGACTGCTGGTTTATTATGGAAAGTGGCCCAATGAGCACTTCCACCAGCTCTCTCAGTACCTTTGGGTGGATCCTATCCCTCCCCATGGGCTGGTGTGGGTCTAAGTGGTGTAAAAGGTTGTTGACCAGTTCCTTTTGGGCTATGGATTATGGGGACTTCATTGTGCTTCCTCTCCCTGTTTCTAGCTCTGGGGGCTGAGTACCCCAAGGACACCTGGTTCTACTGAAGGAAAGAAAACATTATGAACATCAGCCATTTTATCATCCTTTGTCACTGTGTTTCCCTCTGCATCCAATAAAGGCTGGGGAGTCTCCTTAACCCTCCTTGTGTTTCTGATTCATAGAAACATTTTTTGCTGTCTTTTGTGTCAGCAGACAAAGTTCTAGCTGACCTGTGGACCTTCTTTTTTTTTTTCCCTGCATAACATCACAACATCCTTGAAGTCCTTCCAAGTTGCCTGCCCCTTCTTCCAAAAGTGATACAAATGAATATTCCAACAAAAGAATAGACCAAACTTGCCACATCAACTATAATGCAAAGTCACTTCTCTAGGTCAGGTAGAAGTCTCCTTCTTATAGCCAAGGAAAACAACTTCCTCTATCTAGCCTATTTTCTTTTTTGAGACAGTCCTTTCTAATAAGTATGTATGTACCATTTGCCCTTCCTTCTTTGCTGGTAAGCCTATGTAAATGTTTCTTATCCAGTAGAGCCAGCTCTTCAGGATCTATAAAGAGGCATATTTTAAAAAGGCACATATTAGCTTCTCAAAGTTCTGAAAGGATTTTTGCTGATCTGAGGGACAAATTGGTTGGAGATGGCCAAGAATGCCTCCATGTGTTACTGTAAATGATTTATGAACCCTGGGTTTTCATGGCATGTTAAAAATTCATACAAACATTAGATTTAAAATTTAATTATCTAGCGGAAGCATTTCTTTAGGCTTGTAACTGGGCAGATATATAGCATTATACACAGCAGGGGAGACTTGGCACTTGTGTCCAGATCATCAGAGGTATTATGTAACCTACTCTCACTGACAAAGAGTCTAAATTTGGTACTTGAATAGCTTGGTATCTCCATTTAATCATCCAAATATAGAATATGCCAATAATTTATGTTTACCATCAGCGTGATTTTGCTAAATTTCCTTTAGACATATTGGGATTAGTAGACAGTAACAACTTACTTAGCTGGGAAGCACTACTAAATGTGAGTGGTGATAGTGAAATCTGATCCTGCTTATGCTCTTTGCTCTTTCTGGTTTTGTAAAATTTATAAAACAATTACCTTGCACTTAATTGTCTTTTTTATTCAATCACATAACTTTGTTGTGGCTGTTTTCCTCCTACTTGACCATAGTCATCTGAGCACGTTGTTGAAGCACACTAAACAAGTGCTCCAATTTAAATTGTTGAATTGGCTTTTTGGCAGACAGTATGAGGGACCACTGGAAGGCAGATCATCCCACCTTTTTAAGAGTATGACAAACTGCCTTGTGCAGCTGCCTGTCTCTCCCTGCTATCCATGCAAGACTATGGACTGTTTGTTAGGTAGGTAAATACACCTGGTCAGATAGGGAGTTTTAGGTGCCAAGTTACGAGAGATGAATCCAACAGAGATTTTTTTTTTTAAATTGAGAAATCAAACATACCTATAGGGTGTTTTTTTTGTTTTGGTTGGTTTTTTGGGGTTTTTTTTTTTGTACAATACAAAAATATTGGCAAGGAAACTGCTAAGGAAAGTTTCTGATAGTATTCTCTTAAATTGCTAACAAAATAAAATTATTAACATAAAATTAATAAAATGACAGCTTCAGTGTTGCCAAAAGGAGTAGTTCTTTAAGCATTTGGTTTGAAAATCTGTGTGAGCTGGAGGAAAACTCAGAAAGTTATATTGTCTTAATTGTACTTACATATTAAATCCTTGGGATACAGTCTTCTGATTTAGAGGTGTTATAGCTTTGAAAGAGCTGAGATAGAGGAAAATTAAACTATTTTCAAATAAAGCTTGCATAAAAGAGAGAAAGCAATAACTAATATGGGCAATGTAAATGTTTATATTTCAAATGTTCTCTGCCAGACTTTGTACAAAATATCAAATATTCAAAGATATTTTAACTTGCTGTTTATCTTACGCCAGATGGTAAAGAATTGTTCCTTATTGCAGAAGTGAGCACGACAATCACAAGTATGCACCTAAGTAAAAAGGAATGTGCTCAGTTCTGTAATATAAATTTATAGCTCTTGGCTTGATGGTCATTTCAGGCATCTCTTGCTAAGAAGGGGCTGCTGGTATAAGAGGAAGCTGCAGGTAAATGGAGGTATCAGATACTGCACCTTAGTTCTCAGAGAGGATACTTTGGCTGTCACAGCACTGGCAGTTCTCATCCCCTTGGCTGATGATCTTGTGATTTTTGATGTTGTCTCCTTCTCCATGAAGCCTTGTTATCTCTGAAAGGAAATGTAACCAGCTGTGAGCCTGTGCACTTACATCTCCTTTGAGGAAACAGGGGCAATCAGTGGAGCAGCACAGCACTGGCATGCACTGACCAGCCTTTCTGGCAGCAGCAATCAGCCTGCTAGAGGTGCCTTCCTTTGTGAAGACATCATACAGCCTACAGTGTTGATTAGAAGGGGCTCACTGTAGGTGAGAATCTTGTTCTTGTCTCTCCTTATCTTTCAGTGTCCTAGTGGCAGCCTCAGACTGCCTCAGGAATGTACAGTCTGCTCTCTGGAGATCAGGGATCTCCTGTCATAATGTTCACCAAGAGTGGAGAATGTTACTTGAAGAACATGCCTGCCACTGACCAACAAGTAGTTTGTATTTCAGACCAATAATTTTTCAACATAATTTATTTCAAAACTTGCCACCTCTCCTCCTCAGAGTAGACAAACAGATAGCATTGCTGAAATATATATTTTTATTTCTTTAGGTCCCTGAAAATTCTCAACAGTAAAAGAGTAATTATAATAAACTTGTGGGGCTTGAGGTATAACACAGAAATAGGTTTCCTTTTCCCTGTGTACAGTCACTTCAGAAATACCTGCTGCCTGCACTGGGACCAGCCAGGCATTCCTTTTTGAGTTAGGCTTATGCAGAGAAGCCTAAGTTTGCATCAGCCTTGAGTGATCCTTTGATCTTAACAGCTGTATGACCTGAAGGCACACCAGCATGAGCTCTGAAAGGGTTTGTTTATATGATCTTCCTCCATCAGAGGAACCTTACATCCATCTCACAAGACTCCTGAATAAGATACTCAATTCACATGGAAAGGTTTCAGAGTCTTGAGGATATATTTAAAAGGTGTGACACAACCTAGCTTTTTGCCATCACACAGAATTCAGCTCCTGCATCCTGGGATTCTGGGCCTTTTGGGCTGGGGTGTCCACTAAACTTTTCTCCAGACTCAGATAAGTGGTTGAAATGTGAGAGCTGAGGTGAGCTAAACACACAAGGCAGAATCATTGGATTACTGACTGATCTATACCATTCATAGTACTCCTGTGCTTGAAGAGTGATTCAGATGCTTACATGATGAATATGGGTTGAGAATTTGTTTAGAACAGAAAAATATCAATAAATGAGCAAAGAAGACACATATATATACAGCAAAAAAAATTCATTTTTAACAATACCAAACAGAAACTAGGGAAAATGTCATGGCTTTTGGAGAATAGCACTGAAAAATTCTGATAAATTTTTGTTTCTATTAATAAAATATGATCTACATATAGATATAAACCAAACTGTGGAGTAATACAAGTAAGACAAGAACTACTAATGCTGCAAAATAGTATTAAACTCTGACAAATTATATGTTTCCAAAAATATTTTAAGTTCATGTCTATATAGTATCAAGGAAAGCCAGTCCAATTTCTAGCTGGTCTGATTTTAAGTATTTATCAAAGCAGCACAAGAATCTCAAGGGGCACTTCACATTAGTAGCAAGTGCAAATTTGGGAAGAGTGTTGTCTTGTGATTCTTACTCTGAGTCAACCAAAAAGAACACTTTTTTTAAAAAAGTTAGGACTCCTAAATCCTAACATCCTATATTTTGCCATCTGATCTGCTTTCTAAACTCCAGTCTAAATAGGTCTCATATTAGCTTAAGGAATATCTAGATATTCACTCAAATGAAGACAGTAAGGTTCAGTTCAGTGGTCTAAGTCTAGATTTCAGTGCCATTTTTGATGCTCCAAGGAACCCTGCCAGGCTTCCATACTTCTGCAGAAAAACACATTGTATTTTCTAGTCTTGTGGGGGTATTTCAGATGTGCAGTCCCCTCTCTGTAGCCATCTAAGCTGAGATATCTTCATCTGTGAGGAAGTACTTGTAACTTAGGTTATATAACTAAACATACTTTCAAACAGATGGCTCAGCAGCATACATTTGTCTGATTTAGTGGGAATTTTGTATGTTGTCCAAGTGTAGATATGTGGTTTGCAAGCTCTCAAAATCTTTGCTGTGGATGCAGAGCTAGTGCACAGCTATGTGACAAGTGTGATTGTGGTTAAACTGGTAGAAGCCAAACAGCTTACTGTGTAAGCATCTCCAGAGGAGGAAAAGGGGTTCCCTGCTGCCTGTCCCTCTGAATGCAATAACATTCAGCATCCTGGTCCTTATCAGACATTTCCCTTCAGGTCTTTGTTGCAATTCCTGTCAAAATATAGAGATGCCAACCTAAAGTCAACTCATGCTCAAGAACATTTTACACAGCTTTTCTATTTAAAGATTTTGGGAGTACTGCATTTCAACCACATCTTTTTATTCCTTCTCTTGAGGCCTAAATGCTCCAAGTAAGATCAATGGAAGAACATGTTCATTTCTCCCTGCTGGTGACAACACTATGCTTCCAAAGGAGAAATCTGAATGTTCTTGGAAAGTAAGCTCTGTGGGTAAGTCTAAAATTGCTAACCATTTCAAAGTCTGCTAAAGTTCTGTTGTGTATTTTGGGTGACCTCACTTGGTATTAGGGTCCTAAGGCATTAGGATCCTTCAGAGGCACAAGAAAAGTGAACCTACACCTTTAGTGAACTAAAGAAGATAAATTTTAAAGATGAGAAGTGAAATTAAGAAAGACAGTTTGTTATAAAAAGTGGAAAAAAAAAAAAAAAAAGCTTTGCAAGCAATTAAGTGAAAACCTCTATTAAAGACCCGCTGGAAGTTAGAGGCAATTCCCTTAAAAATGGGAATAATTCCATAATGTACAACTAGGGTGGCAACTCAGTACTTACTGTCCCTGTGAGTGCAGTGAGTCCCCCTGCTCAGCCTGGGTCTTCTTGGGAAGTAAAGTTGAGGGAGCTAATGCTGGAACAAGGATGAGAAAGTTCCAAGTGAGGCAGTATCCTTTTGTGACTGCAGTTGCAACAGACTGGACTAGCACTTTGGCAGCCTTGTTAGGATTTTCCCCAAGAATTTTCTCCTTTCTGGAGAAGGAAAAGTTATTTAAAAAGTTTTAGATATGGAAAGAGAGTAAGATTCTCGACCTAATAATAATTAGTTTAATTCCTATCCAGAGCATAGCCTAGGGGTGCTTTCACAACACCTGAAGAGCTGCAATTCTGTGGCTTGGGGAGGGGGCAGAGGGATTTAGGAGAGTAGATTGTGGGTAGTATATGATATACAGTCTTTTTTTCCACCCCACAAAGCCAAATTGTGAGAACTTGCTGATCTTTTAATCAGATATCTATCACAGCACTGGCTGGAGACCCTCTTTTGTGAGCAACTCATTATCTGAAGTTAGAGATGGCCTTTGAGGTGTGGTCTCCAGAATGCCACATCATTGTTCTTCAGTACTCACTTCCACTTGTGTTTCTTAGTCTGTTTTCTCTTGCTCATAGGAGAGTGCAGGAAGATAGATTCTGGAATGAAGTGGTTGAGGTATAAGTTTTTGATGAAACTATGGTGAACGTGCATAGAGATTTGCCCATCCCATCCCCTCTGTATGGAGACCCATAACAATAAAAGGAGTTCTTCCCAGATCTTAAGAAGCTCCTACTTATTATTAAGTTAATTGTTATGGGGTTGAAAAAGATAGATTTTTTACTAAGTCTGTTCTTCTGGACCAAGAGGACTCTGCAACTCTTCACATGTTCTTTGCTTGGATTTATTTTTACTAACGTTTTCTTAGTTTCTTGAAGGGGTTTTTTTTGTGGGGGTTTTTTTTTTTTGGTTTGGTTTTTTTTTTCTGAAATATCTTTTTATAAAACTCCTTTAAACTAAAAAAGAAGGGATAGAAAATCATATGCAATGAAGTATAAGATACTTCACTTTGTTACCATAACGTAAAAATGGGCAAAGGTCCTGGAATATAATAAATCTATGAGCCATGTCTAAGAGCCATGTCTTTGCTTCCAAGAAAATTCCTTTCCATCAATCCATTTCTAAAATACAAAGGAATAGAAGAAACATTTTCAGAATTTCACTGGATTGAGTATGCAAAAGGAATTCCATGGGAATAAGTTTAGAAATACTGAGAACTCAAATTCAGACTCTTTGATGTTAACAGCTTTTCTTGCCAAGACAGAATATTTTCCTCTACTTAGGATAGAAATTCTCACTGTTACACATATGCAGCTAAAGTGAGAATTTTCCTAGTTCTGATGCAGGTTAGACAAGAAGATCTTACTGAGCATATCATGTATTTTTTCTGCTTCTTGGTGATCAGAAGAATTAAATTAGATTAATCTCCCTGCCACCTCTTCTTCTCCTCATGAAATGGGCTGGTTGACAAGAAAAGAGCTCTGTGCTTTGGGTCAAGATGAGCACTTTGGGCTATTTGGTCCTCAGAGTTATAGGATATGAGTATGTATGGGAAGAACAGGAGCCCCAGGCACTATGGAGAAAAGTCAGAGGACTCTACAGCTCCAGATAAATTCTGCTCAGAGCTTAGGGTACCAGGGAATGTGACATATTCACAGTAGTTCAAGTAGCTAGTTCAGCAGAGAAAGACAATATTTAAGGTCCTATTCTAAGCTCATCTTCCAGCTGAAGAAAGGAAAAGATAAGAAAGATGCACGTGTTCTTGCTGTGATGGATCTTGGTCTGCTGTCAATAGGAGGAGACTGCGGACATGCTTCTTCCAAAACTGCCATGTGGCTGCTGCCAGCATGACACATAGGCACTGCTTATTAATGGTGTGTGATCCATTCCATGGAGGGACTGATGGGATACTTGCTTATTATATTTTTTCTATGTGGTACAATAGAGAGTGGCTTCAGCAACATTTGAAAACATCTGTTTATAGTACTGTTTATGCAGTGTTTCTTGTTCAATAGGCAAAGATCACATGAGAACTGAATCACATTCACCCATTTCCAAACTGTGTGTGACAATCTGCACAGTATGAGAAATTTATGGCAGTCATTGTATCTTTCAAGCTCAGTAACTCAGGCATTAGAAGAGCCAACAGTATTTTTTTCAAATTCTAGCTAGATTTGCAATACACCTGGTAAATGCCTGCCCTTTCAGAAGCACAATTTCACTTCTGCTGAAATAAGCATTAAGAATACTAATGCAGGTCAAGTAGTTTGTTGTTGTTATGAGCAACACCATAAGTAACCCATAATGAATCTAAAATGAATAACAAATAGCTGCCATTGTATGATTTAAGATTCTTTAAACAAAAGAGAGGGCAGTAAGAAAATTAAAGAAAAAGGTTCCTGAAAATAATGTTACAGCTGAATTGCTTTTTTTGCTTTTGTGTGACACTGTGGTGGGACAGCAACTGTGGATATAAGTGGAGCCTCAGATAAAGTCTTGGAAAAGCTCTAAAACATGTTGAGAGCAAAGAAGCCCTGAACTTCTGCAAGAATGCTTTTGAGGTTAAGGAGCCAAATCTGAATGAAAAGTACTACCTCCAGTTTCCCACATCTCCTGGGAGTGCTGGTCAACAGCCTGGTAATACCCTGTTAACAGAGTGCACTGAGTCAAATTTGCCACCACACACAAATGTTTTCACTGAACAATGTGCACCACACTGTTCTAGTCTGTTTTCAGCTGTTTCTAAATTGAATAACTGAAGCACTCTGGGACAGGATCAATGCCTAGAAAGCTAAGTTGAACTCTGGCTTATTCATGGACTTAATTTGTGTTTCTGAACAAAAAAATTGATATTCTGTGACATAATGATTGTTATTAATTTAAAAGAGGAAGCAAAGTTTATGATTTTTGAAGAGAAGTAGAAGCATTAGGGGCCTGTAGCTTCCTTGACCCAGGAATGGATAAGAGTCTCTGTTGTGCAAGTACACTATTCCCTTTCTGTTTTCCCTCTTTTACCTTTACTTATCTCTAAAGTTGAATTTCAGGTCATACTGGAGACAGTCAGTGAATTGAATTTTTTCTTATATGCTTCAATTGAGATCAAAAGGTCAAAACACTATAGAAAAGTAATCTTTATTTTTAGCCACAGCATATACTTGAAAAGTCTGTCCTTGTGAAATATCTGCAGCACTTTTGCAGAGGCAAGAAATGCAAGTACTAAGTGCTTTGTCCTGAAAAGACACTTCCATTGAATAATAATTAGTCCTTGTAAGGTAAATAAATCCAACCCTCCTTCTCTGAATGCCAGATAAGTCTTCATCACTTCAGGATGTTTTGGGATGCAGCTCAGTGTCCAAACAATGTGCCACCTTAACCTCTATACTATGTGCCTGTCAGCAGTCCTGAAACACTTGGATTTCTATCTCCAGCATACTTAGGTGCAAAATTATGTCATATTGTCCTGTTTTGCATTTTTATTAACAAATTCTTTGTCCCTTTGCTACCACAAAAAAATCCCAATGACTTCCTGCTGCTGAAAACTGACATTACAAAACAAGAAAGAGGAAGGTTTATATCAAAAGGAAACCCAGCAAAACAATTGTATCAGAACAAGGTGTTCCCAATCTGATTAATAAAGACAACAGTCTGTGTTCATCCTTCTTTCAAAATTTTGACTTAAATAAGCTAAAATATGTATGAAATACAACTTGTCAATGTACAGATTTTACCCATGCCTACTGTCATTTGGCAGCATTTTCTGCTGATAAATTTGGTGCATCTTTAGGTCTGGGATTTAGAGTTCTACTTCATGGAGAATAGTCTGTGGATCAACTTGGGCAAGATAGGACATAGTAAAAATGACAGTACTGGCACATTAAGGAGCCCTGCATTTTTATGTGGATTTCTATCATTGCATTTCATAATAAGTATTTTTTCAACTAATTTTTCTGCAATGTCACAGTTACATCTCACTCTCTGATAGTGAAACAGGAATGAAATTTCTCTCTTTTGTGGTCAGTTCTGCTCGCTTTACCTCTTGCAACAACTCTACTGAAGTCACAAAGAAATCACAAAGATTTTTTCTAGTGAGGTGAACATGAGTTGTCCTGTAAAGCTTGGTTGTACTTAAGTATTAAATAATAGTGCTTAGCACTTGTGCAACTTAATGCCTTATAATCTTCAAAGCACTTTACAAATCTTAACTGGTTAATCCCCACAGGAGCTCTGCATAGTAGGCTATGAAGGTCACACATTAAAAATCTCCCATGATACAAGCTTGACTGCATAGTAAGCCTATGGGAGAAAATATCTGCACACATAATGTTCCTGAAGTCATGAGTGCTTAATTTTACTGGACTGTAACATGGCTTACTTTCAGTAAATTTGTTCTGCTTTCTTATCCCACTGAAAGTAAATCCATTATACCCTGCAGCACACAGTATTACCAACATTTTGAGGATTTTCTTTTATTATTAAAACTTATGGAATTAAATGAGAAGCAGAGGATATGAATTTTATTTAAGAAATCAAGTTTTTATTGCCAGTGATTGCAAAGATCTTGTATGGGAAAGGGTCAGAAAGTCCCTAAAGACTGAAGCACTTAGAGCAGTAACTAACATTTTTAGCAACTTATTTTGAACATGTGACTTTTGATATTGAGATTGCCAGGCAAACAAAATATGCTTATACTCAATTTCACTGTAAAACTTAAGCCTTTAGAGACCCCATTTCATTTGGGAAATAGCATGGTTTTCCTAGCTTGAATTTTCTTTGGATTTTCATGTTCCTGAAAAAAGAGGATCAAATAGTTACTGCTAAAGAATATTATTTCTTTAGACTTTTCAGGTCTGAAATTTCCCACAAAATGGAACCACTGCTTTTAGTTCAGTGTAGTACTCTCACAAACACCACTGCTTCCATTTGTTGTTAGTCTGAGTGGAAAACTTTTTATAACAACATTACAGTTTGACAGTAATGTTATAATTCTGTGTGAAGACCAAATTCATCAACCAGAGATGTAAGTCATTAATTAGCTCATGACTACCTCTCAAGCATCTGCATAGAAAATAAGCCACTCAAAGGTGTTTATTCTTTGTAATACTTATTGTAGAGAGGAAGCAAAGTCTTTGACTGATGAGGCATTCTTCCAATGGAAGCAAACACAAAGTAGAGTTTTTGTCACAAGTTCAAAAAAAAAAAAAATCATCACTTTTCCAGAATATCTACTGAGACACTCCAACCTTATTTATAAATACAGCATGATCTTTCCCCTCCAAGGCACCAGGCAACTTAATGCCTCCTTTTGCTTTCAAGTACAACTGCCTCTTTTAAAGCTTGTAATTTGAGAGCTGATCCTTTGTAATAAGGAAGCTCTATGATATCATGAAGGCTGACCTTGATTCCTTATTTACTTACTGCTTCAACCTGGAAACTTTAATTTCCATGAGTTTTCTTCTCTTTTTTACCCCTTTATTTTGTTTTTATTCCTTTTCTTTTTTTTTTATTTTTATTTTCCCCCACCTTTGGAGAAAAATCACAAATAACCTTTGAAGGAATAATTAGCAATTGCTGTAAGCCTATGATAAAAACCTTTACCTGATTGACTGCAAAAGGTTATCTAAGGGTAAAGGCTTCAGACAGACCAGGAAGAAAATAATCTCCAGATGAGAGATGGTAACAAAATGATGATTTTGATGAGCACAAAAGATGATGCTAGAAAGCAAAGAAATAAATGAATGGGAACACAAGAGGCAACATAATTAGCTGGTCTTACATGCTTGCCACTACATAATTTCAAATGTTCCAAATGGAGCCTGGTATTCTGCAGACAGACACATAATTAAGTACAGGGTTGCAATGCACAGGCACAAGAGGTCTGAATTAAGGTTTCATGGGCAGCCTTCTGGCTTTCCCAACATTTGGTCACTTAATTTAGTGACCTAAATCCTTTTTAATATAGGGAAAAAAAAAGGATTATAATGAGATCTTTTAATTGTTTAGGGAGGAGGGGTTGCTACAGACTGCAGTTTATTATGTAATTGTAGATGCATAGTACTCCAAAGGAAAAGGTATTCTATTTTCCTTCTGCCTAAATGTGTATGATGAGACCATGATGAGACCTTAATAAATGTGGTGTTTGGTTTAACCTTAATAAAAATGAAGCTTTTCCCCCCCCCTAAAGTGTATTAAGCTACATGGCTGAATTATCTGCATCTATTGTAAATGTATCAGAAGCAGGAAGTCTGGAGAGAATCTGTAGGACTGATACATAATTGTAGTTTTAAGGAACATCCAGGAAAGATTAGGTGGTAAGGGAAAAGGCTGTGTGAATTCCCTACAGTAGAGTTTTATGAGTTTACATCTGAATCTTTTTCTAAGAAGCTTGAATTTGAGGCAGTTATTTCCAACTTAAGAGCTTTTAAAATAACTAAATAACAATAAATAACATAAGGTGGTATTAACACTTGAGGAATTTTGCCTGAAGGAAGAATGAGGTATATATGGCATCATCTTCCAGAAAATGTATCTGGAAGAGTCTGGGAATGGCAGACCCTAATTCATCTGTGCCAATTTAGCTGACACTACATTACAGAATTAAATTAGCAGAGTGTACATGGAAGTATGGCATAACAAGGACAAGTAAACACACTGTTTGCAAAGGACATTCATGTCTTACAAATTAGTTGAAGCTCTTTGAAGGTGTTAAGAATGTCAGTTATTATCTAGCTGTTGAATTCCTTTATAAGGGAGACTAAGAGTTTCATCATTGCTTGGTGACTTTGGTACATTTAATAGAATATTACGTTTATGTGTTTTCAGTATGCTTATTCTCATTTTGTTCTTGTAATCTTCCCCTGGATCTTTTCATTCAGATGGGACTGTCAAAATAAAGGGAATGCATGTTCTTGAGTAATTTTGTCAGTCTTGAAAATCCCATCAATACACATCATGTTTCTCATAATCCTGTCTTCAGGTACTTTAAAACTGATTTGAGCAAAAGACTACCTGTTACAGTACAATACATTCAGTTCTCTGTGCAATGTTGTGTTGAGTTCCCTGCCTGTCATACTGGCTGGTATTGTTTCATTGCATTCTTCTTTATCTGTAATCTCTTATACATAATTTATAAGTTCTTGGGACAGGACTGTCTCTTTAGTTCATGTTTATAGTGCAAATTGTATCGGGGTCCTGGTGCATAGCTGGGTTTTTGTGTACTTGTCTAACAAACATCTGTAAATATATGAAAGTATAGAAACAATCTGCCATTTCCAGACTGCTTTAATAGGAATCAGTGCGGGAGTAGGGGGAAAAATTATTCACTCTCAAGAGTCACGGGATGGGGAGACTTGCAGACAGGACCTAGTCACAAAGGTTAGCTTTGCGCTTAACCTTTAAATGAGCAAGGGCTAATCTTCCCTGACCGCTTTTGCCATCAGCAGACAGCGTGGCTCCCATCAACCTCGTTTAGAGGAGCTCGGGGACCTGCTGCTCCCCCCGCAGCATCCCACCGCCACCATCGTCTCCATCAGCACCGCCCTCCTGGCAGAGGACGCCCAAGGGACGAGACAGCACCGCAAGGAGAAGAGTTAACAGGGAATTGATAACCCGGCCCTTTTTTTGTCTTACCCCGCCTCCTGCCGCTTGCGGGGAAGTGAGGGATCAGGACGCGCCGAGCGGGGGTGGCCCCGGCGGAGAGGTGCGGGGAGGGCTCCCCTCCGCGCCGCTCCGCCGGGGGCCCCGCGGCACAGCCCGGCACGGCCCGGTACGACTCGGCACAGCCCGGCCCGGCCCGGCACAGCCCTGCACGGCCCGGCCCGGCCGGCCCAGCGCCGCCCCCGCTGCGGGGATGGAGCCGCCGCCCCGCGGGAGCAGGTGAGCGGGCAGGGGCAGGGGCAGCGGGGCGATGGGCGCGGGGGATGCGGAGGGCAGCCCGCTCCGCCCCGGGCTGGCCTCGGCGGCAGGGGGAACCTAGCGCTGGGAAAGCGCAAAAAACCCCACCCCAACCTCTCACCAGCTAAAATAAAATAAAAAAAAAAAAAAAAAAAAAAAAAAAAAAAAAAGGCGTCGCGGTACATTTTTGCAGATCGAGATGAACGTCTTAAAAACGCTGCCCGCAGAGCCGGGAGTCGCCCCTCTGGCGCTGACCCAGCCCGGGAGGGAAGGATTTGGAGATTTAACTAATTTATTTTAGACACGTGCGGTGTCCCCCCCGCCTCCCGCTCTCCCCATGGCACATTTTAATTGAACGGAGCTGTGGGTTGCAGGGCTGGGAACTAGCGTGGATGCTGGAGCTGAATTTGGTGTAGCAGTAGGGGAGGGGAGTTTTTACAAAACCTGGGGGGAATTTGCCACAGCACTAGTAAGTTTCTCCGTGGTCTCCTGATGAGTTAAAAATTAAGTATGCGCTGTGCATTGGCAGACAGTCCTAAGCAATGACCTGGAGCAATCCTAAGCCATAATAGTTGATAATTATTTTTTCTTTTCTTAGAGGATTCTAAATACGGGTGTATTGCCTCCACATAGAGCTCTCAGCGCTGCAGAGCGTTCGCTGCTTAATGAATGTTTGTAAAGGGATTTTCATTCCCACTGAGCATCAGTGGGAGCAGCCAGAGCTCAGGGAGTCAGCTCACCCGTGCCTTTTCTTTTGCAAAGAATTTCTGGCAGAATTCAGCATCCCTGCTGTGTTGACGTAGTGCACAGGATGACATTCCTTGCTGATACAGTTGCTCAGGTGAAGCGTGCTGCTGGAGTTTGTGATTTTATCATGAAACTCAAGATAGAGATAAGAATAACATTCAGCAGCCTCTCCACGAGCAACAGAATTGGTCCTTTCAGGACTTTTTTGTGCCCTGGAAGGTTGGCTTCATTTTAGTAATTTGTTTTCAACCCAGTACATAAATATATTTATTTCAGTAAAATGTGCTATTTATAGACCATGTCTTTGAACAGAGTTTGAAATTAGCCCTACATCGAGAGATAAACACTTCACATGCAAACTCCCAGATTGGCAGGTATTCTGCCATCCATTCTGGATGGATGAATCAGAATATGGGACAGTAGAAACAGTCTAAGGCTCAGTCTTGAAAAACATGTTTTGCAAATTCTTGCCTTTAGTTATTATTAATAGGTTACCTGAGGTCAGTAAGACGACTTACATCATAAAGTTAAGCAGATGTCCATGTCTTTGCAATACCAGGATCTACATGGGCCAGTTTATAGGTAGTAATAGTGACAGAATACTCCTGTGTGACAGAAAATCATGGCTTGGGGGCCACATGTCTCTTAAATTTATAAAGATTAAAGAGATTGAAAAACTATTTCAGACTTCTATATGCTTATGAAATAATTTTTAAATTAAAAAAAAAAGAGTAAAGACACTGGTACTTTAAAAATTATGTATATGTCCTCATAAATGGATATAGAAATATCAACTGACTGACTGGGAGAAAAAGAGTCTAGCTGTTGAAAAATAAGATAAATACTTGTGTCATAGCCAGGCTTTATGTAACTGAATTACACTCATGTGACACAGAATCTTGGCTGATTCTTCTCCTCAGAAAAGTTTAAGTGGAACACAACTGTGCAGAAGGCACGGAATAGCTTGGTTTGTGTTTTGCTGTTGAAAAATATTCCATTTTGAAGAAAACTTTACATTTATATCAACATGTAATAATTTCAGAGAAGATAATTACTTACAGACCAGATATCTTCTAAGCTAATATTTCTTTTGATTGTCCAGATATTGACGTTTGTAGGTATCAACTTTCTCCCTGTCATACAATAATTTCCCGATTTGAAGAAAAAAAATTATGCCTAAAAAGGCCATGTTATTAAAATATTTTCTAAACAGGGAATTTTAGTAGTGTTTATATGAAATTTCAGCTCTCCCAGGGACCATTTCCTTCCATGCTGATGAGGAAAAATTGTGTTTTTCAAAGGCGTTTCTCGTCTTTAAAATAAAGGGCTTAGAAATAGCAAGTTATGCAAAAAGTTATGGCTCATACTATAATGCATTTAAAATGAAATAATCTTTGAGTGAAGATCTGGAGATTTATGGAAATGAAGGATCTTTTCTAGGGATTTTGACTACAGGACCACTGGACCTTCACAGTCCTCACTCTACTACAGTTGGAAGAAGCCATCAGTGACTTCACAGAGGGTTATACCTCAACCTTTTAGTAATGACATAATACAGTTTTTCTGTGTCTAGGTCTAAATCTGAGCTCTGATAGGATTACTGGTGTATCTTCAGGAGCTTTTGTCAGCTGTATAAGCATTCAGTTACTATTAGAGAGACACTTTAGAGTACTAGCGTCAAAGACATATGAGACACCTTTTCTTTTTTGAGAAAGTAGATATAAATACATGACTTCCTATAATTAAACTTACAAAAAAGAAGTGTGTCAGTTTTTTTTAGTTTTGTAGGATAAGGCAAAAAAGTCACACTGGCTTTAATTTCATTCAAGTGGTCATCTACTGAGGAAACAGTATCTAGTACTGTCTACCACAAGATCTTATATTTTAAAACTGTATTTGGTGAGTATGCTGAACACTGAATACATTTCTATATTAATATTTTAAGATAGCAAATTATATGTTCAGTTGTAATAAACATGATAATCAAGAGTAGTTTATAAAATGTATCAAGAGAAACCATTTAGTAGTTCTGTAATTACTGTAATTGATTTTACAACATTTTATATCTCATCTTGAGATCAAAGGTAACCATTGGCAGCCTCAATTTGAGATCCTACTTCATAATGTGCTACTTATCTTTCTGTCTCTGAGATTTCAGCAGAAGATATGTTTTCAAGTAATTGAATGTCTTAAGTCAGTTTGTAAATAATTTTAAATGGGGAGGTTTTGTATTTGCATTACACTAAGTACAATGTAAGCACCAACAGTGATGACTGAAGAAAAGGAGAATTATACTACATAAATTAAAACTAATCCAACTGAAAATAATACTCTAAATGCAAACCCAGAGTGTGAGGAAACAGAAGAAATTTTTAAAAAAACTTAGTTCCAGAACTGTAGAATTACATTTGGGAATCAAATATTCTTGTAAATATCCCTTGGCCTAAAGAATCCAGACATATGGAGTGGATACTCAGCATGACAACAGTAGTGTTGAAAAGACCACCTTGACTGATTCATCAGGAAAGATGAAAAGTACTAAATATTTAATGCTTGCTTAACTGCTGGAAAATGAGGAGATATGATAATTGTGTACAAATGTTTGAGACATGCAGTGACCAAGGAGGAAAAATTGCTGCATTTAAAGATTATGGGTAGATTGGGATGGCCAGGGGCTTTGAGATACTGATGCAGGGCACAGAGTATTTCCTGACAAGTGCTTAACTGACTTAGATTTTTAAGTCCCCATTGGTGAAGGCTCCATGTCCTACCCAGTCCACAGTCATTTCCAGTGTTTTTCTGATCATCATCTTTTGTTTAAAGTGCCCTATCCATATCTTCCTTGTTGTAGCTTAAGCTACTGTCGTTTGTCTGCCCTTCAGTTTTGGTAAACAGGTATTTCCCTCCACTTTGCAACAGTCCTTGTTATGAGATAGTCCTCTCTCATTCTGGACCAACATTTTGAAACAAATTTCTTTCCTCAGGGATTATGTGATTTCTAATCTCTTAGATATATACAATATTTCATAATTGTTCTATCATTTTTTATTGTTGCTTAAAGTTGAACATAGTGCTCAACCTGATCCAGCAGAGCTGAATGTAGAAGGAAATTTTTATGTAACTCAGTGGTATCTGCCCTATTTCTCTGTGCTGATCCTGATTTATTTTTTCTTTTCCTATTTTTTTGGCAACAGTATGTTGCTAAAACCACCATAATAACATAGGGTGTATGGTGTTAAATCTGTGAAATGTTATACAGCTCAGATTCACTCCTGCAGAGCTGCTGCCAGTCATCTCATCCTGCCTCCTTCAGTCTTTCTTTGTGCAGTTGATTATTCTTATCAAAAAGTAATGCTTTGCTTTTGTCTTTTTAGATCTGTTTAAACATTTGAATTCTGATACCATTGTCCAGTTCATTTGAACGATGTTGATTGGGTCTGTCTACAAGTATCATATAAGGAAATTATTGAGTGTCCAAAGCATATTTCTAGACAGGTTTGCTCAGGGTATCCTTTCCATGTGATAGTGACTTTTGATAGTTACACTCTAAATATCCTCTTCAAAATGGTACCAACTGTACCATTCTACTGTAACTTCTAAAATCTAATACAACTGTCCCTAATTTTTTTTTTACTAGAATATGAGGAGACCAGGGATTGTAAATGTTGCCCACAGTTTCTCAAAAGTAATTTTTTGTGGCTCTGAGACTGTCTAATCTGAGATCAGTGCAATCAGTTCCCTATGCTCTGTTTTTTAGGCTAGTTGTTTAGAAAACCCTGAAATTCAAAGCCCCAGCCTATTCTCTCCCTATTTTCTTAGCCCTTTGTCACTGATGTATTGACATCTGGTGGCAATTATTATGAATAGTGAAGAAGAAAAACCTAAAGACTTTGCCCTTCTCATCACTACTTATTATTAGACTTTCCTTCCTGCTTAGTAGGCCAAATTTTTCCTAGTCTTTGGTTCTCCTCTGATGTCTGTACAGAGTGTTTCTGTGCAGGATCTGAGGACCCACATCAATGCCCATTATCATGGGTTTTTGACTGTGTGAGACTTCAGTAGGAAGGAACTCTCTGCTGGGAGGTGATTTGTGAGTTTTGATGTGATAGTAAGGTGAACAGACACTTAAAGGGACTGTGAAGCTTCTGCATGAGTATGTTCCTCCTCTCAGGGGTTTTTAATGGCCAAGGGTCCATGTTTGTGCATTTTCATTTAGCAGAATGTTACCTATCTACAGAATAGAGTTTATGTACTTAGTGAAAATAAATCTGTTTACAGTGCAACGTTTCAGGTACATAGACTATGACCCTAAATGTGAAACGGCAAGGGGAATATTAAATGATTAACTGATCCAGGAATGTGCAGTGAATAGTACTAGGTTTTGACTGAACGTGAAAATAAAGCTAAGAAAATTAATGTACCAGTGAATGGCTGTCATTCTGACTTACTACAGCTTGAACTATAAGCTTATTTTTTCCAAGGTTTTGTAAGAGCAGTCTCAGTCCTTTTAATGTTTTGCTGGGATAAAGTTCTATGTATTTTAATAAGAAAAAATACAATGATAGTGACTTCATTTCAATCAAGTTGTTAATGTTTCAGGTAACCATGGTTCTTGTCAAATGTGTCCCAGCTCCTTATTTTTGGTTTCAGAATTTCCCAGGTTTCACTGGAGGAAGGGTTTTGAATCAGCATTTCAGCTCAAAAAGGTTTTAGTAATGCTGCATGGAGCTTCCCTTGCTCTGATTTCAGGCTGTGCATTTTTATGGGATTATAATGGTTGAAATTAATTACTGGAGCTGTTAGCCTTATGTAAGCAAATCATCTCCTATTGTATCCTCTTGCTGAACTTTCATTGCAGTTAGTTTAACTGTTCATGACAGCATTCCTATTATTTTGTTTCATTATCATTTGTTTACTAATACAGCTGCTTTGCTTAATGATTCATATCTGGAAACCATTTGGTATGTCAGGATAGACCAGTTTGTTGTCTGCATTATTGAAACAAGAAATCACTGTCAATCAGAATGGAAGTCACTGCCATGATTTACAAATTCAATCCAAGGGTGAACAAAGAAATCTTAGGTTTGTTTTTGGGAAGGGCTGCAATATCATTTTGCTGTTGGAGATGGGTTGGATTTTTGTCTTTGCATGGGAAAAAATGTTGTGGTTTATAATCCACTAGGGCTGTACACTTTGTTTTCCAAGGCTACCGTATTTGAATGAAAAGACTGGAAAGTTCTGGAAGTAAACTGGAAACATTTCTCCCTGAATAGGTGATTTTCCCTATTCTAGAGGTGAAGGGAGAAAGAAATACAGATTGGACTGCCCCACCTTTTACTTAGATGTTAGTAACAGCTACAAGTGCATGTATTATTGCTGGAGAGCAGGGTATTGAAGATGTAAACCTAGCCCTTGTGGTTTATCCAGTTCCATTTACACAAATAATTAGGTTATTGCATCCATAGCTGGAGTTGCATGTGTAATCAAGATTTATGTTGCTGTGGCAACAAAGAGAGACACAACTGTGCTGAATTTCCTAGGTCTTTGAAGCTTTTCTTACCCAAAATGATACTGAGAGTTCCCATCAGCATATGACAAAGAGTGTATCTAAGAGGGGCCCTCATTAATAGACTGAAATCTTGCACTGAATTGAGTGAATTCATGCTGCTCATCAGAGGGCTAGAGATAATAGGCAGTTGCAAGAGAGGAGACAAGGAAGGCCTATGGTGCAAATTAATCAAGAGCAATTGATTTCAACTCAAACAGGAGCAATGTAAGAAAATTACAGGGTGGTTCCAAGAGGCCATTGACGAAAGCTTTGTGACTTATACCAGGTATTGTGTTTGGTCTGGATATAAAGGCAAGGAGGAGCTGGACATGAGCCAGATCAAGACTTCACAATATTATACAGTATTATATCAAGTTAAATAGTAGTGCTGACAGAGCACATGCTAGAGAACATGGAGGAAGGTGTAAGAAATGAAAAGAAGATGGAAGATGAAAATCGCAGGTGACTGGGAAGAATAACTTGAGGTAGGTGAGGAGGTGTGCAAGGACTGCAGGTATGTGTGAAAAGCTTTTGGTAGACTGTGGTAGAATTAGTGTTTTTGGACTGAACACTACCTCCTGTACTGCAGTTTTAGAAAATCCCAGGCATCTGTGAGCCAGCAAGCACTTTGTCTGCTTGAGGATGAGGTATTTGATACCATTAGTCAATATTATAAATTAAATGCTTTCAAAACCAGCAACAAAAATTAAAATGCTCTCCCTCCCAAAGATCCCCCAAAAACACAAACATGATTTTTTTTTAAATGTTGGAAATAGGGGTTGTTCATTTTGGTTGTTTTCATTTGAAGGTCACTCTCTGAAATGTTTTTTCTTACTCCAGCAGCGATAAAAAAATATCCAAGCAACATGGATTTTATTAAAGCAGTATCCTTGAAAAGTTAATTATGTAAAAGGTTGCCAGAATGTTAATGGAAAGGGAAGAAATTAGATTATCTTAAGTCAGAGAACTCCTTAGTGAGATATATAGCTGAGAAAATATACATCATGTTTGTACAATTCGTTTACCTTCTTAGAAGGCATAATATTTTAGGTTTTTGTTGGTTTTTTTTTTAACAAAGAGGGAAAAGAGCAGTGTAGGAAAAAGTCAATGGACTACAATTTATTTACTTTCAAACAGTTTGTTCATGTACTACAGTTATATGTGTTGAACTGGTTATATGTGTTGATCCATTTCCCTGCAAATTCAGCAAGAGTAAAAATTACGGTTTTTTCATCCAGTTTCCCTCGTTTAATATGATCAGCTGCAACTAAGGGCATGTTGTAGTTCATGGACAAATCACCAGGAGGATTGCCCACTGGAAGGGAAGAAGAGATTGCGCCCACTCCTGCTCTTCAGTCTTTATCCAAGCTGCTTGTTTGCAGGAGGTGGATGTTTGTTGAGCTGCATTTGCATTTCGGGGACTTGGCAAGAGTTGCTGCAGAGTGCCTGAACAGCTCAGTGCCAATTTTCTGCACACTCCCATCTCTGCTCCAAGCCTCTGCATGAGCCCTTTAACAGGAGCATAAGCACAAGAGAAGAAGAATTGAGCCTGGGAAAAAACATCCATAATTATCACCTCCTGCTTCCCTTCTCTTTGCTGGTCTTACCAGACAGCTTCTGGGTAGCTTAAATGAGAGCTGGAGCAGATGCTGAAGCAGTGGGATTTCTGGGAAGATTTTCATTACCTGCTTTGCAAAACAGACTTTCCAATTATCCAGGAAGTTAAATCCAGAAGTTGGATGAAATAAACATTTTCTACAATTCATGTCCAACAGACTGTTACTTTCAAAGCAAAGAAGTTGTAATGGTTGTTTTTTGTTTAAAAAGAGAAATAGGGTTTGGCTTGTAAAGCTATACAGGTCTGAGTTTCTATGGTTTTTTTGGTGACAGTATACTTGTGTGAAGGTGGTAGAGCTGCAGGTCTGGGCAGACTCCACGGGTGCCTTGTGTTTTGTAAATACTGCAATGGAGAGGTTAATTGCTGGGACATTTCCTGCTGTGCTGCAAAGCAAAACCTGATAGCATCATGGATCTTGGCTGGAAAGTCAAATTGGCAAATTCGATTTCATCACATGTGTTAATTATTTGCAAAATATAAGCAATCAACAGGAATGGAAATTATTATAAAATGTTGCATGAAATAATTTGTCTTTTAGTATACTACTATTATTCTATGATAACGAAATTATTTTCTTGACAATACTTATTAAGAATATCTAAAAATAATCACCTCTCATGCTGTGTTGTAATACATGGAAGTCTCCAGCATGTCCCATGTAGCTGAAGACTCAATACCAGTTCCTGTGAATGAGAAAGTTAAAGGATGGTCTTGGATTTGATAGGAAACTAAGCCAGATCTCAGTCTGCATTGGAGTTCAATCTAGACATTTTAGAAAAACAGAGTAAAAAAGACAACGTTTGGAATTCAATATGAATGGATGAAAACATTCTGTCTTTTCAGGTTTTTTTAAGAACTGTAAAGAATGAACAAAGAGGTTCAAGTGGAAAGATAAAAGAAAGCACTTGGATACATTGAGCCACATAGTAACTAAACATGAAATATAAATTATAGCAAGGAGGTTATCAGGCAACAAAATAAAAGAAATGGTTGTTAGTCTTTGGAATTACTGCTTATAGAGGACTCCTAGGCAGTTGAACAACCAAACCGAGTATGTTTTGAGGTAAGGAAAAAAGACTGGAGGCATGAAACGTATTTTATTTTATTTTATTTAAGGATCAAATAAAAACAAAGGATTGGTCTTTTGACTCTAAGGAATACTTATTTGAAATTACTGCAACTAACCCATTCTGTGTGACTACATAACTTGAAATGGATTCTGAGAAAAGTTCTGACTGAGTAACTTCTGGTACATGCAGTATAATTTCAAGTCTGTGTTTCTTCTCTTGTTCAATCTGTTACAGCTTTTCACTCTTCAATGAAACTGAAAATGTGCCTATTATCAATGTACCACACTGTTTCTGAATTTCATTTTTATGTATATGTGTATATACACTTTGTAAAAGGTGAGGTAATGCAGGATAAAAGGAAATTGTGGATTGTAGAAAAAAGATAAAGTAAATATTGTGAAAATACTGAACATAAATATTTTGAAGAGATATTCATAGATACTACAGTCAGAATAGACTGTGAAGATTGTTAACAATTTGTCCCTACCTCTCATACAGCACCAGTGAAATGGATCAAGCCTTACATACTATTCTGTAAAGATACGTAATTGTTTTTTTCAGAAGTACAGGGTTTTTTTCAGTCATTGGGATTAACTCCCATTTTCTAAATTAAAAAGATTTTATTTGTAGGACAGGTGTAGGACAGATTGTGTCTGTTGAATAGCTGCAGTGACAGCTCACATTATTTATTACACATACATTAAGAAAATAATTTAAATGTTTTTTTCTCATAGATATCATAATTTCTCATATTCTCATAATTTTTTCTCATACTAATGTATTTCAATACTAGAAGTGACAGGAAAAATAAATTTTTATTATGGTTCCTAAATCAAGGAAATTAATTAAAGTCTTTGCTTCTGACCTTTTCAAATGCAGTCAAAGGAGTCACTTTTATAATTTTATCTTGATAATACATTGCTTAGTCTTTTGGATCTTTGGAAACAGGCTTTAATCTGTGTTGAGCTCTTGGGCAGTTGAATAGGTTTTGTTTTAATAATGAGAAGCACTATTTCCCAAATAAACAGGCAGTTTAAATTAATTTGAAGAATGTCTTAACACATTGAAATGTCATCTCATCAGCCTTCATCAGCTATTCAAACCTGGCCTGGTTGGTCCTTGGATGAGTGGATAAATTAAGGAAGATGTAAGATTCTGTATGAAGGGATTCAGTGTCTGCATCCACTTGGTGTTCTACATGATCTTAGGGGTAATACTTAAAGTTTAAAATACTGTGCTAGGACATGAAGATAGTGAACTAGGGAAATCAAGTTTTTGTTGCTGAAAATTGTAGCAAACTAATCACTTCTAGAGGGCTGATGAACCACAAATCACTTATGCATGGTTTAGGGGCTGAGGTTTCAGGGACCAGGCTACATTTCAAGTAACATATTAGTAGTTTACCTATTTACATTAAATTGGTTCTTAAAATGGTTGGTTCTTGTTCACAATTGGCTGGACTGATGATCATAAAGGTCTTTCCCAGATAAATTATTCTATGATTCTATAAACATTCTGCATTTTCACTGAGTATGAGCTCTCTTTTGAACCAGATAAGCTTTTACTATATTGGTGATCTTGGGAATGTGCCTGTTATTGCATAGGCATGTGCAGTTACATAATGCTTCACAGGGGAGATGATGCATTCACATTTTTTCTTGACTTTCATGAAATAAAATCAGATTCTTTGAGTGAAGATTATTTTATAAATATGCAATTAGGTGGATGTAATAATTTTATGAATATAAACGTACAAGGTCCTTAATTGTGCCTGCCTATAAAATGTAAAGTGTATGCTGCAACAGTTTGTGTTTTGTTATACATAATCTTCATTGTATTTTCAGGATGGAACATGAGGCCACCCAGCTAGAAAAGCAGCACGTGCACAGTGTGTATGAAAATACAGCTGCCTACTTCAGTGATCTGCAGACCAAAGCATGGCCTCGTGTTCGGAACTTTCTGCTGGAACAAAAGCCTGGCAGTCTCGTGGTTGATATAGGTAAGCCATTCTTAGAGGTGAAAGATCATTTATAAGCTTTGTTAGTTTACCTGTTAATCATAATTACCCTTCAGAGCAAATGGTTTTTTAACTTGTTTAAATCTGTTTTTAAAGTGCTTTTAAGCTCCAATGCTAGATGCCATATAGCACTTCTTTTAATTCTTTGGCAATGTATCACATAGACAGTAAATAAATTTTTTCCCTTATTTCTGTTGAGCTGTCTTAATCTGTCCATCTCCCCACTAGCTTAATGGTCTGACATTCCCCTGGAACCCTTTTGAAAAAAGTATGTTAATAGCCCAATTATTTAATATTTCAGTTTCTTTAGATAACTTGCTTTATGTAATATCAATCTGCAATTTATTGGTTTTCATTTGTTCTAAAGCTCCTCCTAGCAAGGCTTTTTATTAAGAGAAATCTTCTGATGTGATTGCCATTAAAAATATTTTAAAATATAAATCTGAGAATCTCCCTATGATCCTAAATATAGACACCAAAACCTCGTTTTCCTGCTGTGGCATTTTCTTCCCTACAGGTAGTGTTTATACCTGGATTTTCTGTTGCTCCTGCAGACTTTTCGGGGGTTTCCATGTACTGATGTCTTTCCTTTGCTTGCATGATGACTTCAGTCCTGTACAGCACATCATTGCAAAACAAATGCTCATTCACACCATTGTATTTTCTGTACTGTTTAAAGTAATAAAATATTTTTACACAGCAATTTTTAACAAATATGCACCTTAAATTATTCATCTGCTTTATCCTGTAAGAGAAGAGCATTATTTGAATGTGCTGTAGGCCGTAATCAGAAGAAAATTTGTAGTTCTCCTGCTGCTGTTGAGCACTACACCAAAAATACTCGATATTATTTCGATCATGTAGCTATTTTTATATATATGCACCATTGTCACTAATAATCTCAGGAAATACCCATGGCATACACTCACTCAGCTGAGAGTTAGATTGCTATTTCTCAGCCAAAATTGTTGCCACCTCAATAGAAGTCTTTTGAATCTTAGCTGAAGTTCTTTGAGGCTTTATCAGCAGTGGTTGCTGAAAGCTTAAGATCACCCTGTTGCAGTCTCATCTGGAGAGAAGATCAATCCTTACAGTTGCCAATAAGAATACTCCAGTTAAGGCACACAAGTATCTTCTTTTATGAGGTTAAATAAGATCTAAAGGAATCTGACTATAGTGTTTATTTTTGGCATGCATTTAAGGAGGAGTCACACTAAAGTGGCACTAATCCCTAGTGGCACTAAAATTTTTGAAACCAGATCTTTAATTGTTAATTTTTGATTTAGTACTACTTTTTCTTAAAATATCATTTTGTGTATTTGCCTTACTATTTTTCATTGATCAAAACACATGAAAATAGATTGGCCATTGTTAGCTTCATGAAGGAATTCACCTTCCTGATGACTCGTTTAAAAGGGAATCTCTGAGAAATGCAGATTTTTATAACACTGGGATTATTGACACTATTCAGCTTCATTCCAGAGAGGATCCTATACTTCCAGAAACTCACAGTAATTAAAAAGCACTTCACCAAAAGCCACCTATTAAGCAACTGAATCTTGCAAATTAATAATGGTTGAATAAATGTGTTCCTCTGCAAATACAATAATAAATAATAATTTATACAAATTTTTAAAATTGTGGTTTTCTAACATTCAGAACTTTATGTACTATGGTATATATTCCTTGAACTGCATCAGCAGTTTTGTTATTTTCCATTTCTCTCAAGTGTTACTTCAAAGAATAGGGCTTGCTTTTAGCTGAGAAATACACTCTTTTTCAGCACTGAAGTGTTGTTCTGTTCTGCAATAGTTCCTGTGCTGTCTCTCTAGATAATGGTGCACATTAACATCACTGAGAGCAGCAGTGCTGCAAGAAGCAGTGATGTTTCTAAAGATAACTCCAGGCCTTTAAATTGAATTACCAGTACTGATATGATTCTCTTTGCCAAGCTGCTACCCCGTTGCTTGGCTGTCAACTTTCAGAAATTATTCCTCACTAGTGACCCAGAGCTGTAGTGAGCAGCTCCCAGTATAATTTTGATAAGTGCTTGTTATGCATAAGGCATTGATGGAGCCTCTGAAAGATTTCAATTTAGTACAGCACAGTCCTTGAGAAGACAGACTTTTAGGTGGAAGATATTCTGGAACAGTTCATTACATTTACATAGGTTATAATGCATTGGCACAAAGACAAAAAGAGGATGTGCCTGCAATATGGAAAGTACTTTTATGATTTATGGCTATTTTTTCATCTGTATCTAAAGTAAAAATTTTCCACTCCGACTTGTGTTAGTGACATTTATGGTTTAGGACTTCTTGGAGAGAAATGGGATGCACTGGAGAAGTACTGCATGGGGTTAAGGAAAGGAAAGAGATCTGTTGCAGATCACTGAAAAGACGTAACACACTGGCTTCAGGAGATGCCCTGAACAGAAAGCAGTTGGAAACTGGAGCAGTACTGGGGAAAGGGGCCTTAATACTTATCCTTTTCTTACTCTCTCCTGGGCACCCATTTATGCTCATTGTTTGTCATGGGTTACCAGGCTATATAAAGGCTCAGTAGGAGGCAGCATGGTTGGGTTTTTATTCACAAAGATGTACACTAGTGGCTACAGAGGACCATCCCTTCCTCCTCCCACCTGCTCTTATCCTTGTTCCTCACAGAAGTACACATAACCTGCTATTACACAGAGTTGTGTAATGAGTATTTTTGTTGGTGATGTTGGTACTGTTTGTCCTGGTTTGAAGGACAGGTGTCTGCCAATAAAGGCAGAAGTTTCTCTTTGAAATGGAGAATGTAAACCCCCTCCCTCCAAATTAGTATAATCTTTAAATTAAGGGGCGCTCAGGCAAAGATATGGGAATTAGGAATAACAGTTCTTTACTAGGAAAATTAAAATAAAAATACAGTCTTACAAAGAACAAACCCAAAAACACTGACAGAGTCAGAATACAACCTGACACCCTGTCAGTCAGGGTGTTGGCAGCAGTCCCATTAAATGGTGGCTGCATCCTCCTGCAGTGGCAGATGTGGTTCAGATGAAGCAGTGCTCCTGTAGAAGGGTGCAGTTTTCCTCTGAAGGTCCAGGAATGATGTGGAAAGGTCTGGCTTTCCTCTGGAACCCAGTGGAAAGAAGGTACCTTGGTATTCCAAATCTCAGTTTTTATCTAGGTAAGAAATGCTTGGCTCCTCCCCCTGGCTGGAGCATCTCCCAGTGGGATGATGTAATTTTATCAGTCATACAGTGGGACTTAATGGCCCAGCAGCAGGGGATATCTCCTGGAGGGAGGATGGGTTGTGGAAAAGATAAAGATGATTGCCCCACCTGGTTTTAAAGATGACCCATTAGCAGATAATATGTGTCACAGAGAAAAGGCTCACTGCCCCACCTGGCTTCAACAGATGGTGATAGAATACACATTTCTGGTCACATTCTGTATTGCAACCCTGTTACAATCCTAACAGTGTGAACATACAATTTCAACAGTCTGAATGAACCCTGCAGCAGTTAGTGTTGTCAGCACAAACCCTCCTTTTGTTTTCCAGGAAGATTTAGGATTAGGAAAGCCCTCATATTGTTTTCACTGCTTTAGAAGGGAGAGCAAATGTTTAGAATATATGGCTTCTGACCTAGTATCCTTTTCTTTAGGTTGTGGAACTGGCAAGTATCTCAGTGTCAACAGTCAGGTGTATAATCTGGGCTGTGACTACTGTGAAGGACTGGTAGAAATTGCAAGGAAGAAAGGTGATGAAGTTCTGGTGTGTGACAACCTTAACCTTCCCTTTAGGGATCAGTGCTTCAATGCAGTCATTTCGATTGGAGGTAAGACAACATATCTGCATCCTGGCCCTAACAAATGAGAATTTCTGAGTGTTCTTTTCTTTCCATCTGGCTTAATTTCAGTTAATTGTTTTGAAACAGTTCCTTAGAACACAGGAGATATAACTGAAATGAATGTAGTCAACATGAAAAAAACAAAATTCCCTTTACTCAAGAGGCAGTGTTGACCAAGGAAATATGCATATCACTTGTTTGTTTATATGTGGTAGAAAAAAGATTTCCTTCCAACATTTTAAACAAGCAAAAACTGATCTAAACATGGCTGCTTAAAGCTTAAACAGATGAGATGCTCAAGACAAACTCTTGATTTCTCTATAGGATGTGTTTTGATCAGAAAATGCATCGAAATGAAAACTTTATAGCATAACTTGGAACTCACAGTAATTATTATGTGTTATGAATTCAGATTTCTCTCAGGCATAAGAGCTCAGGGTCATACAAGCAGTTGTCTAAAATGACCAGAGCATCTTAGCACCTTAACTCTTCTGACCTATCTTTTTGAAAATACTACTAGTAATTTGAAAAGTATAATTTGTGAAGTGTAGAAAAAAAAATAGAGTACCCATTTACAGTTCACATTTTTAGGTCTAGTCTTGATTGATCTTCTTTCAGGGTTTTTAAATGCATCAGCAAAAGTGCAAAACTACAAAGCATGATATTATTCATAGCAATCAACAAAGTACTTGAAATGTGATAGAAATTAGTTTTAAGATGTATCTTTCACATAAACAGGTAGAAGGAAGGGGTGACTAATACACAAGCAGTAATCATATTACTTTGTTTTCATGTTGGCTAGTTAACCAGTGAGCCCTACACACATTTTAGGTTTTGTAGCATAATTTCAGTGCTTATCAGATTAACTGAAGGATATCATATCTATCTAAAGTTTATATCAATTATAAGCCTGACAAGTTTAAAAGTTCACATGCTATTTCAGTACATTTAACAATAATGGATTTTAATCCTTCTTGAATAAAGATGTGGTATGCTTGTGTCCATCTAATTCTAAATAAAGTGGTTTTCATCCTATTACAGAGAAAAACAAGTATTTATGTACTTAGTCAAGTACTCTTCTTGGATTTGCTGGTATAATCATGTTTATAGGATTGATTTTTCTGCAAAACCACCGGAGTGATTCTAACCAGAAGGAATACTTAGCCCTTTGAAGAGTATGCACAGATTCTGTTGGTTGATTGATATTTCCTTCTGATAAACTAAGCTTGTATGTGTATGCTGTCTCTGTCAGTTTTGATAAAATTTTACAGCAGGTTGTGTGGTGATACATGGCCTAACTCCAGTATAAGCAAATATCAGTTCCCTTCTCCCTATCCTGTGCAAAAAAAAATTGATTTTAAAAATTTTTATTTATTTTTTTTTTTAATTTGAGAAGAGATTCTTTGGGTCAGGAGAACCTGGAAATAAACACTGACTAGATGGGAAACTCCTCACAGAGTTGTGTATTTTGTATTCTCAGCAGTTTGTGAGAGCCTCATTAACTGCCAAGAATGCTTTTCTTGGGTTGTGATAATAAAGCTACATTTTTTCCCCCTTGGTAATTTAATCATTGTTTTGAATAAAGACAGGGCTAGTTGGATGCACTTTTCATAACTGCAGTGTTGAACTAACACTCTACAGCTAGAATAGGCTACTGTCAAGCAGCATATATAACAAATTTTTCTGAATTTATTAGAAAAATATCTTCAGCTAAGAGCATACTCTATTATCTGCTGTTCCATAGGTAGAATGAATGTTTTTCATGTAGAAGTGCCTGGCTCCAAGTCCATTTGAAGCAAATTATGGAATCAGTCCTCTTTACATAGCTGAATCAAATCTAGCACTAATGACATATGGAACAACATGACCAATGTGTCCAAGCTCAGTACAAGTTAATGCCTCTGAGAGTTTAGAGAGAAAAAGTTCTCTTAGCTATTCTCTGACTGTTATTATTGGCTCATTTGTATTCCAGGTGATTAGAAAGAGAAATAATGTAGAAATCTTGAAATGTAGTGTCCTTTCACATAGGACACATTTCACATTGGAAATTTGAAAATGTAGAAATTTTCCTGGAAAGAAAATATAGTGATCAAGTTTTATTTTAAATTTGACATTAGTTTTGCTAGCATAATACAATGTAGAAAAAAAAAAAAAAAAAAAAGTCAAGACATGCAATGTAGACATTCTTTTTTACAAAAATTAAATTTAATTTGACAAAATTAAAGCAGTGGTGAATATTTGTCTAAATCTTCCCACTAGATGTTTTGCAAGTGTGCTGATGCTGATGTAAAAGTTAAAAGTATCTTTTTACTGATACTACGTTTTGCTGTATTTGTTACGTGTTGAAAAGATTTTTTGTTTTCACTAAGATAAGTCTGAAAATAGAGCCAGAAACTAAAGTCATCTTGATACTACCTAACTCACCTAAAAGCCAGGCATTTAAGTGAAAGCTTGCCACATGTTATGGGTTATGCAGAGAAACAGAAACCTCCAGCTTATATACCTGACTATCCTCGAATCTTGTTTTGGGATGAGATTAATTTCCTTCTTCCAGATTTTCCTATTTTTATCCATTGAACATAATCATAAAAGAAAGCATTCTGAGGTGAATTTCCATTGTGGTACCCATAAATTCAGCACTGTTGCTGACTTGCAGCAAGTGATAATTTGGAATGAGACAACTGAAATGATTGAACATGTAGAACGGATTGAAGATGGAAATGCTTTGTCCTTACTAATATTCAGTGCATAATACCTTTCTTTTTTTTTTTTTTTTTTCACAGTGATACATCATTTCTCAACTAAACAAAGAAGAATCAAAGCAATAAAGGAAATGGCAAGGATATTGACACCTGGAGGCCAAATAATGATTTATGTTTGGGCTATGGAACAAAAGAACCGTCGCTTTGAGAAACAAGATGTATTTGTTCCGTGGAACAAGGCCTTGTGCTCACGCCATTTTTCAGAATCAAATCAATCTGGAGATAAGGGTGAGTTTATCCCTACAGCAAAAGGCCAAGACATACACCCTGCACAGCTTGTCATCTCTGAGTGCAGCTACCAAAACAATCTGCAGCCAGAAACTGATTCAAAACATTCCCGTAATATGGACCATTGCTTACCCAGGGCCTGCTGCATGAAGATTTCTGAGGAAGAGAACAGATTTTACAGTGCTCTAGGAAGATCTTTCCGCTCATGGTTTTTCTCCAGATCCCTGGATGAATCAGCCCTGAGAAAGCAAAGTGACAAAATGAAGCAGCTGAAACACGAAGGAGTGTGGGCAAACACTACTGTGCCCATTCAGCACTCTCGACACTGCAGTTTGGATTTAGGGCACCATGGGGCACTGCTGAATGAACAAAGTTTAGATGATTATGATGATGTGTTTGTGGAAAGCCTGTCTCTCAAAAACCCACAGTGGTCGCCAGCCACAGGTGCACTGAAGGATTTAAGTGTAAATGGGGGACACCAAAGTGCAGTTCAGAGCACGGGGGACAAAGCTGCATTCATGAATGGCCCACTGGAAGACAGGGACTGCATCTGTAGCTGTAGTAAAGATGGTGCTGGTAAGGCTGATGCCAAGATTTTCAAAAGAACTTCAACAACTGACTCCACGGACTCAGCTTTGGATTCAGCAGTGTCTGTTGGGGACCAGACTGATGCCATGTTGGATCCAAAGGCCTTCATGCGTTATTACCACGTTTTTCGGGAAGGGGAGCTGTGTTCTCTGGTAGAAGAGAATGTGCCTGAGCTTCAGATACTTTCTTCCTGCTATGACCATGGGAACTGGTGCATTATTGCAGAGAGAAGAGGAACATAGCTATAAAGAGAACAAAGCAGAATCCAGTGACTGAAGATTTTAAGCTCTTCCTTGCATTGCTGTGATTGTGCAGTGTGACATGGAATTTGAATCTTGTAGTTGTCTGTCATTCATTCTTGAGTTATTATCTCTCAACTATTTAACTAGCTAATGCAAGGTCTGTATATAGGAATGTAAGTGGTAGGCACTATGTTTTGTTAAACTTTTATGAAGTTAAAACTGTAGAGTTTTATATTGCTGTTAGCAAATAAATGTGTTTTAAAATGTACTTTTCTATTGAGAAATAAACCTTTTTATAAAACAAGGATCAGGGCATCTTTTATGAGAAATATCCTATCAGTAGCAAGTCCAGTCTTTGTTCTTCAGATGCAGAAGTTTATCATATTGCTCCCTATTCTTGAAGTCCTATAAATGACACATAAACACTATGTCTAAAATTGTGCTTGACTGTACAATGGTAGAGTGCATGCTGCAGAACTGGGAGCAAGCATGGTCCCAGTGCTCCTTAGCTGGGAGTAGATTTATTAATGGACAAAAAACTGTGTACCAAATAAGCTCTGCATATTCTGTCATTTGATGTTTGTATTTGGGAGCAAATGACAGCACAAATTTTGGACAGTACTTTTTATTTTTGTTTAAAAAATAATTTAATTTGTTTCTCAGGTGCAGTTGAAGTTTTATGTGTTAGCTCTCACAAATACTTTATCTTAATTTCCTTTGCTGTAGTTTTTCATTGGTTATGTGTATATAAAAGTCAGAGGGATTTGTGAGAGTGTGAGTATTATTTAAAGTTCAAAAATATCAAATCCTTGAAATACATATATCTTTTTGACAAGCCTGGGAAGCTAAGATTAAATTAATAAAAATCCAGTGCATATCTGGTCAGCTGCCATATTTACTTTTCTTATTCACAGACTATATATTAATGGTGTGTTAAATAATATAGACAGGAAGAGAATAAGCCCAGTTTGCACATAAAATACAAATTCTTGTCTTGTGAAGTTGAATGAATCTTTTGAGACCTAAGTGAAAATAGATTGTTTACACAACTTTCCTTTTCCCTCCAAGGTATACCCTCACTATCCATCTGCAGCAGGTTGTAGCAGTTTATAGTGCTGGGGATAAAAAGCACCTGCTTCAGAAGATCAGTAGTGGAACTGCCAACAGGAGCAGGGCTAGAAGAGGCTAATTGCCTCATTAGCACAGAGTTCCTCCATTCCCAGGCTTAGTTCATAGTCAGTGGTTGCAGTGCAGGGCACATCTTCAGCTGCTGTGATTTCGTGACCTTTAATGGAGCTGCACAGATTCCCCCCCCTCAAGAAAAAGGAACAAAAGGGGTTTTCTTTTGTTACAGCAGTTTTAAAGAGCTATATAATTAGGATGTCTGCCCTACTGTTGAGTGAGTAGCTTTGAATACCAGGCAATAGGAGTGAAATGCCAAACTTTCCCAGTCTGTGCTGCATGAGTTGGTGAATTTGGGGTTGTTCAGTAGAAAACCTTGAATGTGCAGAGTATTTTTGATGTGGCTTCCCAGCTGTTAATTGTCACATGGTAATGTATTGTAGATTTATTTACTGGAGCAATGTCCTCAAGCAATCATTTTTGTCTTCCTCATAAATTGGGATCCCTATACTTTATCTTTCCTGGGTGTGTACCACTGGCTCTCCCCACAGGCCTTTGAAAATAAAGTGTGGCCAAAGAACCATTCATTTGAGACTTCTGAAATACCATCCCACTCTTATCTGAATGTTGCTTTTAATACAGCCTGGGCCTGTGCCTGTGCCTTTCAGTTGCTGTGTATGAGCCATACTTCAGAAAATGGGCAATATTCCCTGCCTCACTGGGTCCAGCTGCTCCTGGCTGAGGGGGCTGCACCTGCTGCATCCTCAGGCCCCAAATTTAGACAATTAGTGCCAAAGTACCCATATTGCAAAGCCAGCATGGATTTTGCTGAGCTCCCCATCTCTTTGCAATGTGGTTGTGTCAGACAGGGGAGGCTTGCCTCTTTTATTGAGAATTTCTGGATGAGCTTGAGAATTTTAGAAGAGAAGTCAATTCCTTTCAGATAAAGTATGCCAGTGGATATTCAGCAATCCTGGAATTTGGGCTGCATTCAAGAAAAAGATAGATTATTATCCTCCTATATACAATTCCAAAGCTTCATCCCTAAATGCCAGCATGCAGAAACTTTATTTCACACATATAAAAATATTTATTAAGTATTATTAATCTTAGCTGGATTTAGCTGGATTTAGTTATTTGGGAGAAAGAACATCACAATTTTTTTATATGAACTTCTACAGTCTGGCTGTGGCATGCTGGGTGTGTAGTTAAATGGACTGATGAAATTTGGGGTAAACTGAGAAAGGAAAGGTGTCCATTCTTTTTAGAATATAGGCTTCTTATCCCTGCAAGAGACTGAGTCTGTGTCAGGCTCCAGTTAAAACTTTTTTTCTCTATCTGTTTGAATAACAGTTGTCCCCTCAAAGCTGCTGAAGTACTTTGAACCACTTTTGTGTTTGTAGACTTTCCATGCATTATTTGATTGAGGTTCTTGCCTGGGGATGCTTTTCACAAATACTTCTTTCTGTATTGAATTTTCTCATGTTTTCAGTTGGTGCTGAGTTTGGATTGTATTCTTATAAATTCCTGGGAGGAGGAGAGGAAAGGTTTGGTAAGCAGCTTTTTTTTTTTCCTTCCCCAAATATTCAGTAGTCCTCTGATGATGTATCATCACCATGTAATATAATTTTTATGGAATGTGGTCAGTCAGCTGAGGTTGTGACTGTGAAATCTTCACAGCAAACCTTTATTCTTTATCCTTATTCCCATCTATTAATGGAGGCTGGCTGGATCTGTAACAGCTTTATCATCTCACAAGCCAGATTACCTCACTCAGAGCATGGTGAAGGTCTCTCTTGAGTGTTTTTTCTTTTGAGAAGGTCCACCTTAACCATTTTCAGCAGAATCCATGTGATCCCAGACTTCAATAGCTTACAGACAAAGTGAATGTGCTTAGAGAAGTGGATATGCCACTAGAAATGAATGAATAAGTAAATAAAACCCAGCTGTCCTTGAATGCTTAAACTTCTGACTATGTCAAGACTGAAAGGTCTGACTTTTACAAGGCAAAAAGGCAAATGTGTTTTTATATTGCTTGTCTGGCAATTGGGCAATAATCTCATCTCAATTCTGCTGATACAAAACTTGCTCCTGGCTTTAGTGGGCTTGGATTGCTCTTGAGGTGCTTATATAGCATTAAGTGGCACGTGGAGAAGTTTTGATGAGTAAGATGCCCTGGTTTCTTACAAAATTATTTCAGGTGGAACTTCTGTGTATCAGATTCTGCCCATTGCCTCTTGTCCTATTGCTTGGCACCACAACTGCAATAAAAAATACATTGAACAGACTTTTTTTTTTTTTTTTGCAGGACTAATAGAGTTGATAAATTTTTCTATTAGAAGTGAACATGTATCATTTTTATGATACTAACAGTGGCTAATTTACTTTCTTCCAAGCTCGTCGAGTAGGAATTTTAAAAGCACAGATGGGAAATGAAAACTAAAAACATTCTAGCAGACTTTTCTGGTACTTATTTTTATACAGGTCACTTATGAGCACAGTTCAAATACTGAGGGAAAAGTTGTGTGTGTTCCACCAGCAAAATATTGCTGGTGAACTGCTTGGGTAGGTTCTGAGTGGAAATAATAGCTCTGATGCTGCATCCTCTCTGCTGTGTCATGTGTCCATCAGAATGCATTCCTATCCCTGTTGGGCTGTATTAGTGTTGACAGTGCTTAAATCTGCTGCACTACCTGCTTTCTTGCTCAGCACTTTTACAGGATCTAGGACTATTTCAGTACTCCAGCAAAATGAAGTGTGTCACTGCTAAATATATAAGGACTTGTATAAGCACTTACATAAATATATAAGTGCTTCTCTCTTTTGTGAGTTCAGCATTTCTTACTCTTACAGCATATGAATCCTAGCAGTTAGCCATGATTTTATCTTCCCGTCTGCTGGTGAAAACCATGCTTAGGTATTGTAGTCAATTCCGTGTCCATACATGGAATCTATTCTTTAGTATTCAACTGAAATAAATCCTCCTTGGTTAAAATATAATTTTCTCCAAAATTTGTGTGTTTTCACATTAGCTAATAAATATTAGCCCCTGAAAATCTGTGTCTTGGAAAGTTCTTAATCAATGTTAAATTTGAGAAGACTGTGTTGGTGCTGTTTTCTCAGTAAGTCAGATCACATGGACAAAATGCAGAACAGGAAAGCAGAGTGGTTTGCTGTGGAGTGGGGAATCTCTGCCTTTGTACTTTTCAAGCTATCCTCACCTCTTCCAAGACCTTGGGGTGCTTGAGGACAGCAGATGCCTCTGCTGATTTTGTGGCAATTCAGTATCTGCATCTGCTTCTTCTCCCAGTGCTCAACAGAGATAAGTTGTCTTAAAAAACAAATGAATTGTCCTATTTTTTAAAAAAGCACACAACCAACTCCCCACCCAGCTCCCACTACCACTACTAAAAAAAAAACCTAGTAGGGGTATTTCAGAAATTATGCTCATATCTAAGAAATAAAACTGTATAAGGGGGGGAAAAAAAGGAAGATATTATGTGTGGCACTCCTAGCTTTGAAAAGATTCCTGGATATAAATTCTCCATCCCCTTTAGCCTTGTTGACACGGTGCTATGCTCTGCTTTGATGAGGGGTTTATGGATAGGACACTGGATGGAGGAACAGTAGATGGTATTAGGTTGCCCTCTTCAGTTGTGACAAAGTAAGTTGGCTTCTGCAAAACATTCAGTTTGTTGTTGCTTTTTGTACAGCATCTCAAATTCTTTTTTCTGAATGAAGTATTTCTTGTCATTTTAAAACTGTCACAAGTAAAACAGACAAAATATATAGCTGAAGATATTTCCTCTTACATGTGATAACAAAGAAGTCTCTGTGTGTGCACAATCATTGAAAGCTGATGCTCCTCTTGCACAGGATAAAAATAAGTCATTTGTGAGAGGCATTTTGGTGAGGCAGTATCATGTTCTTCTCTATGTCTCTCTTCTGCATCTTTGCAGAAGACACTATGCTACCTGTCAGAATTACTGGGAATAAACTGACCCTTCACATCTCTGCTTCCTTACCACAGAACTGACAGGATAGTCAGGTTTAATTCTGAGCAAAGTGCTTCTTGTGAAAGAAGCCATTTGGGCAGAACAAATGCTGTGGTGCAGAGAAAGAACACGTACTCCAGACAAGGTGAAACCTCTCTACTTAAAAAGGGAAAAGTAGAATGTTTTGTGTTTTACTGGCCAAAGCTGTATTCCAGTGTGTCTAAGAGAATGCAAAAGATGAGACAGATTAAAAAATTAATAGAGAGAAAGTTGCACACAGCATTTCCAGGCTGGTTTGAATTCATATTTTATTCCATGAAGGTCATTGCCTGTACTGAGCACTAGCAGCAACTATCAACATCAATAACCATCAAAATGCTCACTGCTTCTTGGGATCTGACTCTCTCCACTTTACAAGGACTGGAGTTCTAGCATTGACCACTGGAGCATTAAAAATGCTTGTCTAACTCCTGAATAATAGGTTTAAAAAATGAGCAGATACAAATATATCTTGGTATGCATATATTATATATGTAATTATTTTTTTAATGCAGCCTGTTATTTTTTTCCCCCTGCATATGTTAAATGCTTTAGTTACATTACAATGCAATGGTAAGTAGCCCTTGGTGCAATTTCAGAAAGGGAAGCAAACAATTTGACAGTAAGGAAGAAAGGACTAAGCCATGATTACAACTGAGATGCCAGCCAGAGCATGTTTGTTTGGATGGAGGTAGTAGGAAAGAAAAGGAAGCTGCTAGGAGAATCATATTAAAGAGAATGACAGAAAGTTGCTCAAGCTTGTGAAATCTGACCTAATTCAGGGAAAAAATACCTCAAAATCTGATTTAAAATATTCCATTGACTTTCCTGGTCTTTGTATTGGTTGTTCTCAGAAATGCCTGTTTACCCTGGGATTTTCCTGTCTGTGGTTCAGAGGAGAAACAAAGATCCCTGTGAGGTTTTATTTATGTTTAAATATAAGGTAGAGCAGTCAGTTTAATAATGGAACAAATGTTTGGCCACAGTTTCACAGGAGTGTTTCCATAGTCCCTAAAAGAGTGAGCCACAGGCATACCCACTTCTTTTTCTCTCTACCTGATATTCACAAGGAAATAAAAGTAAAAAAAAAAAAAAACCAAAATCCAAAAAACTCTGCATGAAGGGCAGACTGAGGCTGTGACATGGTCTCACCTGCTCCTTGAGCTTCATATTCAAAGCACCAAAACTTTCCATGTTTATTTTTATTTGCCATGAAAAATACCTAAAACTTGTCCAGGGAGACCAAATTCTGATGTGAAAGGAAACTTTAAAACTTACCTGTGAAAAACCAGTGATTCTATACCTGAATTTTCTATGAGTTACACTAATTTTGCTAGTGTTTGGGTCAACCTTCTAAATGGGAATTTTGCCACACAGAGAGCAAGCCTGCTGTGTGCACCCCAATGTGTCCTCAGGTGCAGCTTTGCCTTTCAGTTCTCCTAAAGACCTTACAGGAGAGGTCATGTAGTGCTGTGCAAAGCAGCCTTTCAACTATGATCTGAATTTGTAATTGACATATCTATGAAATATTAAACAAACCAGTAGTGTCTCTGAGCAGGTTAACCACCAGCAGGTATCAAAAGGCTCATGCTTAAGTGGATAAATAGAAAAAACAGATTCAATACAGCAACTACATAAGCAGTTTCAATATTCTTACATTGAACTTTGAAATAAACAAAAAGTCAACTGCAGTGATATCCATTTGGTGATAATAAATATGGAGATTTCAGGAATGGTGACATGGAAATGGACTGCTGCCAGTGAAACTGAAGTGAGGAAAAACTATATTTTCATGTACATGGGTCAAAAGAGTTGATCCCTATATGTAACAGGCTAGAAGATGCCTATGTGGAACCACGGAATGGGATGGGAGGAGGATCAAAAAAGGGAGAGATAAGCACACAGTCCCAAAATTCTACACTTAACTCCCTGGACATCACTGGAAATGTCACTCTTGGCACTTAGAGTCCCTTCCTCACATCCTGAGGAGGACTTTGCATGACAGTGATGTTCATACACCACTGTGGTCCCTACCTGAGCTGCATCTTTGTCAGGGGATTTTTGGCAGGGTGGCTTCTCTGAGGTGTTAGTTCACTGAAAGCCATGTTGGTTACATTGAGCTGACAGTATGAAAATCATCACTGCAGCTGTAATAGAACAGACTCGTGCTCTTTCTTAAATACAAGGGGAGTAACATATTCAAGGAAACACCAGGGCATGATCTAGGGCTACTTTTCAGCTGGTTTGATCACTACAGTTAGTGTGTGCCAAAGCTGGATTGTTCCTGGAGTGGTTGGTTGTGTGCAGAGATTAATGTAAAATGAGGTTTTTTTCTGCCAAGGCTGAGATCATTACTAACAGTGCCATAGTGGTCTCCTGAATTTCTGTGCTCCTTACCCTCAGAACAAGTGCAAATGTTTGAATAGATAAGTCAGAAGGATTCAGAAATGTAAGAAGGATAGAGACAACAGTAAGAATATTCATAACAGAGCTGGAGAATACCACATTTAGGAAAGAAATTATAAATGAAGAAGTTAAAAAAGGCAAGGCAAGGCGTGAACACGAAATATAAGATATTGTTTTTCTTATGTAAACCAGCCAAGGGTATATGAAATGATCACAGGAAATTTCTAAATGTATTTTTTAATTGAGAAATAGAAAAATTTAAAGTAAGACCTGATCACCATATGGTTGGACTGCAGAAGCTGTTATGGGATCATTAGTCTGGGATTTTTGTAGGAAAATTATCTTTTGGGTAACAGTGCCTTAAACAGACTTGGCTTATAAATAACTTTTCAGGACCTAGATGTATATTAAGGTCACATCAGATCAAGTTGTGTAATCATTATCAAACCTAAAATTCAGATCTTTGGGATTTGGGTGTGAATTGTGCTGATTGTAATACCAAATTTTATTCTAAGCTACTTATTATATAATTTTTCATTAAAAACCCCCCAACAAATATCAGATTGTCTTTCAGGACCCACATGCCACTCATTTGAGATAGAGGAACAAGGCAGAAGAATATGGAATATGGATCTGACTGTTTAGATAACATACTTTGGGAAAGCACAGAGAGAGGCACTGCAGTGCTGTCCTAAGGGAGTGAATGCAAAAGCCTATTGCTACCAGGGAACTGCATTTGCATATTTTTGCCTTCAAGAGAACCCCTCTGCTTAATTCTTCCCAGCTGGGCCTTGTGAAGTGATTTCTCATCAAGGCTGGCAAAGCAGAGCATTGCACCAGTCACATCATCAGTCACAGCACGGATGGGACTGTGCCTGCCCCGCTCTGGGGGAGCTCTGCAGGCAGCTCAGGTGGGTTTGGCATTTGTCTGGCACTGCAAAATCCCTTCACAGGCTGAACATTATGTCACCACTGAGGCAAGAGTCTAAAACATCTATGAATCCTAATGAGAAAGCAGAAGTGTCTTCATATTTTTGTTGTTAGTCAGATTAATGATACCATATGATGAACTTCTCTAAGGTCATTATAAATATAAAATTAGGAAAAAATGTACTTTTCATTCTCTAAATATTTACACAAAAGTTATTAATAAGGGAATCAATGATTCTGTTGTGGTAGAAACAACAACTCCATAAGACTGTTAGTTTTGAGGATAAATTTATGTTTATGAGCTTCCAGACCTATGTGTTACTGATATTCTCAGTGTTAGGAAGGGATATATTTGGGCTGGTTTAATACCAGGCTCCTTCGTTAACCAATGAACATGTATATATTCAAAATAAATTCCTGTTGATTGTCCTGTCTGTGCTTCTGTTGATATTTGAATATACTAATGAAATAGAGATAAAACAAAAGAGATCCAATAATAATATTGTTTTATACAGCAATAGTAATATATACAAAGTCAATTTGAATACTGTCTGGAGTGTTTCACTCTACTAAATAAGATTAAGAAAATCTTCAATTTTCCACTAGGTGTCAGTCAATCTATTTCTTTGTTTAAATAGGCTCTGCAGAAGAAATTTGAGAGGCAAAAGCTGATGCCAAGCTGCTATAAAAATAGTTACATTTTTTGTGAATACCAAATGGAGGTATTTTTAAAGAATGAGACCACATGGATGACTTTTTAATTTTAATTGTGCCTCTATTTTTTTTTTCATTGGCTTTACATTTTCCATTTAACAGCAGTCAAGAAAACTCCCACAAACTCCAATCCTGATGCTGCTCCAGGGAAGCAGAGGAGAAGGGAGGAAGAAAAGGAGCAGTGTGGCCTTGGCAATGGAGACTCTGCTGTGATATTTCATGTCAGTCCTGAGCCGGCAGCAGCAGGATTTGAACCTTAGAAGGGGAGGGTGCCCAAGACAGCAAAATACAACAACTTTTGAGAAAGCTCCAAAGCATCAAGCCTTTGAACTGCCATTGCGCCAAAAGGAAATGGCATTTCTTCCAGTGCAAGGCATGATAAGGCCCTTGGGAAAGATCTTGAGAGTGCAGGAATTGTGCAGAAAGGACTGTGCAGAAACAACTGTGCAGGAAGAGAGAAGGCAAGATAGACACAGGGAGAGGAGTGTGCCAGTATAGATTTGAAGAGGGAAACCAGACATAAATTTGGTAGTGGTAGCCTTGAATAGCAATTGAAGCTTGCCAACCTCTTCTGCTAGTCCTGGCTGGACCAGAGCTGCTGTGGGAAGGCAGCACCCAAAGAACATGCAGGAAAGGAAAGGTCAGAAAAGTGATGGTGCAGAGCAAGACATTTGCCAGCTGGACAAAGTGAGCCAGATGATGCTACTTAAAGAGGAAAGAAGGCAAGCATCTTCAGTCTGGCTTCATATAAACAAAGAGCCCATGTCTTGTGTTCCTGTGTCCCAGCTACAGCTTTCAGTGTAGTGCTTCACATACACACCTGCTCTGGACAGGCTGCACTCACATGGGCTTTGGCTTCTTAGGCTCTCCACTGGGTGCTGGGTAGGTGTGTAAAGCAGGACTGATAATCCCTGAGGCTCTGTAAAACCATTCCTCTGGGAGCTGCAAGAGTCCTTCTCTCCCCCAGCCAGGTAAGGACTGGCAGGATACCTTTGGGAACAGTGATCTGAGATCAGACCAAGGGGCTGTGGTACAGATGTCTGAGGCATCTGTTAAAAGAGAGCAGCACCTTTCTGACACCAATTCAATTTATATCCCTTGTCCACCAGAGAAAGAGTTAAAGACCAATTGTGCTTGTGTAAGATGAAGCTGTCACTGGAGGGATTGGTGAGCAATGTCCATAGGGATGACAGGGGAGCAGGGCTCTCTCTCCAGTCTGCTCAGAAAGCTGGTTGGTTTTGCTTTGGGTCTGTGGCTGCGGTGATCTGGGAATTCAGAAACTCCCAGTGTGGAATTTTATTTCCCAGCCTGTATTTTCTGCACTAACACCAGAGTGTCCTGTCATCCTTGTGGTATTCTGTAAATTACTGCTCTTGTGTGCTGGACTGCCTCATTTCACTGCAGTGCAGTTTTCCCACTCACCCAGCCATTAGCCCATTAATGTCATGGAAATGTTACTGAAATAATCTGGTAGACGAATTATGATGTATTTTAACACAGTTACACCCCAAAACCTAAAAACTAGTTTACTGTGTTTATTATTGCATGGCTCTTCTTTGTGGCTTAAGTATTGGTTATGGTACAACAGAGAGGGAGAAATTTTTTCATGGGTCTGTTTGTGAAATTTTACAAGACATACAGAGTGGGCAGACTCAATGGCAGCAACAAAAATCCTTCAGGCTTCCTGGTTTGCTCTTCTTCCCTCTGAAATACCAAGGGCTATATCCTACTTTGCATAACAAAAGATGAAGTGAATCTGCTGTGCCTGAGGTGGTTAGAGGAAAACCAGCACCATTCCATGTTCCTCCTGTCAGTGTGGGAGCTGGCAGAGCAGCCAGAAGCAGCATGGCCTGGGAGCCCAGGAGGCACTTGGGGCACCACCTGGAAAAAGCAGAAGAAGGCTTTGCAGGATGAACTGGGAGCCAGCTGTCCAATGTCTCTGTGCTGTCCTGCAGCAACCCTTTTCAGCCATCCTCCTTCAGCTCAGCTTCCCTGCTTGGAGGATGAAAATAAAATCAGCTTATATCTTCACAACGTGCTTTCAAGCTCCAACACAGCAGCCTCATGGTGTAACCTCAGGGACTTGAAAAAAATGTTAAAATTTTCTCATATTGCCTATAGTATTGAAGTAAAGGGTAAGTTTCTGTATTGGATCAGACATGGAAAGCATTCCAAAGTGATTTGGAAGGTGTATACCAGTGCTTGCCAAGAAATATATTCAGGTACTCTTACTAATAGCAGACCTACACTAACAATTCTTAAAGTCATGTGTCTAGTATAGGCTGTGCTTTGGAGGTCATTGGAATTGCCCTCTGCCATCCTTCCACTAAGCTGCAAGCCAAAAGGGGGCACTTTTTCCTGGCATGGTAAATTTGGGAGGTTTAGGACCTGAATGTTACTTGTGTCTTAGGGAAGGCACTTCCAGATGAGCTGGAGGCTGCAGCTTAGTGCTACCTTTCCCTCCATCCCCCAGATACTTGACTAAGTTGTTTAGCTCTTGCACACTTCTAATTTAAGTCTAATACTTTTCTTTCTTTAGTCTAGTTTCAAATCAAGCTCTTCCAGCCAAAAGGTTCTTAGAACTTATGTGTGCAGGGGTGCTGGTTTGTGCAGGGCTGAGGGAAGGAGCCAAGTCTCAGGATGAGGCAGGAGTGCCCATGGGACACTTCACCATTGCCTTGCCATGCGTGCCTTGGCTAGAACAAACCTACAAGAACCAAAACCCAAAAGATGAGCTGATCCTGTTAAAATTGCATGTCTGCTCCAGACTGATGTCTTTGGTGCTGGAATTGGTGCTGCTATTACACTGTGTTCTCTCCCTGCTATTCACAAACATTTCTAGCTCAGCTGTGTTTTCCTCCCAGTTGGCAGAAGCCTTGGCTGTGAAGTGTGGGAATAAAACTTGGGATCTGCTGCAGCCAATTTTTATTTCGCTGTTGAAATTCTCACCTCTGTGAAATCACTACAGAAAAATGTTTTTATTTATGATGCTGTATTTATTTTCTATTTCTATGACACGTAGTTCAGAAATGCAAGAACCCTCCTTTGTTTTGCTGTGTGTATCCAGCTGGTTCCCAAGGAACAGTGTGGCTGTGTGCTGGTTTGAGGTGGAGGCATGGGGGAAGTGCTGGCTCCCAGTGCCTGCCCCCAGTTAAACACGTGGGAGCTCTACCTTTCCATGCGTGCCTCTGCAGATACCTGTGTCAAATGGTTTCCTGCAGAGGTCTCCAGGACAGTGCTTTTTCCTGCTGAGGTGCTGGAATGGAAATACCTGCTGGCTGTTTTCCTTTGAGGCTGATGCTCTGTCCTTGCACAGCACAGCTTTCTAATAGCTGATTTTCAGTGAAACTCTGAAATGTTGAGCAGCTGAAAGCCCATCATGGGCCTCTCACTCTAGGGACTATTGGCCACTGGACAGAATTACTGATCCTTAATTGCAGTGTCTGTACAGATAATGATTGGCCTGGAGCCATAATCAGATATTAAAAGGCTCTGAAACAAATCTATAGGACAAGTTGTATATTTATGTAAAGCCCTGACAATTGGGAAGGCATGCCAATGCAAGTTATTAATGCCATCATATTTTTATCATGCAAACATGGCTGTGTAGTTAGTGATGATCAGGGTTTCTGGATCTGGCATTGCAGCCACACACAGAAGTTATTTCAGCATTTGAGGGTGAATTTCATACTGACAGTTCTGTAGTGAAAGGAACTTACTATACTTGAGGAGACCAAGAAAGAAGCAGCTTTTCTCAGATTTTTTTTGGAACAACTGCACTGACTTGGAGACTGTAATTCCCTGAGGAAGCTATGTTCAGCTATAAATATCCCCTGAGCTAGCTCAGTGGGTTTATCTGGACTGGGGCTAATTTATAGGCATTGCATTGGACTCATAGAGGTGGCATATTTCTTATACTCTGTAGAGTATGGTAGGTAATAATGGCCAAGGGAAAGCCTCAGATATCTCTTAATAAGAAGTTTCCTCCATCACTATTCTGAATGTGAACCTCCCAGCCATTCCAAAAAGAACACCTAGGGGACAACTGGCATTTGAGGCAGAGTTTGTCTGCAGGGAAAGCAGAAGATGAAACAAGAGCTATGCTTCTTTGTCACAGTATCTGTCTGGTGCCAAATAGTACATTTTCTCAGAAGTTAAATCTAAGTAAAGCTTCCCACAATAGCCACCCCCACTCTGTGCTGGTGGGTAGCAGGAGGAGAGACCTGGTTGTGGTTGATGTGCTTTCAGCTGGAGCCAGGCATCTGCCCCACCTGCAGGCAAGCTTGCTACACCAGAAGGGAGCAGGGCAGTGAAGCAAATTGTGGAACTGGGCAGTGTAGATATCAGTCTGAATAAAAAAAGTTAAAAATATTGCAGTGAGTGAGATTTTGGAAGGAAACAATTTAAATGTACTTGTTGTTGGCTCTTGGAGAGTGTTTGCCCAGAGGAAAGCTGTTGGCATGGAATGTTATCTCCTGTGTTTTTTCCTTCATTTTAAAAGCAATAGGAGAAGAATGTTAAATGTACCTGCTTAAAAGCCTGAAGAGGAGATCAGTATTGTCACCATTCTTCTGAGGTCACTGCAGGACCCAAAGCACAGGATGAGGCAATTTGGAAAGAGTTGCCACAATGGAGAGTGCCATCCATGGAGCAGTAGGCTTGGCTTATTCATGTTTGCCAAGAAAGAAAATAGGTTTTCCACCCATCACAGCTGCATCACAGGAAATATGGCAGCCAAAGAGATGAATGAAAGCCAAATTAATTTTTACTAGGCCTAGAAATACCATGTTGAATAGTGGCTGGTTCCTCCTTGGGAAGCATCCGTGTCTGAATCTCGAACACTTGGATAAATGCTATTTATGCTGCAGGCAGCAGCTCCAGGGAGAGGCTGTGCTATCCCAGTTTGGTGTCTCTCCTGATGAAAAGTGACTGGGTGTAATACTTGCCACCAGAAGCAATGCACATTGAGGCAGCTGATGTCCCTGAAGACACCAGCTTTAGCCACAATTTACAATGGCTGCTTTTCCAGGCTGGCAGAAGAATATGTTCAGCCAGTTCAATGCCAGCGTGGGTCTCAGCTCACCAGGAGCAGGTGGGTTGTGGTATAGGACATGTGAGAAGCTAAAGATTTCCTGTTCTTGGACAAAAATAATCAAATATCTTAAAACAGATCAAAGTCTGATCAAGTTCTCCTGTTATCCCAGCCACAGAATCTTTTAGACAGCCCCTCCTCTTATGTAAACACATGCAGTTCAGGGGAAAGGCTGGGTGTTCAGAACTTGAGCTCCCCAAGAGAGTGGTGACAGGCCCCTTACCTTGGAGCGTTGCTAAACAAGATGCAATCTATAAGCACCTAGTCTGAGCTGTGCATACGCCTGTGAGAGGTTTTGGATCAGATCAGGGCAGGCAAAGGGAGAAGGAAATGAGATACCAGGATCTGAGCCTGACCTGGCTGCAGTGCTGGATCTGGCAGGATGGAGAAAATGTCACAGGCAGGCAAAACACATGAGCAGTGTAGAACTGATTGTAAAAGAGAGCTTGCAGGGTTTGAGAGGATGTTTGCAGAGTATAAAATGTCCATAGAGAAAAGAGAAGGATTGCAGCAGCAGTGAGTGATCTCAGAAGCTCCTGTTGCTCAGCCTCGACTTCTCTTGCAGTGTTCAACAGAGAGAAACCAGAATATTTTATCTGATTGGGAAACCCTTGGGGGCTGTTGGTGCTTTTGTGAAGTGTGCATCTTTAAATCACATAGGGTATGCTGGTTTAATAATCAAGGTAGAGAAAGAAATCAGTATTTTTCAGCTGCTCCCTAGGAAATGTATCCTTACAAAGGGCATCTCCTAGGCTATTCTCTGTTTCATGGTTTGAAATAACTGCAAAATACATATATATATATATATATATTCTTATCCCAGTTTATGATCCCCTGGAGCTTGATAATGGGTACACAACATTAATCTGATTTGTTTAGAAATATTAATCCTGTTTTTTGTTTAATGGTACAAATCCGGGCACAACTGATAGCAAAAACTTACAGCATCTTATCTCTTTCAGGAGATAGCTGAATGCAGTGCCATTCATCACAGTGATAAGTAGTTCCTGAGGCACAAATAAGCACATATTGCAGTCTGTGTGTGATGTCCACCAGATCCAGCTCTGTTTTCTGTCTGCTCTGCATGGAGCTATCCACAAAGAGCTTCAAGCAAGGGCAAAGCAGCACTCCTGGCAAATCCTTCATAAATGGTGGGGTTTGCTGTCCTATGAACTTCTCTGGCAAATTTTAAACAGAATCTAAGAGTCTGTTTTAGCAGGACAGTAGGCCTTCAGTCTTGCAATCAGCCCAGCATTTTGTTTGCAATTGGATTTCTTGTCTTTCAGTCAGGCTAGAGCTGATGCCCGGGCAGAAGCAGCCCCAAGGTTTGCTGTATTGAGAAGAGCCCTGCAGAGCAGAGATCACCTGTGGGGGTGATGCAGGGTCTGTGCTGTGTCATCATCCTGCAGCAGGACTTGTCTTTGTTACCCAGTGCTGGCTTCAGATTCTGAAACCACCTTAGGGTTACTGCCACGAAGGTATGTTACCAGGGAGATGTGGAAATACTCAAAAAATCATACTAGTAATCTTTTAATGGCAGTGTTTTCTGTTTTTCTTTTACTCTTGAGTTTATCTAAGCATTCTTTTAATGAAGTCTGTCAGCTCTGATATGTCAAAACTTGTTCCTGTGATTAGCATGCAACATCAAGGTTCAAATATTCTGTTTGCATCTCTAGTTCAAAATCCTTTATACTTTAGCTCCCTATCACAAAATGTAGTTAATAGCACATTGGTTTCACCTCTTGTCTACCAAAAGTAATTTGGTTTAGAAATCCTCTGGAGTTGTGTATAGACAAAAAGCAGCTCAAAGGAAAGTTTGTGCTCAGCTTGGCCTACAGAAATGTTTGTTTCAGTTTCTTGCAAAACTTGCACATTCAATTTATGATTACTGAAGCAAAATAATCATATATTTTTTTCCTCTTGGTGCTCTGTGGAAGTCTGTCTAGGGAAGGCAAGGCACAGAGGGCATGAAGTTCATGTAGGAAAGCTGACTGAGGGACAGACTTAAATAATTCAAAGAGCCTGGGCTGAGTTCCTATTTATACCAAAGGTTTTTGGATTATTCATTCGTCTCTGAGGCTGGGGAAAACCTGGCAGGGCAGTGGAACGTGGTGGGTGGGAAACCAAGTTCCTACACAACATGGAAAATGCCCATGCCCCAAATACTACTATTGGGCCCAGTTTCTGGAAGCATTAGGCAGAAGAGAAGGGCAGAGCAGAGTGAGCTTGTTTGTTTAGACACACAATGTTTGCCTTTATTTCTATCTTTTCTAAGGGCAGTGACAGCACTTCCTTCCTCCTTCATTTGTGTGGCTGCCTGAAAGGGATATGCCTAAATAGGGGTCAGAGCGACTGCAGGGCAGTTTGCTTGTTTGTTAAACAATATGGGAAGAAAACAGAGGCCATGAAGAATACCTCCCTCCCCTCTGTGCCCCAGGGAACATTCTTTATAAAATTTGGCAGCAGCTCTGTCATCACAAACCAGCAAAACCATTACATGGAATGGCTGGCTCTGGAAACTGTTTTAGTCATTTAACAGGATAGGAAGAGGAGGCAAAGGAAAGAAGCTTTAAAAAAAATCTCTGCATCAGTAAGACAGAATGTTCAAACAGTAAAAAGTTTGTTGTGGTTTTCAAGGAATTAAAGACAAAGAGTGGTAAGTTTGACTTGTTACATGGTGCATTATAAAAGAAGATCACAGTAATTATCATGTCATGTCCCAGATTGTGCTGCTGCTCAATTTAAACCAATGACCGCTGCAAGGCTATTTGCACACCAGCACAAGAAATTTCCTGCAGGCTCGTGTGAAAAATAAGTCCAGGTGCCTATTGCAGAAAGTTAAAATAACAGGAATTTCACTACTTACATTTTTCTCTAAGCTCTGGAAAAAACTAGTAGTGAATTCCAGATCGAGATTTTCAAATTATGAAATTCCCAATTATGAAAATAATTAGTTTTATAATAGAGTGGGTGGGGCCAGAAAACAGCTGTTTTGCCTTCTTTTGTCAGACCACTTGATGAGATTTTGAATCAGTGTCTTGAACCTCTTTTCTAGCAGCAAGCTGGGGAAATGGTTCTCTGCAAGTCTAAAACTTCAGGTACTTAGAGCTTCCCAGGGTCTGCTAGTTGCTTAGATTTTTGTCAAACACATGCCTCAAGTGTGTTAGTGTGCTAGCCATGACTGGCCTGCCTAAACCTCTGTTCTCCTCAGCAGCAGGGCCCCTGAGCTCTGTCTCACTCTTGGTGTGCCATTCATCCCCTCACTGATCTTGCTGGGGATGCCTGGGACAGAACCTCCCCTCCTTCCCCAGTCTCACATGCTGTTGAATTGAACCAGGCTCAGTAGCTACCCTGCCTGATCTTGTTCACAACTAAGGTGACAAGGCCAGGGCTTTACCTAGGAAGTTATGTGATAATTTTATACATAATCATTTATTCTTGTCTTAAGGCAGAGAATTCACAGTGAATGTGGATGTAATTTCTTTTGGACTGTGGTTCAGATGTTAGCTGGAAAATCTTGACTTTCTGCTTGCTCAAGGTCATTCTTAAAAGGCCTCAAATGCAATTTAATGTGTTTTCAGAAATCTCCAAAGCCAAGTAAGGGAGCTTGCAGACCAAGCACTGTGTAGTGTTAGTGCTGCTGTGGGTGCAGTTCTGGAATTACAGTTCTGGAATTCATGAGCAGTTGTGACCCCATCTAAATGTTTCTAATTCATTGAATACTTGCCCAGCATTATGAGGAGTCTGTGCTCTGTGCTACACACCCCTGTACTTGGCACTGGTGAAGCTGCACCTCAAATCCTGTCTTCAGCTTTGGGCCTGTCCCTGCAAGACAGTCACTGGGGTGCTGGAGGGAGCCCAGAGAAGGGAACAGAGCTGGTGAAGGGTCTAGAGCACAGCTCTTATGGGCAGTGGGGAGGGAGCTGTGGTGGGTAACCTGGACAAAAGGAGGCTCAGAAGGGACCTTGTTGCTTTCCTGAAAGGAGGCTGCAGTGAGGTAAGGTCAGTCTTTTCTCCTAGGGAAAAAGACAGGAAATGCCCTCAACTTGCTCCGGGGGAGAGTTGGATTGGATATTAGGAAAAATCTTTTTGTGGGAAGAGTTGTCAAGCATTGTAACATTGGAACAGGCTGGCCAGGGAAATGGTAGAGTCACCATGCCCAGAGTTACTTAAAAAATGTGTAGATGGGGCACTTGGGGTACAGTGTTTAATGGAGGGCTTGGCAGTGCTGAATTAATGGTTGAACTCATCTCAGGGGTCTTTTCTGCCCAGGTGGATCTGTGGTTCTTATATGCTTTGAATTGATGAGGAGTGCAGCACAGAGATGGGATGCCCTTAGGGGAAGAGAATTACCATCAGTTCTCACCATGGAGGACATGAATCACCCTCACCTGCTTTCCCCTCACTGAGAGGTAGCTGCTTCACCAGGAGACACCACCAGAGTTTATTTTCAGTAATTTGTATGTAGTTCTCCCAGTACTAGATAATGGAGTAAAAGCACCTAAGTAGAGGGAGGACAGGTGCCATTCTCCAGACACATTACCTTAATGAATCTCCCTCTCTTTTTAAGAAAGTCTAGAAGGCCTTCAAAGCTGCTTTTCTATTCATCTTAAAGCAGTTTTCATTGTTACCTGCTGAATGAAATTGTTTGTAGGCAGCAAAGTCTTACCATTTTCTTCCTTTTAATTAGATACTGATTTTAATGTTGTTCTAGCTTTGTAGGCTATAGGTGAGGTCAGGTATCAGTGAGGTGTGTTATTCAAATTCAGTTCGGATTACTTCTTGTATTATTGTATGTTATATGCTTTGGAAGCTCTAGTTGATAAATTATGTAGGTGACAAAGGCTTCAATAGGAAGTGAAAAAGCCCATATGTGTTTTTCAGACATTCTGCTGAGAGACGGAAATGAAAAGAGTGGAGACTACTAGAGATTATATGATTGAATTAAAACAAATATTTTACTATCTTTGCATTTCTTTTTATATGCTTAAATGGGCTACTTAGAATATGCTCTATTGTACAACTTTCCCCAGATATTTGGGTAAAAAAGTAGCCTAATATAAACTTCACTAGCCGTACTGCCAGTGTTTCTATGAACTTGAATTACAGCCTAGCTGAAGGTGATGTGTTCAACCAGCTCATTACAGTGCCTTGGCTGAAATTTATTTTCTTTTAGTTGTTTTTGAAAAAAAGGCAAATACTTACCAGATGACCTGCTTGTTTTAAATAGCCCTGTCAGGCTGCTGTCACTAAACATGCTGGAAGTGTTTGGCCAAAACTGTAGAAGAACCATTCTTCTATTACACACACCTTGCACACCATCTGAGTCTGGGCAGCTTTATGGATATAATCCACTTCTGCTGCTAGCTGGCTTATTTTAAAAAATGACAGTTCTCTCAAGTGGTACTCAAGTGTTTTAATTGATGCCACCCTTTCTTAAAATTCCCTTTTCATCTGCTAATGTAGTCTTCCATCTTCCTCTGTCTCTAATAAATGAAGGTATAAGCTCCCTCAAATCAGAGCCATCTTGGCTATTATCACCCTGTCTACCAGATTATAACATGCTTATGTCATCATATCATGGAAAAAGCAGTTTAATTTCCTTCCCTGGAAAGCATACATAACTGTACTTTTAACACTCTACCTTTTAAATATTTGATTTTTTGAATAGTAGTATCCTTTCATTGACTGAGAATTTTGTTCCTAAGGGGCTTTTCCATTTTTAGTGTTATAAAGCCCTAAGAAATGTCTGTGTGGGTTAGGAGCAACTTGATATTGAGACCACCACATAACCCTTCTATTACTTGAGCTAATGAAGTGACTAGTAGAACACTGGTACCTGGAAAAGCATGCACAACACACTTGCTGTAGGTTTTTTTTCTTCCTGTAGCATGGAAAAAAACCCAAGCCTATGGAAGAATGGATTTGATTGTCTCTGTGATGGGGAAATCATGCTAATCAGTTATAGATCTTTCTGGATGTTGAGTCAAACTTAGGAAAGCAAGGAGTTGCCTCCCCATGCTGATCTTCATGCTCTTGGCCCACGGTGGGAAGACACTGCATCTTCTTATTTAAGTGAATGTCCACTTCTATGAAATGTAAGTAAATTGCACTCCACAACCTCCAATGGAATTCTTAGAGAAAGACTTATCAGTAACTTCCAAAATAATTGAGATATTTTATTTTTGATACCAGATTTTTTCTTGCTCAGCAAGGCAGTACTATCTGACAGTGCTTAAAGGTCAAACTTGGAAGCCTGTAAGTCCTGTAATCATGGCAAATAATGAAGAGAGACCTTTTATGTCTTTGTGATGGAAGCTAAGGAGCAATGATTCCAGGGTTTGAGCATATGCAGTTTTAAATTCCTTATGCTCTTGCTGCTTCTCAGGGAGAGATTGTCCCACAGTCTCAAAGACCTCTTGCTGTGTGGAAAATGTTTTTTCCTTTCCTTCTGTCTCAAATTTTCCATTAACGAATTTTTATCCCATCTTGTACACCCACTCAGCTAATGTGAACTCTTCTTCTGGGTTTTTATGACCTTCCAGTGCTGGTAGACATTTACTACACCCCTCTTGTCTAGTGGCCAGACTGTGTCTTGAACCCCTCTCTATAAATGTGCCCCTTCAGTGCCTTAATCTCTTTTGATGGAATTTTTTCTTTGCATTTTTTCCCATACTTCACTGCATTTTACTGTCCCTGGATTCAGCTTGCAAGTTCATTTCTTGGAAGCAATCTCGGCACCTCAGAATATACAGGAAAATACAGTAGGATGGTGCAGAGGAGTAATTTAGCAAGTCTCAAGAACTCAAGCATTGCATATTGGCATCAGATCTTCACCCTAATCTCTGGTGCTATGTAATAATTGTTTTGTGTACCTTTCCTTGTGAGAGAAATAAAACATTCTGGATTGACAGATAAGAAACAGATGAAAGTAACTTTTCAGAGATGCAGTGAAGGGTTGTATTCTGAAGTTATGGTATAACAGAGATGAAGGAATTATTCTTAATGCATTGCTCTGTTAAAACAGTATCATATTTTCATTCCTTGTGATTGTAGGACACTGCTTCCAGCACTTAGCAGATTTGTGTAAAACAGTTAATTATCATATGCTTTAAGTGAAAATGCCCACCTTTTATAATGTAGCCCAAGTAATGGATACTGTTTTCATATTAACTTTTAGCTTCATAAATATCTAATTGTGGAGTGCATTACTTGAGGAATGACAGTAAAACATGACTTTTTCTGTTTGAATTTATCAGAAAGAAGTTCTGAAATTCAGCATTACTAAAGGACAGGGCAGACTGGACCTGTGTTACACCAGGGATGTGATGCACACAAATATTCACACCAGCACCAGGACAGAATGGGACAGGGGCTCAGCCTGCACTTCCTCTGTGGCAGCTACTGCTTAAAGCAGAACATCCCAAGAGGAGCCTGAGTGACAGCTGACAAAAAACCCACACACATGGAAGATTGAATTCTGCTGTTCTGCAACATCATGGGCATCTGCAAATGAATGTGCCAAGAACACAAACATTCAGGAGGCTGAGGCTACTTAGAAGATTCAAAACTAACTCATACTGTAGAAATATTTAAGAAATTGCTAATTTGAAAGTAAACTAAATGCATTTTAAACAAAATGCAGTGTAAATCCTTAAGTTGCCAGAGGAGTGTCATGAGTCAGTGTGCTTCAAGATCCAAACAAAACCATCATTACAGAAAAAAAAATCTCGTTCTAATTCTGCTTGTTCCAAGGGCCCCAAATCTGTGAAAAAATCTGCTTGTTTTATTTATCTTTTTTTTTAAATGTTAAGTGTTGACTTAGGAAGAAAAAAGGTTCTCTAACAGCCAAACAAATGACAGTCCCTTATCAGAAGGGTTCTCTAAAACTCTTTGGTGTGTGAGAACTAATACCATGGCAACAAGAGTTTTGGTTTTTCCAGCCTCCAAAGCAACATCCTTCTGTGCTCCCTGGGGAATGAAGTGGGAAGTGATAGTGATCAGGACTTTGGGATGCTGGGCAGAGAAAGAATAGGATGATGTTAGTAACTGAAAGGCAGCAGGCCTTCTCACAGCTGCTGTGTCAGACAAGCCTCACAAATCAAAAGCCTCCTTCAGATGCCCAAATTATATTTCTGTTGGCTAAGACTTTAAAAACTTTGAAAAGCTGCTTGAATTAACAGCTGTCTTTGGCTTGGTTTTTCACCTTAGTCAGTTGTTTGTATATCTTCCTGGCCTCCTGTTTGGCTTCATTTAATTGCTGTGCGTGCTTTAACTTTCTCCAATTACTTTTACACTTGGTGTTTCTTGAAGCAAACCTCTGACTCCACAACTCATCATGCTTTCCTTCTCTCTTTAGAAAATAGGAAAGCAATGAATTATTTGCCAGCATTGCATACTGCTGCTTTCCACCCTGTTAAATTCAAGCATACCTTTCTACAAGACTGCAGCAAACCAGAAGTTTCTTCTCACTATTATAAAAGTATGATTGACCAGGGAATGTTTCTATCCAGCTGCCATTGACACTTCCTGTCTTCCAAAAACTTTGCAGTGGCTTTGGTACCTGCCTTTAACAATACTATAAATATCAGCCTAGGAGAGGGCAAGGCATGGCTCTGCTGTTGGCTGTGGTATGCAAAGAATCAAAAGTAAGAAAAACACCTCCCCCTCTTAGTATGAGAGTGGAAGGAAGAATGCAGAATAAAATAAAACTCATTATGAATATCCAATTTTAAACATTTAATAGTGCACTTATTGAGTATATTCTGTACAGACATCTATAGCAAGTTAAACATTTTCCTTTCTCTCGCGTAGATCATACTCATGTAAAGCACATTTACAATAGAAAACATACTTGAGGTACAAAAACCCAAAAAGAATATCTGAGGTATAAATACAAGTATATTTTAAATAATCTTTATCATGCTTAATCTATGTTTGACAGTACACTGTGGGCAAGTATACATGTTTACAATAGAATGGTATGTACAACATACAATTTTACAAATTCAAAAGTGTTTGATGTAGAAGAATATACAAGATTTTCCTACTCATGAGGAATATTGTTACAGGAAGTACTACATTATTTGCCATTATAAAAAAAAAATCTTCATCAAAAAGCTTATAATAATACTGACAATGGTAAAAAAGTCTCAGTCAAGATTCCATCTTGCAACTCATTCATACCCTAGCCACAAAATATATTTATCACTTAATACTGCACCTTGAAAGCAAATCTTTACCTTTACAGTAAAACCTACAGAAAGACACCTTTCCAAAGGACCTCAGAACTTCCTGCAGTTCATATAAGTTGATTCTCAAGAAGGGGAAAATATCCCAAAGGGTCTAAAACACAACAAAATTGCATCCTCCTTTCTGCTCCCAAATACAACCCTCCAAACTGCTTACATGCAGGTTCTGTTCATGTTATCATGCAGCTTTTAGGAAAACAGGCAAAGGGGGATGAGTAAGGGACAGTTTGTGTGACTCTCCCTAGCCAAGTCACCCCAGCTGCTACTGCAGGAGTCCTGCCACCTCCTGGCACCACAACTCCAGTGTTGACTTTTTTCCTCTTGAGCCATTAGAATATAATAAAATATATAAGAGCTCATTAAAACACCTATAGATAATGCAGGTAGGAGTAAAAGCAATGGACATTTTTGTTTTTTAACAACTGATGTTATTGGCTCTCCTCACCATTGCAGACATTTCATTTCTAAGCTGCTACATTGCTCGAAAGTGTATTTACTTACATTTGCTATAGAATTGCTCATCACTCCTGAAAGATCATCTGGATAAGGAGTGGACAGTAGCTGAAGCAAGTCTCTTGTAACGTCTGCTTAGGGTTTTCAACAAGTTTAGAGCTGAGCAAAAGGCAGTACTAGCACATTCGAAGGATGGCTACTCCTGGTCCACAGGGAAGTCCCATTCTAGGTTGAACTGTATCCAGCATGCTAAAATCCATTCTGGTTGCCTATCAGTGTACCAGACACATTTCAAATTCAACTTCTTCTACCCTTTCAACCATTAACACACTCATTCACACTTTAATCTCTGTGCAAACCTTTCTCTGCTTATCTCAGTGAGAACACATTGAAGAGTACCAACTAGTCCAGTGGATACACCAGTCCCTCAATGCACTACAAATAAAATGACATGAGTATGTACATAAAGCTAAGTATTTCACATGGGAATGATGAGCCTTCACCATATTTCATAATATATTTTGCATTTAAGGAAATTTGCTTCTCAGAAGCAATTCAAAACATCTAATAGTAATTTTTTTTTAATTTTTATTTTTTGCACAGTTCTCCTATGTATTCCAGTCGAGGCCTACACTATAGACCTTACAGAGACAGGAAGCAGCTTTAAAGTGTATGGTATGGCCACAGTCCTATAATAATGCTCACAGTCAAGTTCTCACACTGTCATCCCTTCATGACACAATTTGCAGGTGGAACAGAGGTCTGGTCCGCAGCGTGCAAGTCTCAGTTTTGGGTAATGTCCATGTTGCTGAGGTGGGGAGCACATGGCTGTTCCTCTTCAGTAGTCACCTGGATTTTACTTCCTTGCCCTCAGGACTGTGCTGACTGAAAGAGTCTCGTATCTTAACAACCTCTGATGCACACAAGTGTCCGAAAGACTTGGTGTACCAGTCTGGCATGTGGCCCCTGTTGTGTGGAGGAAAAAGTAATGATGAAGAAGGTACCAGTAACTTTGTACATATTTTCTTAGTCACAATCAAATTTATATCTAGCTGGTTAAATGCCTGACTAGGAAATCTCCTAAGTACTGCTTACTGCACAGCCCAACCCTACTCATGTATAGGTATGCTCAAAAACAAGCTTGCCACAGTAAGGAAAAGTTATGGAAAGTTTTGTGACAACCTGGTCCTCTTTACTAGCTTGGTATTAAAATTAACATGTCCTTGTATCCAATGTGGCTGTTAGAAGAAAGAGTGGGGCTGTATACCAATAGTGATGGTGGAGCACATACTGGAGGCTTCTAATGCAAGAAACTACACCTGTTGCCAGATGTGCTCTGAAGCCAACTTTCTATGACATCTCAGAGACCTGCGTGCTTGTCTTTGGCAAGGATGTGCTACTGGCCAAAGTCTATTGAACCCTCCAAGTTTTCCACTGACCACACTGAAACTATACAAGAAGTTACTGCCCCCAAAGGACAAAATGGAATTTCCTACCTTAAATCAATTCTGCACATGTAGGTAAGTTTTGATTTTCCTGACCCGCAGGGCTCAATCAGATACCTCGACAGGAGCACATTGACCCTGACACCTGCCACAGGAGCCCGGTCGTGGTCCACTGAGGTTGCCAGAAGCACACAGGCTCCTTTGGGGAAGTTTGTCCTCCATGTTCTAAGAAAAAAAGAAGAAAACCAAAAAACTTTTATTTGACAAACAGTAATTCAAACATCTAATAAGAATTCAAATTAGGCACAAATAGATATTTACCAGTATAGCTGATATTATAAAGAAATAAGCAAGGTTGCCATATGTGTAGGATATAAACATCATTGCACATGAAGTCTTACCTTAAGACCACGAAGTCCCTCGCTGGGTGAGGTGCCATGCTGTTCTGGACATACTGGTATATATCTGTCTGGCTATCCAAAGGCTCAATTACTTTTGACTCTATAAGATCTTCATCCCAAAGATGCTGCTCTTTAAGTAAACGATTTAAAACATCCTCTGGTGCAGCTGAAATTTCAATGGTAGTTTTCCATAATCGGAGTGGGGGACCTTCACACACCTGCAGATAATAAGCAGAGTCCTTAATTTTCCACTTTCTTACACCTTCTTTTTCAAGTTTATTTTTGAAGAATCTTATTGAAACATTTTTGTATCTGCTAGTTCTGAACTGTAAAAGATCAGAGATGAGAAATTTCTTTCCTACTGCCTGCACAGTGACTCAGCTTGTTGAGGCTTTGCATGTGTGAATGAAGGCGTGTAAATTCAATACATTCCCGGGCTGGATAAACAGAAGAACACAAATCAGTGTGTGTTGGCAAAGTACTGCTGAAAGACATGGTGTTTTCATATGGTGTGCAACTGCATCAAAAGATCAAGATTTTTTTTTTCTAGTATCTATCTGCAAAGTTAAGATGTGTACTTGAACCTTCTGTAACATCCTATGTCACAAGTGAGCTAAGACCCAGAGCTGTGATATGAGAGACAGGGTGCATACCTTCTTGTATGCCAGCTCTGCTTGCTCTGATGTGGAGCAGCTGACCCAGCCTTTGAACTTCTCCTTCATCTCCTTGAGCAAGTCATCCACGCAGTCCTGGAGGTAGCAGTGGTAGTCAGAGGGCTCAGTGTTGCTGCTGCTGCCCCGGAGCTCCTCCAGGCTGAGGGGACGCAGGTCCTGCTCCGTGTACGAGTTCCGACCCCTGCTCATTTCTTCTGGTATCTGAGGGGAGACAATGGTGAAATCATCCTCTTGCTGCTCTCTCCCCAGATCACTGCATTAGTCTGGCAGCTCAATACCCACAGGGACATGTGTCTGTTAGTTTTGTAAGTGATGGGATGTGTATGTGTCAGGTTAAGCGCTCAATAGGAAGAAATGCCAGAAGTAAGTTTGATTTAACTCAAATTAGTCTCTCTTTTATGGGGTGTCTTTCATTCTGTGGAGTATCTCCCTTTACTACATAAGTAGATTCATTCCCATAGCACAGTTTACCCTGCAAACTGAAGAAAGGAGGCAACATTGTCAGCTGCAGCAAAAGAGACAGGCACGTCTTCAGCTGAGGGCTCTGACAAGATTTGCTGACAGTGAGGAAAACCAGGACTCGACTTGTCTGGTTCTCCATTGCAGGCCCTAGAGGGAACATGCTTGAGTTCCTACAGATCCTTCAACCTATGGTTTGACAGTGTTATGTTCCAGGATGCTTTTGTGGCCTGTCTTGCTAACTCTCGGGAATTTAAGTATAAAATGAGCACTGAAATTCCTGGAAATAACTTCTTGCTTTGTAATTAGAGCTGAGGTTCAAAGACTCTCATGACTGCACAATAAAAATTTGAAAATATATTCCAAATGCAACTTGTATGCAACAAAAATGTGCCAAATCCCATAACTGCCTCCTGACTTTAGAGCACCAGAGCCAACAGAACAACTCTCTTTCTCTTTTGGCACCACTTCTAATTCATGTATGCACAGAGATCAGGATGCAAAGGTTTTTAAAAAGCTATTTATCATGTGTTAAACTTCATTAAAATAAAAAGGCATTCCTAGCTTTTCATTATACAGCAGATCTAAGACATCTTAATCAATATTCCACCCATCAGGTTTTGTAAACAGGTGTTTTACCTGAAAGAGTTTCTTGCATTCAGCAATCATATGAGCTAGCCCTTGGGTTGCAGCCAGATTTTCATTTAGGTCCTTTTGATCGGGTTTGCCCAGGCTTGGTTTCCTTTGCATCACCCTTCACAGGAGAAAAGAGCACACACAAATCCAGTTACTCGTTGTAGAGCAAGAGACATGTTTGGGAAGAAAACAGTAGGATTTCCAAATCTACTGGTGATTTAGAGTAGTGCTGCCTGGTACCAAATATTGGCATGGTGTTGCCAACTTCTCTTGCCACTCTTTCTAAGTCTTTCTTTGGAAGCCCCTTCCTCCACCCACTTTTTTTTTCCCTTCATATGAGCTTGTTTATATCTTAACAAATCTCCAACAAAAGGTAAGATCCCATAACCCTTCTGCAGCTGGTGCTCTCTGAGGTGTGTGAGGTGATCACAGCTGGCAGCATCAGTCCCAGACTGTGCCTGTTGCACATCACTGCCAGCTGTGCTATGGGACCAGCAGCTGGGAGCCCTGCTCCCAAAAACGTACCTTGGGGAAGAATTCTCTCTTTTGAGAGTGTTCAAGTGGAAGAGGGAAGGTGCTAAGCAGACAGCCAGGTTTGTTGGTGTCATCTGGTTTTCCTTCACTGCAGCTGTGACATCACTCAGGAAATAGAGAAGAATCTGGAGGACCTCCCTGTTCTCATCAGGTAAAAGCATAATGGCAGCCTTGATAGCCTGGAGACGCTGGTCCTTTGGCACATCTGCATAATATTAGTAATTCTCTCATCAGCCCATTGATTTTCCACACACACAGCATGAATACGTCCCAAAGCAAACTCCAGATTCAAATATTTGACTCGAGTTTGAAGTGATTTCCTTCAGGATGCATACCATTCATAGGAAACATGAAGGAATTTTTTTTAACCCACTAGTTTAACTACCCTCAGCTATTTCCTGCCTCACAAGAAATGCAAGTAAGGAGCTGTGCCTAGGCCAGAGTTAATTTTAGATTTAGCTTCAACAGCTACATGCTCCTGCAGATGCACTAAAAGGACAGAAGCCTGGATTCAGGCAGGGAACAAGCAAACATAGTCCAGCCAATTTAGAAGTTCTTTGGCTTGCAAAGAAATTTAAAACATGAATGCATTTTAGAAAAGGTAAATTAATTAAGTAAATCAGCTAGCAAGGATGCCACAAAACATCCAGAAAGTGCTTTACCAAACAGAGAGGGTTACTTTATTGAACAGATCATTCAAAGTCATGCAGTGGAAAAAGAAAGTCAACGCTGTGAAGCCCCATACCATTAAACAGCTCCTTGGTTACCAACAACAAACAGCCATTGGAAAAATTTGATGTGTCTTTATATAAAGCTTTCTCTTCCAAACTTGAAAGGAACAAAAAATGACATAACACAGACCAGATCTGCTTCTTATGAAGGGATTTCCAGTAAGCCATCTCTGAAGACAGCATCAGAGTCTGAGTCCTGCAGCATTTATATCATCATTAGCAGCCTACTACCCTCACTGCATGTCTCCCAATACATATGGTGCTACCCAGATACTTAATTGGTATTTGCTTTGGGCTTCAGAAACTTTGTAAGGCTAGCAGGTGAGTTTAGAAAGCAGTTTTAAGCAAAAATCCACTGTTTTCCATGCTTTCCTCTCAATAAGCTCAAAGCACATTTAAGCCACATGCATTCCAGTGCGCAGCCTGGTGCATAGCACCAAAGCAAAGGGAAATTTTGCCCTTTGCAGGGAAGCAAAATTTACAGCTGTTTAAGGCTCTTTGCTTTGCACAGAGATAATACTTCCCGACCACCTCTGGGAATTCCTCAGACCTACCGCCTGCAAAAGGAAAGGAACAGAAACTCCTGCAATGCTCTGTCAAATTTTTTTGGCTCTAAACCCACAGAGCTGCTGTTTAAAATGCATGGACATGGAGAGTCTGATTAGTTTTCTCCATAAACCTGCTTGGGAATCCAAACACACACAAAAAAATGCTTGCACTGAAAAAATGGTCTGTATGATATTTTTAAACATCATCTCCACATACGGAGCTCTGAAGGAAATTCCCGTAACCTTTTTGTAATTATTTCTTCCCACAAGCATTGATAAACTCAAATTTTTAATGTGATTTACTCTGAACACTTTATGGTACTTATCTGTAAAGCAGTTAGAAGTCAGTAACAGAAAAGCTTACCACTTAGAGGTTGTTTTTAAACAGTTGAGGTGAATGACAGCAGAAAATAAAAAATTTTGGCAGCATTTCCAATCCCCTCAAAAGCCCTAAACTCTGTTCGTATAGTATTTGCTCTGCTCATCTACTCAGCCACATTAGATGTGGCTTATTTTCAAACCATAATATCAAGTACACTCCAAGAAGAGAAGAAAATTTAGAGCAAGTGATGAAGGATTTATATTTGTTCTTGAACTAGAGAGAAAGGTGAAATTAGAAGAACTTATACTATAAATTGATATAAAACTACAATACCCCAGAAGAAGTATTCCTTAGAGGCAGCCTGAACTGTAACAGTGACTGGAGAAAGGCAAGGGAGAACATAAGAAACATGTGTAGGGCCCAGAGCAGCAGTGGTACAGAGTTACTTTGCTACACAAATGGCCATTTGTTATCTGCTGTAGAACCTCACCACTTACACTGGTATATCTGTAAGAAGGTCTCGGAGAGTTTGTTGGTCATGAGAGGCTCGGGGAGATCACGGAAGAATTGCTTCAGCATGTCTGCTACATCATAGGCAGACTGGCCTTCGTAGTTGACGCTATCTGTGGAACTCTCATTCATTTGACGCAAAGCCTGAATTCTTGATTTGACTCCAGATTTCCTAAACAGTCCAACCTAAACATGTATAAAAGGAAATACATTTATAATGAATCTAGAAAACCTCAAATGTAAGCATGTTCTTTAGCTTCTTAAGTACGGGCTCTGATTCTGCGTGGAAAGCTTTCCATGCACTAATTATCTATTTTGTCCTGTTTTGAGCCCATTTTTTTCAGTCTGACCCAGGAACAATACAAACTAATGGAAAGCTGGGCTGTGGGTGGTGCATGCCTGTGGAATAATAATAACAGAACACACCTGATCCAGACAGTGGTTGCGGAGGTACCGCATGGCTTGCTGAATGCTCTGGGGAAGAGGCTGCCCCGTGCGCTGCACGTTCACTTGCAGTGGTACTCCAAAGACATTCCGGTCTTTATAATCTGGCACCTTTATTCTTTTCATAAATTTTGGTACTGCCCTATTTAAGCAAAGAGAATGACACATTATCTTAAACCTCTGTTGATTATTTATCCTCTGTATTTCCAGTAATTTGGGAAGTAAGTGAAAATAAGTGAAGCACTTTTAGTAACATGAACAATAGTGACAGTATAAATTAGTTAATCCACTCAGGGCTGGAAAGGGTGAAAGGAAAGAAAACAAGAATTTCTCTAAGAGAAAGGCTTGACATTTGGGGCAGTATGCTGCCTCTAAGTATTAATGTGGTGCTATTCCATCAATATTAGGAGGACGAAAGCCACAGGGTAAAACTGCAGGGGCCAGATTGAATTGCAAAAGAGTCAAAATAAATCTTGCGGTCAGTGACCCCTTATAACACTGCTGCTTTAAGTTTCAGGAAAGATGGGCATTTGAACAATGAGCTTTTGTATGTCAACTACTTGTTCTGCAAAGTCCTCAGACTGGGTCCACCACCCACCAGTGTGCAGAACAGCAGGAAACTGATGTAATACATTTGAGTTTGTCAGCTAAAAACTTCAGCTCTATAAACAACCCCTTTGAAGGACCCCCCTCCTTGTCAGCCAGTGACTTTGGTTACCCCCACCTCCCACTCCAGCTTCATTGAGAGGCCTTTCCATCTGCCTATGACTCCAAGGAAAAAGTTACTTAACACAAAGGAATGATTTACCCCTGTGTCCCCAAGAGTATTGGTTTCATAAAGGGGGAAAAAAAGGCATTAAAATGTGAAAATATTGAGGTCATTTTCCTAAACAGGGAGGAAAGCTAATGTCCAGTGTTACAACTAATAGGACACAGAAGCACTGAAAACAGGGAGACATTTAACATTTCAACATACAGTACAGCTATCCAAACTGGATTTACAGCTGACTAATCTGTTACATAGTAAACCAGAACCAATTTGTATTGCCATATAGTCAAGTTTAGGGCATTATTGATACATGTATGAATAATACTTGCTTTGTCAAAAAACATGCCAATGGAATGTGAAAAAACACATTGCGATCTCCACTGAGAATCTGAAGCATGCAGGGATAACTGGTCAATACTTATTTCTGTCTTTCAGAACAAACAACTTCTGTATTTAGAAAGACTGACATAATAACAGCCTTTGAACAGGAGGCACTTTGATGCCGAAGCTAAATACTCTCTGTGACTCCTGGGGAAGGGAGGAGGCTGGCCTGTGGTATGGACAAGGAAAATTTTATTTGCGTCCTTTGCATCCTGAAGGTTACAGGCTGTACTGCAGATACAATAATAAAAGAGCTTTCTATTTCATTCTTCTGACAAAAAATATTCAACTGGGTTGCAAACACCTGGTCACAGCAAAAACTGCTGCCTACAAAAAACTCCACGCTCTCCCAACTTTCTTCTTCTCTCCATCTCTTTTGCAAGCTAACTGATTTATAGTGCCCTAAAAGGGAAAACAAAATTTTGGCTAGTGAGATACTAAAATTAAGAGAAATTTATATTATTTAATTACATAATTATGTAAAGGAAATAATGCAAATACTTAAGAATAACTGAAGAAAAGAGAGCCTATTAAGACTGGCTGCAATTTGTGCCACTGCTTGCTAACTGCCTCAATAAACAAGTGGTCCTTCTTTTGCTATAGATACTGAACATTTTCCTCTTCAGAAAGCTGGTCTGTACTTCATTGCTTTGGTTCCCTCACATGTCCCCATAAACACATCTCTGAAGCCTAATAGGATAACACTTACGTAAAGGGTTAGTGATTTTAGCCCTGTCTTAGGAAAACACAAATCACTGTCAGCACAGGCTGGAGGAAGAAGTGCAAATATGGAAAAAGAGGGAATGGACAGATGCATTACATCTTTCCAAATGTTGCCTGGGATAAGCAGAACTGTCATGCTTGCATAGTCAGGCTCTTATACACAGTGCTGTGTCCTTACCAGCTGAAACCATGCTTGTTGGAAGGCGTGTACTTCTCCAGAAGAGCAGTCAGCTTCAGGAGAGAATACTTCTGCAGCAGGTTCATCTGTGCCACAGACTGGCAGTTGATCTGCAGTGATGCTGAGCTGAGGCTGGGCCGGTGGGAACTCTGGAAGCTGTGCCACCTTAGCTTGTGCCTGTGGAGAAGATGGGAGACAGAAAGGGCAGATGACTGAAATGTCTCTGCAAAACACGAGCAGGAATTACTGTAAATGTACTGCTGAGATCCCTGCCCTTGGCGGCTGCATTCCTCTGAGATTTCACAGGTATCAGCCAGCAGCATCTCTGCCTCACCTGGTGTCATGCAGCTTGGGCAGGTGCTTCACATGGGAATGTGCACTCTAAGCTGACCCATAGCTCAGTGCTAGCTACACAAACGTGCCCTATCAGATATCCTCCAAGGGCTCCAACACCCTTCACCCAAAGTCCTTTCAGTATTTGGCAGTGGGAATCAAAAAACTCCATTAAGAAAAAATTGCATGAATTTTTAACACATATCAAATAGGAACTCTGTACTTTTAAAAGTCCCAGTAAGTTTAAACAAGCAGCTGTAGATGACTAAATGATTTGCGCCACTTTTAAAGGAAAACTGGGAGCAAAGCTAAAAAGAATTAAAATCCTTGCTCTATTCACAATACAAATACAGTCATGGTAAAACTCCCAGCAGAATCTGGAGGCCACTGGAACTTGTCTAGTGTCCCACCATGCTACACTGATCAAGAGAAAGTAATCAAGCCTCATTTTCCCTACAGATTCAATGCCCCTAGCATGCTGTTAGAAACAGCCTGCTACTGAAAAATGCAATTTTTTGAAACAGTCTAAAAGTCAAGGCTTTTACTACACACTGACACAAACCAGAACATACTTATTCTTGGCTCTCCTAGCCAACTTAAAAAGTGATTAATCCTACTTGATGGACCTCCCCTCCCGTGCACCATTTTAGTTTGAAGAATTATTGTGCCCCAAAACTGCATTAACATTGCTTTTTCAATGATGACTCAGGCTGAACTTACAAACATACAGCTATGAATTGTAGGAACGGTAAAGTCTTGCCCAAATACTTCTCTTGCCCGTAATGGTTTTGGGAAGCAATGGAACAGCACATGTGTGCTTGGATGGCCACAGCTTCTACTGCACCTTAACTAAGTGTGGTGCAGCTACTTCAGAGCTGCTCGGGCTGCAGGGGACATCTCCAGGCCACCCCAAGTGCTAACACTCGTGATCTCACCTGCTGGAACGTGTCAGCGATGCACCAACTCCAGAGTCTCTCCTGTCCTGGATCCCTGTGGGCTCTTCCGTTTCATTCAGCGAATTTCCTGTACTGTCAAGGTCACTCGGTGTTCTTCGATCATTATCTACATCAAGGTGAATCTGCTTTGGAGAGGAAGGACACGGGGAGATGGAGTCGAGTGCTGAGTCAGAGTCCCCTTCATCTGAGAACTTCTCTGACCACTGGTTTACTATTCTCTGCATCCCTTTGACATGGTATAGGATGTCGTCTAGTTCTGGGAATATGTCTTCATTTTCGAGGTCGGCCAGGTCGCTTGTACTGGAATACAGGATGGAACCTGGCACGTTGTCGTAAATACTCAGGCGGCTGCTCATTGAACTGGAGGAGTTGCGCCTTTTCCCCATGCCCAGCTCTTTGGAGCTGTCGCCACTGTTCTCCCTCTGGAGGGTGAGGTGGCCGTGTCCATGGAAACTCCCTGTCCTCCAGTTCACGGAGGCGTTGCCTTCTGTAGGGGAGAAGTTGCCATTGGAGAGTGCTTTGGGAAAAGTGCCGGGCTTATGATCCTCAGGGATAAAAAACACAGTGTCTTCTGCAAAACTGCCCCGGTTCTTGAAGTTCTGCTCCATGACATCGCTGAATGTTGACTGATTGAAGGGGTCAAAGCCTTCTAGATACATTCCCACCCTTTTATTGTAGGCACTGAGGCTGCGTGTTCGTGTCACAGGACTGGGGGTGCTGACAGCACTGCTCGTCTCAGACTGACTACTGCTGCTGCTGGTCTGGGTGGAATTGGAGACGCTCCTCTTTCGTACCATAGGGAAGTTGATGTGATTGCCGTTCAGGGTGGAAATCTCCACGCAGTTCAGTTGTTTCAGTTTATCTTCATCCATGCCCTCCTGCAGGATTGGCCCACTAATAATCAGGCCAAGCTTTGAAGGAGCCTTGCTCTTGCCATGGTGAGAACTCTTGATTTTAAGACTCTCCATTCTCTTGAGCAGGCTCTTTGTTTTGGACTTGGCGTTCTTCTCATTGGCTTTTGTGTTGAAGCTGAAGCTATTCAGCTCCCTGGGCGAGGGCAGGCTGCTGAATGAGTCATCGTTGGCTACAAAATTGCTCGATGAACAAACGCTCACCACCGAGTTTGTCCTGGTGGTAGACGCCTCGCTCTGCAGGGTTGGTTGGTGGCTGCTGGTGCTGCTGATGCTCAGAATAGAAGCCACCTCCTGGCGTTCGCTGAGGTCTGTGAGCACACTCTCCCGGCTTGCTGCGTTCGTCAGCTGAGGAGCTTCTGGGGACGGGATAGTCAAGTCTGGTTTTGGAGGGAAGACATCAAACTCTTCAAGCCTTGACCACCTCTTACTGTCCCTCTGAAAAGTCCATTTGCCACTTATTGCACAAGGTTCATCTTCATCTGAATCTTCACTCTGCAAAGAAGAGCCCTAAAAGTATTGCAAACTGCTCAAACAGCAAAGGCGGTTGCATTTAAATACAATGTCCACTAAACTGCTTTAAGCACGACCTTGCTCTCACTGAATTTAAAGTGAAAACAGTCTTTTACTTCAGGGAGAGGATGATTAGGCCATAAAGGCTGTCACGGGAAAAGATAACATGGTACAGGCAATATATTTTAACTGTTGTTAAATACAAAATATATGCCGTTCGTAAAAAGAAACAAATAATACAATCTACTTTAAATTGTTCTATTTTAAAAACCCTGGTATCCATAGACTTTTAATTAATTGGTCACAGTGGATAGCCCTCACATCAATGGAAATTCCTGGCATGCATAACATTTTAAACTGGAGTCAGTCAGGGGTTGGGGTCCCTCTGGACTCTCTCCAAAGCTACACTTTGTTGATAGTGGCTATATGTTTATACTCCTCTTTGCAATTACGAGATGTTTCTCATACATTCTGAATTTCAGTGGCTTAATTCCTTACCCATTTGGGAATTCTGAACAGCCTCCTCACTGTGACTAATGAGACAGCAAAAGAAACTCTTGCACTGCTAGAGTGTGATGGCTCCAGGCTCTTACCTGGTCCACTCTTCCTCCCACAGGTTAGCAGCTAACATTTTAAGAATGTTCTGTGAATTCTCTACTTCAGTCTAGCTTCAGGCAAACTTTAACACTTGTAGATAGTGAGCAGCAAGAGCTCACTGACAGTGTAGCACGTAAGTAAATTGTAAATAACATGTTTGATGTATGAGTAATGCTCAGAGTACAATTACACATACATCCATTACGCCTACAATCTTTTCATCTAAATACTGAAAAAGAACGATCCTGACATATTTTCTCTTTCAAATATATGTGGAAAGTTTCACATTGGAGGAATAAAACCAATGAAGGTATTTTAATGTGACACCATGAAACCACAAAATAATCTTTGGTGTTTAGAGTAAGAAACACTAATTGCCATCCAGCTCCATGAGTTCACTTCTTTTGTTTAATTTGCTTTAATTTAAAAACAAACACATATGCATGCCCCAAACTGTAACTATTTGTGCGCCATGAATATGAACACTTATTCTTTAAAAAACAAGTAAATTATTCATATTTCAAGTAGTTTATGTATGCATACTTCAGATCCTGATCATCTAGTTTTTCTTTTTTCTTTTTATAGGACATTTAATCAGCTCAAGAAAATAAGTGAAATACTGTATTTATTTCTTATGACCAAATACACGTGAGTCACAGAGCAAGCATCGTTCTCTTTGTCTCTAAACTACTGCAAAATACTTTTGTCCATAACTCAGATGAAAACCCAAGAATTCTGGCTTGCTTATTAAAGTTTTCAGCAGGAAAAAAAAGTAATCCAAAACTGCCAGTGGATAATAATGATGGTTTGGGGGTGAATGAGATTGATTGAAAGAAAAAAAAGGAGCAGTAAAGTGATTTCAATTTGCAAAGAAGTCAGTGGAAACATAAAGAAATGTGTTTCTGTCAGAAGAATTTTTCTCTAGTGTTAAAAAGCTTTAAAATCTAAGTATTGATTTTATTGACGTCTATAACGAAAGGGAATAGGCTCCAAGTCCATCTGCCAGAACATGGGTGATGAATGAAATTCAGGAAGGACTGAAACAAAAGGTAACATCCAGACTCTGGAAGATCTGAAGTTTGGACCTGAAGTCATGTCTGGTCTGACCTCTAATATCAACACTGATCATTCCACTGTTAACAAGGTTCAGGAAAAAGGATGAGAAATCTTCTGGTGGTCATAAATGGCAATCCAGCTGTCTACCCCTACTTTTAAGGAGTTCCTACATATACTGCCTCAGAGTGTTATCTTCTGGAGCTTGGATGCTCTTTCCAACATACTTCAAATAGATAGGGAAAGAGGGGATTAATTCCTGGTAAACAACCTCAGAGCATTTGTATGCATTCTTGTTAGGGGTAGGGCAGCATTGTATTGCCTTAACTCAGTCATCTTTATCTGCAGTTGTCATATCCCAGGGGACGGTATCAATTACTGATCCCTCCTAGGACACACACATAGTTTTAAGACAGCTATTGAGTGGCACCTTATTAGCAAGTCAGTACTACCTTACTGAAATTACAGTACATGCTCTCTTATTTCTCACCCTGCTCCACAGGAATCCTGAAGATTCAGGAAACACTTTTAATTCCTGCTGAGCTCCCTGGAAACATTCTAACTTTCTGAAAAGGTAGCTGTTGTATCCTGAAAATATACTGGAAAGGAAGCAATGTTCCTAATCCTTTCCTTTGCAGGCCAAGCACAGTCTAACTGATCCTGTCTACATCATAATAAAATAAAATAAAATAAAATAAAATAAAATAAAATAAAATAAAATAAAATAAAATAAAATAAAATAAAATAAAATAAAATAAAATAAAACTCTAATGAGATGGCAGAGAATCAAAACTGAAATGACATCCAAAATGATGGTCTAACTTTCAGGTTAGCTGACTATGGCCATCAAGACTACTCTATAAAAACCTGTCTGAGTGCAGGCAACAGGCTACAACATCAACAACCTCACTGGCAGAGAAGGGCCTTTCACACTGGAAGCAGCATTCCAGGGAAAAGTTTGCTAGACAACCTTTACCCACTGCCAAGCCTTGCACTTTTCACTCAGTGAGAACACAGAAATGTAAGCAGATTTTTTACTTTTTTACTGTGTCCTTGCCAGGTTCTACTCAGGTGTAATCTTAAACTGAAGCTAAACAATCTGCTAGATGTTTTTTTTTTTTCAGTTTTATAAACACATAATGCTGTAACAGGAGAATTAAATGAACTTACCCTTTTCCTGTGGGGACTAATTTCTAGCTTCATCACTGCACATTTGTTTAAAGTATTTAAGCGCCTGCAAAGAGCAAAGGAAACCATGTTAAGAGAATACTCCAGTGTTTTGACATAGGCTATTCCAGTTCAAAGCTTTTGTGAAGGCTGTCCCCAAACTGCTCTGCATACAAATAGCCACAAGCAGAGTTTCAATTAGAGCCCTAATTTACTTAACTATTAACCCATTACATTTGGCTGTACTCTAACTTCAGAGGGAGCGATGGATGACTATTTGTCACAATTACTTGAACCAAAGTAAAGAGAAGTTAATGGAAACTTGGACTAAATTGAGAAGTACATCACATCCTACAAATTGTAATAATTACATTTGTTCTAAATAGCAGACATCCGAACCCTGAAACACTCAACCTTGACAGACTAAAAATAACAGAAAAGCCTTCCAATTTGATACTAGACATGTGACTATATAAAAAAAAAAGCATGCTTTAAGATCGTACTTTATAAGCTGAAACTTCCCAGAGGAAAACTTATTTTCCACTCACTGGATGCCTATCTTGTTTTTGAACAATGATTATTTTCAATAAAGTCCTGGGACAATACCACTCATCAGTTTAAAAAAAAACAACAACCAGAACATAGAACCAATTTCTGCTTCCTAAACTGAAAGTTTCTTCCATATATAAAAACATTTTTCTGAAAGACTAAAATTTAAACAAAAATAAATTGCTGCAGCAGCAATAGCTAACCAGCCTCTTTCTTTGTGAAATGTGACAGCAGTCTGGATACATATCTTGAAGTACATATGCATACAGATGAACATTCCTCTATTCCTCAGTGAGCTAATCTGGTAGGTATCTCTAAACAACCAAAAATTATCTTTCTTCTCTGCTCTTCCCCAGTCACTCAGTGTGCAGGGCTGAGCACAGGCAACTTAAAACTCTGAAAAAGTCAGTGCTATTTGTGACACAGCTGCAAGGAAGGTTAGGCTCAGCTAAGTGCAGGCTGCCATGGTCTCCTGCCCTTCTCCATGTCCTTGGCTTCCCAGGAACTGCTCCAAGGACACATTCAACTAAAATCTGTACTGGCAAAGTGTGGTTAGAGAACTGCCAGTGCTATGGCAAGGCAAAAGGAAGAAACAGGCTGGGCATGATGCAGAAGGCAGAAAAACTGAAGCAGCAGCTTCATGGAAAAGTGATAATTTAGTCCTGTGTAAATACTTCTGGTCATGAAACTGTACTGTGGGCTGGATGAGGAGACTAACTGAGCTGAAAACTAATCTTTCAATGTTTCTTGAAGTTTAATTTCCCCTGGGTCAGTGTCCTGAGCTGTGTGAAGAGTTGTGTGTGCACGGGGGAGGCACAGGAGTAGGGCCACCCCTTTCCTTCAACTGGACCACAGCCCAAATTCAAGTGGCAAAGCTGAGCATTAAAAAGCCTAATTCATTCCAAAGGAAGTTATGTAATTTTCACATAAAAAACCATTTGAGCAAAGTGAAAAGAAGAGCCTGTATCTGCAGTTTTGAAAAACTAAAAAAGAAAAGAAATGCTGACATGCCCTATTGCTTCATATGAATTTTCTCAGCCTCATGAAACTTGTACTTGAATGTAGAAAATGTGTGCACAGGGCGAATTACTAGTTTCTTCTCTTTTCCCTTGCCTTTTATGCACAGGATTGGCTACAGATGGTATTTACACAGGGCTTGATCCTGAAACCATCAAAGAAAATGGGAAAGTTGCTACTGATGCTTTTGCTGCAAGTCATGAAGTAAAAAAGAAAAAGCAGTTTGATCTATAATTAGACCCAGTCACAACACAGCAGAGAAGAGAAACAGGAAGAATTGCCATGGGTCAAATAGCGGGGCAGTGGCAGGTTAGAAAAGTTATCCAGATCTCTCTTTTTTAATCCAGATTTCATCTTTGCTCTGAATTTAGAAGGCAAAAGGCTCAGTCCTGCTGGCTACAGCTGTTGGGTACATGCACAAGTCCAGTGAATTCAGAGGAATTGAATTTATGGTGTGGTGAAGGGTGAATGTCCCATCTACATGGTACACACAAAACTGTTTAGTTTTTTTCAAGAGGCCACACAAGCATCAGAAAGCTCTGCTATAAACACATTCTCCTCTCAAAGTCCTGGACCTCAAGACCAGGAAATATTAAACTGGTTTCAGTTCCATATTGTGTAATAATTTACAAATTTCACAGTGTTGCAACCTTTGACTTATGCAGAGAGAAGTTACCACAATCCCTGGATCAGGCTTTATCTAGCTCCAGCCTGTCTGACCACTAATAAAGACAATCTCTGATTTCACATAGATTACATCCCCAGACTTCTCTCCTACTCAACTAAAACCCCTGAAATAGGTGAAAAAGGGTAGAGCAAAGACCTTTATTTTTACAGAGGGTATTAAAAAAAATCTTCTGGCACACACATCACAAAAATGAATACAATGGTGAGATAAGATAACCCCCAATGAATGATGTTAAATTCAATAGCAGTGAGGCCAATAAAGTCTCTGTTACATATTTGACATGGATGCATCTCAAAACCAGTTTCCTTTTTAAAATTTAAATGCTCTGCAGCCATTGTATCAGCTCTGCAACTTCCATTACATACATCACACATCCTGCTTCAACTTTTGCTCAAATTCAGGAGTGCCAAAGTCCATGAATTGCACATCACTGAAAATACAGTACAATATGCAAAATTGCTTTCCAATCACAATAGTGTGTCTTAAAATCTAAGCTTACAGTTTGGATTGTCAGGATGAGATTTATAGAACTTTAATTTACCTTCACATATGCTTTGCAATACTTTTCAAGCCTATAAGCACATATTCATTTTCTACAGATCTTCTCATCAAATTGATGCTAGTTAATAACCACAATTTTCTCTCCTGGGTCTGGACCTTCTCCTTTGTTAACTCCACTCCCAGGTATAAGTTCACTTATCATTTCCTTACTGAGAGTCAGCAGACCTGCCTCATTCTTCCCAAACCTGTCTCAGTGACACCTTTCTGAAGACAAGATGGGAAGATGGAGGGACAGGGCAGGATTGCTGCAGAGAGCAGCTACAGCCCCTTTGACTGCCTGGCTCTCAGTCTCAGTTTTAAATATGCCTCCCACCTTGGCCACTCTCTGCATGACTGTCTGGATGACAACACAATATTCTTTCGCATCATTTAGAGAAATGTCTTTGAGTCAACCTTCTCTATGTATCTTCACATCCAGAGGTAATCTTACTCCCATGGAGCATTCTATTTCCAAGACATCACTTTTCCTCACTCTCCATGGATTCCTACCTCGGCTCTCATTCTCCTTCACCCCAGCTCTGCAAACCCCTTCCTCCCCAGGGTGACCAAGGCAGCAGGACCTGCCTCTCCATCCTAGACACCAAGTCAGCACATATCAGCCCTGAGTGGCCATTACACAGCCTGAACCTGCTGCACCCAAAACATGAGGCACTGGAGCTCCTCTCAGAAAAGAGCAAGTGATGCATCTTTATTAGTCTTCTCAGAAATGGTCAAACTAGTTTAGCCTAAACTTTGTTTAAGAGAGGCAGCCTGAACAAGACATTCACCACAAAAACCTGCAGTGTGAACAGCTAACTTCTAAATTAAAATGTGGGTTTATGATGTGAAGTCTTTTTTAAACTAGTTACCAACTATGTTTGGTATAACACCAGGTAATTAATTTTGTTCTCATTAACAGTTCTCTGCCCATGCACCCAAATAAAACAGTAACAATGAAGAATACGAGATTTATGCATTTTAAATTATAATTACTGTGTGTTCTAGCTTTAAAGTTTAAAATATTTTCTTGATGGACTTCATAATTCCACTTATAGAGCAAAGTCCAGGTCCATTATACATGTAACTAACTGTTATACAAGGGCCTTCTTATCTCAGTGGACAGCCTCTACTTTGGCTCCTGGGGTTCATCTGCATGTTCTTCTGCAAAGGAGGTCAGCTCTCCACAGACCAAATGATACAAACAGTGAGTACATTACAACCAATTTCTTGGATGAGAAGTTCTGATGATAAAAGATTAAAAACCCTCTTGTATATATAGTGTAACAGATTCCTAGCTATGCATAAGGAGATTTAAAAGGATTTCTATCTAAGGCTTGCTATGTATTTTGTATTTAGCAACAACCTCTAGGAAAAGCACATTTCAGTACTTAGTTTCAGCAGCACATCCAGTTAACCTCTGGAGATAAATTCCCAGTCATTAATCTACATAAAGCTTTATGAAACCAAGGCCAGCACTGGTTTGCACAGTCACTAAAGAAAACGTCCCAGAAAATTAAAATACAGCCATCACTCTTACATTTTTAACCTTACAATTCACAGTAAGATCACTAAATGACATCTCATAACCATTTCTTGCTGACTGCTATATACTATCTCTGTAGTTCAAGTCTCAGCCCACTTTTCATATGAAAATTTTCTTTAAAAAACATAATGGGAGTTAATTTTCCTGGGTACATTAATAAGGTTATTAAATAATAACAATACTGTTCAGATGTAAACTATCATTTAAAATGCTTGAAACTTAAAAAGGAAATCCCTGTCACTGTGATTTGTACAGTCTTTTTTTTTGTACACTTCTTTCACATACAGTTATCAGAACATGGAAATTAGAACTCCTGGGAAACACTGGCTGTTACACAGAAAAGCAGATTCTCAGCACAGACATCTTACTATTTTGTTACCATCCACTGTGTACAATGTTCACTTTGCTCTGTGTTGAAAGTGCAAATAATTCCCAAAGTATTCTGATTTTCAGTCAAGAAACAGTGATAGACTTACAGTTGTGAAACTGTTCAAAGCCTTTACTGAGTAAACTCCCTTACTGTTTACACACTGACTGTGGCATGAGTCAAAATAAACCCAGGCTGCAGGCAGGAAGGCAGCATTCCAAACTATGTGCTTCTCCACAGTTTTTAATGAGCTTTGCAAAATTAAACACAGAGGTGTGGAAAAAAAAATCTAGAGGTGGAAATGTGATAATGTACTGCTTTTGTCTAACACACATGGTAAAAGGCCAGATTCAGACATCTGAGATGGTTAACTGAATGACTTCAATTTCATTTTGAGGTGGGATCTGAATGTTTCTGGAGATACTTCAGTGTCAGTTTTAAACTTATTTTATAAAGGATAATTCTGATGTATAAGCCACAGGCTTCAGAATGATGCAGTTCTACCTTTAAAATCTTTGTCTCACAGAGATACAGAGCACACATTGCTATTTTCATCAGTGAGAATTAATTAAGTCGAGGTTAAAAGGTATTCTTGGAGAGAGCACCAAAACCAAAATATACTGGCCTGATTGTATTTAGTTTTGCTGGTGAGGGAATAAGCATTTATTTGCATTGCTGTACCTTCTGTTCAATAACTTCACAAGTTCCAGAGCACACAAATAAGGAGACCAACACATCATATTTAAATATCAATGGAATAGGTGATCCACACTTGAGTAAGGCACATCTTGCATGAATTTAATGTTAATGAAATTTTTCTCCTCCTAATGACTGGACAACAAATATGTTTTCTTAGTTTGAAAATCTTGAAAATATTTCTGAAGAACTTTAAATTCCAGTCCCTCTCTTTCCCTTCCAAGTATGGCAGTGATGGCATGAGAATACTATAAACTTAAAGCTGTTCTTAAAAGGGTTTTGTAATTCATTAAAATTACTGACATTTAGAGTTGCAGACACCATGTATGCAGTATCCAAAAGCATTCACTTTGCAGGGAGTTTGGAAATCTGCCATACTGAAGGACAGAGCCATAAAACTGCACTTATTTCTAGGTAAGAGGATTTATGAGAAGTTTAAGCTTTTTTTCTTTTGCCATTTCAGATTGTGAACTCGCACTAGAGGAGGTAACTGACACATGGATTAATGTTAGATGATGTCAGATGGGGCCATTGTGATTGCTTTTATAACTAAATTAGCAATGCTGAGGCTGTAGCTCTGTAAAAAACACCCTGCCACACACCAGCAAGACTTGCTCCCTCTTTTTTTCTACCTTTCCCTTCTCCTGCTTCTGCATCTGGCTGTGGGATCCCCATTCTTCATACTTACTGTATAGTTTTCCACCAATTTAATTTATTAACCCAGAAAAGGACTATCAAGACCCTTTTGTGGGAGGTGTCAGCTGAACTGGTTTGTGGAAGGAGCCCATAAACAAGAAAGATGAGCTAATGTGAGCATGTGGTTGAGGGCAGAGCTGTCTTTGCAGCAATGATAAACTCTTAGATTCCCTTACATTATCCCTTCCAGCCATACCCACGTTACACAGGGCAATGCACTGAGGCCAGCATGAGGGTTTGCACAGAGACCACTTTGTTTATACACACAGCATTTTGTTTGTATACACAGCTGTCCACCAAGGTAAGAAAGGAGAGTGATGGAGTGCACCAGCATTGCTTTGCTGATACTGCTTCCAAAACCCAATTCCTGTGTGGGAATTGCTGCTGCAGTTGTACGTGCAGATTGCTATAGCCAGCACAGTTCTGCTTTCACATGCCTAACTAATTTGGGAATTAGGAAAGAAAGTAAACAAAGACAAATAATAAAAAATATGCCTATGAAATCCCTTTCACAAAGATTCCTGCCACTCTCCTCCCAACTTTCTTTTAAATAACATCCCCAAACATTACTTAACCCAATGAAGTATTTTCATGAATACCACATACTTTTGCGTGCTTTTTCTGTTGTGCTTTTCTCAGGTACTTTCTATTACATAGGAAGGGTTTTGTTTCAAAAGGCAGTGTGATTTTTATTCACCTACCTGCATAATGCCTCAATAGCATCCCTGTCCAGAAAGTCATGCTCTCGCTTGACTAGAGCAATGTCAATTGGAAAAAGGAGATCTGCAGGAAAAGAAACATAGAATCAAAGTGACACTTATTCTCAGTGATGCGTTATTTCAACCAACCAGCTGCCCAAAGTTGAGCTCATCAAGATGCCAGTGATTGGTACTCAGGTAAACACATGCTATCACCTCAAATGCCAGAGGTGCTTCCTTTTCATCTACAGATTTTTGACATGCAGCCTTGATAAATGAAAGCTCCTACACAGAATAGAGGAAAAATGATTAAAGCAGAGATGAAACAATGGGAGATGGAAAAAGCCAAATGCAAACTTCCCCATCAGATATCAGAAGTGTAAACTAATTCAGGCTAGCTTTATTTAAAATAAATATGCAATCTCCATCAAAGTACTAATATTTCACATGAAAGACAAAAGCCAATAAATGTCAAAACTCCATGAAAGAACAAAACAAAAAGCCTTGAATCTCCTTAGCTGTTAATTAAGCTATTTAAAAGTTTGACACTTTCATTAATGAGATATGGCTTGAAAAAAAGTAAGCCAAGCTGCATGGAGACCATACTGCCTCCTTTCCTTAGGAGATTATTTAGGTAAACAACTGGGAGAGTGAGGGGGAGGAAACAATGTTGGCAGAGAGCTAAAAATTTACTACAGTTCTGAAGCAGCAAACACATATATATATTATTTACTGTACTCCACAGATTCCTGACTGTCATACAGGTCCTGATCTGGCATTCCTTGCACAGCTAAAACTCTCACCCAAAGCTGCTGGCTCAGGGCACACAGAAATACAAGGTCAATCTGTGAACAGATTGCTGCAGTTGCACACAATTTTCCTGATCCAAGTAATTGTCTCTGATTTTTAAAATTTCTATAGACTGGGAAGAATGAGTTGAAATGAGGAAAATAATTAAGACTGATATTAATTCCTGGAAAGGTATTTTTTATACTAGCAGAAAATGAACTCTATGAATTCAGTGAAATGAATTAATTTTCTATGAATTCTATGAATGAATGAATTCTATGTCTTCATTTTCATAGCATTATAGAATGGTTTGGGTTGGAAGGACGTTAAATTTTATTTAGTTCCAAGCCCCCTGCTACAGATAGGGACACTTTCCAGTAGACAAGATTCCTCTAAGACCTATACACTTCCAGGGATGGGGTATCCACAGCTTCTAAAGTTGCCTCAGGAATTCAGATTATGACACATTCTGCAAAATGCTAGGAATTCTGTATTTTTGAAAGAAAACTGTGGTTTTAACAAAACAGCTGGCAAAGGTTCACTGATTAATCTGCTATATTTAATGTGCACTGCGTGAGAACACTCCATATATGCATCTGCTCAGAACCTTTGTACTATATCCAATTGATTCACAGGTCTCCCCTTCACTATTCCAAGCAGAAAGTACAAGTAAAGAGGGTGAGCACATTCAACAAGTATTTTTCAGCAGTGCTGATGTAATTTTTTTCCACTGGGAAAGTAGTATCTTAGAATGTCTACAAGAGAAGGTGTGAGAACTTAAGTGAGAGAGGTGACTTGAAAGAAGTTGATAGTCTGCATAACACTATTTTTTACATGCTTAATCTATGCTATTGCTAGATTAATTTGTTGTTACAGCTTTGCTGTTGCTGCTGCCAGAGGACTTGCAAAGGACAATGGTATAGTGTTTTTCAGAAAGGATAGCTGTCCTTTCAATAGGTATGGCTGGCCTTGCTCTCACTGCTTCTTCTGATTTTAGGCAGGACATGCTGTTACAATAGAAACTTCATGTAAGTTTAGAACCTCTAGGCAGGGCAATGGTAACACAGGTAGGACATGTTTTCTGAATGCAAGTAATTTATTAGGGGATTGATGACTCAGCATTATAAGAAACCCACAAACCACATTCAGCTGTGAGTTTTGTCTCAGTTCTAACAAAGACTGGAAGTACAGTTCCAGCACCATATCCCAAGAAAATCTTGGCATCTCTGTTAGCATAGGAAAAAAAGAAGGAAAGGAAAAAAGAAAAAATTAAAGGAAATTTGATTTCTGAACAGGCAAAGAAAAGTTTTGCCAAATGCAGCTTTTGAAAGTGCTATTATCATATCATATTGCCAATGCAGCTGCAAATTAAAGCTAAACAAGATCATTTTTCAAGAAGGTCAGCTCAGCATTTGCTATAATTTTCAGCAGTTATTCACTAAAGAATGAACTTTCTATGCTCCTTACAAGCAGCAGCTGGAGTTTTCTTCGTAAAAATGAAGAGGCAGTTAAGAGAGCATAATAATTTCACTACAATGAAAGCAATTTTAAGTGGTGTGGGGGCAAATTATGAACAATAATACAGATATATAAAAAGGATGTCCCACTCTAAACAAACTTCTACCCTGCATCATAGTGTAAGTACTGTATGCCAAACCCACAGGTTTCTAGTAGGTTGAAGAGGCAATGAAGAAAACAGTTCTAATTGAGCAAAACCTTGTAAAAGCAGACACACAAAATGAATTCATCCCAGAGAAGAACAACTGACTGCAGGAGGCAGCTACTCCTCTGAGGAGAATCTCAACAACAGCACTTGTTATGTTCTTTTTCCCTTCATAGTAAGCCTGTGTCTAACTCCAACCCAAACCATACTGAAAAAAGACACAGAACTTGGGAATCATGAGGCATACAGATGTACCCACGCATATGCAGAATTTTCTACTACTGTTACTGCTAAGAGAACATTGGCCAGTGGGGCTGTACACTGCTTTTGTATTTCTTCAAAACTGGACTTGTAGCTAGTGGCTGACTAGGTTCCTTTTATTTTAACCAAAGGGGAAGATACAACAGTAATAACCTTTACCTTTGTTCTATGATGATGTTGGGAAGATTCAGACTAAAACAAAAACCTGAAACAAATTCAAGGCTCCTGCGTGCTTCAGAGTCTCACTGGGTTTGGTACATGTTTATGTGCAGTGTGCAGCAGAGAGCAGCCCAGTCTCTAAAAGTCATCTTATATACTGGAACTTCAGTGGTGCTCCTGGATCTCATTTATAATACTACATCTCATTGCCCAAAAGTTGCTGGGGGAGGATTGAGTCCAGGTGCCTACCTTCGTAAAGCTGCGCATACTGCGGGAACCCAGCAGCCCGCAGCCAGTCACAAGCTTCCTTGGCCTCGATTTCTGAAAGAGGACAGAAACAAACCACCTTCTGATTAGTGATCTGCAGAAAAAAACCCTCCTCTGACCCACTTCTACTATCCCCACTGCAAAATAAGCACAAAGGTTTCCAGAAACTTTGAACTGAGACACGTTTGCTTATCCCAGTTTGCTTTTCTTCTCACTATCAACATCTTAGATTCTGAAAAGTCACTAACACTCAGCTGCTATTTATCAACAGCTCATCATTTTAATAGCGAGAGAAACAGGCACAAACGAAAACAGCAGCAATTATCGATTATTCTGTTCAGTATTTGTTAACACTAGAAAAAACAATCTGCAATCAACATGAGCAGTGTTTGTTCAGCAAATCTTATGGTCCTCTTGGCACAACTACTTTGTCTTGACAGAAATTCCTTGCAGAGCCTGCATTACTGTGCACTTTAACACCTTGTAGATAGTACTGACAGACTCAAGCCCAAGAACAACTGACACACTGTACTGCAGCTCATTCAAGCACATATTTACTACCCAACAAGAACCTAGTTTCATTGGAAGTCTACAAGCTATTTATGAATGACTTGGTGTTTTACAGGAAGGTTTCCCTCATGCTACCCAAAACAGCATGCCACAGAATGAAATTATTCACACACACATATGTTACACTGAAAGAAAGGAATATTAGTCTGTGAATAAATCACATATAAATTCATTTGTTAATACAAGCAGAGATAAAGAATACATTGTCCTATTAGCTCAAACTAGGAAAATATAAAAGGTACTTAGGGTATTCTTCAAGTGTTGAAGAAATGGATTGGGCTAATTATGTTTTTCAGAAAATTCAATAAAGCGCTACTGGGAATTTAATTCCCTGCTTAGAACTGATCAAACAAACAATGATAAATCAGAAACTATTAAAGTTTGTCTGGCTTTGATTATATTCACTGTTCCTGACAGACCAGGAAACAAAAGCTTCATTATGCACAACTCGGTACACAATTTTGCCACCTACTTGGAGAGGATACTGTGGCTACCTGCTGCAGAAGCCACGCACAAAGGAGCCTGCTCAGAATTGCTCCAAATGCAGGTTACTGCACATGGGGCACTGAAAAGCCAAACACAATGCAAGTAAAATACCACAAGATTTTGTCACACTATGAAATATTCCCAGTGAGATATAGGTACACAAAAATTGGATGAAATGGCAGGCACATTCTAGTGTCTCCAAAATGATAGCAACTCCCCCTCTCATTTTCCAAATTTCTGCAATAGCGTTAAAGTATTTGTGCTTTGCCAGACTACTTTGCTAAGACACATATCCAAACCAAGGGGTTAAGGTGAGCCAAAACACAACATTCCAGATAAATAAACACCTAAAAATCCACTCCTGTTGAAGTCAAGACAAGCAAGCATTTATGCAATTAGTGTTTGCTTCACCTTTGGGTTATGGGACCACATGAGAACAAGCACGTAGAGACATATTGACTTAGCTACTGATTAAGAAAAAGCATTCCTCAATTCCAATTGCAAACGATTACAAAGTTTTGCTTAAAGTAGTATTTCAGTTTCAGTATGCTAAGGAAATATGTGGGAAATTTAATAAAGAATATAAAAAAACCTAAGATGTATTTGAAACTTGTATGGCTAAAGCAAGAACAAACAAGACAATAGATTAATACTTCAGAAGCAATCAAAGTAGCAAAGCAAAAAATCTGCAAATAATTTTTAAGAGTACTTAAAATAAAATGCAGTATCTTATAGGCAACATTCTGCAGAAGTGTCTGGATTGAATGAGATTTTTACTTGATTTAAAATCAGGGAGAAAAATTATCCTAGATAACAAGCATTTGTCAAAAAATGCAGGGAGATGCTTGCAGTGCAATCGAAAAAAGTGTCAGATTCCTTACTACTACAGCCACTCTTCCATGTGTATAAATATTTGTTCACATATCCTTTAGTGAGCACCCCAGGTGTATGACCTGCAAATTATTTCAAGAGCTAGAAAATTATGAAAATACATTCACTGGACTTTTTTCACCATTCTCTACAGAGGCTTTGTGTATCTTTTCTGCAAAGGTATATGCTAATTATATGGAAGTTATATTTTACTGGTACCCAGCTATCATGTGCCTTTGGAATTTTCAGAGCATACTTGCTTTCAAAACACCTTTGTGAATCCCCCAAAAAGTTTAGGCAATTAAACATCTGAGTTTTTCCCATCTGTCCACAAGAATTGCAGACAACAGTAAAACAGAAGTACACCTGTCCGTTGATTAGCTATGTGAACGCCTAGGATTGGATACAAAACAGTGCTAAGTGTTTAAAAGCCATATTTGCCCCATTTTCATAGGGCAAGATGCAAGTCCTGTTGCAAGTCCTGGAAGGGAAAGGGTTGCAAATTCTGTTGCAAGCCCTTGAAAGGGTGAAGGGTTTGGAGTACTATCCTGAACAAGGGGGAGGGAGTGCCCTGAGGCCAGGCTCTCTCCATGCCATCTCCACCACATAAAACATGGGTAAGAGAGGGACATGACAGGTACTGGTGACAGAGTGGAGGGGGGACCTAAAAGAGTAGCTCCTTTTGCTCAACTCCACTTGGCCAAACTCAGGATTCCTCCCAGACTGTACTCCTACATGTTGTGACCAAAGGTAAAGATAATTTTTTAACCCATCTTCTCTATCTCAACTTTGTTGGCTACTGATGAGCCAGACTAGGAACAAAACTGTGTATGTGCATGAAATTCAGGCAGATCAAAATATAGTCAGAGGGAGAATCTAGCCCAAGCTAGAATAAGCTGCACAGAAAGGTAAGTACACTGAACAAGTTTCCTCACAATAAGAGATACAAATTTAAACAGCTGAGAGCTTGTCTAGTCAAAAAGTTCATTACCGCAGCTTAACTGGAATCTCTGTTTGACAGTAAAACACACTGGTTAAACCTGAGGTTCTGGCCAGATCATTTAAACTACCCTAGAGGTAGAAGCTCATTCCCACAATTTCCAAATTCCAGCTTCCAGCTCAGCAGCATTAGCCTTGGGACTCTTGGTTTACTAGCTGCCAGTTTCATATCCAAGTGGACATGAGAATATTTATGTGCAAGTCCTTGTCATCCTGATCAATGGCAATCAAGATAATAAGAGACAAAAGAAAGAACAGGTCTTCCAAAATCAGACTTCCAACTACTTCTAAAAACATTAAGAAGGAACAGAGCATTCAACAGCCTTTGTTCAGTATCCCAGGGGACATAGGTTACAGATGATTATCTGAGCTAGGAACTCACTGTCGAGCACAGCATTTGCTTGGTTGGGGCCAGCTGATAGCCACAGGGAGGAGAGGAAACTTGCAGAGGAACTCTACACTGATTTCCAACCTATTTTAGGAAAGTCCTACTTCAGCTACAATTTGCAAAGCAATTTCTGATGAACCCCTGGCAGCTGAACTGATAAGCTGCTGCAGGCAAAGGGATAGTCTCACTCCATCCCTGCAGTGCCACTTCCTTTCTGAATCAAACATCCTCGCCAGTTAAAACCTTTACAATAAACTACCATTCAGCATACATTCCAAGCAAGAAATGTATGTGCAGCTTTTCAGACATGCATCCTGTGCCCTCCCCCAGCAGCAGGAGGTTCTTGTACGAAAAACCGCTGGCAAGAAAGAAATTCTGCTATTATTTCTAAATGTCCCAATACAAGAAAAAAGAACAAAACCAAAAAACCGAAAAGCCTCTTAGAAAGTAAAACAAACCAAATTAAAAAAAACCCCACCCAAATCCCAAAAAACCCAAAAAGAAGTACAATGAAGTCTTTATTCTTGGTGTCGTGTAAGCAAACAAGAGGCAAATGTGTTAAAAAGGAAACAGGAAATTTTTATTGGAAACAGCTTTATTTGTTAGTCTGTTTTAAAAAGCAGTCCTCCATGCTCAAATCAAGGGTAGGAGTTCCTTTTGTGTGTGGTTGGGAACCATTAGTCCTTATTTACCCTCTTTCAGAGGGATTAGGAGAACTCAGTTCTTCCCCAGAGTAGTAAATGAAAATGGGAAAGGAAATGGGAAATTCATTTTTTGTTAAAAAAACCCCAAAGTTTGTTAACTTTGGTTAATCTTGGTTCTTGGCCTTTTAAGTTTGCAAGTGTAGACCTTCAGAGTAAAAATATCTCAATTAACACCTTGTTTGAAACTGCAGTTGCAGAAGGGAGAACTGTAAGATATCTATATTCTCTTGTTTAATGATACTTTCTCTCCCATTGAAAAGAAATGATGCTGCAATAATGTTATTTCAGAAAAAAAATCATTTTGTAGCAGTCCAGTTAAGACAGTAGCAACATTTACCTTCATTCTTCTTTGCTTCCATGAAATAACATGCAATATAAACACTAGCTCTTTCAGGGTCTTCAGGACAAGGTGCAAAGCAGATGTATCTTTGTACAGTCATGCATTGACTCAATTTTCACCTAAGTGCTAAACATCTTATGAACAGTTTTTCCAAGCAGATGGTTTCCTTTTGCCTCAGCTCAGACACCTTTACAATCATATTAGCACCTCCACACCTCAGTTCTACTCATCTCACCTTTTGGCTCTGTTAAGAGAGGAGCTTGTCAAAGTCTGTAGTGAGACTGGTAAAATCAGCACTATCAAAATCAAATTTCAGATTTCATAGAAAAAAAATGGGCTTCACTTCTAAAGGTTCACTTCAGTGTCATACATAACTGTTCTTTTTTGAGCTTCTTAATTTCATCTTGGTCTTAATTTTTAAGTAAGTTATTCTAGTTGAAATTCATTATTTGACTTTTCTTTCAGTACAGAAACAAAAACTTCTAGAAATTGAATAAAAATCACCTTCTTGAATAAGCTGGCAGGAGAGGCTCTCCCATACAGTGCAGAGAATGATTCCAGATTTTCATGAAATCTGGAGATGAGCACACTGTCTCCTTACTTTAATGTCTAAAACTCTACAGACTATCTGCATGTTTTGTTAAGGCACAGAGGAGCACATGGAGCACACAGAGCACAAAGGACTCTTCCCTATCCAGGACTGATGCTCCATTTTAATGGCTGCAAACAGCTGGCACTCTCTTTTTCTCTCATTACCTCTCCCTACGTCATGTCTCTCTGAAACTTCTGGTGCTTTGCAAAATTTTTGTTCCACTCAAAAACATTGTTCTGAGCTATTAAGAAACTTGAGATCATTCAGGATCTTTTTTTTTTTTTTTTAACACCAGCTGTGGTATATGTGAGAAATTTTCTTCTTTGGATAGAATTCCACTGCCCAAGTACAAGCCATCATTTTTCCTAGTGCTTGAATTGCATCCCTGACATGTGAATTGTTCTCCCAACACTAGACTTGATCACACTATCCAACCACTCAGTCTATAGACACATGAACACAGATGTGAAATCTGAGACAAACCGGGGAAATAACTGCACTGTGGCAGCTGTCTACAAATGTGCAGCCCAGGCATTAAAAATGATAAATCAGTTCTGTGCAATGTCATATGACTGCAGCCCTTTAAAGTTGGGACAGTATGACTGACTTCCTAAGAGTAAGCCTGTTATGTGTCCATGGCCTCAGATAGTTTTCACTTTGAAGATATGCGACGGTTGGTTGAAAATAATTAAATTCCTTCTCATAAGTCTGTTTTTCATCAAACTCATATTGTTAAATATTCCTTAGGAAGTATCATTAACTTAGTGCTCCACACCTTTCAAGAAAGCAGCACATAGCAAGGATTAAAGAAAGCAAAAATAGAATTAGTGAAGAACAGCATTTTATAAGGATAATGCTCTCAAAGACAAACTTGGGAAGTTTGTCAATAAATGTTTGACCTCTAAAAACTATAGAATTCTGAAAAGCCCATTAAAAGCTCTTGCCAAATTTCTAACATATTTGGAATTTCTTCTACTTCTAGGAGAATAATCTAATGTTGTCCAACTGTTCTAGAATAACAGTCTGACACATTCAGTCTATGAAGGATGCATTTCTAGAAGAACCAGTGAGATCGAGAGAACATAAAGCACAGCTTCTGAACTGCTTATGAGCTTGCAGGCATTCAAGTGAAAGCTAACAATCTTCCCAAGAGAGTAACTTTTCTCCTTTCACCTTCAAAGTGCAAGTTAGATTTTGCAATTGCAGCTGCCTTTTTTGATGTGCTCCTGTATTTCACTGTGCTTCAATTTACCTTCTACAGTCAAATGATGCATGCTCTGACCTCCACTTTCTGCTGCCTGCCCCAGCAATCAATTTAAGCCAGTCAACTTAATTAAGGCGTGTGCAATTTTAGGAAAATACCTCCTATTAAAAACTTTCAGAGGGATGGGGAGAAGGGAACTCACAGATTCCTGAGGGAAACCATGTATGACACCAACCACATATAGTGCTTTCTGGTCATAAAACCACTAGAAATAGTGATGAGTGTTACTTAGATATTCCACAACTATATGATGCTGACTAAAAAAAATACTCTCTTTGTGTTGTCTCCTGCTGGCTTTGGGTTAAACATGGGACTGGCTGCCTTTTTCAAGTTACAGAGACTTGAAGCAAGACAGTAACTATGCAGTTGATGTTATGTATAAACCACAGGACACTGGGAGAAGAAACAGAGTATGTTTGGAATTTGTGTGGGAACAGATGAAGAAGTAAGGAAACAGATGTTTAAGATCATATATTGATGTTTTCTCTGAAAAAAAAAAAAAAAAAGCAGGAAGCTTGAACACCATTTTTTTTTCAGTCAGCAGAACTTTTGAAAAAAAGCAAATGGCTTACTTCCACTGACAGGATTTAGGCTTGTTTATTTCTTTATTGATGAAAGCTAAATAAAAATGAAAATGAAAATAAAAATAAAAACAAAAAATAAAAAATTAAAAATAAAAATTTTAAAAAATATAAATGTGACTGGTTTCCAAAATATCTACAGAGTTGTATGCTGGCTGTATCAACTTTCCCTCCTTCCCAACTATACCAAATTACAGATTAGAGTACTTTTAATTCCTCACTAATACTCTTGCTAGCACAGCAAGCACAATACTGCTTTTGTGGAGCAAAATTTAATTATTAGACTTGAACTTTTTTACAGTCTTCAGCATATCAAAATCACTTCAGAACTTTTTCAGCTCAAAACATAAAAAGAGAAACAACATTTGTTGAAAATATTTCAAATGTTTAGAGATTGAGCCAACACTTGTTAAAATCAATGGGAGCCTCCCTAAACTTCAGAAGACTTGACTAGGACTTTCCCAGTGTGGATCCATGGGTCTCTAAAACCCAAGAAAACTTTTGCAGGAATAAATGGGGTCAGTTTCACTATTTTTATCATAGGGAGAAGCCCAGGTTTTCATCAGAGCACAAGGAAGGACACTGCCTGATGGCAGGAGGTCAGAGAGGGCACAACCACCACCCCTTGAGCATGCCCTGACTGGCAAGATGTCCTTCCCTCTGCCAAGAGGACCAAGCACAACTGATAAGCTCCAAAAAACACCAAATCAACATAATTTTGGGATCTAATACAGGGCTACTACTAAAATGAAGGATATTCCCCATGCATCTGTCAAGCCCTTTCCCTACACACTCTGTGATAGATTGCAAGTATTACTTATTTTCACACCATTAAATATGCTTCTAGCTGCCCAAAGTTAGCTACATTATTTCCTAACTTGTTGAAGACTTTGGGAAAGCATGGTCCAGGACACAAAAGAATCACCCCAACTCCTGGTTTACACTGCAAGTTAATAATAATAAATAGGTTTTTGGTTTGTTTTGTTGATGTTTTGGGTTGTTTTGTTTTTGGTTTTTTTTTTGGTTTTTTTTTTTCTTTTTTTGCATTTTGAACATATACAGCAGAATTAGGAAGGAAATTTAAAAACTAATGTGACCTGAGGATAAAAACTAACTTTGTTTGATCAGAAAACTATGACGATGTGTCAGTTTTCCTGTCAAATAACAACTCTTTCTAGATTAAAGATGGTCTTCTCCCATCTTGTTTTTAAGAAGTTTCACAGATAAAGAGGAACAAGATGCCAAGAAACTTAAAAAACTCTCAAGAAATAATTGGGCACGTGGGTTATTTATCTGGCCTGCTTAACACAGGGTGGTCTTGGAGGAGGATTATTTGGGGCAGAGAAAGCAGTTAGTCAAATCCTCTGATGGAGGTCATGTTGACAGATTCCAGAGTGAGAAACAAACCCTCCTCCAGAGTGGGAAATAGAAGATGACTTTAACCTTCTCTTCTCCCACAAATTACTTGGTTAGCACAACCTTTGAGAAGATATTGAAGGGCAATCATTAACCATTGCTACTCCCAAGCCCAGCATGAGCATCCTCCGATTGTCCCCTGTGTGTTGTGGTGTACAAGCTCACACACAGAGTGCAAAGCTCAGCTCAAAGGCTCATTAAGCTCCAGAGGGAGGCAAAAGTGAGCAGGCCCAGCACAATAGATACTTCATTGAAAAAAGGCCCAAAATGTGGGGACACCTGTTCAGATGCAGGAAATAACAATGCTGTATAAACTGATCTGAAACTGGCCCAATGGTTCATACAAAAGAAAACAGATTTTCTAGAGAGTTACTTCTTTGAGCTTGTTAAGTCTCAACCTCAAAAGTATCCATGCATGTTGGGAGAACTGTATGGCAGAATGACTACCTTTACATTACAACCATTTATAGCCAACCTCATTGATGGTCCAGTCCCAAACTACATCCTTGTGGATGACACAACACTAGATACAAAACTCCAGCAGCACTGAACAGCCCAACATAAAGCTAACTGCATCACAGACAAATGCCTTCTTCCACGATGCAGAATTAAAGATGTAAACATGGATTTTTCCAAAGCAAATATTACTATGAACATCCTCTTTTCAGATATTAGAGACAGTTACAGTATTGTCTGAGACACTGCACACTTGAAAATGCTTCTCTCAGTACAAGGTCTAATGACCACATTTTGTATGGATGGAAGAAGAAGGAAAGTTAAAACAGATCATGAAGTTCTACACTGGAAAGTTTCTTGTATCTTACGTGCACAGGAAATCTGTTCTTAGAACTCATGGAGAACAGAGGGAAGGGTGGTCAGCAGAGCATCCAATTCTATAGGTCCACACAGTCACAGAGAGAACATCCCCAAAATGCAACAATGCAATGGGGGGGGGGGGGGGGGGGGGGGGGGGGGGCTATTTTTGTTAATTCTGAAACATTATAAGAACAGGTGTGGGGAGGTCAAACTGTGTCCACCACTGGCTTCAGCAAATGTCTTTCATGCATCTTCTTAGGAATCATTCCTAGTACAAACTACTGCACTTGAATAGAAAGTTTTAGACAACTGTAAAATAAATATATTTAAACTAAAGTCTACAGAACTCTGCACCCTTTTAGACTTCAAAAAAATTCCCCACAAGAACTAAGTAAGCCATCCTATTGTGTCTTCATTAGGAGAGAGGCCAGATAAAAATTTTTTCCTTATTCTGTCTCACCTTTCACTGTCCTTCCCAATGGAAACAAATATTAGCCACTGTTTGAAAGAATATTCATCCTAAGAAATAAAAATGCTTGTCGTGTTCTTCAAAAAGCACCAGAGTAGTTCCAAATGGTCTGTGGTATTACCTGTAACTTTCAGATAATGCAACTTAGTGAATTACAGCTAGCTGGCTAAGTAATTCTCAACTCTCTTTTGGTTCTGCCAGTTCTACCAATGGTATACTGTACTGGTAGATAAACAGATTTCAAAGATATGCTGAGTGGGATAGGGTAGCACTGTCAGTAAGAATGGAAGAGTAAGTGCAAAAAGAACCAAGAAGTTCCAATCACAGCCCAATCTGGTGCCTCTTTCATGAGAACTGCTCATCATTGAAGACAGAATTTGTGTTTTCCTTCAGACAGAAGGAGGGAAAGTAGATGAGAAAAAAAAAAAAAAGGAAAAACTTGACAAGAAACTTCAACAATTAAAAAACATGCAAGACAATCAAGATACCCTGCACCACGCAGAATTACTGATTGCTTAGGTACAAGCAAGAAATATGCCTGGAATTGCTGAAATTATCAAAATTACTGTATATCTACACTCACTGCGTTACTGTAGAGAATACAGAATTTTGTAATTAATTCACCTTGAAACACTGAGATTCAAACTGTAAGCAGAATAATATGATACCCAAAGAATATCTACAAATTATATAAGGCATAATTTTTTATTTAGTGGAGATCAAACAAGCAAAATTTCTGTGAACTGCATATCATTTGACTGCTGTATTTCTATAACATGCACAAGAAGGAAGGGGAAACATCTGAAGTTATTTTTATTTCCCCAAGTCTTCTGGCCATACTGTATGAATGCTAGGGTGGGTCTGGCATTGTCTGAAATGTGTCAGGGTCCTTTTGCATAGCCTCATTTCCTTCTTCCTGTCGCTAGGAAGGATAGTTAAGCATGAAAAGTGCTTGTTTACAGTACAGGATCATCCTGTTAAGCACATGAGCTCTCTTCCTCTGTCTCCTTTTAACCAGCCGAGGCTGCATTGTGTTTCTGCTCAAGCCAGTAGCACAACTCCCATCAGAGGAGAATTGGGAGAGAAGTCTGAATCTCTCAAGAAGCACAAACATAACATAGTGTGCTATCCTGCCTAGGAAAAAACCCAACTTTATAGCGCAAACTGCATCTCCAAATATTTGTGCAACTCATAAATTCACATGCCTCAAACAAACCACTGCCTAGAATGTAATGGATCAGAAGGACCAGAAAAGTAAAACCAAGCCACCTCATCTCCTTTTTCTAGGAATCTTAATATAAACATTCCAGAGTGCATGAGTACAACTACAGTACCTTTTCCCACCCCCTACCAGAGGCAAAATACACTGGGAGCTTGTGAATTTCCATGAGTGCCATCAGTCTTCCTCTCTGGCCCAGCTGCAGAAGTAGCTGGGAAGACACTGACCCAAGAGTTAAAAATCATAGACTGAATCTACACTATTGAGAAATAAAACCAAATAAAACCACCGGATATGTTCTTCCTGTTAACTACCAACCACTCAGAAATTGCATTTTATGACAGGTAGGACGTTTAGGCCTTATCGTGTTTAAAACAATGTATCAGCACCTCCTTTTGATTAAAACAAAGTATCAATTATCAGCCCAAGTCATTTTAAAAGAAGATGGGATCAAGAAGTCCTAGAGGCCACAAAAGATAGCTCCAAATGCTTTGATTTCTATGAACTTGTAGGTGAAAGGAATCTTGTCAAAACAATATTTACATCTTCTCTTGCATATACTGTATTCTATAATCAAAGAATCTCAGTCCTAATTATGACCCCATCAGCAAACTGAAGTAGTAACCCAAACCCATTAATCTGAGACATCCCTCGCACTTCCTGGCCATCCCAGCCTTTTTGTTTTTGTTGCTTCTACTGGAGATGCAGAGCAGGATGCCTAGAGGACAGGAGTAATAATACCTGATAGATACACGATAGCAGCCTACAGCTGTGGAATCAACAGACACACCTAATACCAACTCCATGTGCTGTCAGCCAGCAATGGCCTGCTTGCCAGACAGATGCTGAATCAGTCTGGCACTGAGCTGTTGACAGATTCATACTCAGAAGCTCATAAGAAATCTGCCTATTATCTTCCTTAAACTCACTACAAAACAGCCTTAAAGCATAACCTGACTCAGAGAATTGTTACTAAACTGTTGTTAGGAATTTCTTGATCAGGGCAGGGCAATTCAAACAGATCACACTTACTCCTGTAAAAAAAATTAAAAACATCTACAATTGATGGCTAAGATAAAATTGCATTCTTCAGTCTTTCAAATCAGGTGTGTTAAGTACTATGACACATCAGGCAAAACCTTCTGACTTACTTAAATACATTGTTTAAACGTAGTTATTTCTTCAAATTTTCCCAAAGAGAATATGAGGGGGCAAAAACCCGAAAGAAATCTGTTGTAGCAAAAGTAAGTGACTTGACTGGCAACAGAGCTCATTAGGTTCGTGGCAACACATCGCTCAACAACTTCACAGTTTTGGTGGAACGAAGTCATTGCAGTAGTTTGCAAAGAAAAGGAGGGTGACAGGGGACGTAAAACTGACCGACTGGAAAACGGCATCGGCTTTCTGTTTTCCTGGAGAAGGGAAAAAGGAAGAGGGGGGTAGGGGTGAGCCCGTCTGGCAGGAGGTGCAGCTCCTCCACCGGGATCAAAGCAGCCGGGGGTGACATCAGGGCTGGCCACCGCCGCACGGGGGGAGCCACCGGGCTCCTGGAGGCCACCGGGCTAATTACGGAAAACTTCAAAAGGAACTCGACGGTTCCCGTCTCGCAAGGGCTCCCAGAAAAGAAAAGAAGAAAAAAACCCAAAAACCAAAAAACTACCAAAAAAACAACAAAACACCCAAAACAGTGAGAGACGAAAATTACGGTGGGAAAAAAGGAAACGGGAAAAAAAAAACAAAAAAAACCCCAAACCAAACAAAACCACCAAACACACAAACAAAGCAAAACAAACAACAACAACAACAACAAAAAAACAGCAAAAAAAGAGAGAAAGATGACGCCACGGTGATCTTCAGGGAGCGGCCGCATCCCGAGCGGCGCTCCGCGCCCGCGGCAGCCCCGCGTGTTAACCCTCTCGGCCGCGCTTCCCGGACACAGCGGCAATCCCGGGTTGATACAGCGGCAATCCCGGGTTGATACAGCGGCAATTCCAGCCTGACACAGCGCTAATCCCGGGCTCTCCAGCGCTCCCGTCTCACCTGGGGCTGCCGCCCCGATGGCGCTTCCCACCGCGCACACGGAGCCGGGACGCGCGGCTGGGGACGCACCGCACGGCGGGACGGGGCAGCCGCCCCTGCCAGCGCCCTTCCCGGGAGCTGCGGGATAACACGAGTGGATCCCGACCCCCTCTGCCCCACGCTGCCCCCACGGCGCTTCCCGGCAACGCTGGCCGCGATGCGCGGAGCCCGCGCTCCCCGGCGCGCAGCCGCCACCCCCAGAACGGGCCGGGAAGGGATCCCCGAGCTTACGTGTGAGGATCATGGTCTCCGTCGGCCGCGGAGGCTCCGCGGGGCTGCCTGCGGGGCCGGCTGGCTGCGTCCCTGCCCGCCTGCCCGCCTGCCTGCGCGGCGGCGGCGGCTCGCAAGTGACACCGGCCGCGGAGCAGCGCAGCGCCCGCCCGGCCCCTCACGGCCCCCGCCCCCGGGGCCGCCCCGCCCCCGGCCCGCTGCGCGCCCCCGCCGCGCCCGCAGAGACCCCCGGGAGCGGCACCCGGCCTGGGCACGGGCCCTGCCGCGGCTGAGGGAGCGGGGACACGCCGGGCGCTGGGCACGCACCCGGGCACACACTGGGCACACACTGGGCACACACTGGGCACACGCACCCACGCACACGCACAGACACACACTCGTGCACACTCTCACTCACACTCGTGCACGCGCACCCGTGCACACGCGCACACACACACGCACCCCTCTCCTCTGCCCCTCCACCGCGCGGCTGGGCAGTCCAGGGCAATTGCACAAACCTAAGGTAATGCGGTCAAAGACGACAAAAAGGCTTCTGTGCCTTTTGTTCCTTCGGTTTTTAGTGGCTGTCAGCTCTTGCGGTGGCCGGGTTTATCAGAAGCAAAGCTCTCAATATACTTTATCCGGGAAACACAGAGAAGAGAGTTGACTGAAAAGTCATCGTGGCTCCTTGGTGTTATAATTGGAGAGGTTTGGAATGGACTGAGCAGCCCAAGGCATGGGGGATGCTGAGCCTTCAGCCAGAAGCAAGCCATGCAGGGTGACCAGGGCATGACATCCCTCCTTCTCCACACAGCGTGCTGAAGAGTGCTGTGGAATTTTAGAATTCTATAGCACCGTCAAAGTCTCGGTCTGAAACAGGATGGAAAACAAGCGTTTTTCCTGTGGGGACCACAGCACAGTGGTAGGCAACTCTTGGAGATATTGTCTTCATAGCTCTATGCCTGGAATTTGCTACCTACAGCACTTATTCACTTCACATTTCGCAAATTTTTTTAAAATGCTTGTTGCTTTGTTGAACGCATTCGGGATTGTAAAATGGCACAAAAAAGGTACTTTTGAGCAGCTGCCAAACTATAAGCATGGAAAAAGTATTGTGAAAATCTGAAAATATCTGGACCCTGTCAAAGATTATGATTGGTTCATTTTCTTCCAAGCCAAGATCATATTTTATACTCACTGATGTTATTCTAACGTTCAGTTGTCATTTCTGCATTATGAATACAGATATAAAGTATACATAATGAGATGCTTGAGCTGGCAATTTCCTGAAGAATAAACATCTCCCCCTTCTAGAGGCTGCAAACTGTGGCCAGTTGGCCATTGTAGTGTTGTTTCTGGAAACCCCTACACAGCTCTAGGTCATTAATTTACTTTAATAGCCTAAAAGAGGATGGAAATGCACTATATCTTTCAGCTTAACTTTATATATGTTACCTGCTTAATCAATTATTTATTCGTATCTAACCTGGCTCATGCACTTTTTGGCATAGCCACATTTACCTTAATTTTTGAATGTTTCTTGTAAGGTCAGGATATATGTTTATTAGATAGGTTAGGCACATAAAATTTTAATGCCTAACTCTAGCATGGGGAAGACAGACATATGCTATGCCCCAGCTCTTGTATAGCCAAAGTAATCCCAATCTAATTGGCTTTCTGCATGTATTGTCTTTTGTTTTATGCAGTTGGTAGACTACTGTCAGAGTAGTCCTGATGAGATGAAGTGTACTGGTTGCATATTGTGTGTGATTCTCAGTCTGAATTCCAGGAAAAAAAAAAAAGAAAAAGAAAAATAAATTTATCCAATGAATATCCTCAAAAGGAAGGGGTGGGGGAAAAGGAAAAAAAAAAAAAAGTACCAAGAACTTGTAGGGAAACATGCTGGCCCAAAGGCATTTCTATCACAATAATAATGCTGGAACCTGGAGACCACCAAGTGTCAAGTTAATACCCTCTGTAAAAATCAGGGTTTGTTCCTGTAAACACAGACTGCCTAAGCTGCTTCCTGGACCAAGCCTTCATTTTAAATAGGAAGCTTTTGTATAGGACCCACAGGAAGCTTTTGAAGGAGAAGAGAATGGACTTCACAGAAGAAATGGGAAAGGTTGGGAGAACTTGGCACTGTGAAAGGGAACTCAAAAATATTAAAATTAGAAGAGACGTGCAATAGGGAAGTAAAAATCCAAATTGAGAGGGTTGTGTGATAGTTGCAAATCACGAATTTGAAGTCAGTTTCATTTGAGGATTCTGAGAGGGGTGAGTGATAAAATTGGTGAATACTTGACAAATGTGTCCCAGACACAGAAGATGGGAAACTCTCAGTAATTAAATTAAGGGTTATCATTCTCCCCTCTACCACTTTGTTAAATAGCAAATGAGTGCTATTTAACAAGAATGTTCAACAATGAAACACTATGCTTGTGTTTTAGTTGAGCACTCTTGTTCTACTTGCAAATCTAATTAGCTTCCAGAGTAAAGGAGGAATCTCCATCCTCATTCAGTCTCTGCAGAGATGTCAGAAACAGTGACTTCTGCGATGGAGCAGTCTGTCTGTTGGGATCATTGCTAAATAGATGCTGGAGGATTATCACTGACCAGGATTAGATGATTGCTGGTAATCTAAAAGAGAAAGGCTTTGATTGTAGTTTGTTATCAACTGCTGAAGACACACAGTCACTCGGCTTGCATTTTAACTTGGAATTCTATAGAGCTGCTTAAGCAGGCGTGCTTTTGGAGCTGAAGCAAGGCACCAGTCTCACATTTGCTGTAAAACGTGCACAGAGGAGCATTCCACCTGAGGCATGGGTGTTTAACAGGCTACAACCACCCTAATCACTCATCCGGCTTTAAAGAGTGTTGTGAAATCAGGAGAGCTTTGGCCTTTAATACTTTTATTTCTTTATCTCTCTGGCTACTCAAAGAGCAGGCAGCTGCCTGACAGAGACACAGGATTTTGGAAGTAGCCTGCCTAAGAGGATTGTTTCTGTGGAGTACTGTTATCCTTAATGCAATCAATGAGCTCTTGCTGGATGGTAAAGTAATTGTAAAGGGTTGCCCGACAGGCACAATTACTCACTTTAAAAGGTGAATTCTCCTTCTGTTGTAACTGCATAAGGGAGTGATTTGCAGGAAGGCATCTAATAATAAGGACTTGATTGTCTTCTGCTTTCCCTCCCAGGCCCAAATGCCATAATGGTTAACTGTACCCCTGTCATCCTTTTTCTTCTACATTGTGCAGTACACAGAGAAGTTCCAATTCACAATTAGTCAACTGACCTGCTGGTACAAACACAGGATTGTCAGGCGCATGACTGCAATTCTAAATGCTGTATTAATATCCTCTTAGCAACAGCATGATAGATTATGGAGCAGTTTAAAACTGAGTTTCCAGGCCTCTGGTTCTGGGCTTGGATTCCTTCTCCACCGAGGTATATTTGTATGTAGTATTTCCATAGCCCAAAGGACTTTCATGTTCCAACCATAGTCAGTGAAATAATTAAGTCTGAATTTTCTAGCACTTGTCTTTACTGAAAGTAATTACTTAAAGAAGTCTGTAATTGTTCAGACCTCTTGACCAAGAGTGTTTACACTATCACTTCGCAGAGATAAGTGATACTAACAGTGCCTTGCTTCCAGAGAAGGACATACATGTTTTCACCTACTCGAGAATCACAAAATGAAAGCATCTACCCAAAATACTTTTTAACAAAATATATAGTAAATTCACTGTATTGCACAAACAAAGGTGCTGCTCTGCAGAGTGTAATTTATGGGCTCTCTGCCCTAGAAATCTTTCTATAAAAATGAACACTATTATAAATATTATCAGCTTGTCATGTATATTAGCCTCTTGTAGCTGATCCCAAGCAACATTCAGTTGGGTATCTTTCCCCCTTTTTTAAGCAGTAAAAACAATAAAGAAAATTAACCTTGCCTTATTCTTTGTGGTCAATAAAAGCAGCTATTTTAAAACAAGAGGTAAGGGCTATGTTTTTGCCTACTTTTGAATGCCATCAAACATCAAACTGTGAGTTGAACAGTTCTCGCTGGAAATGAAATAACCAAGTTTGCACTGTATTTAAGAAAGACTCTGTTCTATAAAGGTAAAACAGAGTAAGAAACAAAAATGAAAATTAAATTGACAAAGATACAATTTGGTAAAATATAAATATGGAAAAAATAAAATAGGAGAGAAAATCAGTATTTTTATTCCATTTTAAACAGAGAGGATAAGCACTTTAGCCTACATGAAGTACCATTGGTTTATAGAAATTGGTGGAGATCTAGGTTATCTTTCCCATATTGTGGTTAAAATGCTGTCAGGTGATGGTTTATTTTTAAAGACTGCAGATTTTTTTGCTGTTAATGGGTCAGCCTTCCCTTCAATTAAAAGCTGTATTTTTACCTTATAAAGGTGATTCACCTTTGCAAAAGTAACCAGATGAATTTAATGTTCAAGAAAGCAGGGTAAGTAGGTAAGCTAAACCTTATCTAGAAGTGCTTAGAGAAGCATAGTTATAATTTCCAACCTGTGATGAGAGCTCAGAGATGATCCAGAGTAAGTGTATGCCTTGTGACACATAGAAGTCCTTCTTCCTTATATTTAGAAAAAATCAGAATAACTGTACTATTACTGATAAAGACAGCATCCATACTTGATCACTACTTCGCAAAAAGGAATCTGAACCTGAAAATATCAGGATGAAAACCTCTGCATGTGTGTGGTAAAAATGGTGGTGTAAGGGAGATCTAGTGGATACGCAAGTTAAGGGGGACTGAGTGTTGCACTGCATTAGAGAAAGCTGTAATGAAGGTTGTCTTGGCCAAAGCACCATCCCTAGGTGTAGTGGTGGCAATTGCCTTGGTGGCTGTGTAGCAGCAGAGATCCATGGCACCAGGAGTCATTTCCTAGCCCTCTCCTTTATTTTTGGGTCATTTAAAAGGCGACATCGGTGCCAGAGTCTCATCCAAGTTCTCTTCCTCTGTGCTTACAAATCACAGTGTGCAATCCAATATGAGAGGAAGACAGCACAAAGAATGCTTTTACTCAGAATATGTATTACAAAATAATCAAAAGATGAGCAACTTGATCATGGTGTAAAATGGTGGCAGGAAATAAAGCTTAAGTTTTTGTTGCCTGGGAAATTAATTTTTTTTTCAGAACAGTGCTTTTGTTTTCACTCTGTGTTCTTGTGATAGCAGCTATATCATTACTGAATCAACCTGCTCTTCACATTTCATTTTTAAAGCAAGTAGATTTTAGTTTTCACATTTAAAACCACCAGTTTCCAAGGCATTCCAATGTTAGGATGCTTTTCTTTAAACCTCATTCTCTTTTCATCCATGACCTCCAGTCAGATGAAGAAAAAAGGTCAGCATATACAGAGAGACAACAGTAACCTTTCATTAAACAAGATGTACGATGCAAATTGGTCACTGGAGTAGATGAAAACTGAAAGACTGATGCCTTAAACATGTCAAAGCAGTGGTTAAAAATTGGTTTATGAAGCAGCTGTGTTGTTATATTACACGAGATGCTAGACTTTCCAGCATGAAGCACTAGGAGTATAGTGTCCAGGTGAAGTTAAAAGGAGTAAAGGGAAAGGAAATAAAGGTTTTGGTGTGGGCTTTTTTTTGTTGTTAGTTTTTTTTTTGTTTTTTTTTTTTTTTTTTGTTGTTGTTGATGTTGATTGGGGTTTTTTTTTAATTATAGTGAGTAAAAAAAATAATGAACAATGATAAAATTAGTTTCAAAAGCAAATTTTTTCTTAATTCTATCTTCCATCTTGTGAGATCCAAGGCTTTTTACCTAAATGAACTCTATATTCATTAAACTTATTTCCTCTAGAGGAAATAAGCACATGCACCCACCTAGACCAGTTGACCATTGTGTGAGAGACTGTTTCTGTTTTAGCCTTGGGGAAATTTCCAGGACTCAGGAAATAATTTTGAACCCAAGACTCAGTAAAGCATGATAACTATGGCAACTGGAACACATACATGGTGATGGCTAATTTCACATCAGCATTCATCAGAGGTGGTACTAACTTGGTACTACAGCATGGAGAGTAGCTGTTGTTAATGTCACGTGAAGCTACAGAGACAGGGAAGAAGGCAAACACATGTTAATAACCCAGTGAGCAAAGTGAGGTCTGGTGTAAGTCATAATAGATTCATAATCCTTGATCCTGTTCTTGACAGTGTAGTAGACTGAGACCCAAAACATCTATCTGCAGTCTAGTTTTAACTTATCAGGCAGCCTTGGTCTATCTATTCCCCCTTTCATATTTAATTTTTCCTTAGACAAATTAGGGAGAATAGTACATGGTTGGTTTTTTGGTTTTGGTTTTTTTTTTGTATTTTGTTTTGTTTTTTTTTTGTTTGTTTGTTTGTTTTGGTTTTTTTTTGTTTTTTTGGTTTTTTGTTTTGTTTTGTTTTGTTTTTTTTTTTTGGCATAATGTTTGAGAAGTACTGTAGAAAGTACTGTATGAAATTATTTTTATTTATATCTAATAAAAATCCTCTTGCATATTGCTAGTTTGGCTGCTTCTTTCATTGTCCATGCCCTTGCTCTTGCTTATTGTAACTGAAACCCAGCTTATAGCAGCAATTACCTTACCTTATACTGGGAGATGTGTACATGCAGACAGTTATTTAAGAGCACCTTAAATAACTTGCTAGAGTGTCAACACCCATAATGATGTCTGAGGAAAGACAAGAGAAGTGGAGGGGGAAGCTTGCTGTCGTGCCAGCAAGAACAAACTGAGGTGGGGAAGATTTATTAGGTGTATATTGCCCAGATAAATGTGATCCTGACTTGAATGAGAGCCAGCAAAAGCAAGGGGAGGGGATCAGGCAGAAAGAAGTGGCTGTTTGGTCTTTGTCAACAGAGTCAAGACCTGATGAGGATTAGGAGGAGTAATAGAATTATTGGGGTGCTCATTCATCACCTTAAAATTTAGGATTATGAATTCTAAATGGATGGTCAGTTTAGCTTAAAAATGCATCCTCCTCCTTCCTGCTACGTTTCTTTTTTTTATGCCAGTAGGTTAGAGAGTGAAAGTATTGCATGATGTTATTTGTGAACATGATACAATGCACAAAGTGACTGACATGTTAATAGGTGCTTTCGTGTTTTAAAAACAAAGTCTCATATTCTGTTACATGACCACAAGAAAAGGAAACATGGAAAGTGGTTAGTGTGCTTTCATACTTCAACACTGTCACATTATGAAGGGCTACCTTTTTTACTCTCCTTGTTTCTGAGTATTCACTTTTTTCTTTCATATCATTTTACAAAGACGTATGGTAAATTAGTTAATTCTTGAGAGAGGTAAATCTCTTAAATCTAATCTTAGCCCAGAGCAGTTTTTGGGTACCTAGATTCTGAATTAAAAAAACCCCAAACTCCTATTTGTTATGATTGGGTATATATGAAAAAGCTTTATTTTTGTTAAAGAAAAAAATATCAGGATTCTGTCATATTCTGAAATGTCTTTTTTTTTTTTTTAATTTTTTTTTTATTTAGCTTCAAAATATAAATACAGATAGTAGTGATTGTAGAATGCTTTAACCTAAACTTCTTTGCTCAGTACACCTGATAAACTGAGGTTACCATGCTGTTGTATAAAATTTTACAACAGATCTGTCTCTAGACCAACAAAGTAAACCCTACACTTGCTTTCTATCATTTTAAGTCAAACATGCTATGAAACAGATTCTTTCCTGTTGTAGCTGGTCTTTTTAAAAGCCTGTGGTTGCACAGTAATTTGCAAGAGCCATGCATTTTGTTACTGTTAGACACAATAAATGGATAACAGGCAAAGTTTATCTTATTTCGTTCTATAGCAAATGTTTCACATTTCTGTGTGACACCTTTAGTATAGCAGCAAATGTATTCCGAAGAAGCCCTTTCATTTTCCATGACCACCAAGTGGCCAGCTGCACCAGTAATATGATGCCCTCTGTGGGTGTCTGGAAAGTTACATATGTGGAACAAATATGCTGATGTTTTTAAAATGTTTTTGCCATTGGATTTTCTGGGTCTTTTGTTTCTGTTGATTTTACTGAAGATTCAGTAATACATAGGATGGGTGGTAGAAAATAATAAGCCTTAAGAAGATATAGAACCTGATTATTTCTTCATAGAAAAGGAAGTTAAAATTATGGACAACATTATTTATTGGATGCAGTACTAACAAGGGTTTGGATCATTTCTGGTCTTGTATTTTAACCATTTTGAGAAAAGCAATATGGGGAAAAAAATTTGTTGAGCTAACTGCTTTTTTGTTTCATCACTTCAGAGTGATCAGAGGCTTCAGAGAGTTCAAGGCAGCCAGGGACAGACCTGTGCTAGGATCAATGGGGCAAGTGATTAACAGTAATAGGACGTACTGAACCTTTCATGCTCAAACCAGAACTTTCCCTCCTTTGAAGCAAGAGCCTTTACATCACTCAGTAGAATTGTATTTCTCATGAGCAGCACTACAGTACAGAAATATTCTCAATTTTCTTTGCTGAGGAATCTTTATAATTCCAACTACAGATCTCAAGGTTAACACTGCTCTTGGCCTCTGATTTCTAGTTGGGAAGTATAAACAATGACTTGAAAAGTGGATAGCCAGAACTTTTCATCTGATTTACCAGTAGATTTTTATAATCTGTCGTGAATGTCATATTGACCTTACAAACTTAATAAACTAAGAAAATAAGGTTGCCTCTTAGCTCCTTAATGTAAATCAGTGTTAGCATTAAGAAAAATCTCTAAAAACATCCTGAAAATTTAGATGCTAACAAGTTAGAATATGGAATTTCTGAGCTGATGAAGTGAACTGAATTATTAGGGAAATATTTGGAAATAAAAGCCACATATCACCTGGACTAGGTGATATGAATCCCACTTGTCAAAAAATTATGAGCCAAATATCCCAAAATCCTATACTGTTTTGAATGTGATTTTATAGCAAAGACGAGAAGATTATGTGACTGCAAATATGTAAAAAATGAACCAAATCACCAAACTGGTGTTCACCTTTATGTTAGACAGGTATCTGAAACGCTCAGTAGCTTATCTCCTTTGCTATTTCTATTGCACTTCACAAAGCTAGCTGACTTCAAGATGAGATTTGAGCCATGAGGGAAACTTTCTGGCTAGCATACAGAGTGAGAACAGCAGCAGGCCATCTTTAGGTTTCCTTCTGAGGTGAGGAATTACTGCCCACCAAGGTAACCTCTGAGCTAAGCTAGGATTCTTAGGTGCTCCATCTCTCTATAAAGGGCAAAGTAACTTCCTGCACTGCCTTGTGATAAGACTGTTCCTCCCCTAAGCCATATAAAAAGCTTTGTACCTCAAATAAGAATTTCTTATCTTCATATCTGTAGCACCTGTGCTTGATATTCCATACATCTGCCAGCCACACTGCCAGCTTCTCCACCTCTTTTTTTTTCCATTTCCTTTCCTCCCATTTCTGTCTTTGCCTTCTTTACCCTTTTATAGATAGCTTCTACTAATAGCAGTTGCAAGGGGCAGAAGTGCCTTCCTTAGGTCTTTTCCTTATCTTCTCTTCTTTTGCCAACCCAGGTAATGGGCAGGCAGAACATTAGGTCCAGAGTAGTTGGATAGCGACCCCCAATGAGGGAAAAGCATACAGACCTAAAGGAGGAACTGAGAGGTGAGTTTCTAGATTCTCTAGAAGGAACTGAGAATCTAGAATGCAAAATGTAAATATTGGGAGACTGAGAGATGAGGATGCTGCCAGACTGAGTGAATTGTGACCAAGTAGACTGTATCTGCAATTGTAGTAGTACAAATCTGGCAATTAATTTAATGCTTCCATGGAGCCAGTTGATATCCAGTGCTCAGAACCCTTGGATATGAACAAACATATTAAATGAAGGAGGAGAGAGAGTGGTCTTCAAGTATCCTGATGAATTTCTGCTAGAATTGTTTTATATAGCAATATATTATGTTAGGACAAACATTATCAGAATATACTGAGTACAATCTAAACCAATAAAATGCTGCCTAACACTTTGTAGCAACTCTATAATGTATTGCTGAGCATTGTGGTAAGCCCAGACAATTGTGATGGGTTGATCTATTTGGCATTAAAAAGTATTTGTCAGCTTACTAGTTCTCCTTCCTCGGTTAGGAAAGACTTTGTTTATTTCAGAATGGAAAGGAATTTAAACCTCATTTGTACAAATTCCTATATGCAATTCTCTTTGGTTTGAAGGGTATATTGAAATGCTTGCAGGATCATGTGCTTAGGTTTTTTTGGTGATGGATATCCAGGATCTTTAACACACCATTTCTATTTTTTCAGCCACACTTCATCTGAAACTCTTAAACTCATTCCATTAAGCATATCTCCTCAAGAATGAAAAGCTGATGCTTTATCCTCTGGCCACTTGTACCCACTATTTCTGATCTGACTGATAATGCCAGAAATCGAAGTACAGATTATCAGAACAGCAAGGCTTTTCATAATGGTCTCTCTGCATGAAAAGTCCATGTGTCAGCTAAGAAAATGAATTTTTAATAATACTTGGCACTGAATGAGTGGTTTGTCTCAACAGAGTGCATCAAACACTGCTTATCTGATCTTTGTAACTCTGAAATAGGTTTCATCTATTTGAATGATCTTTTTCTTAGCCATCTTTATATCAAGAAGCTTATTCAGGATATGATATCCTAAATTTCAACACAGGGATTTATTTTTTTAATAAAGAAATAAAAATACAGTACACATTGGTGCGCTCAATAGCATTTCTCTATTGGACAGGGAACAAAAGTTTCTGTGCCTGTTTAAATTTTTGGAGAAATTTATGCAATCTTTTTAAGCAAGGCAAATATTATGAAGTTTATGCATGAATTTAATATATCTTTCAAAGATGCTATCAACAAGCGTGATGTGCTTTTCATTCTGTACTTAATTACTAAGTATAATTTTGAGTACATGGTACTATTGCAAACTCAATGTAATGTCACAGAATGCAGCTCTGCAATTTGCAGTGTTGGCAAATAAAAGCTCTTAGTCAGTTTTCTTTGTAGCAGTTTGACATAGACTGTTGTCCTGGGTTTGCCTTAATTGAATTTTTGATGAGGAGGAAAAAGGGCAGCAGTCAACACGCTACAACTGTGTATGCATATACTGTGAAGAAATAAATATGCTCTCTAAAACTAATTTAGAGACAAATGCCTTTTCTTTGCTTTAGATTTGAAATAGTAATCTGAAAAAAAATATATATACATAGAAAAGCAAACTAGTTATTCTTGGTTCATACAGCAGCAGCTTTAAAAAACAAGCATTCCTTCATAGACTAAAGATGAATCAAAGTTCTCCAATTCCTGTAAAAGTGTGTGTATCTACAGTCATAGTTTGTTCTGGATCAATTCCAGTGCATTGTGACTATAGGAACTAGAAAGGAAAACTCAAAAGGGTATTTTTAATCACTTTTACCTCTATTAACAATGTGATGCTATTTCCATTGTTCCTGTTATAAAAATAAGTAGCTGACATGTTCCCCAGAATTGATTATTGTGTTTTAGTCAACAGAACAGCCATCAAGATATTTCAACCTATCAGGAAAGGGAGTGGAAAGGAGCTGACAGAGAAACCTCAAAGGAAGGACAAGACACTGTGTCTTTTGTCCTTTGTTCCAAGATGGAAATAAACTGTCTCCACTTTTGATAAGCTTTTCTTTTGATCTTTGTTTGCAATAATTAGGGTTAGACACTAAGTTATTTTATGAACCCTTTCAGGTTTAGACCCCTCTTAGTTAATATGAATATGAGTTATTTGACCTCAGCAAACAACCACATTTATTAAGTTTTTATTATTTGCTTTAATTTATGGAGATTTTGCGTAATATGCAAGGAAACTAGATAGCGATAGATTTGGGGGAGATGAGAAGTATTGTTTTCTGCAGATTTAATTTTACTCCATATTTTATAATAGTTAATGAGAATATAAAATACACAAAAAATAGATCTATTTTCTGTCTGTGTCTATTAAATAAATACATACATATATATATATATATATATATATATATATATATATATAATTTCTAACAATTTAGGAATGCTTATTACACTATGCTTGCCTCTAGTTTAGATGTTTTGGAAAATCTGCACTCTGCATAAAGCTAGTGCTTAGATTAGTGCTCTCATTTATGAGTGTTGGTAAATATGTCAGGCTGTGGAGAGAAGCAGCCTTTTACTCTAATTCATGCTGAAAGACAAATTGGATCCAGGCACCAAGGGAAATACTGGGAAATAAGAATTTGGGATTCAGCTAGACGAAATTAGAAGCATAACTGGAGTGTTACCTGCTTGTGGTGCAAACATAACAAGAAATTCAAGTGTTAGTTTAAGAATAAATGTGTTTTTCTTTGTTTGCAAAGCTAGACTTTGTCCTAGGCAAGAAACCCCCAACAATCCAAACCCAAAACAGCAAACAAACCCAAACAAACAAACAAAACCAATGAACTACAAAACCACTGAACTGAAAACCATCTCCACAAAACAGTAAAACAAATTAATCTGAGTACTTAAATACATTGCAAATCTAGGCAGTTTTCACATATGTACCAGAATTCAGGATAGATACTACAGAGGAAAACCAAACATAATAGTCAAAGAATGTAAGCATCATGATTTCAGAAAACAGTCCAGAATTAAAGTGTGCATATATTTTTACATCACTGATCATAGATTTTAAAGGTCATTGTAACAATCTGACCCACAAATCTTGCTTAGGTTTCCTGCTTCAAGTTGAATCTCTGGCATTTTAAAATGCCTCCTTTAGGAATGCACCTTGATTCTAAGATTTCAAATGACAACTTCAAAATTTAAAACATGACAAATTACTTCTGAATTTAAAATATGTGTCTTAGTATAAATTTTTATCCTCTTAGCATCAGTACATAGAATTTCACCAGTGTTCTTTTGTATTGTCCTGGAGATCCCAATCAAGCTGTGGGCTTGCATTGAGAACTAAATGATGCAAAGCTGTAACATCCCTCCTAATGTCAAGGACAAAAAATATTATGTGCGTTTTGCTGAGACACATCATTGCATTAGTATACTGTTTCATGTCTGCAGATTTAAAAAATGCTATAATTTTCAGTAGCTTCCTGAAACATGTAATATAGTCATTTACTGGAAAATATAGAATGCTCTTTAAGGGATCTAAATTGCTGAATCTCTGTCTCTCCAGCGGAATAGTCTGCTCTTATCAGCTAAATAAGTGATACAGTCTAAACAAAGGGTAATAATGTTCAACTGGAATTCCAGGAAAGGAAGCTTAATACGAACTTCCTGATTTAATCTTACAAAAATAGAAAGGTTGATAGGATAAATGAATCACTCAGAAGAGCAGATTTTGCTTCATTTAATTAAAACAGACCATAAAAGTGTCAAAGTACTCCTTTGTAATGTTCACTGCAGAACTCACATGTAAAACTATTTAGAGTATCATTTTCGTGCTTGAGACTGAGAAAATTCTCCTCAAAGAAGCAACTCAATTTTCTCAAAATTTCTTGTCATTTTCCAGCCTGGAAAACATGGTGACAGCTACATGGACATTTCTTATACAATTTCCTGTATCTTCTGCTTTTGGTGGATCAGGAAAATCTTCTCAGAGGTAAATTTGGAACTTCTGCTTCTGGGATATAATTAGCAAGACAGAGATGCATGAATATTGAAGAAAAACAAAAGAACTATTTTGAGCCTCAAGAAGAGGTTTTGTTAGGTCCAGTTTGTGTTCACTTTGACTTCCTGGCACTGGTAGTCACTCGAGTGTGGAATAAACTCACAAAAAAAGTGGGATGAACAATTTTTTGAACAAGATACCAGGTAAGTTGCTGGGAAATGAGCAAGTGAAGTGGTGCTTTATTTCTGGTGGAATGGAAATGACAATGTAGTAGGCCCTCTCAATCTCTTAATTGTGCAAATTTGTATCCTGTCAACACCTTTATATATATTTATATATATATATATATATATATATACCTTTATATATAGCCAATATGAAAATGTAAGTCAGGCAAGTGACAAAGTGTGATTACAACTGTCTTCTTGCCCTCTACAAAACCAGCAGGAAAAAGTGCAAAAAATATGTGTGTACTGCTATAACCCTCTCAACAAAAAACAAGCAGGATATCCCCAGGACTGCCAGAGGCCATCCATATCAGAGGAACGTGCATCCCATTTCCTGAGTCTTGCATGTGTTCAACCCACCGTCAATGCTTGCCTCAGGTGGAAAGTTTTACTTAACATTTGAGCCTGAAAATGTCATCTTCTTAGAAATGGCTTTTTTGCCCAATAATTTTCAGTTTCTAAACTCTTCCAGGATCATGTTCTGCTTAATGGCAAGCTGATGGATGAGAATCTTTTTGTGCTCTTGGCAGAGCCTTGCCACTGCTGGCTTTTTTTTTTCTGATCAGGGTTTCATCCCAGATTGTTTTTTTGTTTGTTTGTTTGTTGTTACCAGTTTTTATTGCCTTCCAGTTTGTTACTTTCTTTTATTTTGTTTTTGTGGTTGTATGGGTTTTTTTTTATTAACAAATAAAATTGCCCAGAATGGGATGTCAGAGAGACACTTCATGTGAGAGGGCTGCTGTGTGCATTTATGGCTGAGTGCTGCCAGAAGAAAACAAGAAGAGCCAGACCTGGTGTAACTGGTGTATCTGTGCATGTGAAAAATCTTCAGAAACATGCTGAGGGTACATATGTATGATTGATAGCATTTGCAATTGGAAGAGGTGCAGCTCCAAGTTAATACTGAATTCTGTTTTATTACTGACAGCTATTTTACTCATTCCTGATCCCTCAGACAATTCAAGGACAGGATTAACCAAGCCTGATATAACTTTGATTTTTGTTTTTTAAGCCAAGATGTGAAGAAAGTGAGGAATGACTTCTATGGAAAATCACATGGGAAGGGGAAGAAGGAAGAGGGAAAAGAGTGACATAAATATCCTAAGCTATGTGGACTCCCTTGCCTAGTGATTGACTCCGCAGTGAAAGTTAGGGATTATCTCCTACTAGAGATTTAAAAATGGGAAAATCCTGCACAATGCTAGAAATCAGGTCAATATTATATGAAGGTAGAAAACAGATATCAAAAAAAGCAAGTCCATACTGACCAGAAAGCAGTGCAATCTCCTCACTCCCCGTTGGGCCTGAGATATCTGGGTGTTTCAGACAGCTGTGACTGATGAGGCACCCATCTGTGATGAGCTAAGGATGGGATATGAGCCTTGGAGTCCAAATGGAATTGCCTGCTTTTGACCAAAATGTACTTTATAGGCAGCTGTGCTTTGACTGCCAACTATCTGTTTTCTTTTGACACTAGAAATAACAATCTTGGATAACCTCCCTTTGGAGGTTTAATTCCAGTTACAGAAATTACAGAAGATTCTTCCATTTCATAGAAAAAAGTGATGAAAATTAGAAGGAACATGCTCATCTTTTGCCAGACTTGCAAGATACATTTTTCCTCTACATATTTAGTGGTTTGGGTAATTATTTTCTTAATTAGGAGACTTGTCAAAACACATTATGGTGACTGATTTCACATCACCACTGTTTTTCCTAGCAGTTTCTGATTACTGATTATATGTTACAGAAAAAACATTCATTTATAATTACTGGCAGTAATTTCTTGGAGATCATTAACAGCCTAAGTGCTATTGCCTACCTAAGTATTTTACAGCTTCCCCAGAGAAAATTAAATTTTAAAAAAGCAATTTATTTTTTTGTTTGCAGTTAAAACTTGAGTTCAGAGAATTGAGCTTTTCTGTGTTTGATTGTACATTAGGAACCTAAAGGCAAAAGATGATGAAAACATGCATATCTGTGCTATTCCTGGGTGATGGTGCCTACAGTACTAGCTAAAAAACACACATTTACACGACTGTGACACTTTCAACTGAGGTTTACAAAGCATGCTGCAAACAATGTTTTAGTCTCAAAGGAATTTTAATGCATAAGTTCTCACTCTACAGTTACAGAGACTGAAGCACACAAGAAGATATGGGCATTTTCCACAGCTACATTCTAAACTGGCTGAGAAAATGGTGAACAAAGTCTGCCAGTCTTTTCCTCTTTTCTGGACCTTACCCTTAGGGGCCACTCACAGTATCCCATACCTCCAGGACATGACTGGCTTGTGCCTTACTTTTGCACCACTTGTAGCAAGAAGGAAAAGGCTACTGGCTTTTTAGGCCCAAAATTGCTTGAAGTTTTTGTGTTCACTCTGCTTCTGATGGTTCCAGGGCTACCAGAGTTCAGGAAAAGGAGCATCTTCTTTACCTCAGAGAGGAGAGCTCATGTGGGTGACTGCACATTGTTTCTAATGCAAGCCAGTGTCATGAGGGTGAAATTAAATATAATATATAGGATGTCATGAAAAATTCAAGGTCTGTGTTGTTTTAGAGAACATACAGAATGAATGTGATGTATGGACTAGTCTCCGATGCAAGGTATGCATTAAAGTATTAATTTCACCAGTTTTCTTTTACCTTATCAATAACATTTATAGCTTTCTTGTCTAGGAATAACCTCAGTGTTTATGCCATGTTATTTGGAATCCTTGATGCAAGACAGAATCTTGCCAGTGTAGCTATTCTGTACCAGTTTACCAAAGTAACTTTAACTATCCAAGGATATCTATTTCTTGGTCATTTTAATACCACAATTATTTGCAGCTCCCATTTTCTACTAACAGATGTTTGGTTCCTAGTGTTCAACATTATGCAATAAGACAGTGAGTCCCCAGAACTCCCTGTCAGGAACACAAAGTACTCTAAGATCACTTTCACATTTTCTGGCATTCAGAGATGGCTAAATCTCCAAAGGGCTTGTGCGTCCATTTAGTTTAAACTTAATATCCAAAACTTGGATTCCTAGAGCTAAGTTTTCTCAAACTCAAAACCAGACTAGTTATATAATGAGGTGCATTAATGAGCTGCATCTCTTTAGAATGTCTATATGCAGACTTTGGTGTCAAGGACTGGTTTTGAAATAAAATAAGGACTGTCTGACACATTCAAATTTACCTTGATTGTAATATTTCTCAGGAAGACAACTGACCAGAAAGAACTTCATTTGAGGCATGGATGAAGAAGTCTTTAAACTGTTGAAAATCTTTCTGTTGTACACTAGTCACCCATGTCAATTGGGAATAGCAGACTGTAAAAGTAGATTTTTTAGTAACAACTTCAGTGATATCAAGTATTAGAAAAATGTGAATTGCTCCATTTTGCAAGAGTAGGACAGAAAAACAATTTTATATGTTTTGACTGATTTTATCTCCTTTGCACACACTGTATAGTATATTATCTTGAATGATTAAGCGTAGATAAATCAGTTCTTCATCATAGGCCTACAAATATATAATTGACATTTTGACACTTCCACAAAATAAAAAAAAGCCTTACTGAGGCAATTACATTTGAAATGCTGTGTAGCACATATTTTATTTCTTCTAATGGAAGATAATTAAACATAATTAAATTAGAATTTCTTCATGGTTTTGCAATAATAACATTTAAAGTCTGTGTCATTCCTTTTTTGCAGCTGTTATTTTGTTCAAGGAGTTAGTGTATTACTTGACTTTTCTGTAAGATTTCCAAGTAGAACCATTTTTACTTCTTTTAATATTACAGTATTTGGTTGGGTTGTTCTTATGTGAATAAGTGAGTGAAGACTTGCAAAAAATTTTGCAAAAATTTTAATGAAAGTGCAAATAATTTTCTTTTCTCAGAGCTGGACTTGTGAAAAAAACATCAAGTAGCCTGTGGTAACAGACAAAATTACCATTTCATGTAGTACCAAAACAGAGTAAAAATAATACTGCAGAAACTCTGTAGGGTGCAAGAAGGGGTAACAAAATGATGGAAACAAAAGGGAGAATTCTAGATGACAGCTTAAAGGACACGAGGAAGCACACTGAAAGCATTTCCTGTAGCACAAACAGAGGAAAAGGCTTTCACAATTCATTTCACAGTTCATTGCCTGTAGAGACTCTTCATGAGGGTCACCCATGGCAGGAGGCACACACACTGCACGCACAACACTTTCTGGGGATGGACACATGCACTGAGTAGGCAAAAGAATTAATAATTTGAATTATGCAGGGAGCCACAGGCTCTGTGCCTTTTGCCCTCATGGTCTACCATGGACTGAAGATCTTGGCTTTTGATTTGCTCCAAACTCAAGTGCCCTCCTCCAGGCACTGCATCCCAGCCACGTTTGCTGTTATGCTTGCATAGAGTCTTCTCACACCCTAATTGCTGGAAAAATCTTCTCTGTTTCTGGACCTTTCTGTTGTCAGAAGGGAAGTGGCTTATTTGTACTCTGCTTTGTTTTCCAAGCAAACTTTGTTGACAGCCTGCAATTCCCCTGGAGCCCTTGCAGGAGCCTGAAATTTTGCCCAGGGTCCTCTCACCCCCAGAACTGGCTGAGAGCTCTGGGCTCTTCTTCAGCCAGAAGGTTTGCGTAGAAAGGAGGGAGGGATATTGCACAGCAGACTGATTTACTGATCTTGGACCGTGGATTTGGACCTCCAGCCTTCACTCTCCACCCTCCCAAAACTTGGATTGCAAGAGGAATGCCTTTCTCCCTTACTGTGGATGTGCTCAGGGTTACAGTGTTACGCCATTTCCATGAAGTCATCTCATGGCACCTAGCTAAATCTTTTTAAAATATTGCCTTCTGCATGATGAGAGGAGAAAATTAAGTCTCTGTTGGGGCTGATGCACAGCTGATGCATGAAAATTGATGAAAATATGTCTGTTCTCCAACTGGATGCAACAGGAGGGGATATATACATAAAAGAGTGGGAAGAAGCAGAGTAAATAAAATAGATGCAGGTATTATTCTGCTGTTCAGAGCAACATGCTGGGTTTCAACCTCTGAATTGTCTATTGCACGCCCAAACCAATTTAGATTAAAAGTGAGATTTTTAGGTAAGGACACATTCATTAAACCCTTGCCAAGAGATGGCCATAGTTTAAAAACAGAATGGTAATAGGTCAGGGAAAGAGAAGAAATCACTTTTTTTTTCCAGAATCACAGGGATATGAGCTTCTGAGGGCTACAGCAAAGTGAACATGGGCTTACCAATAACTGTAATAATCCTAATAATGTCCACAAGTAAGGAATAATTTAAACTCCTTATTATGTCCCAGTGGCTTTGGAGAAGATTTAGGTTATGCTATTTGTCACATCTCAAAAATAATGAACAGAATACAATTGCTAATAGGAAAGCTTGATCTTAACATTATTATGTAGCTTGTGCTCAGCTTCTGTGTTTTTGTAAGGGCAAACAGAAATGCTTAAAAAGAACAGATGAATGAACAAAAAATTATTTCTCTGGAATAATGATCCAGGAAAAGCAACAAGGAAACAGTTTAAATGTAAATGTTAGATGAGAAATGCTTCAACATGTATCCTTTTTCCTCTGCTCTCTTATCTTATGAAAGAGACAACTGGAAAAGCAAACAGAAAATGACTTACTGAAGAGTTGTGCCAGTCCATTCCTTGCTGATATATCAGTTAAGTGCTTTAGAGGAAGCTGAATCTGATTCTCCTACATTTCCAGAAAACCCAGGAACTCAATGCTTTTAAATGTTATCAAAAATAAGTAGACTATGAGTATTTTCTCTGAGAACCTTTAGTCATGAATGCATGTAATTTAGAGAAGCTAGAAAAAGTATATTTGCAACCACGTATGCAAGATATCAATACACCCTCTGGAAAATCTGCTGCAGCTGGCTGATAGTCTTAAAATATTATTAGATGTAGGGTTATTATTTCACCATGTTTAGGTCACTTTTGGATACAACATAAGGAGAGGGAAATGTTGGCCCTGTTGTACTAGACAATGAGCTTTCCATATGTTGGAAATAGCATCAATAAAAAAAACCAAAAAACTGCCCAGTGGAAAAAAACCTTGGTATCAATGAGAGGGAGTGCTCAGTACATCACCAATGATCCCATCCACCAGATATTCTCAGACTCTGCCTGTAACCATGCTGTCTGATCTCAAAAAAGGAGAGAGATGTTATTTGTCTTTTAAAAAAAAGTAAAAATAGTTAAGCCATCCATCAACTAAAACCAAGACAAGTGTTCTGTTCTCACTGTTGAAATGGGATATTATTATTCTCATGGGGATTAATAAGTCTAGATGGAGGAGTCTGGCCCTTCAGGAGGTCAATAGTGGAATGCTTATGATTAATGTTTTGGTCCATGGTCTATCTCTATTCTAAGTTATTAAAGCTATGTTGTCTTTTACCATCCCCTACTAACACAACATTAACTTTCTGCTAGAGTTGATGTTGCAGACTGCCCTCAGCTGCATGGAGTAAAATAATACTTTGTGGAAAAGATTTCACTGTACAAATAAGCAGATTTAACATCCCAGTTTTTCCCAGCTCTCAGATGTCAGCATTGCCTGTACTTAGCTGTGAGCTGGAATGTGGGTTGCCATGCAGAAACCACACCAAGCATCTTTTCTCACGTCTTGATTTCCCATTTCAAATATCTCTATTGTGTTTGGAAAATGAATTGTAGAAGCAAAAGAGAGCAAAAGAGAAGAGACTCTAGAATCAGCCTACTAAATTTTTTTGTTTGTTTTTGAAATTTGCTAGTCTTCACAAAAAATGCAAAACATTGTTGGAAAGCATTGCTTGAGAAAGTAGATGCCTTGAATGAAATAATCACATATATTCAGCAGTTAAGCATATAATTCAAAGGGCAGTTTCCACTACAAAATTCAAAACTCTCAGTATGAATGTCTGGGGATAACAGTTATGTATTCCCAGATGCTTTTATTTTTATAATCGGACTAAGGGTGGAAGGTCTATGCTTGCAAATTCTGCACAAGTCTTGTTTCTTCACCTGACAGATCTGTGAATGCTTTGTGAACCTCCCCAGAAAACCTAGTCCTAATCAGTTTCTATCATGAGGCTGCTAGAACAGCTTCTCCTATTTGAAATAAATTTAGTTTTCTGACTGCCATCATTCTCCTGACTTTCATATTTGCACTGAAACTCTGGAGCAGAATCAGCCTCCCTTGGATGTTGTGATGCTGGCAATAAAAATGTCAGCTATGGCTGTCAGTGAAGGTGAGAGAGCTGTTGATTGATGTCTCAATTTTATTCTGCCACGTGCCAACAGACTTGGCAAATACATACTTTTGTTGCCTATAGACAAATGTAAACAACGTAATATAGAGATTTGTTACTTCATTACCTGGTTGTTTTTTTTTTTTTTCCCCAAAGGGGAGAAAGATATATCATGAATTTTAGCTAGTCCAGAGAATGCCTCTCCTGGATATACTTGCTGAACTTGAGGCTTTAATTGTAAGGGCACTGGATATCCCAAACATTAGCAGTTCAGATAGATACAACTGCTACTTTTAGAAATAATTAAGGCAGTGACACTAATAGCAATTGTATTTAACCACTTGGGAGCTAGCAGTAGGGAAAGCTTTCAATGAAGGCATCTTTTTCTTGGTTACTCTTTGCTTTGAGGTATTTCTATGAGGTCTATGGGTTCTTCTAAACATTGCAAAGAAAGAGGGAAGGGGACAGGAGGCAGAAATTGTCTCTGAACGTTTTTCTTCAGCGTACAAATATACTCCTCAGATTACTAAAAGGCATCTTTTTATTAAACAAAAATAACTTGTAGAGTAAAATCATTACTATCTCTGTGTCCTGTAACACACATCATTTGAGTAAGAAAAGGTAAACAGGGAACTGCCAGCAAGATGACAAATATGTTTTTTTTGACAATACACTGGGTAACAGAGGCCATGTTAAATACCAAAGTGAGCGTGGACAACCTCCAATGGAAATGGCAACAATGTCCAAAATGTGTTGGAAAAGGCATGTGTTTTTCAAAACCAGTTAAGAGTCACAGGCCAAGCATTCAGCAACTTTCTCAGGAAGAATGGCCATCTGAGGGGCTGCTGCTTTTGCAATCACAATAAACCTCCCAATACACAAGAGCTGTTAGCGGTGGAGTGACTAAACTCGGGATGTAAATCATTCTCCAGCTTTCATACAGAGCACTGCTAATCTCTCTGGAATATCATGTTAAAGCCATGTTCTGCATTTCCATGAAGATTGTGCTGTCTGACAGCAATGGCTTGTCCCAAAGCAGCGATGGATCTGGGTTAGCCCTGTGTTAAGGGGTTGGAGTGAGGCCAGCATTTCTCCTCAGCTTCTCAGAGAATGAGTCAACACACCTGCTCTAAAAATCTGGATGCAGTCAGCAGCCAACGATGTAATCTTTGGCACAGTCACCAGAACTCCATCTGAATTATGTTCTCTAATTCAGGTTTTAACGCTTTTAATACAAGACACTATTGGAATTTTTCAGGACCTCAAGATTTTTTTTCCCAAAAGATGTCCAATTAGAAAATAAAGCTGCTGCTTGCTTTAGCTAAAATTTTAATGTTTCTTGTGAAAGCTATAATAAATGTTACTTTTAAAAATGCAAATACATTCTTCGTTTTTTTGGCAAAAAGCAGTCTTTTAATCTTTTTAAAATTATCTATATTTTCTCAGCCATAGTAGGACTGCATACTGTACAAGAAGTGTTCCTATGAGTAATTCCATAAAGTTAAGGAATTAACTCATGTGAATAATGGCTTGCAGTGCTAGACCCACGTTTTTGTGTAATGCTTGAATATACATAAACCAAAAAGAGAATTTTAACTGAGGAATTAATTTTAACCCTACAACAAAGAAGAATGAAATAATTTTGGTTATCTGACCTTAAAATATTGTCTGCCAGTCTCTACAGTAGGAAAATGGTGCAAACTGTGGTACAATAACACAAGCCAAGTTAGCATAGAGGTAATATAAATACCACTGGAAACCCTGTTGTTAGGGTGTGTAGCAGTGGGTAGCATTATGTGTGTGGTACAAATAAGCACAGCACATTCCACAGCTCAGATTTAGCCATTACCAGCAGATAGCTTCATTTTCAGGGTGATTTAAAAATGCTGAACTACCTGTCCCTCTGCAGCCAGCCATGAATAGAAGCAGCCACTAAAATTTTCTTTGTTTATTGGCATGCGGTTGACTATAAACTTTTGCAACTTTCTCCTGGTGCAAAAGGTGTTGCAAATGAACTCTGACCAACACATGGAGGAAACCACTCAAGTGACCTCTATCTTTTCCCATTGTTGTATCCTCCCGTTTAATTGGTCACAATGTGAACAACACCAATATGCTGATGAAGCTCTCTATGTTTCAAAACCAGTGGAGGATCTTGAGCTTTTGAATGTTACCTATAATCTAATGTTGCAAAACAGAATTAATTAAAAAGCAGAGTAATTAATATCACGAGCACAGAGAGGAATCCCTTACTTATTCAAAATAATTCAATGTTACTTCTTTGAAGATAAAAATGCAGCTTTAGTTTATATTTTTTAGAAAAACAAACAAAAGCTTCTGCAGAGTTTCCTTAGATGCAATATTGTCCGTGTTACTTCCTAAGAAATATTGCAACCAAAGTGGTAGAGATACCTAATTCTCTAGGACTAATACCCATCTGATGTTAATGTACAAAATGCAGAAATTACCACTGTGAAAGACCTGAAATATGCCATCAGTTAGAATCATGGTTTGGTTTGGGTTGGAAGGGACCTTAAAGATCATCCAGTTCCAAATCCTCTGCCATGAGCAGGGATGTCATCCACTAAGCCAGGCTGCTCAAAGCCCAGTCTCGCTTGGCCTTAAACTCTTCTCTGGCAACCTGTTCCAGAGCCTCACCACCCTCACAGTGAGTAAGACTTGAGTTCAATACACCATGAGGACTATGGAGTCCCTGGTACTGTAGGAGTGATTCTAGCTAGAATAATATTTAAATATATAACATGTCAGCATAGATGGCTGCAAATGCTGTAGTAACTGTGACTCATGCAGACAGTCTTCAGAGAGCTTTAATCCAGCAAGCTCAGGCATGAGCAGCTTAGGAGCTGTGTAATATTGCAGCACCCAGAGAGAGCTGTACCATTTCTGAAGAAAAGTCCTGTTCAGAAGGAGGCCAAATGCATTTTCCTTCTTTGCTTGGTGGACACCACATAAGGGGAAGGGAAAATGAAGAAGAGAGAAAAATCTAGATGGAAGACTGAAACAAGGTCTTGTCAGATTAAAAAAAGGGAGGAGAGAGGGAAAAAGAGAGGAGAGGTGAGAGAGAGAGAGAGAGAGAGAGAGATGTGTCCAGAGATCCAGGAGGCTCAGTTATCTTTGAAACATGAATAATTTCTTAATGTTTCTGAATAACCTACCAAGATGAGCTATCATTTTTACTGGGGGACGCAACAAGGAGTTGGAGAATTAAGTAAAGAAAGGAGCTGAGAGTATGACTCAAATATTGTATTCTTAAGTACAGAAAATAATGGATATACAAATTGCATGAAAGCTCAGAGATTAATATCCAGTTGGAGAAATGGGTACCAATGGATGGTTAGATGAAGGACCAATAAGCTACATCTCTTCAGAAAATTGTGTTGAAAAATTATACCCTTAATATTTTTGTTGACAACCAAGGCCTTCTGCCCAAATGATGTTGATTAAAGCTTACTGCTACTGTTACTGCTATGACCTATTGGACAATTCATATTCATTTCTGTATCTGTTCAGACTAACTAGTTACATTTAAGTATATTTTGTAAAGGTAGAATTTAAAAAAAGCTTGAAAATACTTCATGATTGCTATTATTCGTGGAAAGGGATGTTATTTGGTATTTAAATCCATGTAATTGAGACAAAACCTTCAAAAATTTCTTCTCAGATTTTTAAGCCATATAATAAACTAGCAAATAAATTGAACATAAAACTCAACCACCTGTCTTTATTTAATATGTATATTACATATAAGCCCAAGCAGCTGGCTTGGGCTTTTGTCACAACTGTGGGAATGAGTTAACATGTTTAAGTCAAGTATTTCTGTGGCTGACTTGCAGTTCAAGTTGTCTTCCACATAGCTCAGCCACATCAACAAAACTAATGCTAGGGAACAGCACTAGAAAATGCATTCCTCTCAAGTTGCTGGAGCAGGGAGTCCTCAGGTCAAGGGTTCTGTGAGAAATGTGGGCCAACTTAATGGTGCTTCCAAGTGAATCGTTCCACAAGCCACCTGTGTGTTCAACACTGAACAGAAAATGAAGTTTTCCTGTGAGAAAGAAAGCCTCAAATGTAGTAATTTCCTTGGTTCACAAAGAACTGTATCATCACTGTTCAATAGGAGTTTCTCAGTCAGTCATTTTAGTATTTATTGTTTTGGCTGGGACACAAGATGAATTTTGCATCTAGGAATAGCATAGAGATGTCAGGCATTGTGCACTGTCATCAGCTCCTCATGCTAGCTAGGAGATTGATGTAATGAGTGAAGGTTATGGGAAATTATGGATGATTAGAAACATGAAAATGCACTCTTCAAATGGGGTGAACTGGAATGCAGAAAAATTGACTATGCTGCCAAGAGGCTTATGAAAATGTCAATGGGGCTATGGAAAAGAACTGAAATAACTAGAAATATTCAATGTGTCTTTAATTTGTGGCATGGTTATTGCCTATGAAGATGCACTGAGTCTGGTGCCAAATTTCTGTTTTATTTGGCTGTCAATAGATATTTCTTGTTTAAGGAAAAAAGATATTTTCCTTCTTTTCTCAGCCTGCATTTTCTTTTTTAGTTCTGGCCCTTTTAGATTTTACTAATGATTGATCATACTGAATTGAAACTGACCTTTTGCTAGAAGAATGCTCACAACAAAGAATCAGTAAGCTGTAGATATTTCTTGTGTAAAGAAGCAGTCCTACAGTCCTTACTAAGTTGTGCCCCAGTGCTGGAACTCTTACTCCTTTGCCCAGTTGCACAATGTCTGCATACTCCCTCCAGTTTATTCTTTACCAAGGTAACTGCCCTTTTCAGTCCTGAGGGTTTCATTCTTCCTGTCCTTACTTGACTTTGGCAGCAAATCTAGACTGAGTATCTTGAACAGCAGCACTGGGATCAAGGAGAGTTTTGTATGGTTAATTTTTGTATGCTGGGTTGGGTGCTGGCTCTTTCTCCCAGTACATGAACCCAAATATTCAACATCAATAGCTCGTGGGATCAGTCAATAGATCAGCAAGAGAAGCAGATGCACAGTGTAGCTAGCATTCAGATTTTAAGCAGTACATGATTCTAGGATGTCAAAATTCTGCAGTTTTCACTCATTTTGTACACTTCCGTTTTATAATGCATAATTGTAATGACGAAGTTCCTGCAGAAATTAACTTGATGCAGGGCTCATTGCTGAATGACTGGTCTATTAATTAGACATCTTTAGATAAAAGGCTCTTCTGTGCTCAATGGATTAAACTGAGCCCTTGAGATATTTGAAGTTTGTTTGGTGACTATCAGATAAATACAACAGAACATGCCAGCCTGCAGAGGTTCATGACTAAACTGTTTGCAAGGTTAAAAAGAAAGGGAGAGGAAAAGCCTTGTTAATCTTCTCTGTTCCTAATTTTTGAAAAAAAGTAAATATTTTTGTAAAAACATTTCAAAGGCTTCCACTTCCAGCTATGTGGCAGGTTGAGATTAGGGAAAACCCAAGCACCCCCTAAGGTTAAGCACACTATTTGTCTCTGTCTTTCAAACTACATCTGAGTATATTTTGTAGATAAGTTTAGATAGGTTAGAGCTCAAACTCCTTTCCTTTGACTTTTTACCTAGAAATATATAGCCAGAGATGGAGTAAGTTCAGAGCAATATTTTTCTCTCATTACTGATACCCTACCAGTTCCTAGAACTAATAAAATAATGCATTACATGAAAAGTATCATGATTTGAAGCTCCTATTACATTAGAGATAGAATACTTTATGAGTAAAATAAAATTTCAGGCAAATGGCATTTTAGACAATTGGAAAGCTTTTAAAGGGCTATTAGATATGCTTTGTTTACCACATTCAGTCATTCAGATTATTAAATTATTTATGAGTCTCACAGAAGACTGGAATAGTTTCTGGTAGATAATTTGCCCACTGTACTTTTTTTTTCTGAGGTAGGAAAATTACTATGATGATTTACATAAATTAATTAATTTGCATTATATTGTAGAAATTAAGCTTTGATTTTGCACATGAAATTGGTTTGGATGGGGGCAAATGCACTTCTAAAAAAACCAAAGAAACTGTTTTCACTTCACTGTGTCTCATGTGGGTGGGGTGGCAATGGAATTAAATTTCATTTTCATTGATTGCATTTCAGTTATCTATTGTGCAGGAAAATCCCCTAACTCCACATAACAAAAATAGTATTTGCAACTGTTACAGAGAAATCTCTCCAAAACAAGACAAATACCCTGCAGTTACTTTCTCAGGCTCAGGCTTGATAATATATTAATATATTCAGAATAATTTTATATTTTACTTATATTTATTTATATTTTAAAATTTAAGCTTGGGAATAGACTGTATAAACATTTATATCTGTCTTGAATAGTAGGCACAGATCTTAGCTGCTGTAAAGTGGCAAAGTGCCAGCATCACAAAAGAAAACACATTTATTTATAATGACTGAACTTTCTGAGCCAGGAAATCTCTTTGATTTCCTTCAGAGGCAAGAGACCCTTAAGTCCAGGTGAGGGTAGACAGACAGGCAGATAGAAAAATATTCCTTACAGCAGTAATGAGAGGTTTGCTGAGGGTGAGAGGACCCCAGCAAGGGATTCTTCTGCATAGAGTCACAGGGCTGATGCCCAGATGCCTCCTTTTGCTGTGGGCCCCCGAGAGCCACCCAACCAGGGACACTGCCTGTGTGGTTACCCCTAAAACCACACCAAAGTAGGGTCTACACCACAAAACGGAAAACAACAAAAGCTACAGAGGCCATATTTCCCTGTGGTGGGAAGGGTGGAGTTATTTCATCCAGCCTCCCAGCTAGAGGAAGCCCAGCAGCAGCAGCAGAGCAGCAGCAGCAGCAGCCCTCCCTTCCTTTTGCAAGGCACATCCCGTTCATGGAGCTCAGGAGATGATCTGCCCATATAACCTTGGAATGTGGGTAGCAGATGCTGGGGAGCCCAGTGCCCTACAGATGGCTCACACACGGATTTCTCTTCCACACCCCAGAGCTGTATTGTGGCTGTCTTGCCACTGCATTGTCTCAGCAAATTAGATGGGTGGGGGTTTAAAAGAAGAAACAAAGAAGGAAATCTGGCACTCTACAGGTGCAAACCCTCCAGCAAGGGTAAGATTTTAGGGGATTACTACGGAAATCGTGTCAGTTAATTCAGACAGAATATACATTGTCACTGAGACCATTTTCTGCAAGGCTTGTTGACTGGCCCTGCATTCAATCCAAGGTTTGAGAAGGCAGTTCCTTCCCTTGAACATTTATCCTGTGAAATGTTCCCACTGACAGTATCTTAGCCTGGAGTTTTCTTGTGAAGAAAACATTTGCTTTTACTAACTTCTGACTAAGACAGCCATGCCTTACTCCTAATCTTTGTGTAAATCTTCATTTTTATTCCTTTTGGCTTTCTACTCAGAGATGGAAATGACAGAAATGTTTGGAAGAGCAGTTGATCCTCACTGCAGGAGGAAGCAGTGTCCATGGCCTGGTTTTAGGAAAGCTGACCTTAAGAATATCTCTTGTCTGAAGGTTTTGGTAAAATGTATTCAGTTACCTACAGATACCGTACGTGGTTTGTAACTCATAGGATGCAGTGAGTTTTATCCTGCCACAGTGTGGTCAGGAAAGATGCCTGTTCCTTTCATCCAGAAGTTTAAAATTAAAAGCTATTTGTCACCAACATGACAGCTGTGTTTCTTTCTGAATGGAAAATAAAAGTTGAGTCTGCATTATTTTCAGGTTTCATATAAATCTATATGAACCCCTGGGAGGGAAAATAATCCTGTGTGTGTGTCAGCATTCCACAGCAGGGTTTTAACAAAGATCACATGTTACACATTCAAAAAGCAAAGCACAGAAACACTGCAGCTGAAAACAAAACCCCTGCATATCTAAATAACCCAGCCTCAAAACCATTAATCTGAACAGCTGCCCTGTGCATGATAGGCAATAAAGGACTAATTCACTCAAACAAAGCACATAAAACCCCAAACAGACCCCAACCAAAAAACAAACCAAACCACACTTCTACAAAAATATGCTTAACAACTAAAAATTTCATCAATTTTTTTGCACAAAATATTCTTTCATTACATTAACCGGATTCTCCATAACTTTTACCATTTTGCTTTCCTAAGTTCTGACTGTAGAAAGATTTTTATACAGTGCACTCTTAATGTTAATCAGAATTAATTGTTAAGGAAAATGGGAAATAAGAAGCAAAATTAACTATTGTAATTGAGGTATGGAAAGTTTTAGCCTAGTCATTATTTGATTCAGATGCATACTTTCCAGAGCACATAGTTGTGTGATATGCTCTCATATTACATGAGTAAGAAATTATATTATTGATTCATGGTCCTAAGAAAATGTCCTTTTTCAAAGATGGGAGTATGTGTCATTGCGGTGCATGGACAGAAGCATAATTAAACCATGGTTATTAGATTTTTATATCAGTTGGGAAATTTATTGAGCTTTGGTATTTGAATTTTTGCTTTTGTTGACAGGAGAGGAAAAACAGAGGCTGTACAAGTTTGTTCAAAATACCCTCCAAATAGTCTTTTACCCTGTTTTGATGTGCTTTGGCAGTAATTTAATCTAGTGATCCATACTCTTCAGCCAATTAGTGCCTTTCTAGCAGTAAGCTTGATGTTGCAACGTGCATACTGAAGTGTTAGGATGGGAAATGACAGCACAGATATTAAGAAAGACAAAATTGACTGTTATGATCTAAATATAATTAATTCCATATTCCAGTTTTTGATTACCACACATTTACTTGTAAAACACAGTAAGTTGAAAAATGGTGAAAATACTTATTCTCTGCCCTCTTCAGGATAAGAAATACAAATTTGTTCATACACTGAATGGTCTGGCAAAACAAGTGACCCACATACTAGGATCTGGCATGTTTATCCCTTGCAGCAGCAAATTTCAAAAGCTCTTGGCTTCAGTTTCATGGCTTTTAGGAGACAGTTTATAGTTTGTGAGTTTGCTGGTGCAATGCTGTATGAAGGTATCAGATTAAAAAGCCTAATTAAAAAAAAAATACAATTATGTAAGGACATGGTTAAATTCCGAAAGCTTTACTCATTGCTTAGCCTCAATTAATTAAGAGCAAGTTCTGACTGAATAAAATCTGTGTAAGGACTTTTGGATTTAGGTTCTGAGTTCTTTCCCACAAATTTCTCTGAATATTTTATTCATGTTTGGATACTTAGTGAACATCTGTGTTTGGAGGTTTGTTTTGATTTGGTGAAAAGAAGAAGATTTTTTAAAGTGGGCTTAAACATAAGTAATTTGGAGATAAATAGCTTCCTGCTCAGTTAAAATACTCTTCTATTGCTTCTGTACGTGACTTGGCCCAGGGCAGCTTATTATTCTCCCTGCATCACAGAAGTGTGTAACACATATTTTATGGTTGCTTAGAACTGGGAAAAAAAGGCAGAGGGTGAGGAAGGAAAGACAAAAACATCTTCTGGTGACTTGGCCCTTGAGGGTTCATCCAGAGGATGAAGACAATTTGGAAGGTCTTTGAAGGGATCCACACACTTATGTTCATATGGTTAAACCCTGTGGTGGCTAATAATTTAGTAGAATTAGAGCTACACTTAAGCCATGAATAGAAGTATGCCATTCAAAGGAGCAGGGGCTTTGTTGAGAGCTAAATTTGGGATGAGACTTTTATTAAACAGATTTTGAAAAGGGTGAGTTGATGATAAAGTTTAACTTAGAGCTAGATATTACATTTGTCTGGTTTTGAGCTGTAAATTTAACCTAAAGTTTGTTACTTGCCCCTTGCCTGATACCCATTTTCAAAGGAAAAATTGTCACCCTCAACATAAAATAGGAAAGTCAAGTAAGTGCCACATGGAATTTTATTGGTTAATGAATAGTATTATTATCATCATGCCAGGTGTTATGTCCATACTACAGCACACTGTTCTGGGCACTGGAGGCCAAAGGAAGTATATGCTCCTTACACATAGTCCCAACCCCCAAATTAAATATAATGTCTGCAGCTGATAAGATTCCCTGTGAACCCAAGACATAAGTCTAGGCCCTCTGATGTTGCTGATTTAAGAAAAAAGTAAAAATATCTGTGTTTCAGTCCTTCACATCTCAGGAGAGATATTTGATCAGTTTTTATGGAGTTGCATAGCAGGAGCTCAGCCCAGCAGTGCTCACCTACACTACTGTGCATTAAAAAGAATGACACCTGACTGTGTGTCAGTTTTCTCTCTCAGTCTCTGTCACCTGAAGGGACTGGGACCCACAGCTTTTAGAGAACACCAGTGAGCTTGGCTTTTCCCACTGGGAAACCTTGGGTTTTCCCACTGGGGGCTGCATAGCTCATGTGAGGATGAAAGGGGCACAAAACACCTGAGAGCTTGCTGGCTCTGCAAACTTGGCACCCACCTGTGCTGTCCCTGGAGGGTTAGGAGCTCAGTGAAGCACAGCTGGGAAGTGGTGCAGAGCTGTGAGCTGTGCTGTCCTGAGCTGCTGTAACCACACAAGAAGCTATACATGTCTCCTAATTATCTTAGATGAATACCATAACTGCTGGGCTGCTGATTAAAAGCATTGGGATGAATGTCACCACTGCCTTATTTTCTATTTCGTTCTTGTGATTAATGCCTCGTATGAAACTTTTACAAGCATGGTTAGAAATGTCTATGGTAGAAACAAACCATTTTCTGATTCAAAGAGAAGGAAGTCTCTCTGTTTTAGCATAAACCAGACATTTCTCCCCAAACTGCTATTTTGTTTTATTCAAAATCCATCCTCCTGCTGCTTTGCTTTGATGGTTAAGAAACATCAAAACCTGCAAGATGGTGGGAAAGCCTGAAAATCAGGGTGGGGGATAAATTAGGCAAGGCATGGGAAGAGTGGTGTGGGGGAAAAGGCTTCACAATGGCCTATGTCACTGTTTAGAAAGAGTTAGCAGTTATTTGGGGATAGAACAAAATACTTCAATGGATACAGGATGAATTCCCCCTTGGTGTCATTCCCCTACTTGGAAGAAATTAAGTTGAGAAATTTGGACTGCAGTATCTTTTCTACCCCTCTGAGTCAGAGCTTCATTTCTAGCCAGAGCATGCAGCTGACATTCTCATCTGAAATCAATTTATACTCCTGAATGTTAGCTAGTAACTAGAGTACAAAACCAAATGCTGACATTTTATTTTAGCTCGTCTTTTCAGGTGCTCAGACCTCAGTGCAGCAGCACTTACTAAAACAGTATATTTGTTTAATTTAATTTCTCCTATTAAAGAAAAAGGAAAAGGAGCTTAAACATTTGTTATTGACTTCTCTTAGAAATACATTGAAATAAATGGGTAAAAGCTGAAGTTAGTTTTCTAATAAAAAATCTTGGTTCTGTTTTTAGGCAGCTAAAAGAGTCTTAAAGAATAAAGGGACACTGCAAGCTAAATGCAACCAATTCACCTTTTCCTGAAAAATGGAGTGCAGCTCTGTGGCTTGGTAGCAACTTTTAGCTAAAAATATGTTGATACAGTAGCTATCCATAGGGCAACAGGGTTGTGAATACATATTTGACAGGCAAATGTACCAGAACTAGAGATTGTCATTAATGAGTCTTTTATACTTCAACTTCTGCAATGAATCCTGTTTCTTAGTTTCATTATTTGCTTCACTGAGCTTTAAAGGATATATTCACTTTGAGTCATCCTCATTACAGTAATTTTCTTATTTCATGCTTGACTATTTCTTCCTAGCCACACAGTGAAGAGTGGCTATGAAGGAATTTCTTCACAGACAGCAGAAGACATGAGGAAAAATTCTGTCCTAACTTCAAAGTATTCAACCAGGGTTTTGAAGGCTACAAACCTGGCCAGATTTATTTGCCCTACCAAACTTGGAGTTTGACTACATTTGCCTAAGATCTCTTCAGAGCAGGGAAACAAAGCAGCCATTCATGCCCAGAAAGCCTTTTGTCCAAGTCCCAGGAAAAGACAGACAACCCATACAGACAAATGATGGAGGCACAGTTTGAGCTTGCATGACAGCAGTAAAACAGCCAAAGTTTAGCAGAAAAACAGAAGCCTGCAGAAGGAAAATGGTTTGCAGCAGTCTTAACAGTAATGAGTGGAAGTCCCTTGCTACTCTCTTTGTGACAGGTGAGATGATTTCTCCTGGTACTTCTGTGCCCACTTAACACATCCAAGGAGTCAGCAGCTGCACAGAAATTGCATTTGACCACAAAAATTCAAATCAGTGTTTCCAGGAATGGGAACACAAACACAAACACAAACACACAATATTGTCCCTGGGCCCTTTTTATTCTCTGGGGTGGAATGTGGGTTACAGCTTTCTCCTGATAGGACTTACTGCCACTTCCAGTGACCCAATCATTTATTAGCTGAATCTGTCCCAGAGAAAATGCCTGTAAGCACATTCAGCTGCAGGAGATGGGGAGAATAAATTGCTTCAGAGGGAGCCTCTGTGGTCTCAGTGGAGGGGCTGATAAACAAACCCTGTTCCATTCAGCAGCCTGGTGTACAGACATACTTTGTGCACGCCTCGGGCTATGGGATGCATTGTTAATAATCACTTCAAAGTACTCCATCGGCATTTAAAGTTGCTCTCTGTTTGCAACAGTTTCTTTGGTCTTTTGGATACTTTTGAAGTTCTGGCCAGTGGTATGCCAGTGCTGCCAGCAATACAAACTGCACTATTGTTGCCTGATGCTGCTGCCCTGTCTCAAATACCCCAAGCCTCCTGTCTTGGCATATCAAGCCTGTTCATGTGTGCATGCTCATTAAAATTGAAGAGCCTTGTACTTCACTGCACACTGGAGGACCTTTGGCAATATTTTCTCTAATGCAAGGACAACGTGTTTGTGTAACATAGAAATGATTAAGGACCACTTTTGGGGGTGGGGATTGCAATGATGAATATCCCATTTTCTATCTACTTATATTACCCTTTTTACCTGGCAAAGTATCTTAAAAATGACTTATGAATAATGTCAAAAGAAAAGGAATTATTTGGGTTTTTGTTTGATTTCAAGCCTTATAAAAAGAAGTCATACAAAATACCCCTAGGCTCATATGGCAGGAGTTCATGGCAGGTCACATACATTGCATTACATCACAGAATACATTTAAAAGATATTTGCAACAGGACTACCAACATCTACTTTAAACACTGTAGCTGCAAGGCAGGATAACTGTCGATCCTCTTGTAGCAAAGATTTTATGTGTAATGGTTGTTTTGAGTAATGCATATATATGGATAACATGAAGAATGAAGAGGATGACATGATGTACAGAGATCCTGATTCCTAGTAACAAATGCTGATACTGATCTTTAGCTAGTGGTGAGGCCAGGGATAGGAAGGATTATTTAGTTCACACTTCTGACAAATGTTGTAACATTTCATCAGTGGTTCTCATGTCCTGGACTTTTTTTTTGCATCTGTAGAGGTGGTTGTAGTTTTAAAGTGATTTAAAGCTGATATAAATGAAAGCTAGAATTAAAATGTTGCTTCCTTCCTTTGCTTTCCATCCCCACTTGTGCACCCCAGTTCTTGCCTTTGTTCTACCACAAAAGCTCACAAAACCAAACAATGAGATGGATCAGGAATTACCATGGCTAAAAACTAACCTGACAGCAAAGAAAAAACCAAAGAAAACAAATCAACCCCACATCTAATAACCCTCTACTGGTTTTGAGCTAACTCAGTTTCCTACTTCATCTCAGCACCTGACAACACTAACAGTTACAGCAGTGCAGTGCATGATCAACCTTTGATTGATTGTATCACTGAATTTCATGCACAGCACTGCCTGCCAGTGCATCACAAGCAGATCACCAGGGCTGGGATGTGTGAGAAGGCAGCTGCTGACTGACATGCAAGTGACTGCAAGGAAGGTGTGTCAGGAGTGTCAGCAAGACCAGAGGGAAACTGAGTGATGAAACACAGAAACAAGGCAAGGTGATAGCTGATTGTTATGTAAGCCTAACAGAGAGCTTTATGTTGGGGTGGAAACATCACAGAGGAAAGTGTAGAGAGCATCTTTTGGGTTTTCTTCTGTCCTGCTTGTGCAGCACTCTAAGAGTAGAAAATATTTCGAAACAGGTTAAACTTTCAGTAGCCTTACCATGGGGGACATAAAGAAGGGTCCTTAAAAAAAGATGTCTAGAAAGCCATTTGTTCTTAGTATAAGGGTTTGTGAAAAAAATTAAAAATTAATATGTTGTAAATGCAATGATGATGCAGGATTAGATGTGCTCAAGAGTGCAGTGGGGACCTGCTTCATGCAGTTACACCCAAAGAGTGTACTGTCACTTATTTCAGATACAAACCCCAATACAATGACAGCTAAACAGATGACCGGAATGACTAGATCAGGCTCAGCTTCCATTCCAAAAAAGTGCATGAAAATTGCTGGAAAATCGATTTTTCTAAACAGTAATTTCAGAAAAATCATACACTAATCATATCTTATATCTGCCATAGGACAGTGCAGTTGTCTGTGAGAAAGAAAGCCAAAACCCATTTATTGGTTAGGGATTTTAAATGAGCCCACCTGACTGTATAGCTAAACCTTCTTGAAAATGCAGACCAAAATCATGCCCAAAATCATGCCCTCAGGCCAAGGTTCCACTGACTTGTTTAGAGAGAAGTTAAGCACTCTTCTTAAGACATGGTTTGTAGCCACAGAAAGCTCACTCACACCTGAAACTGGTTATTCTGCAGACCTAAGATGAAAATCTCTATTGCATCCACAAGGAGCTCTTCAGACCTGTTGTTTGTTTAACAACTGGGACAACTGTGAGACAGGTTTAAATTTAGTTCTTATTCACCTAATCAAAACTGGAAAACATTACACAGCTGCAGTGTTTGACTCTTAGCTGAGATATTAAGAGGACAATGAAATAGGCTGTTTGCTTTTGTGCTGTCCTTTATCACTGCATCACTCTTGCTGTCCTCTGAATCATGTTCTTGTTCGTATCTTGAATTTCTTTTGCATTTCTCTAATATTCTTCTATGTGAGAGAAGAATAAGAAGCTCAGATTATAAATTCTGCACACCTGCTTTTCAATAAAGGAGTATTCTCATTCATCTTATTGGTAATATTTTATCCTTATCCTTCTGTACTTAATTTCAGGATGAATATCTAATATAATTTCTCTTTGTTTACCTTTTGCATGCTGTACACTCTAAGTTTCAGACTTTATCTAAGCTGTTTTGTTTGTATAATATACTTTTAATTTCAGAGATGAGCATCACTAGGATCATAAACAGTTCTGTAAGAACTTCTTGTTCTGTTTCAGCCAAAGTTGCATATATGTGCAAACTTAGAACATAATTTTGCCACTCTCTTATACTGTAGGTCAGTGGAAATATGATCAGTGATTTCAGTGACTTTTTGAGCCAGATGTTACATGATATGAAAGCTGGGATGCCATTATGTAACTCTTGATGGAGGGTTTCTGAAGATATTGCAGCTTTTTTTACCACTAAAGACCTTCTTTACCATTAAAACCACTAAAAACTGCAACCATTTGAAGACATAAGTTACAAAATTTTGCTGATGTAAAGAACTTGAAGAACTAATGAAACATTTACTTTCAGTAATGCACTAAGCATAATAAAACAAAACATACTGAATTAAAGTTTAGTTTATGTGACTCAGAACTCCAGTTCTAGATACCTACATAGACTGATACCTTGAGTCTCCATTCTGTTCTTTTAGAGCTATTAGTAAGTCACCATGTAGAAATGATTTTATTCTTTCCATAAAAACGTAAAATACTGAAAATTATGTAATAAACTTGATGGTTTCAATATCAAATTATGATATTGAATATTTAATAAATCTTTGATTCTCATTATGTAGGCTAGGAAATTGTTTAAGATTTCTAATAATTTCTTGCTGTTTCAGACTACATCTGTTCGTTGTTATGTAGTGAAACAGACAGAAAATGAAAAGATTTCCTATTAAATGTTGAGACTGTCTAGAGAAACCATCCCTGCTAAGTAGATACTCCATGTGGTGTGATCAAGACACAGTTTTTGATTGTCTTTTATTTATTTTAAATTTTTATGATCTGATTAGGCACTGCTTTTGGAGAGGCTTCAGCTGGTGAGACCTCTGAATTATCTGAAACATGAAAACTACTTTATGATTGTGAAATCATACCATCAAAAGAGATCAAAGAAAAGAATACTATCCAGAAATAAAGTAAACTTAATTCTTACACAAATACATTTTTTTATAGAAGAAAGATAAAGAAGCTAGAAGAGTTATTGACTTAGAAGATATGAAGCTATGTGAATCAGTTTTGCTCACTGTGGTTTGGCTTTTATGCCTTGATATCCTCCTCATGTTCAGAAAAAAAAATCCATGAATGAGTCATTACAACTCTAAGTGTATAAAATATTTTTATCTTGCTAAAGAGTGTAACATTCCTTGCAAAGCAGGAACAAATGGTGCAGATTCATCTGCTTAATAAGGGCTGGCAATCTGAAGAGTGTCTGAGAATGCCTTGGGTGCCAGTGCATTTTGGAAATATCTTTTTGGTGCAGTCTGAGGCATGGTCCCTGTGTTTTGATGTGGAATGCTGGCAGTATGATGGCATTTGGTCTAGGTTAGCACTGTACTTGGATTTTTTTGGGTTTGCTTTCCGCATTCCCTTGCTTCCTTCCTCAGTGAAGTTATTTCCTTCCAAACTGTTTAAATTGGTATAGAGCAGCCAGAGCACAGTCTGGGCTGGTTATCAGCAGGCCTCACAACTGGAACGAGTGTCTCTAGATTTCCTTATCCACCTCCCCAGCAGTTACTGTCATCAAAGCAATTGGATGGGACACAGATGAATAGCTGCTCCTAGAATAGAAATCTGCAGCAAGGTCAATGCTGTTCAAAACAATCTGACCAGCAGCAGGAAATTCCCTCCAAGATTTCTAAATCTTGTTTACAAAAGATGTCGTTCTGCAGGATACAGCCTACCCAATGCTGTGCTGGTAATGTCATGTGATATAGCACATTTTCTTGGGTAGTCTCAGTAAGCAGATAGGATGAAACCCTGGCAAAATTCCCACTTCCTTCAATGCAACAGAGTTTTAAATGAAATGTTTTATTTGAGAAAGAGTGGAAATTTTTAGCATCTAAAATCAATGCTGTCAGGCAATATCTAGACTGGCACATTTGTGGAAGTAGAATATGACATATGGAGATTCCCTTGCTGAGAATGGGTTGCAGCTAAACCACACTGATAGATACAAAATAAATCCTGAACTAGACTACTTTGGAATAATATTTCCCAGAAAAGACTGAAGACTGGGAGTCTGTTCTCTTAAGATCCTAAGAAAAAAGGAAATCTCTAAGGAAAAATTACTTAAGTTGTGTCCTAAGTACCACTACTGGAACACAAGCTACTTTCTAGCAATACCCCAACGCGACACCAAAAATCTTTGTGTTTTCTTTCTTACATGTTGCTACATTGATATCCAGGACAGATTACTAATCTATTATAGTGATTAGCCTAAACTGGGTAAAAAAAGTAAAAAGCCTCATGAAAATAAAGTCATGCTATTTGTTAGTCTGCTATAAGGACACCTACCCATTAGCACCATCATGTAGGTATAAATAAGAATGGTCAGTTCTGAAATGAAAAAGCAGATTATAGAAATTTTATGGATTTAAACTAAAACTCATGATATAGCTGAAAAGAAATGTTCTTTACTGGATAATTCAGATTGTTAAATGTATGCTTTCAACACATCAATAATCAGTTTACTGACTTTTGGGTTCTGGCCTAATTCATCTGATAAATTAAACACACTGTTTGAGAGCAGTTTGGTATGTGTAGGGCATGCTCAAATTTTTTGTAGAGTAAGCTTTGTGCTTTCAGTGATTTTTACTTTTTCAACACCTCCTAAGGCACAGGAGCAAGCAATTTCCAAATGTCCAAATCAAGCAGACAAGGCAGAAGGTCGGCTAGGCTGAGTAGGGACATTCTGTTTTCTGAAATAAGAAAAAGGAAGGTGTACACCCGGTGGAAGCAAGGTCAGGTGACATGGGAAAAATAAGAGATACTGCTTGCCACTGTAGGGAGAAAATTCATGTGGCCAAAACTCAACTGGATTTGAAGCTAGCCAGAAGTGTGGGGGACAATAATAAGAGTTTTTTTCAAATATATTAATGGCAAAAGCCAGTTAGAAATAACATCAGTTTGTTAGAGGATGTGGACGGTCACCTCACAAACAGGGACAAGGAAAGGCAGAGGTGTTTAATGCATTTTTCGTCTCTGTCTTCAACACAGATGATGGACCAAGGGGGTCTCAGTGCCCTGAGCTGGAAGACCATGGCTGCAAGAAATGGTCAAATCCCAGACTCTGAACTTTTGTGGGATCTGCTTCTCCAGCTGGATCTCTAAAAATCTATGGGGTCTTATGGGGTTCATCTGAGAATCCTCAATGAGCTAACTGATGTTGTCACAGTACCTCTCTTGATGATTTTTGAGTGGTCCTGGGAGATCAAAGAGGTCCCAGCTAACTGGAAACTGGCAAACATCATCCCAGTTTTTAAGAAGGGCATGCAGAAGGATACTAAATACTACAGACCTATCATCTCACTTCAGTGCCTGGTAAAGTGATGGAAAATGTTATTCTGGGAAGTATTGAAAAACACCTGGAGGACAGCACAGTCATTGATCACAGACAGTACAGCTTCATGAGATGAAAGTCCTGCTTGTTGAACTCTCCTTCTACAACACAGTATCCCACCTAGATGATGTAGGAAGAAAAAGATATAAGGTTTTACGGCTTCAGTAAGGCTTTAAAAAGTGTCTTTCACAGTATCCTTCTGGATGAAATGTCCAGCATTTTACAGAATAAACACATCTGCAACTTCCTCGTGAAGGGAAGTGGAGGGGCAGGTACTGATCTCCTTATTTTTGATCAGTGACTCAAGGAAACAGCATGAAACAGAGTTTGGGGACATTTAGGGTAGATATCAGAAAAAGATTCTTCACCCAGAGGGTGGTTGAGCACTAGAACAGGCTCCCCAGAGAAGTGGTCACAGGCTGGCAGAGTTCAAGACTCTTTGAGTTCAAGAGTGTTTGGACAGTGCTCTCAGGCACACAGTGTGATTCTTGGGATGTCCTGTGCAGGGCCAGGAGTTGGACTCAATGATCCTGAAAAGTCCCTTCCAACTCAATATATTCTATGATTCTGCTCTAAATTCTATATACAGATTCACACAGCCCAGACCCTGCTGGACTCACTGTGAGACAAGCACACAAACTGAAATGCTGTTAGAATGATTACTAGAATTCGGGAGAATTTAGGATTGCATGCTTGTTATCTTTCATACTTGGTTCATAATGTGAAGAATTAATCTTGTAGGAGCTCCGCTTTTTGTTAGGATAATTTTTGGCTCTAATTTCCATCTTTGAGGAGGATAATTCAACTTTATATAAACATATTTGCTCTGCTATCTAAAGTTGGTAAGAATCAAACCACTGCATAATTTCAAAAAATAGGAAGTGATCTGTGAACAAAGGACACCTAAATAAGCAAACAAATAAGCATTCTTCATACATCCATTTTCTTTGAATCATTTTATAAATGTTTATGCTATTTCTAGTTTGTACTTAGGGCATATGAAATGCAATATTTGCTCTTGGTCTAAAAGCCTGGTTAACCTGCCTTGAATAAGTGCATTGGATAACCTAACCTTCATAAATAAGAATGAATAAGGATATCACTCAAAAAAGGATAGGGTGGAGAACAATTTGGAGAGTGATATGAACAAGAGGAAGCAAGTAGACCTATTTAAAGTCACTGCTTGTCTCCTTTTGCTGAAGAAATATGTTACTTTGCAAATAGAAACACTAGAATTAAAATTGTCTGTTTTCCTTCCTGAGTAGAGAGAAGGGTTTCTTGACATATTATACACGAGATTTGCTTTTTCCAGATTGTTCAGATTATTCCTGCCTTCTAACAAATAAACAGGATGGAGGGGTTTTTTTGGTGTTTTTGTTGTTTATTTTTTTTTTAAATGTAGCTCTGGGGTTTGTAGTATTCATCATCTCATAAGAACTGTTTCACCTGTCTGCCAAAGCAGGAGGAAGGAGTGAACTGCACTGCAATGGGCATTGGGTCACACCAGCATCAGGCACTGAGCACTGCCTTTAATCACATATCTGTGGTACCACACAAAAATATGTGGCATTTTTTATTTTCTTTGATCAACTTCCTCAGCTCTGCATGCCAGATGGAAGGAAAGGGAACAATTTAAAGGACTCCTATTACTGTCTCTCAGAGAAAATTTTGTAAAGGACATTACTAGATTAGCCTTTCCCTCACTTTTTTTGTCCCTGTTCATTATACAGTTCATCACAATCAGATTAGTGTTTCATAATTTCAATGGGATGCTAGCTACATACATATACATATATATATATATACACATGACCACTTTCAGTACTAAAACATTTGCTCACAAAGTAGCTTCTAGTACACTTTCCAAGTACCGGTCTAATACCATGGGATAATCTGTGCTTATGGGATATAGGTGCTTTCCAATAAGAATGGCCTACTGAAAATTTTTTGTAGAAAAAATACCAAAAAGAGTAAGGATGGTGTTGTGTAGGCAGTGTTATAATTTGATAGTTAGGTTTTTTCTATTTGATAAAAAGTAGAAAAAAAAAGTCTTTCTTAGAGTTTAGTATTAAAAACATTGTATTTTGAAATTTAGTTTTCAGTATTTAAACAAGTTCTCTCTTATTAAAAAAAAAAAGAAAACAAGTTTGATTTTTGTCTACTAATATTCAGCTCTTAAATTTGATCCCAGTTAACTATGTTCTTACAAAACAAGGATTTTATTTTGGTTTTTCTTAAACTATGCAGAGGTGATATTATTTCTATTTCTTTTTCAAAAGCAAGAGCACAGCTACTGATAGAAGAGCAGACCCAGTCCTGGCCTTGTTTGTAGCTGGATATAGATGCAAAAAGTACCAGCATTTGGTGTTATTTTGAAGGAAACTTAACTCCAGCAAAGAGCCATCTAATCCTTTTATTTGCATGAGGCATATGAGGGACATCACATCTCTTCTAACATTGTAGCTAAACTTAGACACAGCTTATATCAATCAGACCCATAATTTCATGTTAAAACGCTTGAGTATTTATAGAAAAAGATAGGCTGAAAACTGAAGTCAGCATATATTAGAAAAACAGTAATAGCAAAAAGCTTTGTTGTTGTCAACCAGAAAGCCTAACCACATAGTTGATCTAACAAAAACAGATGTGCAGGCACTGCTGAAGGAAGTGGGGCAGCTTTGATCTGCTGGCTTCTGCTGCTCACTTACAAAGGACAGTTGATTCCATTAATGAGGCTTTTCTAGTTTATTGGGTTCACTGATTTTATGCACCCAGAGCAGAAGGGAAATTGCACTACTCTCTAAGAAACCACTTTGATATCTTGTAAATACAGAGCTATAAAGCACTCTTGTCATGGCCTGAAGTGTGATACCTTTGTAAACAGCTGCTATGATTTCTTGATGATATTTGAGGAGTGTGAATGGTGAGGACAGAGGTAATGCCCTGCTAGATGAGCTGATCTTTGCTTATCTGTAAGGAATGAACTCAGGTGGGAAAAGAAAGAAATAATTCTTCAGAATGAGTCAGAATAATTGATAATCATTTTTGCAGAAAACTAAAGTGAATGCTATTTCTGGCATACTGGGAAATGCCTCAAATCAGAACAGATGGCTGAATAAAATAATGGTGCCTTATTTGCATAAGTCGAGGGGGTCCCATTTACTCCTGTTAATTACACTTATCAGTATAGTATATTGCATGTAGTTAGCTCACCTAGTCACAGGATTTAATGAGACCTATAAGACCACACACAGTGTCTCAAATTCATGACAGACCTGACATACATACAAAATACTTTTTGAAGACAGTCTGCCAATTTTAAAGTTCAGAATTTTAAAGACACTTGCAGAGCCTCAAAGGTCATTCTCTCAGGAGGGCTCTTTAATGTAGCAGCTGCTAAGAAACTGTGAACAGCCATGCCAAATACAGATAAAATAAGATTCACCCACGTTGCTGTTTGTTTAGTTTACTAGCTGTTGCTGAAATAGATGGGTTATTTAGGTTCTTGGTTTATTGCTGTTTCACAAGGTTTTACAGAAAGTAATAAGTTAAATAGTGTGCTCCTTTCATTTTCCTCCAGTGAATGCCAATGCTGGATTATTTTTGTTTGTGCCTTGTGTTGTGCATGTCAATTTGAGCTTTGCTCTTGAATTTTTCCTTTCACCCTTAATTAACAAAACTGACTAATAGGTATGTCTCAGCAGAGTTTTGTTTGGGTTTTTTTTTTTTAATTTTACCTATTGTGACATTCCAATTTACTACAAGTTATTGAACACTAATGTAATATTTAAAATGTGCTTTGGATTGAAATTAAGGTACAACTGGCAAACATACAGAAAATTACAACTCAGAAAACAGACTGATTCACCTGGAAGCCTATTTTGTTGCCACATAGTGGAATTATATTTTGACTATCAAATTTGATTTTGAACCCTGCTGTATTTTTTTATGCAAGGCTATTCCCATCTTTAAGTTGTCATACCAGTGAAGCATGGATGGATTCATTTGCGTACAAGAAATTCAGTGGCAAACCCATCAGCTCACCCTGAGTTTGTGGGGAAAAAAGCAGAAACCCACCTTCATGCTTGTCTGCTTGTAGGCCAAGAGATCAGAATTTCATTAGTCTGTCCCCACAGGTGGAAGAATAAGGTAAGACTGAGGCAGAGCTGTTACCAGCTGAGCATGTCTGTGACTGGCTGCAAAGACTCAGCAGTTTTACTTTCTTCTTAAAAGGAGTTACTCTGCCTAAAAAGCTGAAAAGTTTGAATCCTTCTACCACCATGCACACAAAAATGCTTCTGAATTAGTTAGTGTAACAGACAGTAACTAAAGACAGAACTGTACATACGCATTACAAAATTTCCTCTACTCTCATGTGAGGAGATGAGCTCTCTGGAGCTGTGGCTGTTCTCATATCCTGCACACCTACACTGGAGCAGACTGAGCCAGGGGAATTTTTATGGGGTGATGTCACTGCATATGCACATTGCAGGGAAAGCTTTAAGAAAGGAGGTCCTGCTGAACAGCATGGAATTTGCAAGGAGAACTCTTGTGGAGAGGGTGGGCTTATGATAGCTTTAAAAGGTAGAAATTGCTGAATGTGCAGATTTTTCTTCCTTGTCTTTTCTTGGACAATTTCATTTCAAGTGTTATTCCTGTGTACATATGTGGAGCACTGGAAAGGCAGCAGAACTACACATGGGGCTCCCAACATGAAGGGACTTTATTGATTCTGGACAAGAGAAAAGGAAGACTTGCTCATGTATTTTGGGTGTCATCTAGTATTACTATCACTTTGCTATTGAGTATTTGTTGCAACTCCATTAATATTAACAATGCCCTCTTTGACAAGAAAACCAGTTCAACCACAGAGATTGAGTCTGTGGGAAAAGAAAAAATATGTTGAGTAGGACTTCCTTATTCAACACAACATACTGGATCATATGATGTTCCAACCTCATTTAAACTGTGAATTATATTAAAAATCCCTTAATGGTGAAGAAAATTAAAATATTATTGAAACTGGTGTCTTGCCAATGAAAAGGCAAAATTTATTTCTGTTTGTCCCAGTTCACCAGTTCAGAGTACTAATTATTCTGTACCTATAAAGTAAGTAGTGTTACGTAATGTACTGAACTTTTTAGTAGAATGATTTCACCTAGAAAACAAATTAAACATCAGAGGAGGGGAGAAGTGGGATTTTTTTTTCTCTCATTACATATTAGTTCTGGTATACTGATTTGTTTGTTTTAGTCATAAGTACAAGAAGTGTTTTCAGGATGATGGCACAAATTCCCCTTAGACTAGTTTTTTGGACAGGCTGCAGATGTTTCATGAGAATTTTTCTGAAAAGTGTTAGGCAAATGGGAGAGCAAGTCTCAGTCAGGCAGATAAGATTCAGTGTCAGTACAGGAATTTAATTTCCATTTCCTCTTTTTTAAATGAGTTATCAGTCTTCTGTTGTTCTAGCTTTCTTCCAAAGGCTGTTCTGGGGCACCTTTCTGCTAAAAGCACCATGTTTTTGCCATGTTCCAGGAGGAGTCTGATGGCAGTTAGGAACCTGAACTCAAATCGAGTTTTATGGGATTACCCATAAGAGTGATGCTGACCCTGCTTGCTTTTCTACTTCAAGACCAAGTGCCTGTTTTCACACAATGAAATTTAATTTCATTATATGTCAACATTCACACAAATAGAAAGAAACAGAGAACAAATCCATGTGAAGACTTAAGTTATGTTGCTAAATATACAGAAGAAGGGGTTTCTACTGCTCTCATGATGATTTAGAAACATGCGAATAATTGAAAGAAAGGATAAAAAAGCAAACACTTGCTGGGTATAAAATGCAGTCTGCTTTCAAGAACAACTATAAATTAAACTTTGTCCTGTGGAATTACTCCTGGTTTTTTATAAATTCCTCTTATACTTCTGAATAGTATTTTATAATTTCTCATGCTTTTTATTAAGCATTAATGGTAAAACATTTGGGTGTGTAATCTGATCTTATCTATTTTGAGAATAAAGGAGGATATCAATGGAAGTTCTGGTATATTACTATGTGTAGCTAAACATCTGTACTGTTCCTCATTTCCGCTCATGTCCCTTTAATTTATTGTTTTCTGACCAGCAAAATAAATAAAAACAACACCAACAAAAATAGATGTACAGAACAGTAGACTTTAGTAATATTTTGCATTTGATGCCATTTTTGTAATAAAGGTCATTGCATGTATTTCTAGCACTAAGAAACTGTACTGTAGTCATCTGTGGGGGGTTTTATTGCTATGCCTTTTGTGGTACTGGACTTAACATTTTAATGGAACTGTCTTTGAAATATTAAAGAAAATCATAGTTTGTAATATTTTTAATGAAATAATTTCTTCAAATACTCTTAATTATTTAAGATAAATTTTCCTGGTGGTCCAATTCTGATCTCTTCCTTGTAACACATTATACAGTATGCAAGCTTTCTGCCATTCAGAAAAAATAGTCAGATTTGCTCATTGCTATGAACCCTCTGTCCTAAATCAAAATTTCATCTACAGCACTGTCACTCTATGGAGAGATGTATAAGTTAGAGTGTGCCCAGCACCTGTTCCAGGCATTGCATGAACATATGGTGTTGTTATATCCTTGTCACAAACAATCTTCTACTTCATATTGTGAACTGGCCCGTGGCAGAAAACTGAAATGGTGGGAATTAAATGGTTGGATGCACTGAAGACAAAGGAAGAACCAGAGTAAAGGATCTTAAAGTGGACAGAGAAGAGTTAAATCCCTGTGAGGATTTCCCCAGGTGGTAAATACTGAAACCTCATGTTTGAAATTACATCTTGCTGTGGTAGCTCCAAAGAAATGGAACCAGATGTGCTCATCATTATCCATCAGGCCACCATGGCAAGCTAATTTTGCCAAATAGCCCAAATATACACAAAAGTGTAATGACCTTTAATTCCTAACAGCTTCAGCAGATCTTATTAAAAGCAGTGGTGGGCTCTCAGGGATCAGAAACTACTGGTTTCAGCTTTCAAATGGGCTGTGTGAGGATGCTAACCCCAATGACATTACAATATAAGATGTCTTATGAGGAAAAAAAGTATTATAAATAGCACTAATTAAAACATGGAAGAAGAAGATGAACTCGTGAAAGAAGTAAGGAAAGTTTCTTAGCAATCATTTTTGCTTTCTGCAGTCTGAGAAAAAAATAAAGAAAGGAGATTATTTCTGTTCTTAAACACATAGATCTGATGGATGATAGAACAATATAGGAATTCAGATAGTGGGATAATGGGAAAGGAATTAGGTTTTATGGTCACCCATAAAAGTTGCAGTGGCAGTAAAGTGTAAGTGTACATGTTACGAGCATTTTTACTTAGGTTTGCTAAATCATTTCTACTTCTCATGGTAGTTGGAAAGATTGAGAAATGTGGACTATCTTTTTATTGGTCTTTGAAATCTCATCAAAATATCAATCTTCAATACAAAGAACTGTTGAACTACATTCTTTCCTCAGTGAAGTTATTGCTGCTTTCACATCAGCAAAATTCATTACTCCTAGTAAGTCAGAAACTATCTAAATTTTCTGCAAGGAGAAAGAATTTCAATTTGGGATCATCTAATTTTATTGCATCACAACCAATGACCTATTATAAGACACTTATGAAATTTCCCAAGTTAAATGTCATTAGCAATATCTATGGTTTGACCAACAAATTGAGCTGTTTCATTTCTAACCTAATATCTTATTTTTTCCACTTTCACTGAGTGGCCATTGTTTTAACTGTTCTGCATATTCAGCTGAAGAAATAACACAGATGTACACCAGTCAGCTACAGTGAGGTTAACATACCATGGAACATAACCATGCATATACTTCACTGCACTATGACATTTCTAAGGGTACAGAAGGAGGTTGTTTTTGAAATTATATGAAGTGAACATATGTAATGTTTTACTATGTCAGGTTGCAGGCCAAATCCTCAAAGCCTATAGATGACAGCATACACCCATAAGAAATGGAACAGATTTTATCAAATACTTTCAAAGGACAGACTCAAACTGAAAAGTGGCTTCTTGAAAAAAAGTTATCTTAAAAGCTGCCATGGCTGGGAAATAAGCCAAGGAATCTCTGTTTCTACAATACTTGTGCTGATGCCAGTGATAAATATTTGTGCAGTCATTTTCCCTCCTGCTTGAAGTATCTGAGTGCTTGCTTGAGAGTCTGAAAAGACTACAGATAATTTCATCTTCCAGTGAACAAACTCAAAATCAAATTATAGAGGTTACTACTAGAGTATGAAAATTCAGAAAATAGATATCTGAACTCATAAATTAAAATAGATACCTTAGACACAGATAATGGAGAAAACAGAGAATTCTCATATGAAGAGATATGAGAAAACATAGAGAATTCTCAAATGTGCAAGTTACTGTGTGAGATTTTATGGGATTTATAATATAGAAGGTTAGAGCTGCTGGTCATAGTGGTTTTTTGGCCTCAGAAAAGGAACTGTGGTTATTCCATATGATCTGAGACACAAAAAGATGAACTCAGAGTCAACTAGTAAAGAGCTCTCAGGGAATTCTGGATTGACCCCAACATTAGATTTAAAGCCAAGGAGCAGTCTCATTAGAGAACCTTAAAAATTCTGACTATGAGATTATTTTTGCTTAAGGATTCTTCCTATCTCATTCACTTTATTGCAGAAGTCCAGGAGATTAATCAACACAGCAAGAAACATATATATATATATATGTTTGTGTGTGTGTGTGTATGTATGCACTGTAAATATGAATATCTAACAAACTAAAAAATCATATGGAAGCATCATCTTCATTTTCTTTATTGATACATCTGTGAAAAAAACTACACTCTAATTCTGGCTAAAAGATTGAATGTCAGGATTTTATCAATGCTGTTAAGCCTCATTAGGTTCTCAGGCTTCTAAAATGTGTGGTGCATGGTGCACAGGAGAATATGGTCAGCACTTCTGTATTAGAAGTTGGAGTTGTGGATATGTCCATTCAGCAAATACTTGCAGCAGAAAAACAAACAAATTCATCAACATAAAGGTCTGATTGCAATCCTGTTTGTCTTGATTCTGCACAAGGAGAGATTTTTAGGCAGCACCTTCTTGTATTAGGAAAAGACTAGAGTTTTTCTTCTTCAGGTCCATTACATGAAATGCTTTCACTGTGTCATCAATTAAAAGCAGAAGGAAACAAAATCAGAGTTCTTGATTTCAGCAACTGTCTGCAAAATTACTAACCAAAGTTTCTTAGCTTCTTGAAACCACCAGACTTTCAGTTTAGTCTGAACTGTCTTGTAGCAGGATCACTCAAATTTGTATCTCCCCCTAATTATTAAGTATTCTTAACAAAATAACTGATAGTAAAGTAAACCCTCTTTTAATAAGGTTGCTAGTGAAGTTGCTTTCATCTGCATTGAAAAACATTATGCTTTTTGCCTCTCTGTAGGGTTCAACAAAAAACAGGAATATTTGGTGAACTACTGATCAGAGGAAACACCATGGCAAATGAATCTCATGTGCTTGAAGTTTTAATTTACCATCCTTAAATGTGTTTGGGATGAAGAAAAGAGCATCAGAAGAGCTAATCATAAAACTTAATGCATCAAGGTAAGCACACCACACAAGCTGTGTACCTCACTGAGGGAAAAATAGAGATGTCTGCACAAGTAGAAGATATGGAGAGAAAATGTAAGATTGAGGTCAGGTTTCTTTTGCACCAGCTTTCAAGGAACACTTCACAGTCTTGTCTTTGTCCCTCAGCTCTAATACTGACTGCAAGGATGGACAAATGATATTGCAAAGCACAAGATGCTATACAAGAATCTTGGATGGAAGTGAACTGCTTACTTAGCCTTTCAAAGTCATGCTTTCTTTTATATATTTCACAGATAGCTACCTGGAAAGCTATCAGATTAATGAACAAAGCAAAAAAACCCAAGAAACTACCATCTTGTACATTCAATGATAAATAAACTATACATGAGACAATAAAGACTTCTGTTTTCCTCCATCTTATGGACCAGCATTGGTTTAAAACCTTGAGATTTTTTGCTGACAGTGACTGGCAGTGACAGGCAGTTTCCCACCAATCCCTTCTTGCCCTTCATCTGGGCAGGCCAGTTGTTCCCTCAAGCTCACATGGCAGATATTTTGCTACTGTAGGATGGCTGCCAAAACAGAACTTCATCATCGAGTAGCTCTTGCAGAAACTCTGAAAGAATGCTGTGAAATTTGAGCAGAATACTGATAAGGACTAAGAGCTTTTGGAGCATCAGCAAAAAGCTCATCTAAAGCTGAAAAGCCTTGTATTGGTTCTGTCTTATCTCTCTGCCAAATGAAATGTATTGGTACACAAGAAAGACTTCAAAATGTGAAGAAGAGAAAAGCAGAATGCAGATTTCCTTTTTCCTTATGCCTTTTCAGCAATCACTTTCTATAAGTTCAGATCTCTCAGAAAAATGTGCCAAACTCTTGTCCCTATTTGCAAGGAACTGCACAACATAAGCCACTCTAATTTCTAATACAGTGTATGAATGGGCTCTATTCTATTTTCACATAAGAGAACACAAGAAATTAAAGATGCATCTGAAGTCAAATCACAAGAGACATGGGTGTGAAGTAGGATGAAGTTAAAAAAAAAATCTAATCTTGTAACATCTTTGCACATCTGGTCAAAAAATTTTAATAGATTGTTTTGAAAATAGCTTCTCAGATCTTATTACCTACTTGTGCTACTGTATTTTTTTCTGCCACCCAACATACTGACTGACTGGCTAGCTGTTATCAATTTCTGTTGTTCTTTTCTTTTTTTCATCTGTTTAATTTACCACTTGGAAGTAAAATCTGCCTAAACATTTCTCTCCTATTATTTTTATTAGCTGCCTCTGTATAAGATTAACACAGATATGTGCACCATCAGACAAACACATCCATAACTCCAAAAATAAACTATACTGCTAATTGACCTTCTAACAATCTGAAAATCCTGATATCAATTAGCAAACTCCAGTACAGGGAGATACTTCCTGCACTGGAATAATTTGGCCCATTTTTTGTTTTCCCATATTCCTGCAAGCTGGCTGTGCTGGTCTAAGTAGCCACTGCATTTTTTGAGTACATAATAAATACTTATATGGATTCTGATTTTACCTCCTCCTACTGAGCACTGACAGTGATTGTTTAATTGATTAGAATTTCTTCAAAACAGGATTTTCTTGATCTCAAGATCAAGATCTTGATCTCACAGTGCTGCAGCATTTAGTGAATAAGGGTATTGATCAGTCAGGCAATCAGAGTACTGTGATCTTTCTCTCTCTTTCACCCCCCTCAAAAATTTTAAGTGCATGACCACATAAAATGCAAATGCAAGTTTAGTCAGTTTTTGCATATTCACTTCAACCTCTTAATAGGATGTACATTGGAAGGAAAGCTGTTCTGCCAGCACTAGTTCTATTTTCATTAAAAGCTGAAGGAACTAGTCTTCAGAAATGGTTGAAATTCTTAAAAAAGCAATCCTATAATATGTAGAGAATAATAATTTCTATAATTATCAAATATAAGGCACCTGTTGCCACAGAGATACTATACAGCTTCTTGGATATGTTGGGGTTTTTCCTTTTTTTTTAAACTCTGTTTGTTGCCAAAGAATTATTCAGTGAGTTCCTAATATGCAGCACAGTATAAGTAGGCTCCCTCCTGTGTCTGCTCCAATAGTGGCATTTCCTCAGAGTAATAAATATTCTCTATATGGCAATTAGGTTTAGGCATGATTTTAAATGCAAAGTTCACAAGGTTGTCATTAATATTATCTTACATCCTCATTTCCTGTTGTCTTCATAGCTTAACATGTTTACTTTTAAATTAGAACATAATTAGCAAATCATATAGCTCGTTTTTACTGAAAATAGCAGCTTGGTGAAATGCTTCTTATCATCTGGGGCTGACCTTCCCACAGACTGCATATCCTGGAACAGAGTATTGTAATAAGAGAAATCAGTTCTTTTGGATCTGAGCCAAAGACTAATTTAATTTCTCTGGCTGCCCCCCTCCTTTCCAGCTCTTCTCCCCCCTCTCCCCACTAACACTCACATATGTGAGTTGGAGTTAAGAAGTTGCAGTTGGTAAACAAAACAAAGACAAAACTGCTAAGAACTTAATGAAAACATCAGTAAGTCATAGCATCTGGATCTCATCATCCACCTCTGACGTAAGGAAGATGTCCAGATGTTAGCAGAACTGCAGCAGTCGAAATATTTTGTGAGCGAGACTCCTTCCAAGCAATCAGATGCAAAGCAGTTCAGCACTTTCAGCAGTTTTTAGGAATGTTTCAAATATATAGTGGTCTTTTAGATGTGCAGGATGTGCTCAGTGCCGGAAGAATACACAGGAGCTGGGTCTGGGAATTGTGAGCCTCTGCTTTTGCTAAGTGCACATGAATGTTCAAAGAGCTGGAGAAGATGAGGCTCCTCATTGTATGCCATTAGCACTGACTTCTAGCAGAGACACACAGTACTGCTTATCTGGTGGTATCCAGTTTAAGACTAGAGTTTAACAGCATCCACCAATGATGAATTACAAAACTGGGCCTGGAGAGAGCAGACCATAATTTTCATCTTTCTCACTCATTTTTAATCCCCATTTGACAACATGTACAGTATGCAAGCCTTGCATGCTGAAAAGTATAAATGATGAGACTGGTTTCCTAACAGGTGGTTGCCAGGTGTATTGCATTTTTCCTTCCGAGATGCCTGACAGAACAGTGATATTTTTCTCCTTTGGATGCTCATTCTCCACGTGCAGAGTGACACTGTTGCTCAGTTCCTCTTGGACATGATTTTTGGATGGCTCTGGGTGTGCCTTCTTCCTTCTTGACCCATTCTAATAAAGAATCAGTTTGGAGTCCCCAAGAAAATAGTGAAATTATTTCTAAGGATTCCTAATTGCTGAAGTGTCCAGAAACTGCATCCTTCTGCATATCCCTAAAATCTCAAGTAGGACAGGACATGGGATTGCTGGTTGACTGCTGCAGTCCTAGAATAGGCTAAATTGACTGCAGAAAAAAACAGAGCACTGAAAAAAGAGTGTATTTCAATAATCCTCTCCAGCTGTTGTAATTTGAATGCAGGAGGATTTTGTAGCAACCCCTTTTACAATATGCTTAGTATACTGTATTCTTCTTACTGCAAACTTGGACTAAACAGTGCCATTGTTGTTGTCTGACTGCAGAAATGATGGAGGAGCTCCATGAGATAAATGTTTAAAATTTCACTAATGGAGGAAAATGGGAAAGTCATATATATAACTTTCCAATTGTCAGTCTCCCAACAGTGCAATTTAGCTCTATTGTATGAAAATATCTATTACAAATAAACAAGGTGACAGAGTATGCATGTGTTCTCTTCCCTTTGAGAGCTCCAACCTCTTTTGGTATTAGACTTCAAATTAGGAGCAGGAGAGGGCTGGAAACAAGACATTCCAGTAGTTGAAAATAAAATCCAGTTTCACACTACAAGCCATTACAATCTTGCTGGCACTTCTCTACATTTTCATACGGACAATAAGAAATTAAGAAACAGAATATGGAATAAGAACCTAATGATGAATTTAATTCCCAATGCCATTTCGAGTGAGTTTTTTGACTGAAGGACTTTGCATTGAATGAATTACAGTCATTCCATGATAAAAACTCCAGTGCTAAAAAAGGCATACAATACTTTAGATATCTTATTGGAATTTAGTGTGGCAATATTTACAAAAATTAGACAAGCATATGCTATTTATGAAATGTATTATTTCTCGTTGCATTTGATATCTGAATTTGAAAGATGTGAAGAGTAATAAACTACAGGAATGAAACCAATGTTTGCTCAAAAAACATGCTCAGGCTATAAGCTTGCTTAGTAAATATACAGATAACAGCAAAGCACTTTCAAAGGGAGGAAAATGTACGTGCTAATGATATTTAACCATTCAACCAAAAATAATTATTCATATGTTTTGCACTGGATGTGATACACTTGCTTTATTATAAATACAGCTTCTTTAGTTATCAGATCAATGTTATTTACTGTTTTCCTGTTTCATTTTCATAAATTATGGTCTGTTTATAAATATGTATCAAATCAATAGCTGATCATGCTCTACATAATGGTAGGTGGCTATGCTTAGTATTTATAATACTAAGTAGCTGAGTAAAGCACCAAACCAGTAAGAGGTTGTCTCCAGATTGGGGACCAGTAATTTCCTAAAAATTCTGATAGAGAAAAACAGTGATATATCTGAAGCTATATATCAAGTGGTCTTGGGTTCTGCAACATGTCCATTTTCTAAGATCTTATTTCACCTACACACACTGTAAATCTTTCTCCAATCTCAGAACAAAGCAAACACTTCAAGAAGTAATTTCTCTTCTGCATGAACATAAATTTTGGGGACAGTTGAAATGTGGTGCAAAATTCTTCAGTTTAACTTGGGGCTTAAATAAATTTGAGAGGATAAAAGTTCATTTCTTTCCTTCCTTTACTTGCTATAGACAGCTACAGACATGCTTTGAAGTGTAAGCATTATCTTGGAAATGTTTAAGAATTATTAGATATATATTTATACTCACAGACTTCACAATCTGTACATGGATATGTTTTAAGGCATTGGCAATGAGAGGAGGATATAAGAGAAAACAGCAATTATAAACCCATTGGAAATACAGGGATGTTGATAATGAGAACAAATTAAGCATCAACAAGAACAGAGAGTATGTAGCAGATGCACATAGTGTTCCCTGACATGTCCTGCAAATTGATAATGGCCAGTAGAAAGAAAAACTTAAATAATGATATAATTCATCATAAATTAAAGAATAAAAGGTCTACCCAAAGGGTCCTGCAAAAAAACCCATTTCATTAGAAGACTCAAAAATAACCCAGCCTGTACTAAAACCGTGAAAACAAGATGAAAGTTGACTGATCGTCCTTAAAAGTAATCTAAATGGAAATTAATTGTTTGATGGGATTACTTTTTTACCAACCTCAGAGTTCTCTCTCTGGCTATATCTTTAGCAATAACTTACAAGGACATATATAATTTTTCTGGATGATCCAAGTAGTAGCAAAATAGGCATAATGAGAATTGGTCTGAAACAGATCCTAGAAATTGAGTAATTTCACTTTTTTGGCAATGAGCAGAAAACAAAACCAAGAAAAACCATGATGGCAAAAGCCCACTTAAGTAGGGTAAAAGGGACAAATTAAATTTATTCCTCGGGTAAATACAATATTGATAAATTTTAATGAACTTTAAATTAAAAAAAAAAGACAATTGAATATGAGAAATGGCAAGTAGATAAATAAACAATATAATTTCAACTAGAATAGCTGAAAGTTTATTTTTAAAATACCAAATAAGAAATTTTTTACTTCGGACTTTCAATGCCTAAGCTACTGCAGCAAAACTGTCAGTAATTCATCAACCTTGGACTACCTACACTTTTTTTTCTTTGTCTATAGCACCAGAATTTCAGAAGACAACATAACTTTTGCACCATGAAAAAGCAACCTAAATTTAAAAGAGAGGCACATTAGTAGTCAGTTGTACTCAGTGTCTGATCACCCCTTCCAAAAAGTGCTGGTGAAAATGAAAAAGGCAGGATCTTCAGGCATGTTGAATGGGGCACATAATGGCTGTACATTATGTGTAAAATCTGTGCAATGCAGATAAATGCTACTTTGGGTGATGTAAAATTCAGACAACAGTGAAAGCACTAGGAGAAATCTGTCTAAAATATTTTGAGGGTGTGTGCATTTGAGATCTGAGAATGATGCTTCCTGTTCTGTGAAAGTTCATTCTGTGCTGCTGTCCTTCTTGTGCTTGAATCCTGATCTCTTTGGGAGGTCTGTCCACTGAAGAAGCCAGAATACTCTTCTCTTCCCAGCTGAGGATTTGGTCTGGCATTAGTAAAGGGGATTAACTGGGAACTCCAAAGAAATACATCTATTTCTTGTGAATGCAGTAACAGGAAAAGTTACAATTTTCATATTGGCTATTTAGAGGCTGTGTCAACTCAAGTCTTCTTCTCTCCTTAGTCCTTATTTTTTTCTGATCTCTCCATTACCTGTTTCCCCATTTTTTTTCTCACTTTTAGTGGCATTTTAGATGTCCCAGAAACTGAAAATATTTAATGGTTTACCTAGTGAATGATTTTCCACATTTTAAGATCACCAGAAATCACTATATACACTTCTAGATGTTCTTTTTCTACATAAATCAAGAAGGACACAAAAAGACAGTGGAAAACCATGACTTGTGCTATGATGTGACTATGACGAGCTGCAGCTCACAGCTCCTCAGGATAGATATTTTATAAATATATACCATATTTATATGCTTTACCAAATTTATGCAACAGTAACAACAGACCATACTATGGTATCATAACATACCATATTTATATGAGTGTGCTCCACCCCAGCTGGCTGAGTCACAAGGACAGGCAGGAACTCAGGCCTGGTGTAGGGTTTGAAAGGAACATGAGAATGCTGCTCTGCAGTGCCCAACACAGGAGAGCACACAGAGGTGACCTGAGAGGGCAGTTCACATTCTTTTACATTCTTTTACTGCATTCACTCAAAATCAAAGTGTTTTTAGCCACAGTCATTTAATCCCATACAATTTTAACAGCTTCTCAAATATTTTTGGTACCTTTTGTACAGGACTATTCTCCCTTTCTATTGTGTCATAAGACTACATGATCATAGAATCCTAAAATGATAAAGTGGTTCAGGCTGGAAGGGACCTTAAAGATGACCTAGTTCCAACCCCCTGCCATGGGCAGGGACCCCTTCCTTAGACCACGCTGCTCAAAGCCCCCTCCAGCCCTGTCTCAAGCACCTCCAGGGACAGGGAGTACACAGCCTCTCTGGGTGACCTGTGCAATACCTCACTACCCTTATAGTACAGAATTTCTTGCTAACATCTAGTGTAAACCTACTGTCTTTCAGCTTGAGCCCATTACCCCTTGTCCTTTCCCTACATGCCCTTGTGAAAAGTTCCTCTCCAGCTTTCTTGTAAGCCCCTTTTAGATACCAGAAAGCCTTCCCAAAGTCTTCTCTTCTCCAGCCATTCTTATTTAATGTAAAAAACGTTTTCCATGATACATTTCCTACTTTGGAAATAGATAGTTTGATGATTATATCAAATTGCACTTCATGAGGTGCTATTTCTTTGTGCAGGCTAGAAGGATTTTTTGAAGGCAAAACATTTACTTTGTCTTTAATATGCCATGAAGGATGCATATTTCAGATTTTCTTCTTTCTTTTGCAGATAATGTTTTTTTAAAGGCGTGCCCTGATAACACAAATTGCTGATCTAAGAGGATTTCTTCTTTCAGTGTCATGACCCTTCTTGACCATTTTCAGGTAGTCAGCAATTTAAACTGCTGATATCCCAGAGAACAAACAGAACAGCAACATAACTTGCTGTTTTGTTTGTCTTCCTGAATCTCTGTTAATCATGAAGTATTTTCTGGAATACACCCTGATACCTACTCCAACTACATGTTGTACTTCTTATTGGGGGTTTACCCTGACAATTTTTAGATTTTCTGACTGACAGCAGTCCAAATACACTACTGGACTGACAAGACTACATCACCAGCACAGCCTGGAGAATGGAACTGTCACTGTTTTTAAGGGTCCTCTAACATCTAAGCCTTGTATTGATAAAAACTGAGATGGCTCATAACCAGCTGCCAAGTAGAACGAAAACATGCCGACCCTTATCAGTGCAGCTAAAGGGTCTAAAGGGTTCACGTTCACTCCCTGTTTCTAGGAATGTGACACAGTCTCCAGAAATATAATTAGCAGTTGTTTAGCCTCCAAATATTTGATAGTCGTATGCAAGGTTAAATATATACATTTATCAAGTTCTCTTTGTATCCTGATAAAATCTGCATACTTTCATATGTAGGTCACATTCTGAAGGTATAAATTACATATCATTATGTGCTTTCCTATGTCAGCTGATGAGAGGGAAACAATTTTATAGAAGACAGTTGGTAGCAGTTGTTGTACGTGGACACAGGCCAGAGGTACTCGGAATCTGTTGATGCAAATGCCATTCTGAACTCAATGATAAATTAAAAAGCTTACTTCAAAGCATTCATATAAACATTTCCAGCAGGTAGAATGGCAACGAATGTCAGGGTAAACAAATGTCCAGCTGACCAGGCAACACGCAGATTAAACAAAGGCTGACTTGGCCCCACTGGCTTCCCTTTTATAGATTTGTGTAACATCCATGCCTTTTCACTCAGAATTTCTTTCTTCTCAGTGCTTCTTCCAGTGGAGTTTCAGCAATGTCCTGAGCATCAAGACCTGTGTTGTGACTGCTGCTCCATGTCCTGAAGTGGTTAAGGCTACCAAAGAATCCCAGTTTTGTAACACACGTTTGAGAGATGAAGTGGACTGTCTGCCCAGTTCTGTTTGCTGTGAAGAGGGGTTAGTGTCCTATGCTCTTATGACACTGCCATATTTGTGACCACCTACGGAACACTAAAGTAAATATGGTGCCCCCATCTCTTGTGACCATGAGTTTTTACTGTAAAACAGTGTAAAGCTGAGTTCCTCTGCCTAGGAAACCCACTTTCCTTTGCCACCTATGGGAATAGGCACAAAATTAATCCAGTCACTTATACAAGTGGGCAGAACAAGGTTTTTATGAATAGGTCAATTCAGAGCAGCTTTTTGCCCCTGTGTTTCTTTATAAATAATGGCCCCTCACTGCCTGATTATCCAATGTAGTCAGTTTTGGAACCAATACTCAACCAAATGTCTGCCATGCACTTAGCTACCCTTAATTCTCCAAAACGTAAATGCAGGAGAGTGATGTAAAAGTTCAGTTTACATTAGCAAGTCATAAAGTCTGCCTCTTGGTCATCTCATCCTTGATGTTATCATTATTCACATTTCTCCTCCCTCCTTCCCCCACTCTGGAATAAACCACCCCCACTGTAAGTATACAAACAAACCAAAATGATCCCTCTGGCAGTCACACCCATTGTGCATTTCTGCTGTCTTTTTTAAAAACCTTTAAATGCTGCAAAATAGAAGTAGCAACCCCAGCAGGGTGAATGAGAAGCATTCATCTAACAGACAATAATAGGAGAGAGAAATAAAGTGAGTTAAATTATCTTCTTCTCCAGCCCCCTATTATGGTCTGCCCGGAGTTTTTGAATATTTGCAAGTCAAAATAGAAATTTGGACTGAAGCTATATAGATGGCTGGTAATTTATATCTCAGAAGCCTAGCTCTGGCACACCTGACACTCACTTGGAGCTCACAGCCCTGAAAGCCTTGCCAGAGGAAATACCAGTAATTGCTCAGTGCACAGCCCAGATATTCCGACTGACACACTGCTTGGCCACAAACCGCTTCGTAACGCTGCTCACTGAAGCACATCACAGCGGCGAAGCACACGGTCTGACTGACAGCAAAATAAAATGCTTCAGCACACTTTAGTCTGAGGAGTTTGTGCCATTATGCCAGACCAAAATTCACTGCTGTTTCTCTTTTAAGGAAAATTTGTCTCATCGAGTTAGAGGAGCACACCCAGTTCCACCCCAGGCAAGCACAGATGTAACATGACACACACACAAAAGGCTAGAGAAACACTACATCGATACATATGCAAATGATACCACTAATTGCTGTTACAGACTTTGATCCCTTACGAATTTAAAAAATATCTTTATGCAATGTGCTTCTCACCTGCCAGCCGTCTGTCCCTCGTGTTTTTCCAGATAACATCCAAGGCTCTAGCAGTGGAGTCCCTGATATGGTCACTGAAGGATCTCCTCAGAGGGGCTTTCAGCGGGCGATGCATAATGCAGATCGATCACACATCCAGCTCAGACGGCTGCAGCTTAGCCCCGGGAAAAAGGGCATTCTCTGCCCCGGGGTCTGTTTGGATTTCTCTTTGCCAGGCAGGCAGGTTGTTACTTTATATAATTTGTCATCAGCCTTGTGGAGCTTTTCCTTGAAGAGTCAGGCATTGCAGTTCTCACTGCGGATGCAGGAAAGCTCAGACTGCAGCCAGCCTACTGGAAAGCTGCCAAAATCTTACATCTGGAACAGTTTACAAATGAGCTAACGATACAGTCATTTAGATTTGGGGCTTTATTTGTGGATATCTATAGGATTCTAGCTTCCTGTTTAATCAAATAACTTACCAGGCACATACTTGCATGCTCATTTATTAGGATAATATTTCCTTGCTTAGCTGATATTTCAGGTAATCTTTCATGTTTGGACATGAAAAAGGTAAGAAATAGAAGAGAGATAAAGTAATTTTAAATATCTAGAGGTCAGGGATTTTATTTTGTTACCTTTTTTTTTTTTTTTTTTTTTTTCATTTTACTCTAGTTAAGGCAGAGGATAGGGCCCAATTCAGAGTTCCCTATATTTAGTACTTCATGACAATGCACTAATGAAAGGATGGAAATAAAAAAAATGAGTGAAAAGGGGAGATAATAAAAAAGGAGAGGGAACTAAGCCTCCACAACTTTTCTGAGTGGAAAGACAAGTTCCCATATGAAAAATACTTACAAATGTAACTGAGATTAATAGTCATAGTAAATGAAGCCATTTGACCTTGCTTATTTTGATCTTTTAAATACATTACTGTGTCCTGTGGCTTCCCTGAGGGAGAAAGGAAGAAATAAAAGAGTGCCTGAGACTCTCTTTTCCTTTTTAATATTATGTGGTAAAATGTGAAGAGATGAGAGATGCCAGTTTAAAAACCTAATAAGGAAGGAAAAACTGTCAAATAAAGTTGTCTTCATGCTCATTCTACAGGTAGTCCTTATTTTTTTTACAGCAACTATAGCTATTAATATTAGATGCCATTATTTTCTTTAGAAGTATTATCATTAAAATTGATTTATTAACTTCTCACGAGATTGGAATACAGAGACCAAATTACAGAATTGTGAGTTTTAACCCTTAACAAAGGGATTTTCACTCCCTTTGAATTTCTTCCTAGAACAAGAGAGTTTTTATTTTCATAACATTAGGTGATTGATTTCACATTTTCTTACTGATTGTAATTTTTTTTCTAGTGTCTTCTCAGTTCCCTTAATTTTCACTAGTCCTCATTTCCTTTAAGACAAATCATTATCTCATTCTGACAATGAAAAGAAATTTATGGGATTTGCAATAGTGTAACTGAGGGAATAACTGGCTCACCATCTATTTAATGCAGATCATAATTTCTTCCCATCTAGGCCTTAATTTTTATCTTTATAGGGCATCTGCAAACAGTAATGTCCTGTGTGTGTCTTTGAACAAAACAACAGTGAGTGATCTCTAAAGCTTGCAGTTGCTTTCCTCATTACACCCCTCCTTCTTTCTGAGGCCGGATGGAGAAAGAAAGAGCCAACTCTCTAGAGAAATTCAATATGATAACACACTCTTGCGTGGTTGTGGGGTTTTTTTTTTTTTTTTTTTTTTTTTTTTTTTTGTGTATTTGGGTTTTTTTTGTGTTTTGTTTTTTTTCTTAATCATTACTCTTGCAAAAATTACTGGTAGAGCAAGTGCAATGCTTACACAGGCATAGGCTTACCCAGGCAAATTCTGGCATGATGACCAGAGCACAATATATCTGTTTTGAAACACGTACACTCTGTTCAGATGAGATCTGCTGCTGTTGCTGTATTAGTGAACAGCTCAGAAGAGCATTATTCACTTTTAAATGAAGATGCAGTAAGCAATAACTTAATCAAGACCTGAATTTCTCTATTTTAGAAGGCAACAAGGGCAAAGACAGTCTCAAAAGGGTTTTAACTACCACTGGCTTTGTCTATGTTACCAACAACATAGCCCAGAAAGAATGGATTTGTACAGCAAAATAAATGGTCCCAAAATTTTTACACATCTCAAGGTAGAGTTACTTTGAACTATGTCTACCCACATCTTGTGAACTGAATGAATCCTTGGGATTTCCTGAATGGGTTGGAGATCACTGGCACACTACCAGGGTGCATCTTCTGGCTTAGTTTCATTTGAAAACCATCCAATTTATATGCTCCAAGACTGCTTGGAGATATAAACCAAAGAGTATTACTGGGGGAACCTTTTCAAAATCCTAGTCCAGGCTACAGTGTCAATAAAAACATGCAGACCATTATTCATTTTAGAAGCTAAAACAAGTTTTAAGAATTCAAATATAAAATCAGCAATATACATATATGTCTAATTAGGGTTTGATTCTTTGAGAGTTACTGTGGGTTATATTACACGTGTTGACATAAATATATTTTAAATATTTAAAACAGTTCTTACAACCAGTTCAACAAAATGGTCTGGAAAATGACAAAGGTAAAGGAGGAATAAACTGTAATGAAGCAGAGAAATACAGCTAAAAGTGTTTGTGTGATGCTACAATAAAAATAAATAGGTAATCTAAGTAAGATTGTGTAAAGAATTAAATGCCAGAAAATCTTTAATGGGCCATGGGGAGATAAATAACTAGATATAGATAGGCAAGAAATATGGATAGAAAAAAAAGGACATTAATTTTAGAAAAGTGTAGGCAGAGATATAATGGGGAATGCAGTTAAAAGCAAATGCATATGATCAGCAGAGGAAATCTGAGATGCATGACATCCAATACAGCCACAAAATGAGATAAGAATTTGCCGTGCAATAAGAAATCACATGATTTTTAACAATTTAAAAAATAATGTTAGGAGGTGCTATCAGGGCATTACTGTGCTGCCATCTCCATTCCTGCAATATTTAAAAAATGCCTCTTGTGGTACAATACACTCAGTTTTGGTCTGCACCTCTCAATACCCACAGGGTTCTGAAAAGACATCCACGAGCCCAGTGTACAGCTGGAAGCAGGGCCAGGGTGACAGTGACCAGGTGCTCTGTGCTGGAAAACACCCATGTGTTCAGGGGAAAGCTGCTGAGCTGCCACCACCACTGTGCCATTATTCCTTTGCTGAGAGCCCTACTCTGCATGTCAGGCAAGCTCCTCCCAAATTCCCAGTTGCTACTGCCCAAATGATGTCTACTTATGTGGAGATATTTTCCATTTCAGCTTAGGTTTGCTCCTGCTCCCCTTGCAGGTGTAGCTGTTTTCAGAGACATTACAGCAATCTGAAGTTACTTGCAGATTGTTTGTGTGGAAGAACTTCCTCAATTTCTCTGGTAAACTCATGCTTACAGTGTGAACTGGGAGAGGGGGCCCCTGGTACCAAGTACACACAGTACAGACCTCACCAAGTGAATCTTTGATGTTGATCAACATGAGATTAATTACTAGATTAATTTATTCTTAAAACAAACAGCTAAACTGGAGCACTGTGAATGACATTAAGGGAAAAGGGCTTTAATGCTGAGATTTATGGGTTGGCAAAGAATATACTTTTAAAGAAATTGGCAAAATGTTTTGCTGCTCTATTTGACAATACTAGAAAATCTCCTGGAAACAAGTACCCTTTCTGTAACTGGGAAAATGCACCCTTCCATGTCTTACATTTACAATTCCATTAATATACAGATATTACAGAAAGTGCATGCAAAAATAAGCAAAGTCCTAAACTACCAACCAGTCTCTAGGTAAAATTTATGGTTCAGCTCTATCTTTTGGCTTCACTCTGTCTGGAAACTGAAGAATGACCACTATCAGACACAGGTTTTTGTATTTGAATAATTTTGTATGTGAATAATTTTGGTTCATACAGTCCTAGTGCAGTCAATACTCCAGCTATCTTCCAGAATAATCTCATTTTATTCAGAGTTTTCTGTTTCATGGCTGAGATGAAAAAAAAAAAACAAACCCAAAAAGTAAATTATTAAAAATGGGATGGGTAAATAAAGATGTATGCTGAATCAAAAATAATATGAGGGGACTCTGAAGGAGAGGGCTCTGTTGCTGCCAAGAGGGGATTGCAGCACCTGGTGTTAGGGTGTTAGGTGATAGTACACCCTCAGGAGAGAGACAGCTGCCTGCTCCATGCATGAGGAGCACCATGCATGCCCAGGAAGAGTCTTTGTGTAATTCCAGAAACAAATTTAGAGGGACTAGACCCTGCCTTCCCTGCCCTTACAGTCCTCCCATCAGTTCAGACCAGCTCCACCCCTGGCTCGTCTTTCCTACCCCCAGACCTGGCCTGCCTTGGGACTGCAACCACTGACTTCTCCCACTTCTTCTTTTGGAAATATTTTTAGAAACCTCTTGTTAGCATAAGCAAAGCTGTGCTTCTCCAATCTTCCTTTCAGGGCTGAATCTTCTTCTAAAGTGCTGTTCAACATTCTTAAACACATATTTCTCAAACCAGCCAAGGGCAGGAGACAGAGGCTAATTCCCTATAAACTTACCCTTGCTCATCACTTCCAGCTGGGGGACCAACACTTGCCAAACCTGTTTTCTGTCCTTTAGTGTTCCATCCATACCCTGATCTGCAAATATAATACCAAAGATCCTTTTTGCTCTTTAAGACAAAAACCAGACATAATGCATTGGGTACCAATGGGCAGTTTTTAATTCTGGCAACTAAGTGCAGCTCTCAGGAAATAAACTAACAGTTGTACAAGCCTCACACTCTTCAGCTTGCTCTAAAACACCTCCACTTCCCCTCTGACTCTTCATGAATGTGCAAATCCTTATGTAAATCTCCAGCCCTTCTGTGTGATTCTGGCCCGTTGGGTCAGGAAGGATGTATCTATCCAAAATATGCACAGGCAGTCAGAAATACATAATTTTTTAAACATGATGCCAGTCTGAGCTTTGCTGTGACTTCTCTGCAGACTGCAACAAATGGTGTGGCAAATCCAGAAAATTTTTGCTGAGTGGTTTATGTAGTCTGCCTGACACAAAAGAATAATTCAGAATCAGAATTTTATTTCTGATTTTAAAAGCCTGCTGGGCACATGGCACGTGTCATTGTTTCATATCTCAGGAGATGTCTCCAAGTGCGATCTAGAAGACCAGGCTGGGAAAGAAACACTTTGAATTTTGAATTTTACATGTGCTGCTTTCCAAAAGAAAATCTGGCTCTGCAATATCTGCAGTATCTGAGTAATCTGATATGTATCAGGTTAAAAAGCGGCCACCAATCAGAGCAGACTGGAAAAATTTAGAGAAATTCCTATGGAAAGACAGGGAAATAAAATGTATTCTGTTAAAACATAAAAGTTTCAATAGAAGCTTGACAAATCTGAACAAAATTCTTGGTATGATGAAGCCAATTTTGATTCATTTGGATTTGTTTTTTAAAAAAGGTGTGTGTTTTTCAATTGGGTAAAGTAAAAATATCCAGAAGTTTCACTTAGCATGTAGTATCCTTTTGTGACTGTGCAAATATCTGGGCAATTTATCAGTCCATGGACTCAACCCTATGTGTCCCACCATATTTTGCATACAGAAAAGTGACCATTTGACTCTGTCAACACCCTGGTGTTAACTTTGAACAGCCTAGGGGCTAAATGGGTGCAGTCTGGAGAAGAGCTAGTGGACCATGAGGGAGTAGACCAACAGAGAAAGTCTCCTGAGTCTCCTCCATGATGTCAAGAGTGCACTGCCAGGCACCTCTGCATTCCCCATGGAAGGAGAAGTGTGAAGCCCCAAGGACAATCACTTTCTCTCCAGGTGACCATAATTGCACTGTACACACTGCTTTTGTGAGATGTACATGCTTTTTGCCCTCATGCTGTGGTCCAGAGCTGTATTTTTGAACAAGTGTGTATAATTTAAAGGAAGAAAATGCTCAAAATCCACCCACTCCTGCAGCAGTACATAATGCAAGCTGCATCTGCTGCTTTCATGAACTTTTCCATGTCTAAACCTTGATGCCTTCTTCTGGTGGAACACTGAGAAGCTCTTGCCAAAATATCTACCTTAATTAGCTTTTGTTGTGAGTTAAATACATAATAATGGGTTTATATAAATTGAGTAGTGTAGACTTCTAATATACATCCATGAGTCTCAAATTAAACATGATCTCAAATGAATATTAACAATCTTCATGGTGTGATTATGGCCCTGCTTTGTAAACAGCCCCACAGCTTAATTAGATTTCTGTGCACTTCAAAGTGTAAGCTTATCTGGCTGTTTCTGAACTGCTGTCTCACTATCACTGTGTGCTCCAAGAATAATAAATAAACCAACACTGGAACGCAGAAAGCATTCCTAATCACAGCCATAAATACAAAATAATAATTAACTGAATAACATGAAAGAAGATGTGCTTCCAGTTTCATTTCCACATTTTTAACCTGTTTTTAATGTAACTGACTACAAAATATTTCTATTTAAAAAAGAAACCAAAAACAACCCACAACTTCTGCTCCTGCAGCCATTTTTTTTTCTGAAAAACTGCATATTGAAGAAAAAAAAAGAGACATTAGTGCTTATGACATAGTTTAAAATTCAAATGAGAAAGGAAGTGTTGAAGCTTCATTCTGTTTAGCCATATGTGAGGTACCTGCTTAGAGAAGTTTATGAGAGTATTAATCTACGAGAGTGTCCAAACACTTGCAAATATCTAAACTTGAGCAACAGAACTTTCTTGGTTACAAAATAGTTGATGGCAACAAGCTGTGAATTGAGATTAGCTTTTAGCATTAGCCATGTGTTTCATGTGCTTCACCACAGAAAATAGTATTAAACAGCATTGTTTCTCCTTCCTTCAGTGGCCTGGCAGGCAAATTGTCCATACATAGCTGTTTGTTCACTGAGTAATACATTGCAACTTCACTGCTCCCATCACTGGAATTAGGGCAGGATAAATAAAATTTCATAGAATAAAAGGTATGGAAGAAGGTACTTCTTTCTTTTCAGTGGAAACACGAATTAGGCTGCATGTGAAATTGCAGTAATAGTAAAGTGCAGAATACACCAAAAAATCCCCAAACCCCAAAAACAAACAGCCCAACACTTCCAAAAAATTCCACCAACTCACTATTGCTACTCCCTATTCAAAATCTTCTCTACAATCTTCTTTCATAATTGGAAAGTTTCCTTCCCTCTCCTGTTTGTTTTTTTTTTTTTTTCTTTTTCACTCTCTCTGCCCCTCCTGGTCATACTAAGATGCTGTTTATCCAGTCATACTAAGATGGTAAGTTCCTTCAATTACAGGTCTTCCTCTTCAGACATCTCTCATACAAGATGGCACACTAAGATATCAAAGAAATAAAGCCTTTGAGCTTGTCTGCAGTGACGAACATGACTGTGAATAGAGCAGATTGGATTCAATGAGTTCTGTATAATCTGATGGTGGCAGGCTGGTGTCTGTGTACAGAGCAGGGAGCAGGATGGGAGAGTGAGGAATGTTATGTGAGCTGGACTCATTGAAGTCAGAGGGTGAGCAGGGAGATAATTCAGAGTACAGAGATCATTCTCAACAGAGAGATCAAAGAGCAGCAAGAAATTTTAAATCAAAGAGAAAGTCCAAGTGCTTGCAGGGAAAATGGAAAATGCTTATTCCTGAGAAGATTTAGTGAGATTTAAGAGTCTCATGTAAGTCATCTTCAATTATCATTGCTGTGTGTAATGTGTGTTTTATTAAGTGATGCAGAGGCAGAGTTGTCTTCCTGCCTTCTCATCCCTGCTGCTGCCACTGCAGCACTGTGAAACACAATCTCTGCAGAAGGCTTTTTGCTATGAAGAGAAGCAGGATGTAATAACCTGCAATCCCTGGATTGCTGCTTTGTGGCCCCATTGGTAGAGAGAACAGCAGAAAGAACAGAATTTTCATAGGGAGCAATGACATAGAAAGTAAGATCCAAACTTTTGGATCAAACCTTTAGTAGATTTCAAGATTTCATAATTTAGGCACTGATGGAAAGTTTGTTAATGGTAACTTCTCCTTGTGGCATTTTTGTGCAAATGTTCTTTTACATAGCTAAACTGGAGTTTTATTTTTAAAGCTGTTTAACTTCCTCAGACTCTGGATTTCTGTTTGAGGTACGTGCCATGCTTTAACTCTTTGTCCTGGAGTTGTCTGGGATGTGATTTTGAGGTGCTTTATTTGTGTATTCATATTAAAACCAGTTTTCTTGGGAAATAAATGAGAGGATGAGTTGTTTTCCTGATATTGAGAAATTCTAGCAAATTATCCCTAAATACTTGATAGCGATTTGGTAAGGCAATTTGCTTTTTTGTAGACATACTTAATTTTCATCTTTTTGGAAGCTCATTTGTTGTAGCCATTGGCAAGCCTCTGAGAAATTGTATTTCACAGCAGTTCTGCAGCCTTGGATGTTAGTGACCAACAGCTCAGAAGATGTTTTCTCTCCTGGGTTATGTACAGCCTGGGAAGTATTTGCAATCCCAGCTCCAGGCTGCTGCCAGCCCTGCAAGATGAATGAGAGAACCTGTGTCCCCCAGGCTTTTACTCACCCCACCTTCATTTCACAGAAGGGTGGAAAGGGTTGGTCCCTCATGAAATATTAATGCACAATGAGAAAGTTGTGCTAGGGTCAAGAGGGAGATGGGTACACACTGCTTTGTGGGAGACAAGAACACAGGGAAAGAGGCAAGGGGAGGAGAATGCAAGTGTGTCTGTCATCTACTGTAGTTTTAATTGCATGCTTCCATTTGGGAATGAAAATTCAGCTACTTCATAGCTGAGAACTTTCCTTGAATTCTGCTCTGATGGAACTAAACAAACATAATTTCAATCAACTGGCTTGTCCGCATTGAACAGAGTTTGCTTTTTTTAAGAATTTTTTTAAAGAACATTGCCTAGAATTAGATTACTTTTTGTAAAAAAAAAAAAAAAAAAAAAAGCAAACCCATGATTTTTCCAAGTGTTGCATGAAAATTTGTAGGATAGCTTTCTTCTGGAGTTTTTTATTTGAACTGAAATCTTGCTGACTACAAGTTCTAATGCCTAAACTTTGAAAGATAAAGAATCTAATATTATGCTTCACCATTTGTAAATTTAATGTACCACAGATGCAAGCTGAAGCTTTATGGGGACTTTGTAAAATATAATTATCTAGAAGATTAAGTAATCATCATCTCAACTGAAACAAACATTCTGTTTTCCATAATAAAGTCTTTGTGAATACTGAATGTACATAGCATACCACAGAAACCTAGAAAAGAAATCTAAAACTCTAGCTAAAGTCATTTACTCCATGTAGTCAGCAATACCATTAAATGGGGTTTTAATAAGACATTCTGGTTTGCTGTTCTAGGAACTGGATTTCTCCATATCTTTACTTAATTTATTTCCCAGCTAATCATCCAAAATTGCTTCTGCATGAAATTTGCTGTTCCTGCTGGCCTCTGTTTTCAAGCCATGCCATATCTGCCCTCTGGAGTCCCACTGCAGTGCGTGGAAAATCTTCACCTAGAGTTCAGGCTATGACACTTGTATTTGAAGGCTGGCTATTTTAGTAGTAAATTTTATATTTATTAGTGTATGTTTAGCAAACTGCACACTTCACAGTCTCAAAAGCAAGGTGAAAATGTGAACCTCGTGTTTGTAGGCCTGGCAGCCCCATCTGTGTTTTGCTATATCTGACCTAATATTATTCTATTGTCAAATAATTTTGAAAATAGACATATATGGTGGCGTCCCCATATGAAAATTATCTGCTCTGTTCTTCAGTCTGAACATACTTTTGTCATTTCTTCCTAAAAAGATATCTAGATGTTGGAAAGGGTTGCATAGGAGAACCTAGAATTCTATTTTCCTTCTATAAAATGAAAGTTTTTAAAGACATCATTACAGTAGTGAATTTATGCAGCTCTTAAATAAATAAGAAATATGAGTCTTGTACTCAGTTTCAATGAAAGATATTAATGGCTCTGAAAGAATCCAAATTAGGCCTTGAAAAGATGTATTTAAAATAGCAACTGCAACACATACATGGAAAAACTACTTACAAATCTTGATGTGCACTACAATCAAGTAAGTACAAGTGTTTCTTGAAGTGCTTCATAGCAGAAGGGGGGAGGGAAGCCTGAAAGACCTAGTGAAATATAGAAGTTACTTCATATTTATAAGTAGGTGATGTAGAAATTGGAAAAATGTGATATTTGGAAGAAGGGAATAAAACACTCCCAAAGAAGTTGAGAAAGAAAACAGACAAGAAAACAAGGCTTATACCTGAGATTGATAGGTTAAACTAATATTTTGAAGGCATATTTATTAAAAATAAGGTATTGCAGTAATGGTGAAAGGATAATGTCAAATGTTTGACTGAGAAGTGTGGCAGAACATATGCAATTTTTTCTTTATCATTTCTGAAGTTTTAATAATAATTTTTTATGCATCTATATTATTAAAAATAATTAATATTTACTTTCTTGCTATTTCCATGAAGAACAACCAGACATACTCTGGCACAAATGAATTGCTTCTCAAATGTAGTTTTAGTCTCTCCATACCTCAAAGTCATCAACAAGTTTTGAAGGAATTCAGATAACAGCAAAAAAAATTATTAAGGGGCTAGACAGTTTGATTTATAAGTAAAAGATGAAAACCTCTTCTGCTCAGCCAAATGACAGCTAATAATGCAAGGGAAGAGTAATGATAAAAGCCAAAAAGTATTTAAAGCATGAGCACATCAAGGGAGGTGTGGACATGTTTTAAGGTGGTACAAGGTTTCAAAACACTGACTTGGTGTTGGAGAAAGTATTGTGTTTGTGTATGTTTTTCATCCAAACTAAAGCTAATTAATCTGTGGAGCTTATGTACAGACAAAAAAAATATGTGTCTACAAGGGAAAAATCCCTGTGCAAATGCAAGACAGAATGATGCATCTATCAGCTATAATGCAAGTCCTCAATGCAGTATATATTTCAACACTGGAGTTAGAAAGATCAAAATTGAAAAAAAAAAGATTAAATATGAAAAATGAGCGGAATATAATATTAGAGGAAGCCTATATCAGTACCATAGTGCATAATTTCTTTAGAAAGAACCTCTCCTGAAAGTAGGTTTGCTTTGTTCAGAAAGTTTTGTAGTTCCTTGATAACCTGCTACCCCTTCCCTGTGAAAAAGAACCTGCTATTCAGACATATAAAAGTTATCATATCAAAACTTCACTTATAACTGAAAGTTTAATTAAAACATCATTGGATTTTCTTTTTCATGGTTTAAATCATCTCAGCCCTGTTTGCTGATACTGGCAACTTTCTGAAGGCATATAGAATAAACGTGTCTTTAGGAGATGTTTGAAAAATATCCAGGAGATTTTTTTGAATGTCATTGGTAACACTTTATGCATGAGGACAAAATAAGGAGAAATATGAAGTGATGGCATGTTTAGATGTCAAAACTTAGATGTTACAAAATTTTTTCAATTCAAACTTACTACCTTTTAGTCCAGTACTAGAAAAATTGCATATGGAAGTATCAAATATTTCTTTACATTCAATGAAAACTTCCACAATAAGTTATAGCAGAATATGTACAACATTGTACAACAAGCAAGTACACCCTTCTACTCTTGATATACTTTTCCTAAAAGACTGATTATAGGCTGTTTAAAATTTGAAGTGAGCAGCTGTCAGTGAACTGATAAATATATATTGAGCATTGATAACTCCCTATAAAAGTCAGGAATAAAACAAATATATTTCAAAGACTTATATCTACATTGTGCATCAAAACGCATAAAAAAAAAACAAAGGGGCAACTAAAATCAAGGTTTTAATATTAGTCCTTCAAAATTAGACTTTGAAAAGCTCTGTCCTTATCAAGTCATGACAGCTCTGAATTTTAATTAATAGGATTAGATTCAGTTACTAATTAACCTCATTTCAACCTAATTAACCTAGTTATTTGATGCTAAAAACCTCATCCTCTATGTAAGAACTGTAAGATTTCACTATCTGAACAAACAAATTACTAAAAAATAAATTATAGCACCTAAGATTACTAATAATTTATAATTTAAAATACACTTCATGAAAGTTCTTAAGTACATCCTTGAAAGATACTGAAAATTCTTTCAGGTCAAAGATAAATTAGATTTCAGATTTTAGCCTTCAAAATTTAAACACCTTTTATAGTCTTCATCTAGAGGAATGATGCCATTTTTAAAGCTTACCATGCCTTGGAGATGAGAAGCCTGCAGAAAAAGTGTTTTCACTCTTATTACAACTGAAGACCTTCATATGTACATTGCCCATCTGTGCCCATGCACTTTGTACAATGCTTTCAGTGAAGTACTATGACCATCAACCAGAACATGGCTAGTATATGGGTATCATAGCTACCTGTGATGTATTAAACATGTATAGCACACCAAAATCCACTGCATATTTCCATCCTCAGTAAAGTTTTTCTAAGAGGCAATAGGAAGTAAATAATAATATATCCAAATGATGTCTTTTCCATTTGACCCAGGAAGCCTAGATTGTATCAATGTTTTAAAACATTGTAATTTCTTCTATAAATGCCTTGCTCACTTGTCAGATCCAGCTTTGTGCTAGTTGCAAAACTTCGTAATCTGTCAAAGGTTAATGTTTCCATACCCTTTTATGGAAAAATGGATTTAACCACATTGTTGTGCATAGTTTGTAAAGACATGAATGAATCTGTGGAACTCAGAAAATGTCATGCAAACCTTTGCAGTTACTGTATTTATTTTATCAATGACAACCCCATGAAAGGGGCTCTCAGAAAAATAAGGGGAGACTAGCTGTTAACTCCTAAACATCAACCAAGCAATGAAGCTCAAAAAAGGGCAGGTAACTGTGGGCTTGAAGCTTGAAACAAAGAACTGAACTGTGCATTAACAGCACAGAACACGCTGACCTTAGGTCCACTCTGCTCCTCCTTGCCTGAGAACCAATGTGCTGGATTCCTGTTGGGCAAAAATGCTGACTTATTCTGAAACAGTGTCTAGTGTTACTGTAAACACACACTGCTTTCACAGTTCCAGCAGAGCACTCTCTGCACCAAGGTTACATGATCTTTATATGCCTGAGAGGAAATAAAAGATGTTGATGGTGGGGACCTCTGTTAGGAATGGCAGCCCTTAGCAAGAAGAGAAAGGACTGAAGCATGGTAACCTATCAACAGTAAAGGCATGGTTTGATTGTGAATGGGTGACATAACTTTGGAAATGCTAAAGGATTGACAGAAAAATCAGTTCAGCTGGAACAGATTAGGGGGCCAATGCAATGGGCACTGTAAAGGCTGGAGAGTCACAAAAGGCAGTGAACAGGGGCAAGGCACATGTACCAGGAATCCAGATGAGGCTGTCTGTGCAGCTCATATACACCAGCACAGCAAACACAAGTGGAGAGTTTAGTCTGAAAAACACTGTCTGTAGCAGTCTCAAATTTCTGAAGGAGCTCCATAGCTTCTATTAAATAACAGAGGCTGTTGTAATATCATCTGAATGGCTGTGTAGACACATAGTCCTAATTCTTGGTCAGTTAGAATTGCATATCTTAGTATTTAAATGCATCTTCTATACCTAATTCTGTATGTCTCTCTAAGTTTTGTGCAGCCTCTTTAAGGCACTTATTTCCCAATACACTTGCAGCAAAAGGCTGCTGGAAGAAATATTTCATTCTTCAAAGTCTTTTTACCTGTGTCCTTTATTGCACCAAACTGTCCTCTCATATGGTACTGGGGCAACTGTCTGCACAGTTTGCTGAAAACCAGCTAATTCAAACAGCATAGGGTAAAAAATAGATGTAATATGAACCATTGCAATGATCCAGTTTCCTGCAAATGGTTGAATTCCTGAACTTAGAAGGCAGTGAAATAATTTTGGGGATGCAACACAGTGACTCACTTTCAAAACAAAGCTCTCTTTTAGGCAGGTACAACTTTCCATCTATTTGTGCTAAGGTGAATCACAGTCTGGCCCACTGAATACATGAAGAAGGATATATGTATTTTGCAAACATAGCAGATTCATGCATAATGAAACCCAGGAATTACTGCTTGAACTGTAAACCAGACTATAAATTCCCTTTAAAAACTGGCAACATGCATTTGAACACAAATCCACATTAGATGTAGCTAAACAATTAGTACAACTTTTGGGATTCACAGGCCTATCTCAACATTTCAGGTAGATAGACTTCCATATACAGCTGATTGCTGTAACACCAAGAGGTGAAAAATGAACTACAGACACTGCAAGAATGTGGAGAAAAGTATTCAACCTCCCCTGAAGAACTTCATGTTCTCCAGTTGATAAGTTGTTCCATATGAAATATGAGATAATTAAGCATGCTCACCTGGTTGCATGTTGAATGAACACTCTAAAAGAGCCATGAAAAAATGCATACAGGAAGGGTAGATAAAGGATATAAGAAGACATACATTTTATGTGAATCAGTAGACTCTCTTGGCTGCTCTATTGCTGACAGAGGAATGTGCTTGTGAGCCTTTGTAGGTGCTACTGAATGAGGAAGTTTAATTCCAGGCTCTGGTTCAGACTCAAGTATGCTTTCTGGTTGGTTCTTGCTGGATAGAGAGTTTATGACAAATAGCCCCAGGGGAACTAGATTGCTTTCCTAGCTATGAGGAAAAGGCTTGAAGGAGTGGAAACTTATCAAAGAGAAGTATGAATGAAATGAATTGTTGAATAGGTGTCAAGAAAACTTTAGCAGTAGATAGTAGAGACAAGCTCAGTTTGACAGTTTATCATAGACTGAGTCATTGCTTTCTGATGATTGCACTAGTGAATTTGAAAATGCTCTGAAAAATGAGCTGGAATTGCTCCCCCATTCAAGTGACACAACATGACATACAGTAAGATCCTAAGCTATTCAAGATCACTGGAGTTAAGCCAGAAGTATATATCACAAAAGTAAGGAAAGTGATTCAAGGAAAAAATGCTGGGTTTGTTATTTTTGTTTCTGTGTAAGCTAACTAAAAAGAATCTTATTTAAAAATACCTGACACCCTATGCAAAACTGGTTTGTTCATTTAAAAATTTTAGCTATCCTAGAAGGATTAACTGTCCCTTAGAATGAAGATGTGAGTTCACAGTCAGAGGTCTGGAAAGCTAGTTTGGAACCAGAGGCTGGAAGCAGCACAGCACCTCCTTGGGAAAATCCATCAGGAGATGTTTGGGGCAAGGCAATGAAGACAGAAGGGCTTGGACAGGAGCATAAAATTGAAGGGCCTGTGGGCTGGAGTCCATCTCAGTCCTGATTGTTGAAAGTGGGAACAAAGTCCCTATTCTTTATTGACTTAATTTGGGTGTTAAATCCAAAAAGTCCCAAAATATCTAGAATAAATTAGAAAGGTGCATGGGAAATGTAATCGAGTCTCAATTAAAATCAATCAGTGACCTACAAGGCCTAAGCTACAGAGTAGTGTGTGTCCTTTCAGGGTTAGATGTGTAAGGATTTACTGATTTTGGACTGCAAGTTAGACACTGTGTTTCTCTCAGATCCAGAGCAGACTAAGTAGGAAAGAAAAATTGCTGCATTGCCCTTTCAAAATCAATTAAGGATAACCAGATATTACAGAAATGTTTAATCATAATGGTATTTTCTAACATCACTGAAGAGCAGAAATATTCTTCTTTGATTTTCTTACCATAATCTATTTGGATACTCTTCAGGAGTAAGCCTTAATTTAAATTTTGGCAGCTCTTAAATTTCAGTTTGGTGATTAGAGATCCTCTGAAATTATTTTATCCCTCAGTTACAGTTATATAGGGTCAGCTCATGGTCTCTGTTAACATAGGGGTATTTCTAATGTCTGGGAATATGAATTAGCTTTTTCTTTCTTTCTATTGCTCCAAAATATTTACTGTTTACAGTATGAACCAGAGAACACAGAACATTTTTCTTGTTTCTTTGAGGACTTTTCTATGAATGGGTGAGTGTCTAATTGCTGCAGGCTCAGGAAAGTAAAATGCTTTTGAGCTACTTGACAGTCACTTGACTGAATCAGTGAAATCTTCTGCTTCTTATCAGTGAGATCTGCTGCTCAAAGATCTATTAGGAATAAAAGCAAATTCCATCCTGACTCCTGCTGTGGGAGGATATTGGTGAGGCAATGCTTACTCAGTGTTGATGGGGTTGGGATGTTAAAAGTGGGATGATTTTCTACTGAATTAACGTGGGGCCCTGTACCTAAGCTTCTTTATCCTCTGTCACACACGTGTAAGGCTTTCTCAAGTTTCATCAATTTGTTGTTAGATTGCTGGTAGAGTGCATTCATGCAGATAACAATTTGCATGCAGGCTATAATTATGGCTACAGTGACTTCCACTTACCCCTTCTAATAACTCAGCTTGGTTTGGGAGTGATAGATGAGTAACAAATGCTAAAAAGGGCTCAACATGACTCTGCCCATTGCACAGATTTGTCTCAGAGGAGGAGGAGTGTGGAGCAGCAATCTTTGATACAAAATCTGCTCTACAGAGGGCATAGTCTGGGATAGCTGCTAATGCCTGCCAGCATTATATATTAGAAGACTATTATATATATATATATATATATATATATATATATATATATATATATATATTCAAATAATTAAAAGGGAAAACTGCAATTATCAGATAAAAAAAATAATTTCCTAAATCTCGTTTGCAGTAAAAGTTCAAAAATAAAAACCTTGAAGACAGTTTGTCAGAAGGAGGAAAAGTGGAGAGAAGAGGTAGGTGAAAGCAGTTGTTCAAATTCTTATGTTGGAATCTCACTGAGGAGTATTTTCCATGCATTACAAGAGACTAAAGATCTTTCCACTGAGAAGAGGATTTGCTCACAAATTCCTATTTGAATCCTCTAAGCAAGGACAAAACATGGAGAATTCTAAGGTAGACAAAGGATGTCAGAATGAATTAATCTCTTTGACCTTTTTGATCAAGATCACTCAATGACAGTAAGTGTGAATCTCCTACCACTGCTGGTTTCAAACACTTCCTGGATCTTCTTATCTTCCAAGCATTTGTGGGTCTTTTCTAAAAAACTACCAGATGACATGGGCCAAAACTAGAGCAGGAAGCATAATAACTAAAGAACTGGGATAACTAAATGTCAGTTCTTGAGTCCTTGTCTTGCTTAATTTACTTTTCAGATTGTGACTGTGTGACTGTAGTCTTGAATCAGGCCCCCTTTAAATCTTAGTGACTGATTACTGGATGTGTGCACTCCAAATTATTTTGTTATTTAGCCTATACCTTCTTCTGAGCAAACCTTTGGGACTCAGCCCACAGCTCCTTTAAGAGAGAAAAAAATCCCAGTTCTGGAAGTACTTTGTTTGTGCTACTTTGTTTCTGTCATAATTATATTCTAAATCTATATCCTGGATTTCTAAATAGAGAGGCAAAGAGTACTTTTAAGCAATTGTGCAGCACTATGCAGGAAACAACCAGAAGTGAATATAGGAGGCAATTATTTTCTAGTTGTCTGCACTGTGTGCATTTGGCCAATGCTTAATTCAGAATTTAAGCAGTGCTGCTTGTGAATGGTTCATGGCAAAGAGGGGATTTTGGTGCTGGAGTGTGTCTAAAATTACTTCTATTTGCTAAAAACAGCTAGAAGTCTACAGTAACAAAAAATTTAATTCTCTGCTGTTTTTGACAATTACAATTCTTGATCTCACTTCAATCTATTAAAATAATTGCCCATACTGCAACATGCTGCAAAGATATATTGTCCTTTTTTTTTTTTTTTCTAAAGTTCTTTATCTTTGAAGATTTATTTTGATTTGTTTAGGGAAACAGTTAAGGAAGCTTAAATAACATATCTCAGGAAATGAAATGATCACTATATCTTTAGGTGAATTGGAATTCTCTTGAAAAAAAAAGGGAGAGGTTTAAGTTAGAGTCATGCGAACTGGTGAACATAGCACCAAAAAGCATGAAACCCCAACACAGATGCCACAAAGATTTTCCAGATGTGGAATTTTTTCTATGGGTCAGTATAGTTAGTTTAACTTACTTGAACTATAATGATTATTTTGAGAAAGAAAAAAAAAAAACATGGCTCATTTCTTATCGCTCAGTCTTTTAATAGAAATAAATGCAATTTACTTTGCTGAAGATTTTTATGTAGATTTGCTTTATGAAAAGACGTCTGTTTCTTATTAATCTTAGCTTGTCTAAGGTGGCATACATTGCCTCTCTGGAAATGCCTTTGAAATGTATTGGAAAAGTTAAAACATGTAGCAATTTCTTACATTGGAAATTTTCTTAGTTAGTTTTCCAATGTCTGTGTCCTCATTAAAGACAAAATGATGCCAAGTTTTGATCACGACTGCAATCTATCTATCTATCTATCTATCTATCTATCTATCTATCTATGTTTAAAGTTTTTAGTATGTTCTTTTTGTTATAGTATGTTCTTTTGTGTTTTTATATTCTTATGAGATATGCTCATATTTTTTCTCCTTGCTATTTATTATGCTGAGGAATTGAACTGACTTACTTTATTCTGATTATTGATTGGTTTTCTACAAATTTTAAGATCCCTTTAGCTTTTGATAGAAAGTTTCCTAACATGTCCTAACATTTCCCAACACATCTTTTGCTGTTGCAGTATAAATTATATAGGATTCTTAATTTGATGATGGATAATTGGTAATATTTCTTGGAGGGGAAACCATGCCTCTTACAAAAGAAAGGAAACACCCATGCAATAAAAGTACATTCAGTGTACATATTAGGACTGAATATTTAGTATACTTTTACTACAAAATACTGGTTTTGACCCATTAAAATTGAACTCACTATTTAGAGGATGCATTGCATTACTAATTTGGCATTCTAGGCAAGTTTTGATTTGTTATATAAAGGATTGTGATTTGGGTAAGTCCTGCAAAACTCATTGGTAAGAACTTTTATTAATTTTATTGAAGAAAGGGTTACACAAATTAATTTGCCTGTTACTAGTTTTTCTAGTCTTTTTTAAAAGCTGTGTACAACTTTAGAATCTCCAGTCCAGTGAGGTGAGCTCATTTCTAGATTGCCTCCCCCTGTTTGCTTTGACTCTGCCATGTCTATTTGATATCCTCTCATTCTTTAACAGGAAGAGACAAGCAATTGCACATAAATGTCTATCAACATGGAGTGATCAAACATGGACAGCTATTGTACTGGGAGACAAAAAAAAGATGAGGTGCAAAAATTAACTGTTGAAAGGAATGGCAGGTATTAAATCTGTGACTGAAAAAGCCTGTACCACTTCCAAGTTAGGAGAAGAAAATCCTACTCTAACTAGTTTGCCAGGAACAGTGTCTTCTACATCACCCATTGCTATTGTGTGATCCTGCAACAGCTCATTGAATGGCTGATAAAAGACATTTTCCCTACAAATGCTGGGCTGGATCCATGGTTCAAAACACAGGGCCAGACTTAAGTCCTAAGGTCTGTATAAATAGCACTAAAGGGGGAAAGACATTTTAGGAAAAGTATATAGCTTTCATTTTCCTGTCACAAATTCACTGACAATAATGAATTTATAACTGATAAACTGAATAACCTAATAACATGCTAAAATTATACCAAACCAGGTATATGAGTTACAAATGTGGAGCAGAGGCTTTTTGAAGGCACACTTGTGCTGACACAAAAAAAGTTATCCTACTCAAAGACTTAGTGTGAGCTAACCACCAAAACAAGGGCTTGGCATTCTCTGAGCATTCTGTAGTTTCATCCCTGTTTTGAGAGCCTCCCATGGTAACTACATGACAAAAATCTTTCTAGTGTATGGATGGGTCATTCTGTAAACAGTATTCCGTGTTAACCAATTGATAGATGAATTCTTGGCTGAATTCTCAGTCTTTCTTCTTCTTCCTTACAATATAAAAACACATTCCAGGATAACACTGTAAATTAGACACCAGCCAGGAGGATGGTGTTGTTTATTCAATTCTTTTCCTTCCCTTTTAACAGATATTTCAACTGTTCTTCTCTTATTTCAAGCCTTTATTTTGATATGTATTAAAATCCATACTTTACTCTTTGCCTTTCAATTCTGCTCATAGGCAGCTACTGAGATATGATATATCTATCTAACACTTTGAAATTGGTTACCAACTATTTCCTCTTCTTTTAGGGCAGTGTACAGCAGCAGGTGAAACTCAATCCAGAATAGACTGGGATTCAAAATAATGACCTACCAAATGAATTAAAGGGAATATTCCCATATTTCACATATTTCACTTTCAGAGAAATCATTTTAGACTGGGATTTAGCATATTTCTACTTCTAAGATTAGTCCACACTCATGTGACTTGAACGATTATCTGCAGCAATAACTCCTTGCAGATGTGTAGCTTAGAGACCATTTGGCAGTTTTTTCTATCAATAAACCTTTTTTCAGTTACTTCTTTATTTGTAATGCTTATAAATTAAGCAACCATTTCAAGTAGTTATCTATTTCTTTCTTCAAATATCATGAATGGGAAATTCACTAACTGAAAATTAACACAGAGGTAGATTGACAGAGGTAATACAGATTGAGGCAAGGGACTGACTTTGCAAATAAGAACTGTATACTGGTACATTTTAAAGACTATGGGCATCTACCACGTTACAAAATCAGCTTTTCATTCAAATGCCATTTCCTGATATGTGCAAAAGCAATCTAATTTTGCAAGACTATTTGGAGAGAAAATTTGAGAAAATGATTAAACTGGATGACTAGATACCACAAGCTATTTAAAATCTTCAGGATGATGAAAAACACTTTTTGTAGTTGATATCTTTCAGTTTTTAGACATTAAAAGGTCTAGTTACTCAGGCTGAACACACTATGGGCAGAAGCCATAATTCTCTCAAACATGACTTGCTATAACAGAAGACATTGAGAGCACAGGTTGACATTGCCATCAAAGAAAAAAACACCCTCAGTCTGAGCCATCTGTGTCACTGCATCCAGCCCTATCGTGCTGCCAAGGATGGTTCTCCATCAGGAAGACACTTTGCCTCCAGGTGTGCCTAATGCAAAGCATGGTTTTGGGTGCTTCTCACCTGAGTTTTCAGCATGTCCTTAGAGAAATGTAAATAATCATGTCACAGAATTACAGAATCACAGGTAAAGAATCATGTCTTTTCATCAAACATCAAAGACCTCTCTTTTCCCTAAAAATTTTTGTATAGCAACTTTTTATTCTAGTAAAGTGAGCATATAAGTACCTCAAATGTACAAGCAACAAAAAACAAGCTCGTGTTCCTGTGATTTGAAACCGAAACCATTTCTTACCCTTCTGTTTTAACAGATGCAAAAAGAGGTTATCTTGTCACACTTAATTTTAAGTACTCTAAACTCTTCATATCAAACATGGTTTAAAATTGTTAAAGTTTTGTTTTTGGTTCATCTTCAACAACTCTGAAACAATTCAGCAGTTCAAGTCTCATTTTCAAATATGAAAATAGGAGCAGAATATATTCCAGATGTTTTTTTTGAATGTTGTCTAGGAACCCAAAGAAGCAAAGAAGAGCATCTTAAGTTTTTCAGAAATGACTAGGTATCATCATAATTTTGTGCCATGTGCAGACTTTACTGACCAAAATAACCTTGAGAAGAAATTGGTGCAAAATTAGCAGGTGTCTCAGAGAGTTTATTTTTCGTCTTCAGGTACCTAAATAATTATTAAAATTTAGTCAAAAGTTAATTTTAAAATTTGGCTGTAGGCACCTCAGCTTTTCAGAAGCTGCCTCTATTTCTGGACACTGAAAAAAAAAAAGATCATCACCTGATTTCCAAATCAACAGTCACATCATTATTTTCAAAACCATGACCTAATGACTGCACGTCAGTATCAATTAGGGCCAAGTGAACTAGCTTATATTTCATTTGAATCAACACATGTCTTTGCCATGAACTCAGTCTGAAGAAAATGAGCCTAGAAATAGCTTGATTAATTGGTTATCACCATTCTCTGTTTTTCTTGTTACAGCCAAAAAAGGAAAGAAAGAACAACTTGATCATGTTTGATTTGATTTAAAAGCTATTTTTGGTCAGGGAACACCTCTTTTAGAATGTTTCTGGTGTCCAGTTCAAAAAGAGATGACAATGAGGCCTGGGTAGTATAAATGCTACCAAGTCACTGTGTAACTTTTACCTATTTTTATACTGAGAAACCACTTGATTAAAATTAATTATATGAAACTAGCCAGAATATACTGAGTTTACAGTTTACAGTCTGTTTGGTGGTATTCTAAGATCTAAATATATTATAATTACTTATAATGTTATAAAAACTGAATTGGCTGAAAGTAACAAATTCGTGGGTCTCCTGCTCTATTTTCTGTTTTGACAACAAAGAGTACGATTTCCACAATATTTTTGTTGGTAAGTTGGGATTTTACAGTGCTTAAGGGTGGATAAATAAATGATAAAAGCTGGCTGGAGAGCAGCTCTGTGGAAAAGGCCCTGGGGTGCTGGCAGCCAGAGAGCAGCGTGAGCCAGCAGCGTGCCCTGGCAGTAAAATGAGCTGGCAGCAGCCTGGGATGGATCAATAAAAACATGGCCTGTGGATGCAGGGAAGGGATTATCCCTCTCTATGCAGTGCTTGCACATCTGCAACAGTGAGCCCAGTTTCAGGATCCTTCCAAAACAAGAAAGACATGGATAAAAGGGGCGTGCAGGGGATGGCCACCGAGCAGGTCAGGGTCTGGTCACTTGGGCTGTGAGCTGAGCCTGCAGGATTGTTCAGCCTGCAGAGATGGCTTTGGGAGTCCTGCAGCAGCTCCCCAGGACCTCACAGCAGGGGAACAAGCAGATGGAGCTGTGCTCTCCTTATTGTGCATGTGAGGAAGACAACAGAAGAGGCATAAATTCTGGACATCAGGAAAATCATCATTTCCTCTGTGGAGACAAGGCAGCAGTGGAGCACGAAGCCTGCAGAGGTTGCACAGGCTCTGTTCAGTTCAAAACTGGACTTGACAAAGACTTGAGCAATCTTGTCTGAACTCAGGGCTGGCCTGCTTGAACAAAAAATTGGAGAAAGAACCTCCAAAGGTCTCCTTGAAGAGAGTTATTCTTTGTTTAACTGTATTTCAGTTGAAGGTGATGAAGTCTGTTGTGAAACATGTTCTTACAATTTATGAATCTATGATGAAATATTATTAATATCAAATATCTTTAAAATAATTCAATGCTAATGCTTGGGGATTTTTAATAATGGCATAATTTCTGTGATAAAAACAACTTGTCTTAAATAGGAAAGCCCATATTGCCTTAGAAGCACAATGGATTGAAAGATTTAGTATGATGGCTGGGAGCAGTAATCACTCAGCTGGTGTTATATAAAGTTTTATTCCTATCAGGGAAATATCTTGATTTGAATAAGGCAATTTTATTACTTAAGAAAAGACATTAAACTGGCAGAGAAATCAAAGTTTGATTTTTCACCACTGGAATATAAGGCACTTGGGCACAGCTTGTCTGCTCTAAAATGAAAAATGACATTTGAATATTATCAAAGAAATATTTATATTAATTAATTTTTTAAATAGCTAAATTATTGAATTTTAAAATTTAACAATTTTGTTAATTGTTTACACAATTATTTCCACAATTAACAAAACCATTGAGAAGTCTAGAAAGATAATATAACTAAAAAAAACCTTAAGTGTATGATAAAGTATATGTGTGTATAGTACAATGTAAAAATAATGGCCTATCCTTATTACTAGCCTGAAATAATTCAGATAAGCTTCTAAGCATTTAGAGATGTGAATAAATGAGATGATACTAACAATACAAACAAAATTTAAACTCTTTTGAAGCTAACGACAGCATATTTTGATTTAAGAAGCTCTTCCAAAAAATGTAACCATGAAGCAGGTGGAGAAAGGAAATAGAAGCTGACTAAGGAATTTTATACACAACAGGTTCTGCTAGTTCCCAGACACTGCAGATGTACCTAATCATTATAGAACTTTTTATTGGAAATTGTTTTAGCCTTCTAAAACACCTCTTTTCCTGCCCAGGCTGGTTCCTTTTGTATCCTTCTCCAATGGTTCACAGCCTTCTTGTCACTGGCTCCCCTCAGAGCACATTCACACTACCTGGCCCTACCCTTCACTCTTTAAGACTAGCAAAAGTAATATACTAGAGGCAACTATGAGGAGTTTTAGGTGTAATCCTGCCTCTAGTGCATTTACCATGGTTTAAAGGGGACTTTTATATGAAAGCTGCAGTCTTAGGACCACCTGTTTCCTCCAAAACATAAAGAAAATTGCAACAGCACCTTTGGCTTCACACAGTGCTATGCGGATTTTAAAGTTTGCATGTTTATGTCCACATGCCTACAGTGAGTATGGTGTGACTTTTAAAAGTGGAGCAATTTATTCAGAACAACTGCCCTAGTGTGTGCTTAATAAGCCACTAAAAATCAAATACCGAAAATCCTGACATCAGCTATTTTACTGCACTTAGAAAAAAATAAAGAAAACTCAAAAAACAAAAATGATTAGGAGTCTTAGCATGAAAGGTCAGCTTTCAGTATCTATTGGCATCATCATTTTTTCTAGTAATGAAATGAATATCAGTGGAATAAATATATATCCATTAAAATCTATTAGTGTTTGGCAGCCATCCATGCATTTTCTGGCTGAACTTCAATAACTGTTTTTCAGTATGACAGATTGAAGTATGAGTGCTCACCTGACATTGTTATTTAGAAAACAAGCACTAAATTCTATAACAGTTGCAACACTAACAGTAAAGAAGGATTACCTAACTAGAAGTTAGTACTTCATGCTAAGGCCTCCCAAAAACTTTAATAAGTCTGTTTTAGTAAAACCAGATAAAGTATTTGCTAAATGGAACAATTAATAATTCATTTTGCCCAGTTTATTCTACAATACTGGCTAGAGTTATTGTAAGGCAGCCAGAAAACTAGTAATTTTGCCAATTATTCTGTATTTCTCCCTAGTTTATGTGGAAATTGATATCTTGTAGCCAAATTGAATTTTTTAATGTTTGCTCTAGATTCAAAACAATTTGACTTGATGAAAACAGAGCATGTAGTGAATATTGCTCATAGAAAGAATTGCTTTCTCTGGATCTAGAATATGTTTGTAAAATCTAGTGAAGATTGCAATTTTTTCCCCTTTGGATTAGAGCTGCAGTTAAATTAAATGGAATGAAAGATCCTCTGCCTAATGAGCCAAGCAGTTGGTCTTTTCTGTGCCTTGTGTGATAGTGAACCTGTGGTACTGGATTTTCCAGGTCCTCCTGCTGTGAGTTCTCACAGACAGCCTGAGCCATCCTGTCATCACTCTGTCACCTCCTGCTCTGCAGCTCATCTCACCCTGGGGCTGAGCACCAAGTGTCCTCTGCTGCCTGACACTGACAACCAGAGCCTGTGAGAGGAAGATCCCTGCCATTAAGGTCTCTTTAATCAGCTCTGTATTTGTCTTCCTTCTGAATCAGAAAGACAACCAGGAAAATTAACACGAAAGGAGAATAGTACCTGTACTTTATTAAATAGGGTCTTTGCCAGAAATCTAGATTAGATGTAGGAAAACAACAAAAAAAAAACCAACAACAACCAACCAACCAAACAAAAAAAGGTGTTGTTCACTGCTAGGCCCATCTTGTAATACTGACCCTGGGGAACTTTCAGGCACTATATGCTGGCCAGAGATCCACTGATGCTGCTATTTTCCTATTGTTCTTCATGTTTTATTTTTCCTCTTGTTGGCTTGCTGATCATCAAAATACAGATGAGAAATGGGCTATCAAATCTCTTCTCCTACATATAATGGTCTTTCATTTCACCTTTAGTTGTGCTGAATAGATCTTTTTAACTTACTAGTTAGAGAGAATACTGAAATTTATCTGAAGAGGCTGTGCACTTTTTCCACAGTGTATTTTTAAAGCACAAGGGAATATTTTGACAGAATAATGAAAACTCCAAATGAAAACTCCAAAGCACATTCAATTGCCATTCTCAGTTAAAAGTACTTCCTTTCCTTTTAGAGCAGCAACTATTCTACATGTATGCTCAACAAAAAATTACCACAGGGCAGTTGTTTTATGCACAGGAAAAATTTATTTATTATAATGGTGAACATTATGAACCAATGATGTTAATATTTATTTAAAATTTGTTTATGTCTAGACTAAACTTTCTGCCCTGTTTATTGATAGCACATAGTTCCATCACCTCAACAGAAATAAGCTGTGCTTGTCTGTGACCAGATGTGGATATTTGCTCTACCTCTCCCACTGGCTCTGTTGTAGCAATGTTTCTAAGTCACAAACAGAGTTCACCATTCCCTGCAAATATTTGAGGATAAATTGGGAAAGCATGAAGCAGATACACAAAGAGAATTAGGCAATAATTCTAATATTGGCTTAAAGTAATTTTACCTTTGTTTTACTTTGAATAGTGCTCCAGAAAGAGAAGATAGCCCTGAATTAGGAACTCACAGTGGATTATTGTATTGTATATTGGTATATGTGTCAGGAGCCATCTCAAGTCTACAGTTAGGGGAGAGTTAAGCAATGCCATTCATGAAGTCTCATATCTGATTCACATCAGTTGCTGATATACAGCCATGTGAACCAAAGGTTCAGATGCTGATTATTTTTAGATTATAAATGCAGTCAACACTACAAACCCTGACACAGACACCTCCATTATTAACTAAATATGCTCAATTCTCCATCATTCAAATTTCTTCATTTTTTTGACAGAATTTGAGAATATAAATCACAACAGTCAGCAAGGTAAGTAAAGGCATGCAAATATGTAATTTACTCAAAAGAAAAGCAGATGAATCTGAAAAAATAGTGTTTTGAATCTGGTTTCTGGCTTGCATTCTTAATGTAGGTGCCAACATTACTAGTCCTGAGTCATCTTTTGGCTTGAGCCACCATTTTATCTGACAGTGCATACTGCTTGATCTTAACTTCTACCTCTAAATATTATTTTGAAAGATTTATTTTTTCAACCTTGCCAGAAATTCTGACAATTTTGAGACCTTTTAAAAATGCACTACTCAGAAATAGCTGATGCCTCAGCACATCATTTGCAATGCCCTAATTCACACAAGTGGAAGCAATCGTGTAAGTGTTTAGGCATGACCAACGTTCTGCTCAATATACATTATATACAAAATATACATTTATAGATTTTCACCAAAGGCACTTTGCAATTGCATATTTTACTGCTCTTTCCACTAATAAAAAAAAAAAAAATATGTTATGCAACCTTGAGTTATTAATTGACAAAGACAACAATGTTTTCAGATGTTTGGCTTTGCTCCAAATCTAAAAATGGTATGTGAGGTGTGTGATTTTTTTAAACAAGTAGTCCATCTTGTGTTTGTTGTCAAAATTTACTGCAGGTTGGAAAATATATAAAATAGAAAAAAATATTTAATTTCAAGGATTAAAAAATGCTATAAACATAATCAGCAATGTGTGAACTTCTAAGCTGCTTAGGCAGTTTAGTCCATTTAAGGATCTAAATGTTTGGTTGCCTATAGAAAAAACATCTGAAAATATCAAGTATCTTGAGTCTACAGAATAGTAAGTCTTGTTAAAACAAGGTTTTATTTCTGTATATATAAAATTTGTAAACCAGAAACATTGAAATAACAGCCTTTCTACAGTCTTGCATTTCTTATTCCAGTCCCAGATGGAATTAAATAGTAGTAAGCAGAAAAGAGGGACTTATGAGAGAATATTAGTTCCAATTCTCAAAATGAGAAAAGATGTTTCACTAGAAATTTTGATTGCATTTCAATCCAATTGTAACACAATGCCATCTCTTTACCTATAATATTATTAGCTTTGCGAGTAATAATATAAACAACTTATTTTTGTTCTGTAATATTTTCTGATACATTTTAGCTTGCTTGTGATAATATAAACTAGAAAATTTCAGATTGTTAGTATTTCCAAGTAAATACCAAAATTAGTTCCTTTGTAACAGACAAGCAAGTATGTTATATTATTTTGAAGGCTTTCACACCTTAGGTATGTCTTTGACTATAGGTAATATCATTTTGGTGTAGTGAAGGCAGCATTGATCAAATACTGGCAAGTTACCTTGCAAAGCATGGGATCTGACTGTCTGAATCAAGATCCAATTGCACTTAATTAAAATAATACTTACTACCTCTAGAACCAAGTGATTAGGCCTGATCTCAATAATCATCTCCCTCATGCATTCTTAATATTGCAAAATAACCCATCATAACCTCAGGACCTTCTGAGCTGTAGACTTGAATGAAAGCCAAAACTGATTAAAAAGTAACCACATATTCATTCTCAGTCTAGCTTGAGCTCATGTTCATGGAAATGTCAGCAAACTGACTTCATGTGGCATGAAGTTACACTTAATATTTGTAATATTAAAAATAATACTGCCCACAGGAAAACTTAGTACAGAAGTCTGATCAGAAAGAAGGAAACATATGAATGTGTAGAGGTTATAAAGTGTATGCCAAAGATACATTCATCTTACATCATTACCAACACTGACATGATAGGTAGCTTTGACACTGAAGAAGTAAGCATAGATCTTCAAGTTTTATTTGAAATTAGCTGCAAATGGTACAACCAGTTATAATCAGTTTTCATGTTTTTACATAATTTAGAAGATGTGGCCAAATATGAACAACCTCAGAAAAAGAAACACCAGATTATGCTGCCTGTGAAATCTATAAAGAAAAATCTTATTAAATATGTGTCAGAATTTGGGAATTATTTCTGTACTTCAACAGCTAAAGTAGCAACATCCTGAACAGACAGCTCCATAGTTTTCACAGTACTGAGCGTTCCTGTGGATTATCTCTGAAATATTTTTAACCTATTCCTCTCCTTTAATAAGCAAAAGAAAAGAAATAATCTGAGCCAGGGTAATGGAAGAAAACATCAATAAACATTAGATATAAATCTGAATGCCAGGTGGTATTTGGATATTTGAGGTATTTTTCAAGCTATATTCAAAATTCAGTAGCAAATTATCAATTAAAATAAAAGACTACAGAGATTCTCGAGAGCAATAGTCCTGGGTGGAGTGTTCCATAGAGTTTATCACAAGAATAAACCAACCTGACAGTGTCTAGCAGGCAATCAGTAATAGATTTCACATACCAACACCAAAGCACATATAGCATTCAGAGGACACATACAACAGAAAAGAACAGAAAAACAATTTTTCAATATTCTAGAAGTACTTAGCCAAAACAAACGTTATTATCTCCAGTGAAATACTCCAGGTAACTGAAATTTCTTACCATATTTAAAGATAGACAGTAAAGTTTACACCAAGTCAAAATTCAAATTCCACTGACTTGAGAAAACCCATTTGCATCCATGTTTGTTAATTGAGACATCTAATAAATACGTTACCACCAAATAACAAGTTAGTGACTACAGGAATGCTGACGTGTAAGGAGCAGCTGCAATTCAACTTTGTAGGACAATTTCAAACATCCTTATTAATATGACACAGAAGACTGGACTGTTTTTTAGAAAGAGAAATTATTCAGGAAACAACATGAACACTGGTCAGATCTGTAATCCTATATGTTTGAAAGCCCACAGTTGAAGCCTGTCTTTTATCACTTAGTTAAGTAACAGGGTGTTCCAAAAACAAATACAACAAGGAAATGAGAAAATGAGTAAATATTTACTCACCAGCCTTCTCCTTCTCTGAAATAACTGGCATAGCCTAAAAGAAAGCAAAATACCACTATTAAAAAATATTAGGGACTATTTAGGGGATACCAGTAATATTTGGGAAACATGAAATCTTGAGGTGAGTGTCTAGAAGATCTGAAAAAATCTGAAATCTCACCATGTTAAGCACTCTGGAGAGAAATATACAGTTCCCATTTGAGTGTTTTATAATCTATTGTGAAACTAATTACCATCAGAAAGAACTAGGAGAGAAGCAAGGAGATGGAGTTAATAAGGTATTCCTATGATTACATTTTGAAATAATCATCCTAGAACACATGATCACAAAATTCCACTGGGAAATTACCTAATAATTTTGAGGGAGGAAAACAAAATCCGTGTGACTGAAGATTAGACTGAAATGCCAAATCTTTCTATGGTAGGCTCAAATGTGTGCTGTTCTATAATATACCAGTTTCTTACTTTTGATATAAATTTTCAGAGAAAAGTGATAGAATTGTTTTCATATTGGCTGTAATTGTTTCTGGACTTGGAAAATTGTTTGAGACTTTTTTTTTGCAATGGATGCAATTTTTTTTTTTTTAATTATGCTTTCCTTTCAGACTAATATAGAACAATCTGAGTATATTTTTCCTAAGAAATGGGGTTATAGATTGAATGAACTGTAAAGTGAAACTTATATGTCAAGCAATAAAAGGAGTTTTAAAATGTATATGTAGGACAGGGTGAAGACAGGCTGGATGAGAAATTGGATTGGGTATGCAATATATGCAGAACTGCCCCATGAGTTAAGGTATCAATTTTACCTCCATTTCACTTATGCCAGTCTAGTCTTTATTTAGTTGATTTTACTGCTGCAGATCCAAAGAAAAAGGAAAAGGGGATTGTTAGACAGAAACAAATCAACCAGCTTCAAACTTGCTATAGAATTTCTCAAAACAGACTTTGAAAATTTAATTTAATTTGATTTGTCCTGTTATGAATACAATAGTGCTTCATAGAATTTATTGGATAAAATTCCAACAAAATTTCAACTAGAACATATCTTAGAAGTTACACATTAATATATGCCTTTTGTGATTCTTTGTGTTTCACCTGTACTCTGTCTGGATAAATGTGTGTTTTTGATTTTGACATTCAAAAATATTACACAGTCAGACTAATATTATTCAAACCAATAGTAGTCTCTTGCTGGAAAAACATTTTCCTTGCATTTTACAAATATATTTGTTCAGAGGAAGGACCAGTAATGTAGTAAAGTCTGAGGAAATATAGACTGAGGAAAATTAACATGCCAAAGAAACAATAAAATCACAGAGTGAATCAAGGTCTTAGTTTCAAAGAAAGAAAAAGTGTATCATGTATGAATTTTTTTAAAAAGTTGATATAATTTTGAAAATTAGTATGTATTTTCCTTCTCTTTCCCAGACTTTAGGGGTTGCATTGGCTAAGATAAGTAAGAAAATAAGAAAGAAAATCTCAGATTCACTATTCACATTAGTCCAAGAAAGGAATTTGTAAACACAGAACTTTGTATGGAGGAGAAGGTGAGAAACAAGTAAACAAACAGATAAAAAACCCCTTAATGGCACAAAAAAAGAAAGACAGAATGAAATGTGAATCAAATGGGAGGGCCAGGACAAAAGAAGGAAAGATGGGAACAAGTTAACATCACACTTTAACGCTGCGTTTTGTTGGCTAGAAAAGGTATGATTGCTTCCTCTAAGAAAATATTAGAGGACACAGAGGTGGTTGAAGATGTGGCAACCGAGAGTGTCTGCACTGAAATCATAAGCTGTGTCATGGAAAAGAGGGAACAGTTTGATGGGGGCAGCCTCTGGATGGTCTAAATTGAAAAAAGCAAGACAAACAGCTCAGGGGAAGGAGCTACAGGACTCCATGGGGATATGATAATGACAAATAGAGAAGATCATTTTCTGCTGGCTTTATGACAGACTTGAATGGACTTTGGTCATGTTTATAATTGCACTGCAAGTCACTGGCAGTGCCTTTAGCCTGAATGAACTCTTTCTGAAATGTTGTTATCATCATTCACATTAACATGTAGATTTTTGTTCATATTGGCATATCAGATTTAAATATTGTTAATAATGCCATTGTTCACATTGCTCACAAATTATTTCCTGGAAATATACAGTATTTATAGTTGATGGTCACTAAAATATCTTGATGTACAATATGCATTTTATTGAATTTGTTAAATGGCAGTCTTAAAGGTTGCTAGGGTTTAGTGGATGTAACACAGGCAAAAAGATGTTGTAGGAAATACTTAAAATCATCAAGCCTCAAGGCAGATGTGGAAGTCACAAAATTTCTACTTCTGTTTAATAGGATGAAGAAGAACTTTAAGTTCCAGAAAATGGAAAGGTAGAGTGAGGTTGAGTGCTTTCAAATATCTATTTTCTAAAGAGTGCAGTACTTCTGAATTAAGATGCAAAATGAGCTAAAAGTTGCATCAGAACATTCTTTTCCTGCTCAAATGCTGAAAGAAAGAAGCCTAAATGGACACAACGTCCCTTGAAAATTTAAAATAAAGTAAACCACGAATAAATCTTGCTGAAAAAGATCTCAGACAGTCCTCCTATTGTTTAGTTTTTTGTTAATACAGCTACACACGCTGCTTACATGCTGCCCAGTGGGAAACATGATTGTTACTTATGAGAAATGCTCTCATCTTCACTACAGTTTTGAATTCACTGGAGACCTTCCAATGAGTTCCATATGTTCCAAATGAATTGCATTCCCAGGAAGTGATTTAACATTTCTGGCAGTAGAGCAATTAAACCGGATTTTCCTGCTTGACCAGATGGGTTCACTGTAACTTCACATTATTTCTCACTCTCCTCAAAGCACTGAAGAACTGGACTAACAATTTCTGTATGATCAGATCACATGTGTTTTAGAAAAAAGCAGACACATACCCTTCAAAGATTTCAACAAACATCTCCCCAAGACAGCTCCTTTCTATGTTTCTAATAGCATGTGCTCTTAGCAGCACCAAGAAACAAAAGGAAACAAAAAAAGAGCTGAAATATATTCAGATTTTTCTTCCAAATTAGAGGGCAGGATTTTTAAATTATGAAAATCTTATTTGAAATGTTATGTGAAATTTTTGTGTTGGTCCTTGTTGTATTGCAGCTGTGTCACTGAAACTATATTGTGTCTGCAATTATTGCTGTAAAATGTATGTAAAATGCTATAGAATTATAGAATAGTTTGGGTTAACAGGGACATTTATAGGTCACTCCTCTGCAATGAGCAGGAACATTTTGAAATGGATCAGATTGCTCAAAGTACAACCCAACCTGACCTTGAATGTTTCCAGGGATGGGGCTTCTGCCTCCTCTCTGGGCAACCTGCTCCAGTATTTCACCATTCTCATTGTGAAACAATCCTTCCTTACATCTAATTTAAATCAACCCTCTTTTCAATGCCATTACCCTGACAAAAATGCCCTTCTTTACCCACCAAACAGTACAACCATCAAATCCATATATCTGTTAAAGGCTTTACAGAAACCCAGATAAATGGCATCTGTAGCCCTCTCCTTGTCCACTGATGAAGTCACTGTAGGAGCTACCTAGATTGGTCAGGCAGAATTTGCCCTTGGAGGAGCTGTGCTGGACATTTTGAACACATATTGGACATTTTTCATTAAAACTGCTGTTACCTTGAACATATAGATATTATTGTCTAGTAATACTGGGTTAATAGACACTTTCTGTGAGTTTTATTAGATGTTTTGTGGAAAAGATGTCTTCCAGGAAGAAAAAAAATGGTGAAAATTCTGGTAAATCAACACAAAAAATAAAAACTTTGGACAAATTAAAAGTTTTATTTGACCAAAGTAAATTTTTTTCCCGAGCTTCGAAGAATATTTTAGCAGGAAAGGGTATTAAATATGAAAAAAAACGCTTGCAATTTGATAGAGAAACCATTCATTTTTGCCATGAGCAGTTCTTTGCTATGAAATCAGACAAGAATCCTTCCCCACACCCCAAATTAGATTGCTTCCATTATAGTGTTGTCCACATTCACATATTTAATCTCTGATTTTGGGTTAAAAACTAGAGCCATAGCTTTCCAGATGAGAAGTGGTGTAGTCATTAAATGTGTGCAGTGTCTTGGTGGTGAAAGCACCATCTGCAAAGAAGACATCATTTTTGGGGCAATGGTGAGGGTATGATGGGCTGCAAGACTGCCACTGTAAAAAGCTGAGGCATACCCAGGCTGACCTGAACACACCTTGGCTCTCCTTCAAATGCAGGCAAAGCTAGATTATATGTATACTGACTCCAAACCTGCAGAGAAAGCCACTACAAATAAAATTAAACTAGCTTTTGTTTTGGTTCCTTGCACTCACATAACATAAACAGCTCTATCATAGTTGCAAAGGGCTGCACTAATTGGCAAATATATGTACAAACTGGCAAGTTATTGCAGAGGAGCATGTATTATATTATTTCTGAAATAACTTTTCAGTTATATCTATTTATTGTTATATTAACTCATTAACACATTGGAATGTCACTATATTTCAATATTACAAAAAAGATATAGCAGTTCTATTAAAAAGTTAATAAATCCACATTTGTTTTTTTTTTTTTAATTACAGGAGGTAAAGTGCATTTGGCATTATGTAAATCGAATTTATTTACTGCCTTCCAACTGAAAATGGATATTCTACAAAGTTCTTCCATTGTAAAGGCACACAATTGCTGACCTCAAGATGTTATAAGTATCTCACCCTGTTTTTGAAATCACTTTTATGTTGTTCACTTCTTGTTCCTGCAATTAAAATCATGGTCTAAAGTCTCACCTTAGTGAATGCTTGTATTATAACAAATAGAGATAGCAAAAACTGTAGTTTTCACTGAAATAATTTGCTTCAAGACCAAAGCTATTTCCTAATCTATAAAAATAGAATATTTACATTGCAATAGAAGCAGAAAAGAGATCTACTTCCACAGACTGAAACATAGAAAATTTTCTATTTATGTTTAAGAGAAGATCCTTAATTTTGAGACTTGAAACAACTATGTAGATTGAAATATATCTCTGTTGTCTTCTTTCTACTTAACTGAACAAAACAAAAATTTAAAATCCTCTAAATATGGATGCTGCACTGAGCTTCTAACATGAAGGAAAGGATGTAATATCTACACAATGTATACAATTACCAAATGACAGAGAGTTGTATTCCAGTAAACAAGAAGTTTGTACCTGAAAACTAAGGTCAAAAATGCTCAGACAGTGAACAAATTTTAAGTACTATTCATTCCATCATTAAACAGAGTATGTTATATATAATCTGGAGTCCTTAAAAAGACTTTTAATTTTATTTTTTATAGAAGGTATGCACCAATTTTCTTAATTTGGATAAGCAGTAATTAACAACTTACTGGGCTGTTTTACCAAATAAAAACATCCATGATCATTCAGATGATTTGGAGTTGGGAAATACTGCAGTCCATATGCAGAATTTTCCTCAGTAATATACCCCCATTACATCAAAATGCTGAATAAGTATCTCTACTGATAAATTCTCATAAATTCTTTTGAAACCATTAATGCTAATCAATTAGATTAAGTGAGTACACACAGAAGACCCTTTCAAAAATTCTAATTAATTTGGAGTGCCATGATATTTTAGTATTTGCATTGAACAGAAATCAGAGCAATAATAAAGAAAAAATACCAAGAATAATTAGTTTATAATTCACTCTTATTTACAAGACATTTTATTAAACTTGCAGTTTTTAAAACTAAGTTTTCAGTTCCCCATAATTTTATTTCTTTTTCAATCTGGATAAGGAAAGAGAAAAAATAAAATCATCAACTGTGAGGACAGACCAGCTTTAGAAGGGGAATTTAGCAAGTTCTTTCTTTGTGGTCTTTAATTTTACTGAAGAGTAGAGCGGAAGGCAATTAAAATCCACCCAACAATAAAGCTGCATCAATTATCTCATTTTTAAAAAGAAATTAATGTCACATTCAGATGTGTCTGGCTGAGGTTATGACAACACTGTGAATTTAATTCTAGTGGAAGCACAAAGCTATATGCTTGCCTGCATGTGTTCTCCTCCAGTCTGTTCCATGCCTCTCTACACTTTGTTTTCTGACTAGATATTCTGTTTGCTCGAGCCTCTTTATGCCACTCAGGTCATACACAGAGACCTCTTCTAGTTAGTGCTGGATGGTTGGCAGCTCTCCTTCCATGAGGCAATTGCCAAGAGCCTTCATTTGGGGTGGTCTGATCATTTCCTCTGTCATTCAGCTGGCAGAGTGTGACTCTTGTTGGGATGGAAGCACAGAACAAGATGCAGGATAACTGCCTTGTGCTCTGTCTGGTGTTATCACAGACTTCCCATAGATCAGGGTAAGCTCCCAAAGCTCTGAAATCTGTCAGGACCACATGAAGCTGGTTCATATGACAGATAAGACAAAAGACTGTCTGCAGCTTGTCCAGACCATTAAGTAGAGTTTGGCCATAATAAAGAATTAATTTCCTTCTTTATAGGGATACTTAAGACTTCACAGCAGCATCTGAGGGCTCCTAAATATCCCAAGAGTTACTGTCACACATTTTGTGAGACACAATTTTTTTTTTCCAAATTAGTGTTTGCTATACCTCAGCTTCTTTATATATAAGGACTCAACTTGAAGTAAAAGCAAGAGTATAATTTATGCTTGTATTTCCCAGGAGTTCATGAAATAAGGAATTTGATTCCACTTAAACTGCCCTCTACTTTCTGGAGTGGACATATAATACCTGAAAATGGGGTCAGTTAAATTTTAATTCAACATTAAGGAATGTTTATACAGCTTTTGGTAATAACAAAAACCTGCTCTTCCTTCCATTCTCCCAAACATATGTGTCTCTTCCCTACAAAACCCATGAATGTTAACACCAAAGCTGAGATGTGACACACTATATCTAGAACTGGAGCAGCCCCAAGAGTGCTCATGCTTTTCATCAATCACCAGTTGTTCTATTAAGATTCATTTACACAGAGAGCTTTTTCCCAAGCTCACGAGTAACTTTTTGGCTAAAATTTATCATATAAAACCTTTTACAATAACAAACATATCAATAAACCCTGCAACACTGGCAAAACTGAACTATTTGGGAACCAGAAGGCACGCAGCTCTATAAGGCAACAGTAAAAGATAATTAGAGTCTTATGTTTCCCATTAATTTCAACATCATGTAATGTCTACAAATGTGATTTTGTCTTAAAGTCCTGGAGTCTGAGGATTGCTTCTATGTGGCTGACAGGAATCCCAGGTTATTTCAGTTTTTACTCATCCCCTCATATATAGTGCTTACAACCTTAGAACAGGTTTTATGTAAACCAAAATTTCCTAGTATCATGTCACGATGAATCCAAGTTACAAATCAACTGTGAGCACCCATTTGCAGAAGAAAATGGCATTTAAACCCAGAAAAATTCTACCATTCCTGCCTTTCCTTAGCCACCTCAAAGAAAACAAAGGAGTCCTTCATCCTGAGAAAAGCAGGCCACTCTTACTAATTTTGAAGGGTGCAGATAGGAAAATGAGGAAGCTCTTCTCGTGGCCGCAAGTGCCAGAATCTATCTAAACACCCATACTGTGTCTTCATGAGCTAACTGAATAAAGCTTAGCTGTAGAAATCATCAGCTATGTAAGCAAGCAATCTGATTCTAATGATCTTTCTGATACTCAGCCCAAATCCAGTGATTGATTACTGTCTACATTTTTGTATTCCATTATTTTTTTTATCCTGAATTCAGATATCACTGAGGTTAGCGGCAATAACTCTGCAATAATTTCTGGAACATTATGTTTGAAAGGTTGGTATTTATGCTGGTCAAAGAGACCTCACTGTGTTTTAGCCTTATGTTCTGCAAAAGAAAAATCAGTTGTAGAGCATTGCAGCAGCTGACACCTACTGGGAGGGCAGTAGGTGAGATTTATGAGGATTGATCCTGTGTGAGTTTGCTCTCTTGAATCTCTGCAGACAATCCCAGCTGCAGAGCCTCTTCCCATTTTTAGCTACAGCAGGCTATTACAACTGTTTGGAGTTCTCTAACTAAATAAATAAAAAAGCAAACCCCACAAAGCTGGGTTTTAAAACATGGTATGTATGTTTTGGAATGAATATTGATGCTTACAGTCTCATGGGTATTCAGTCACCGTGATATTACTTTTGTTAGACCAGCTGGGAAAGGATCTAAATCAGATCCTCCAGGAGGCTCTTGATCTTGAGCTTTATTTAAGGCATAACAGAATAAATTACTACAAAAGTTACATTTCCTCTGTGATGATGAAACACTTACTTTCTGCAGAGCCTCATCATTCTTTGCTCAGAAAGCTGCACAGTCACAAAAAAAGTGATGCTAATCATGGGATGATAGAGACAGGAGAGGAGAAGCATGCCTGACAGAAACAGCAGTGGGTTTGGGAGCATCCAGGGGGTGTTTCATTAAGGAAAAAAAGGACATCTAACTTTGCAAGGTAGCAGGGCTGAGCATAGGAGAGTAAGTGTCAAACAAATGCATTTCAGTAAGTTATCACCAACCCTGAAAAATGTGATAATTATAATTTTTTTTTAGTTTACTAAAAGATAGAAAAAACATAGATTAACATTAACCACCCTATTTTCCTTTACAGTGAGGAGAAAAATGACAAGCACTAGAAACACACAATATGACAGTGGTTTTATCTTGGGCAGGGGGTGAAAGTAAAAAGGAGGGGAATAAAAATTAAAATATGCTACCTGGACCTCGTTTGTTTATTTGTCCATATTCTTGGAATCTCAGCTTGTTCATGCTTCCACATACACATGCAACAAGCAGGAGCTTAAAAAATAACAGCAGTACTGCAACCCTACTCAGTCAGTATATTTCTAGGTCATTCAAGAGAAAAATAGATGAAATTAAATGAGTTCTTCTGCTCTTTGTCATACAAAACCTTGGCAAATGTTTAAAGGTTAACAGACAAGGTATGCAGAGTCAGTACATCAAACCATAGTTTTTTGGGTGAAAAGTAGAAATTGGCATTTTGTTCAGTCAAGAATTTCTGTTTATTTCAATATAGTTAAGTTCCAAAAAATTGAAAAGATATTGCATATATGAAAACAACCCAAAGACAGAAAAAAAGAAATAAAATCATGTAACAAATAAACATGAGAACTTTCTTTTTCTGAAAAGAAATGGGAGCTTTGACTCCAAAAAGGGCCTGTGGAAAGGATGCAAAGTAGTTTTTTAATCCATACATAAAAATGGAAGCCCTAAAAGATACCCTAAGCCCTTGAAAAACCTCTTTGGAAAAAAAAAAAAAAAAGATTCATCAGCACAGCTGTTTGTGCCAAAACCCTAATTCCCTTTCCTTTCTTTGAGAAAAATATCAAATTATAGCCATTTTGATTGTAATATCTAAACTCTGGTCAAACTGAGTATTAGAATTCCTCTGCTCAAAGCTGCCAATCCTCTTCTGGTAGAGTTAATAAATCAGAGAAATATATGTTTTGTCTGCCATATAATTTCCTCAGCTGGAAGCACTACTGTCAGATCACTGCTCCAGGTCTGTGATATGATCAACTCCTATTACCTGTCTGCAGGGTCTTTTAACACCTTGTTTAACTGAGAAATGCCTGAACTAACATTTCCTAGTACACACCTACATGGAAAGACACCAGCACAGGCAACAGATGCCTTCCATCTCTGCAGTAATTCCATTTTATTCTCAGGTACTATCTGCCAAGCTGGGATCTCTGATGCTATAAAAACACAGAAACCAGAAGAAATACACCTGTGAAGTTTTGCTCATGCTGCTGACATATTTTAAAAGTCAGGGAGGGAGGAGGAGTTTTGCAACTGACTGTAGGGGATTCTGGGTTCCATTCAACACCTGAATAATCAGCTGTGTGTGCTGCAGGTTAAAGTTAGGACGAGCTTACTGCCTGGGTAAGATTCCTTTTTTTAGAGCAAGACTACTGGGGATAGTCATGATCTGCTACTAACATGTTAATAGTAGTCTGACTAATCTTTTTTTGTCACTTACAATCTTACAAATATCTAATTTTTCTCATCTTCAGAATGTAAATAGTAATGCTTTGCTATTAAAATAAATGCTTAGAAGCTTTCAAGTGCCTAAAAAATTTCTGCAAATATTCTAATTGTCATTATAGACTTTTCTGTGCCTCATGCATAAAACTGCAGCATTTTGCAAGATAACCATATTTAAAAAGTTAATTAATCTTCTTTTTGAACACATACACCTTTTTCTTCAAAGTACTAAACTTTTCTATTCTAAATGATCTAGCACACTTTGTATTTCTGTAGCTTGCATTCTGATATCAAAATTATTTCCATTAAGAAGTTCCATATTTTAGTTCAGTTGTGTAGGAGATTTTAATTGTTAGAATCAGTGAGAGTTAGATACAGCTCCATATGTCACTGTGATGTATAAAAGTGATACTGCAATTTTTATCTTATTTAACAGGTATAATAATATTGCATTCAAAGAATGGCCAACTAGAGCTGGTGAAGGATATGCTTTGTCTGAAAAATCTTTATTTTACAAACTGTTTTTATGAAGTGCTTAAAAGTTGGAGATAATCCAATACTGCCATTAATTTATCTAACATAAATTCCAAACATTTTTGTTTTCTATACGTGATACATTTCCAATTCATGGGAAAAAATAAATTGTTCCTGATACAGAGCACAATACTGAGCTGTAGTAAGTGAAGCCTCAAGCTGAGGCAGCCTAGCTCATAATCTTCCTGTCTGTGTTGTGTCTATTTCCTTCTTAAAGACACAGTTCTGTGTAGACATATATGGATAGACATAAAAGGTAATAAAAATCTATTCTTAAAACAGGATTTCTAGCAAAACTTTTACTAGTTGCTACATTTACTATGAAGAGAGCCTTCAAACTCCTTCCTTTTCCAGATGTCTAAAATTGTTCTTCTTTCAGGATTGCTGTATTTATTTTGTTCTGATTTTATTTTTGGTTTCAGAGCAAAGAAGTATCTCATCAATGTCTGTGTTCCCACGCTATTCCCATGAAAATCTCAGGCTTGCAGACAGATGCACTGCAGATCCTGAGAGTACTAAGAGGGTCCAATTCTGTGAAGTGCTGAGCATTTCCTGTATTTACACAGGATCATGCCTTACTAGTACAGTTTCTTCCTGAAACTGTTCCAACTTTCCCAAACTTTGTGTGGCATATTACAAAAATGTAGTTCGCAGTTTCTAAGCTTTCAAAACTTTCCAGAGAGAAACAGCACACAAGAGTCCAAGTACACTTTTGGCTTTCATATCAATACCAGTTCCCTGAGGAGAGTTTGAATTATTCTGTATTTTAGTTAAGAGGGACTGTTACAAGTAGGAAGCATTTTCTGCCAATACACTTTTGATTGAATCTTATGTTCACACTCAACTCTTCTAGAACCAAATTTTCACATGCATTTAAAAATCCTGACCACTTCAATAATGCAAAAAAAGAAAAAAAACAAACCAAAAAACCTCTAAAAGGCTGCAAATCCCATTTCATGACACAAAAAGAAGAGGTGCTTTTTAAAAAGCAGTTAGTCCACTGACTGGTGGAGTAGACTTATTAAAAATAGCTGTATTTCATATTAAAAAGATTTTGCAGAAAGATTTAAATGAGTAGGATGAATATAAAATTTTGTATCCACCCATCCTAATCCCTAGTTTTGCATGTAAATGTAAATTACAGGCTGGTTGCAGGAAAGGTAGGTATCTCTTTCAAAAAAATTTCTCTTTCTTGTGTCTTGGCAGCAAAGTAAGCAGAAATATGGCTTAGTGAAAATAAACTGTCCAACCAACAAACAAAACAACAACACTGTACCAGTTCTTGTGTGAGTGCCTGTTTTTCATTGGAAAGAATGGGAGAATGCAGTACCCTTGACCACCCATGTACTTTAGACCTTCAAACTCAGTTTTTGTGACCTGAACAAAGTTCAGGAAGGAATGGGCTGTGTGTGCAGCAAGTTGCAAAACTTGCTGTGTCTCTCAAAACAGTAGCATAAAATCAAAGTTTTATTTATATTTACCTGTTTTTTAAGGAATGTGGTGATAGCTGTGATAAGCTAACCCACAGATAAATTAGATCGAGTTTTTAAGTCTGCTTTTTTAATGCCTATTTCTCCATTGTTTTGCACTTCTAGTCTAGTCAAAATTTGCACCACTCTGATCACTTTTCATAGTCAAATCCTACTCCCTGACCTCTGGGTTTAACATGATTTAGAAAAGAGAGGAATATCCAGATGTGAGTACCCAACAGCCTATGGAATATTTAGAGAAAGTGAATATATTCTAACCTGTGGGAGTAAAGGAAATCTACCCAGGTGTGCTGAAAGAGATGATTACATCAGTGGAAAATCATGACAGCTGTGGGGTGCTCCTGGTAGCTGGGAAAGACACCTGTATTCAAAGCAGGCAAAGAAGCAATGACTCTAAGCTTGTAAGTCCATCTTAGACCAGGGAAAGATGTGGAGCAGACCTTGGAATCCATGGCCAAAGACATGAATCAAAGGAAGGGAACTGAGAGCAAACAACAATTTACTAAGAACAAAATCATCCTTGATCAACCTGATTTGTCTATCAAGATGTAATCACTGGCTATGTGGACAAGAAGAGAGCAGATAATGTACCTTAACTTTCCTAAGATTTTCTACAGTATCTCCCAAAGCAGTCTCATTTGAGAGCTGGAAGTATGAGCTGGAAGAGTAGATGGTGAAACGGGTTGAAAACTGTCTGGAGTAACATAATTCAAAATTGCCAAGCCATTAAAACTGCCATCTTAACTAAGGTATCTAGTTCAAAACCAGCTTATTTATCTCTTAGATGTTTAAGAATGTGGGGGAACTAATTTGTTCTGAATTCCTAGTGGAATCTGGATGCCCTTTTTAGATGCAGGACAAAATGGCTGAGAAGATAACGCCAAACATTGCTGAACACAGAAGACCAGTTCTGCACTTGGCCTGAGGAAAAGATAAAATTCTGTGAAAACTGGAATCAGTGGTATTTCAGGGAGTTCCCCAAAATGCAACGGAGTGGGAACCTTTGGAAGCTGATATATCTCCTGCTATGTGCACTGAGTCCTAAAAAGTGTAAGAATTTCTTGTGAAGACATCAAAGAAATGCATACATTCAAGTCAGAAATCCAAGCAGGAAAAAGATGGTGGCTCACAGTATACACTTACAGTTGCTGCAGTTGTGACAGATTGTCTTGAAGTATTTTCCACAGACATCAAGAAAACAAATAATGGCAGCAGAAGGAGATGGTGGTGCCATAATTAGTAATAAGAAATTTTCCTGTGTTTCCAAGCAGTCTGAGGAAACTTAATTTATATTTGTGAGAATGTGACAGTGTTTACAAGTGTACATAGCCTCAATGCTACATTTCAACAGGACTAAACAATCCAAACTTTCAGCTCAGTAAACACCACACAAAATACCATATATTTTAACACTGGCTCTCCTGACTGGTATGAGTGTTATGAAATTCCATTCATATTCCTGAATATTTCTAACAGACCAGTCCTGAAATCCTGGCACTAGAAGCATCTGGTTCTGGAGAAACCATAAGTTGTTTGTATATACATAGAAACAGCCCTGGTGTACAAACAAATACATTGCAGCAAGTTTCCTGACTTTATTTATTTTTTTTTTTTTTCCCATGCTGAAAATTCCATAGTTAAGTTATTAGGAAGTTGAGTCTGAGGAAAATATGTCACAAATTTTAGTACTTTATTACTAGAGGGGCAGTTCAGGATACCCTCTATCTTCAACAACTCTATTCTCTCATATAAGCTACAGAAAAGCTGCTGCAGCTACAGATTTCTGGCTTCCATTAAAAACCAAAATGTTCTGAAAGCAGTTAGATACTCTTTAGACCATCACTGATTAAAAAGTACTGAAAGTGTAGGAAATTATTACTTTCTGTTATTCCTATTTCTTTTGCAAGTTAACATACTCATGTATTGTAAAATTTAAAGAATTTCAACAATGTAGTTAGCTTTTCTCCTAGTTTCTTTCCTTCCTTCCTTCCTTCCTTCCTTCCTTCCTTCCTTTCCTCCTTTCCTTCCTTCCTTCCTTCTTCCTTCCTTCCTTCCTTCCTTCTTCCTTCCTTCCTTCCTTCCTCCTTCCTTCCTTCCTTTCCTTCCTTCCTTCCTTCCTTCCTTCCTTCCTTCCTTCCTTCCTTCCTTCCTTCCTTCCTTCCTTCCTTCCTTCCTTCCTTCCTTCCTTCCTTCCTTCCTTCCTTCCCTTCCTCTTCCTTCCTTCCTTCCTTCCCTTCCTCTTCCTTCCTTCCTTCCTTCCTCCTTCTTCCTTCCTTCCTTCCTTCCTTCCTTCCTTCCTTCCTTCCTTCCTTTCCTTCCTTCCTCCTTCCTTCCTTCCTCCTCCTTCCTTCCTTCCTTCCTTCCGTCCCCTTCCTTCCTTCCTTCCTTCCTTCCTTTCCTCCTCTTCCTTCCTTCCTTCCTTCCTTCCTTCCTTCCTTCCTTCCTTCATTCCCTTCCTCCTTCTTCCTCCTTCATTCCTCCTTCTTCCTTCCTCCTTCCTTCCTTCTTCCTTCCTTCCTTTCCTTCCTCCTTCCTTCCTCCTTCCTTCTTCCTTCCTCCTTCCTTCCTTCCTTCCTTCCTTCCTTCCTCCTTCCTTCCTCTTCCTTCCTTCCTTCCTTCCTTCCTTCCTTCCTTCCTCTTCCTTCCTTCCTTCTTCCTTCCTTCCTTCTTCTTCCTTCCCTTCCTTCCTTCCTTCCTTTCCTTCCTTCCCCTTCCTTCTTCCTTCCTTCCTTCCTTCCTCTCCTCCTTCCTTCCTTCCCTTCCTTCCTGCCTCCTTCCTTCCGTCCTTCCTTCCTTCTTCCTTCCTTCCCTCCCTCCCTCCCTCCTCCTCCCTCCCTCCCTCCCTCCCTCCCTCCCTCCCTCCCTCCCAAAAAAATTGCATGAAACAAAGTAGAAGAGAGAGCAACTAGTCTGACCTCTATGTCTTATAGGCAATTATCTACCATGGATTTCAAAGAAGTAGTCTTTAGGAGACTAAAATATTCAGGAAAGATTCAGATTGCAGGTCAAAGTTATGTAAGTAAATTAATTTATTAAATTAAATAAGCCATATTGCAAAAAGAGAAAAAAATTTGTGTAGCACATTATGATGAAGGAGAAAAAAAAATAAATCACTATTTCAGCTTGTTGTGTGTAGTAAGTCCCTTGTAGATTTGTTTAATAATGTGATTGGATGCTAAACAGAAGACAAGAGTTTTCATACCATTCCTGGGCTTCTCTGGTCTCTTTCTTATTTCTATTTGTGATGAATGCTTCAAACAAGAGTACAGTCAGCCCTTTTTCCTTTGAAAATCCCTGACTAACCAGGGATAATAATTCTGTTCCAATGCCTAGAGGTGATGAAATAAAGTGTGAGCTTTTCTTTTAATTTTTATTTTCCTGAAAAACTAAAGCAAAGAAATTGCTGACATACTGATTCCTGAACAAATCTCAGTCTTTTCAGAACCTAAGAAAGAAATTACTGTGGGTGGGAGCTGCTGGAACAAGAGAGACTTCTGAAATCACATCTTTCCAACGACGTGGAAAGATGGATCCATTCTTGTTTCCTAATTTGTTTTAAAGACTTGAGATGACTCCAATCTGCAACTGTCTCTTGTAAATGGTGCAACAATTAACTGTTCTTTTGCCATTAATGTAATACAAGGTTGAATTTTTAATTGCATTCTGTAGCAAATGACTCAATCTTCTTATGCCTTTGCTGGCAAGACTTAAAAGCCAGTCACTCTTAGATATCTTTTCCACATTCCTATATACAGTTATCAAACCACTTGCTATACTTTGGGCTGATTCCCAAGTGCTTGCCAGGAATGAAAGATATGATATACTATAAAAGCATTTACTTCTGAAGTGACAAAATTGACTTCTATTCCATCTGTATTTATTTAATTTGAATTACCAGTGGATAAATGAACTTTTCCAGGAGTTATGACTGATCATGATCCCATGTAAAACCCTGAACACAGATCTACCATGGTAATTTTGTTAATTAAACTTAAGAGAAATAAGTGGGAAGCCTTCCTTGACTTCGGCAAGCACTGAACCCTTTTCTAGACCACTGAAGACTATCTTCTCATATCTTTTCTGACTTCAAACACTAAAGAAATTGATGTTTCTTTGGTCAATTCAATCTCACTTTCATCAGATACTTTATTTGCCCTGTCAGTTTTACAAGCTGCTACTGAAATAAAGTTTGAGAAACAATTTTGCTGCCTGGGAACCAATTTAATGTGCTCCATCAAAGAAGAGTCATGACATTCCTGTGTTATGTTGTACCCCATGTGAGAAGGAAGCAAACTGTTCAGCCACCATGCTCAGAAAAACTTCTGTCACCTAAGTCACAAATCCAACAAGATAAAGTCCATTTCCTACTGCCAGATATTGAAAGGAGTAATAAAAAAACCCAAAACAATTAGTCTTTATAGTGTTTAGTTAGAGGACTCAGGTTAAAAGCAATTTTGAACCTCTTTTTAAAATGCCTAGTAAAATAATACAGCTTCTGGTACCAAAACTACCTAAAAGGAGGCTGTAGTGAGGTGGGGATTCAGCCTCTTCTCCCAAATAACAAACAATGGGATGGAAGGAAACGGCCTCAGGATGCACCAAGGGAGGTTTAGATTGAATATAAGCAAAAAATTTCCACTCTGAAAGTGTGATCAAGCATTGGAACAGGATGCTCAGGGAAGTGGTGGAGTTACTGTAGGTGTTTAAAAATATATATAGAAATAGTGTTTGGGGACATGGTTTAGTGGGGGAACTTGCAGTGTTAGATTCATGGTTGAATCTTAGATGATCATCCTTAATGATTCTCTTATTCTACTTGAAAGTAATTTAAGATTTTAAAGATTTTATCACATGGAATTATTTTCTATGTGTTATACAAACTTTGGTGTGAACAACTTACCTATGACCTATAAATGAAATTACCAAAATCTTTTAAAATTATTTTATTTGATCCAAAATAAAATAGACAGTGGAGCAGGAATCCTACAATGAAATGTCTCCCTCATCTAGCACAGTGGGATCAGAATGGTTTTAATGAACAGCTGATGGGGCCACGACCTGGGAGAGTCACAGCCAGAACTGGTAAAATTCTCCTCAGGTGCTGCCTTTTAGTGGAAGGACAGCTGCACTATTTGGGAAAATATTATTTAGCTGAGAGAGAGTCAATCCCAGAGTATCTAGAAAATGACAGAGCAGATGTGTTTGCTGAAGAGGTGGAAATGAAATGCTTGGTTCATAGTTCTGGACATTATAACTGGCTTGCACCAAAGCTTGCCAGAGTGGGAACTTTGTCCATGCACATAAACAACCCCTGGGACAAAAACACAGTAACAGTGTAATTACTACTTTGATTCTAGCTATTAGAATTCAGTGAAAACAGTAAGCAGAGATTTAATAGCTCATACAGAGTCTGTGGGAACTTCAGACAGACCTCAACAGGCATTAAGAAAGAGTTTCCCATGCATTTTATGGAAGCTGCATATTCTGTGTGGATTCATACCGGAAGGTGATTTACCATGGGGAATAACTGAGTTAATTTCTCTTTTTGGAAGGTGATATTGATACTGTTCTTGGAGTAAAATTTGCTAATAGTACTTCAAGGTCATCTGGGAGCAAGAAATGCAAATTTATGCCTTTTTTTTTTTTTTCCAAGTAAATCTTAAAGTCTATCTGCTAAAAGATGACAGTGAAGTGTGGAAAAAGATAAAGGTATAATTTATTCACATAGATTAATGAAAAAATCCACTCTTTAATAGCTAGGAGAGAGAATCCTTGAAAAAGCCCTTCAAACTAGGAAAAATTATGTGCAGACACGTTTTTTTTTCCTTTTTATAAATTCCTCAATCCATCCTGTATCAATAAAAATAGTCTTGTATTTAAAATTTCTACTTAATTCTTCATATACACTTTCCTGTCATAGGATACATCACATGTGTTTATCAAATGATGCCTTTCCACATATATATATATATGCCATTTTCATAATATTAAATATAAATTATTCATTATATTTGTTGTCTAAAACTGTTTTGATTTTCATTTGTAGAGATAGTCAACACACACCAATTTCAGATAAAATTTATCAATCATCATCTTCATATTTCACCTAATGTAGTCCAAATCTGTACCATCATTACTATTGTTTTGCTCCCTGTTTCTGGGCTGGGCTCTTACAAAGACCATGCTTATTTGTTTCTTTCTCACAGTATGCCTTCTTTCCTGGATCAAAAACATGCTCTCAGATGCCTTGTTCACTGGCTTATTTTGTCAAATTAAGTCAGTCATTACATCCAGCAATTATTTCCCCAAAGGCTTATAAGTGTCCCTTCCCATGTCAAATTCTGCCCCTAGCCCCATTGTTATTAGAAGACAAGATAATGAGAGAGAATTTTAAAAAGTGTTTTATTCATTAACAATTCTATGATTTATTTTTTGTCTGTCTCCTAGTGTGAACTGCCTTACCTTGGTCTTTAGACTGAAATTTTCTTGAAATAGGACTGTTATTGAAATTAAACACCATACTTGCAACAATTGAAAAAAATATGCATAATGGTGATATTGGTAGCCTGCAAGTATTTTTACTTTAGTTCTCATCAAGATCAGACATGATTACACTCCACAAACCTATTTTAAGGAGTGACAACATTATTTGTATTACTGAAGCACTCAAAAGCCACAGACTTGGACCACAACCTCATTGTGCAAGATCCTGTACAAACAGGGCAGAATTACCCATACACCAGGAGGAATGTAACCAGCATAAAGCAACAATCCCCATGCAGACCAATGTGGGAGTACAGGGAAAATGATGGTTTGTGTCATATAAATAACATTCTAATTATGCTGGGAACACTGGGATCTTGACTGATCTCAAAGGCTTTCAGACACTCCTGCAGAAGAGTGCAGTACTGAAAGCCCTTGGAACAGTCAATGAGCTTTGCTGATGTATGAGGGCATGACCCTCATGAGGAAAAGAGAGATGGATTTCAGCCTCCTGTGTTTTGGCTTTTCTCACAGTTGTGAATTTTACCCTGTAAGCATCTAGGCTCTCATAATCCTGAACATTATAAAATATAGAATATTTTTGATCTAGAATATTTTGTGGTTTTTCTTCATTAACTGTTTCATCTTTTAATTTTTAGTGAAACATGAACTATTTTATCCTTCATTTTCCCCCATTTCCATTTTCCTTTTAAAGAGGATCATCCATTTCCAAAATATTCAGCTGCTTTAGCCCACTGATGCTCCAGGGGTCAATATGTCTTTATTCCTCTTTTCTCTTTTTCTGCTTTCATACGTAAAAGAATTATGAGAAACACTGACAATTCTCGAGCTTTTGAAGAACTTTTTAATGCAATTTATGTTCTTCATGTACTATACTGAAAGGCCTTTATCTTGCAAAAATGAGACCTTTTTTATCACTGTCACAAAGATTATATTTGTAAAAATTTGTGAACTGTCCAAATATATAGTACAGCTCATAAAAATATGCATTAAAGATTTTACCATATCATGAGTGGCACCATTGCTACATTAACTAATACTCACTAGTAGCTACTACAGGGTATCTAGTTACAGCCCACAAGACTGAGGCATGTTTTTTTTCAGGCATGCTTGCATGCTGAATTTGTTGCAAGATTAGAGCGTGAAAAGCCGGTTGTTTCTCTACAGTCTTTCACAGGATTCTGCGGCAATGTAACATAGTCATTGTAATGCAGTTATTGAAGGTAACAGTAAAAGTCAAAGGAGATTTAACAGGAAAAGGGAATTTCTCAACAATGTTATCATTGTGACTTAACAAAAAATGATTTAAAAGTTAAACTGTGCAAGAATGTGCTTATATTAATATCAATCAGTGACAAAACACAGTACCAAAAGCACACAAGGTATGTTAACTGGAAGGAATCTGTTGCCAGTGTTGTGATTTACCCCACCTACACCATTAGCAAGAGATTAAGGAAGTTTAGAATTAGAAGATACACGTGTTACGGAAGGATGGTAGCCCAAAAAAGCATTCTTGCAGGCAGACATGGATGAAATGCTGCCTTGGAATTCGTGTATCCTGTCTTTCAGTCCACCCTAGGGTAGCCTGGGCAGCAGCAGGAGATCTGACCAGGCTCACGTTCTGCAGGGCCCTGCAGCAGAACCACTGATGACCCCAAGTGATTAAGGGTCAACAAACTTTAGCCTGAAGCAACTGTTCTATGAACTTTGGCACATTCTGGGTTGGCTCCTGCTGGTTTGTTGCCTTTGGCCCTTATCTTGCAGTTTAGCAAGGATTGTGAAATTCTGAATAAAGTTAGAAGACATATCGGTTCTGTCTCAGTGACTCAAGGTCTTGCTCTTCAAATGTTCTTGGTCTTCAAAATTCCTTCAGCAAATAATCTCATCTATCAGCTAAGCATTTTCCAATAGGTGTGTCAAAAGGCTCACCAGAAAAAAAAAAAAGGATAAAAAGAAAATATAAAGGGAAAATTTGTATAAATATATAAAAATAGAGGTATAAATATCATATGGGCCTGTGGAGCATTATCAGAGATTCTCTGTGGTAGCACTTTGGAAAACCTTCCTGCATTCTATGTATGCACGAACTTCAGCCCATGACTGAAAAAACTTTTCTGAATTTAATACTGTGTGTTGTGTTCAGATGGATGAAGAGAACAACTACTCCAGAAAAGTGCAAAAATCTTCGAGACATGAAAAATAAAAGAGGAAAGAAGCAACATTCTTTTGGAAGTACTTATAAACCTAATCCCATCAACTCCCAAACATTTATGTAGCAGAAGAGAAAATTTAACATAAAGTTAACTAGACTTCTGAAATTTTTGTTGTGCTTTCAAAGCAGAACTTAGGCTCTTGGAAGATATTATAAATCCTTTCTTATTAAGGAAGAGAACATATAAATCCCTAAACTCCTTTATTTCTTGGCAATATTTCACAATATTTGACAACCACATGTCTTCCTGAAGTGCAGAAGGGCTTCTAGGTAAATAGGTACTCTGAATTAGAAAAAAATTAAATATTTTCCCTATATAGAATCCATATGCTTTGATTTTCCCCTGCAATTTCTGTGTTTTCAACACATTATCCACAGGATGTGTTAAACTACATGAGAAACCTGTTAAAGATTTTTTCCCTTTCCTGAGAATACAGGGGTTTTAAAATACCCTGAAATCCCTAAGCATGTTGAACTATCACTCAGTGCTGGCAAAAGCAAAATTAGATCTTTCTTGAATTGCTTTTGTATTGGCAAAGCAGCAAAAGAAGAATTAGACAAATTGCATGTGACTGTGTGACAAACCTCCACAATGAGCCAACACACAGTTCTGTTTTAATGGTTTGAAAACTGCATATGAAATTGGCTGTATCACTTTCTGTCATGCTTTTTGCTCTCTGCCTTAAAACTATTACAAATCAGGTATTGAATTGTTGAATTTAATAGCAGAAAATTCAAAATTTTAAATCTTAAACATTTAAAATATTAAATATTTTAAATTTAAAATATTGCTGTCTGAAAGTTCCATCAGGCTTCCAAGGACACCTATCTCAGTCAATCTCTTGAGGTGATTTGAAATTCATCACTTTCCAAAGGAATAGTATATTTAATCCCACATAAAATTGCATTTACTCATCCATACTTGTAAACTGTGCTCACACTCCTAGGGCTAGAGCACTGCTGTTAAAGTGTGCTGGACTAAGAGAGATGGTTTTGTAAAGAAAGTGCTTTCTGAAGGACCACACATTACTGAGTAATTAATTCCATCATCTACTCCTCTCCCTTCTATGAAATTAAACCCTACTTCGGTTTCACATTGCAGTCTTCAGACTCAGTGGCCTACAATTCCTCACTAGATGTCTCCCATGTGCAGTTTTTTTGTCACCTATCAAACTACTGTGAAAGAATAAGCTTCCCAGTCCAGTGTCATTCACACTCAGACAATAATGTCTTCTCAGAATGGGAATCCAAAATTTCAGAATAACTTTTGGAGGTCAAAGGATCTCTTATCTTTCCATGTGAAGCCCTGCTTGCCTTTCTGTATTCTTCATGGCAATACTTCCCTATTATTTTCTATGTAATATGTACAGTATTTAAAATGCAGTAATCATATTTCACCATTTATTGGCTGGCAGGATACAGGGATTATCAAGTACCATTACAGGTTGTTTGGATTTTACTTCTCTTTTAAAATAGGAATAGTACAAAAATGTCATAAAGACAGTTTGGTAAGAGAAGGTAAATAGAACAAACTTTCAGAGCACAAACTATGTGTTAGGGAATGAAAACAGGCAAGCTAAAAACTTTACTAATCTCTGTGTTACATAGAAAGGTTCTTCAGTTAGTTTGAAGAAAATAAAATAGTGGCAACACACTGGAATGTGAAACTTCTATTTATAGAAAGCCCCACTAACTAGAAGCCATGCCATTCAATTAACAATTTACAACACCTTCATTGTATAGTGCAGTGGAGAAAGTGGAAGGTTGTTTCATTTCTGTATTTCCAGACGCGTGTCATTTCCAACCCCATATTTAATAGTGTGTAACTGCCTGAAGGGGAGAGATCAGAATGTGTGGCATGTCTCACTGAGAGGAATTTTGTGCATTAGAAAACCCCAAACCACGCTCTTTCAACTATTAAACAGAGAACTAACCGAATTCTTTGCTTCCACCCTGGCTTTGAAGTCCAAAAAAAAAAAAAAAAAAAAAGAAAAAAGAAAAAAGAAAAAAGAAAAAAAAAAAAAAAAAGAAAAAGGAAAAAAGAAAAAAGAAAAAAAAAAAAAAAAAAGGCAAGAAAAAGGAAAGGCAAGAAAAAGGGAAAGCAAGCAAGCAAGAATTGAGACATGGAAGAGAGTGAGGGAGAGCTGAGAAGAAGGAGAGCTCAGGAGGAAGAAAATTTCTTACAAGAGAGGTACATGTAAAGGACAAAAAAAAAAAAAAGTTTTCCATGATGTCAGTCAGAGCATGTCTGTGTCTGGAAAAGTACTTGAAAAGGCAGACATGGATTTGTTCAATTTCAGTAATGCAAACTATTCACGCCACGTTTTCAAACCATGTTCCAGAAGTAAAGAATACTGTGTACAAGGCAAAAAAGAAGATAATTATTTATTTGCTGCCAACAAACTGATTTGATCAAGCTGATACTTTAAGAATTGTCATTTCCTCTTTGCTTTTCAGAATCCATTGTTTTTTCCCAATTTCCTCCTGGTTTACAATCTGTTCTGTCCCTGCACCCTGCTTCTTGCTTTTTTGCTTCTTTCATCTCTCGCTCCCTTCAAGAGGTTGATGCAAAGTTTTGTCCTTCTTTCTTTATGTGTCTGCTTCTACTTTCCTGTGCTCTCCATCTACTGGCAGAAAGATTAAACTGTTGTCGCTGTTTTTCTAACTCAAATCCTGTCTTCATTCCCTCATTCTGTGTGCCTTTATTTGTCTTGGACTCAAGCCTGAAATTCTTTCTTAGATAAAACACAGGAAATTCTCACCAAAAGACATATTTACATATTACATTGTTTCTTTCCCCTTTAATACAGCTTTTCTTTCTTGAGGTTTTGCATATTCTCTCCAGCTAAATGCACATTATTCCCCTCCTCCTCTCCTCCCCCCCAAATCACACTTAAAATAACCACAGCTACAAGCAGAGACGTGAATTTATGGAGTCTGAATTCAATACTAGCAAGACTGACAGCATAAACAACTATTAGTGATGTACTTGTCCCCCAGGGGCACTGGTCTTCAGTCCTTGGCTGGGAAAACATCAAACACCTATCTTTGCACTAAGTGGCAACGTTCTACCTTGTTCAATTCACAGATAAACTTGTTATCCAGCTGTATATCAGAAGAGAAGAGATTCAGATGCTTATAGAAATGAGCAAGACTGTGGCTGCACAACCATTATTGGGAATGATCTGGTGAAAGACAGCCCTGGAATATACAGGAAGGGAACTATTCTTTGGAGCAGGGTGGATGCAATTTGGTGTAAGCAACTATAGTGACTTTAGGCAAGATGCAGATCCAGAGTAAAAGTCAGAAATGTGGAAAATGCAAAGAAAAATAGAAGGAATACATGAGAAAATAAAGGGTAAAAAAACAGAAAAAAGAGAATAAAGGAGGAAGAAAAAAGAATCAAAAAAAGGAAAAAGAAAAAAACCCAAAAAACTAAGAAGAGATGGGAAAAAAGACATTAATGATTCAAGAGCATAGCTAAGTTAAAGTAAATAATAATTTTAAAATCATTCTGATCTTTCCTGTTTTTATATATACAATTATGCCAAACGGGATTTAAATTTCATAACATCTCAAAATGGGCCAAAATCCCATTAAGCACCAAACTTTTGGATATGAATAATGGAGGATTACTTAGAAACAGTTTTACAGTAACATTATAATAAATAGAAAAAAAACTCTATCATGTCAAGACAACATTTTAAAATATTCGTTTAAATGGTCACTAAACATTGCTACCAGCTTGTAGATTAGCAGATACTCAAAGCAGTAGGTTTCTCAGTAATTTTTTGGCAGCTCAGATATGTATGTCACCTCTGTTACATGGCAGTACTTCATGGAACACCTGGGTGGTTTTAACCCCCTCCTTGAATCACACAGAGGAGGAGACAGAGAGCAACTGCACCCCTAAACCTAACCATGAGCTTACAAATGAACTCCTGAAATGACACAATTTTTTCCCTCTTCAAAACACACTGATCTTTCCCATCTCCTGAATTGCTGAGGGATAAGGGAAAGGCTCTCAGTCACAAGATGGTCTTCAACCCTTGCTTTTTAATTTGACTGCTTCTCTCCCAGTGATCTAAGTCCTTGGAGATGTAATAAATACTCATAGAGTCTGAGAGAGTTACAAAGGATTTCTTTATAGAGCTATCCAAAACTAAAGGTGTCCTTGGCAAATTAGGAGTTAATGAATAAATTCAGCTGCTAATAAGAGTTAGTCCCAGCTAAAAGTCTTGTGCAACACTGTTGGGCCATATGAAGTTGCAACCTTTTGTCACCTGTTGGTCTGCTGGCAAAAAGTTCAAGTTTTTTCACATCTTTAAAGCCCCTTATCCCCAGTTTCCACTCAATCTAGTGGAACCCAGCTCTCTGCAGCAAGTCTCCAAGTTCTCTTGCTTTCCATCCCTTCATATTGACAAGCAAGGGGACCTAGCAATCCTTTCTGAAAGTCTGCTCTGGGTGATTTTGAAGGTATCTTGAGTTATTACTGAGCAGGATAAAAACAGTCACATATGTATAAATACTTCATTTTGTATGGTGCTTATTAAAGGCTTTCACACAGAACATTTTTTATCATTTTGGCACAGATCTTCAACCTTGTTTTAAGGAATTGCACAATTAAAATCCTTATGCTAGTCTGCATGTGGTGTAATTAATCCCTCATCATATTCTCCAATTATTTCCTTTCAAAGAGGTAAAATTCTATAAATGGTGAGATGTACAGATGTAATAACTGATGCAACATATCTCAGTACAATTTTAACAGGAAATTTCAGATTCCTTCTTTTCAACAGTTTCCCAGAAATGTTTGGCATTTATTACTTGCTGTGAAAGGCTCTATCAGGCTTGAAGCAGAGAAGACATTTGTCACTAGGAGAACTTATGTTGAGATAAAACTCAGTGCAAGAGAAACAGCTTCCATGTAAGACAAATAGCCCAGCAAGGGCTTCCATGTACAGCTGTCAGTGGTTCAGAGCATGTCTGTGGCTGTGTTGGATCCATCTAGACTACTTTCCTCTCCCCAGACCTGCAGTAGACTAGAGGATGTGCATAAAAACATGGAAATCCCAAAGACAAACTGTGACTCTTAAGTAAAATGCAAATCCTGCATCAGGACTTCATTGCATGACTGACAGTAAGCCTGTGATAATGTGCACCATCTGTTGCTTTGATGGGTTATAAACTTTTTCCCATAAAATGCCTAAGCATGTTTTGAGATAAATTTACTTTTAAATTCCAAAATATCAGTAATTTTCACAGATTTATTCATTAAAAAAAGATTGTCCCTTGTTTTTAAGAAGTAGTGATAACGTGTACCTCAACTTTCTAATCACTATATCCTGAGGTGATCATTTTTGCAAGTGTTGGCTGATACCAAATGCAATGCAATTCCATACAGATCCATACACCTCTGCATTGTAGCAATTTAAACAACAGCAACAAATTATTAATAAAACTTTTCAGTGCTTAGTGGATTTTGTTTTTCTTAAGAGAAATAAATTCTTAATGCCACTGAAATTAAGAAGCAATTTATGTATGTTGCAGCAATTTTGCACTCACAGGCTTCTAATTGAAAATTATTAAAGAATTTTGCCCATCTTTCCACATGCATACAACATGAATGCTATACTCCATCACAGAATTGAAATTCTTCAATGCAGAAATGCACTATATAGATTACATACCGACAGGGAAAATTTGCAAAGTATTAAAAAAAAAACCCAAACCCTAGTGATATAAATGTCATGTAAGCTTTTCTTGGCAGGTGCTGAAAAGAGTTAAAGTTTCCTTCTGACATACAGTTAAACATATTTAAGCAACTTCAGGAAAGAAAGGGAAACTTGGTAGGGATTCAACTCAGTCCATATGGAAGAGCACAGAAGACAGATTTGAACTAAACTTATCAGGCATTAAAATTGGACAACAAATGGGAACATTTCATGTAGCCTCTGGCATTTGGAACATGTTGTCATGGAAAGCAAAGCCCAGCAAACTCTCAAAAATTTAGACTTGACCAGCTTCATATCAGAGCTGTTGAAATAAAAAACATGCTTGACTTTATATCAAGCCTACCATGTCAAGAGAAACTGAACCTTCTACTCTTGGCTTCACAAGAGGAGAAGGTTTACTGATGAAGAATAATCTTTAATATTTCTTTTAAGTGCAAATACATCTACGTTTCTACACAGCATAGTTTTGCGTTCTTCCTTCCCAGATTTATATCTAATGTAGTAGGCTGAATCCTGGTCCTCAACATTGTTAATCTGCAAAATCAGACTGTGTGTGATAAATCAGAGTATTCAACATAGAGTTAATGCAGGCCCATATAAAATTTGCCATTTGCTGGGCTTTGAAAGTTCTTTAGGCTCTTTGTCTTAAACCAAAGGAACATTAATGTCCACTCACTGTTAGCATCACCCTAATATATAAGGTAACCTTTTAACCCAATGGTTGGAAATAGCTTTTAGAAGAAGGCATTTGCTCATAATTTTCACCTGGAAAATTCCATAAATGAGACAGTTTAGGCATATCCACAAACCATTGGAAAGAGACAAGGTTGCCAAAAGACTTATCTGTCAATATGTGTGTCATCACGAGAACCATCTATTTGCTTGAAAGGAGTGCAAATAACTAAACAGATTACTTAATCCATCCATAGAAGATGAAAAACCTTTTTGCCCACTTGAAAATTGATGTCTGCATATTTCTTTACTTTTCAAATAGAGACATTGGGAACAACTTTTAATTCTATAAGAAACTTAGAAATTTTCGCTTAGAGATTTTTCTTCAATCAAAGCATTTTGTTATCAAAGTAATGATATGTCATTTCTAAATAGAAACTGAAAATAGACGATGGTATTTAATTTTGAACATTTAACCCTTTTACTGCTGCATAGTGCCTTAATTCTGCAAAAACATATCTGCCTATGTCCAAGTGTTTGATGGTCCCTGTGCAGTACCCCTCATTTAAAAGAGCAAGACACCAGGTGGCAGCATACAGTGAAAAAATGCACTTGGCGTTTCTAACAGCACAATCAGTGATGTTACAGCTGAAGAAGTCATAAACTTTTTCTTCAGTTTATAAAAAATGATTATCAAACATAACCAGATGGAGACAGTGTTGAAGATAGTGTCAGCAACTCTACAAAAGGCGGAAAACATGAGAAAAAAACCCCAAAACAACAGTATATAAGCATGTAATAAGCAAGTTGCAAGAAGAGACAGAAATGTAAATGCACAACTTGATATTTTGGCAAGTCTCAGAAGTCTTCATGCTTAGCACTTCAGAAGCTGTTTATTTATTTAGATTACCAATATTTTGTTGGGATTGAATTCGGAACTGAGAGCAGAGAGCCCAATACATGTATTTCTTGGGTCATGCTTTACCTGTATAAAATTATAAACCTTTCTCTGCATTGTGAATTTATATTGGTCACTCAGGATTCAATACTGAGGGAGAGAAAATGTGAGAGAGACAAAGACTGTCCCTGACCACATCAAAGGTGACACCTGTCAAAGATATAACTGGATGCAGTGATTTTGCTTCATATTGTAGGAGTAGCTTGCTCATTGCCAAAAAAACCCAAAAAACAACCCCCCCCCCAAAAAAAAAAAAACCCAAACAAACAAAACAAGGGAATAAAAGAGAGAGAAAGGATCACCTTTAAGATTTACAGTGCTTAAAAGACTCCACAGAACTCTCTCATTTCATTTGAGATTAAGAACACTTTGGATTAACACAGGAAGAAATACTTAGACTAGAGATTCCTTTGGGCAATAAGAAAGAGTCCAAGAAAATTTTTGAGAAGTTCATATAACAAATACAGCACAATCCTGCTGTTTTCTTATACATTATTGGCAAATGTAACTTCATGGTATTTTACTTTCTGTAGGGTAAAGCAACAGGATGTTAGAATTCAAATGAAATTATGATTGCATAAAAATTAATTTCATAATTCATTCCCTTACCTTGTTTTCTAAAATATTTTCTTTTAAACATAGATATGAAAGGCAATACTAAATAAATCAACTTGATCAGGTTCTAAAAAGACTTTCCCCATCTTGTTTTCATAAAAAAAAATCTAGTTTTAAAGAAACATTTGAATTAATGTTGCACAGTAAGGGTTTTTCTTCCTGATGCTTACCAGATTAACTTTCAGTTTTGCCTGAATGAGTAAAATGAGAATTCAAGGAATACTAAAATGGCAACCAAATTTAGAGAAGTTATATGAGAACTTTGATAAATAAGCAATTATAGCATAAAAATATAATTCAGAGACCAAAATCTATCACCTTTCAAACTGCATGACCCACTGCTAGATATTTGTCAGCACAAAGGCACTGAAATATTTTGTATGTGTTTGCATATCTCATAGTTTGCTGAATTTACTATACAGTCTGATGCTGTACGACGTGCAAACAATTCAAACCCTTGAAATAATTTGACAATTCTCCACCATTCATATTTGATTTGAAAGAAAGGTTTCCTTGTACTTACAATACATTTTATCTTCTTTCATAATTAAAAAACAGTACAGTTAAGAAGCAATAAACTTGAACTCTTTCTTAATCTACAAATCTCAAAATTATTTCTCACAAAATGATTTGGCTTTCTTTAAAAAGCCCAAATTTTAAATTATATGATTATGAACCAAAAGTACATTCGGTTAAATAATTTTAGTGTATATAAATTAAAAATTTACAAATCTGTAATCTAGATAATACAAGTTTTTGTCCCAATCCAGTAACAAGATTTGTGAAAGTGGATTCCTGAGCTCATCCAAGGCTTCAGTGTTACCAGCAGCTATGCCTGAAGCCCATTCCAGTGCTCAGCCAGACTAGGTAATTTTATACTTGCAGGCACAACTGATGTCTTAAATCACTTTGAGAATTGAATGCATCTTAAATGAGTCATTATAGCTAATCTGAAAAGCAATCTGCTGCTACATACCAGCTATTCTGGTGATAATAGTGCTTGATTACCTTTGTACAGTGTGATTAAGGTTAACTTGGACACTGCTGAAGCAGGAGGGATAAGACTGCCAAGACAAGGAGTAGAAAATAATCATGGCTGGGGTTTTTTTCACCTGAACAGAAAATAAACAGGCTTTGCAGAGCAGATGTTCAAGGACAAAATTTTGGCCACAACTTTAAGGCCTTAGTTGCTGCTGTCCTTTAGCCAATTTTTTGTAGGGAGGAAGTAAAAGAAAAAAAGGACAATGATATTTGATTCAAGTTCTAAACTGGTTGACTTTTAACTGAGCATTGGAAAAGGATAACTTGTTTTTAATTATTAATAAGTACTGTAGTCCCATATTGTTTTTATAATAATAAAACCACATTTAAAGAGAAATAATTTTTGGTCTTTATTGTTAAGAATATTTTAACTGTCCAGATGTGTAGCATTGGTTTGTAGAAGGAAATGACATGTAGAATATTTACATTCCTTTCTCTCCAAATCCAGACTAGACACTCCGTTTTTCCAGTGTTTCTCATGGATGTTGGGGCAAAAGACTGTTGATTTCTTATTTTTTTAACCCAATTTCAACTCTTATGAGATTAGTGCTAGCCAAATGTTAATCTACAAAAATCTTGGTCTGTTTTGGAGACTCATTAATAAAGCCCCAGAACATAAAGATGTGCTAATTATAGAAGCATGAAGTTTTGGTTTTTTTTACTCCTTATACATAGGCAACATCTATCCCATCCTAAATTATATAGGAAATCTGTTCAGTCACATGAATCCTTATTTTTGTGAGAGTTGTCCAAATAAGCACCTTTCCAAACATATACAATTTGTGGCTCAAACACCTTATTGGTCACATGATGCTATTTTAGCCTGACCATGGGATGTAACAGTGGCATCCTAAATTTAGGATGGAGGTTATTCAGCCGGATGCTTCTCACAAGCCCAAAATATCAAGTACATCTGCATATCAAAGACCTTTAAGCAGAATCATAGAGAAGCCTTTCCATAATGCTCTGTGGAGAATTCTGTTCTTCCTTGTCATGCCTGTATTCAGTAAGGAGTTCTCTGTGTGAGTAAGTGTGTGCTTATCCATATGGATATATACTGCACACAGGCATTCACACTGACAAGAATGGGTTTGACTATCCAGAAGTGAAGCTTCATGAAATGGTAAATAACTTGTGCATGAAAATATACACACATAACCTTAATTTTATTTAAAATAATATCTATTATTAATTTTCAGAGAAAATTACAATTGACACTGAATTTTAAATACAATCCTTGTTTAACATGTTATAAAATATTCTCATGAATATTTAAAATGTCCTGCTTCCATAAACCAAGGAGTGAATGATTTTCACCAGGACTATCAGACCCAATTATGCTTATGCATACCCGAATACACTGTTTGAAATTGTTTGGTTTGAGTCCATATAAACCTGAATGAACATGGATGGGAATGGTTTGTCTGTACACAAATTTTTTACCTATGAGCTATGTCCTGTGTAGTTACTATCTTTTACATTTTTTTTATCAGGAACTAGATCCAAACTCAATTCTCCCTGCCCTGCCTTGGTATTCCCACTACCCAGGTCTGCATATGATGTGGTGTTTAACTTTACAGTCTGACTTTGATGCAGCCAAGTGTTTGCTATAGTTTGTTTAAAAATACCACAAATCATTCCATAGTATAACTAATCACCCTTGCACTCCTGTTTGCATACTATTAATAAACACAACAAAAGAAGTTGTCCTTGGAGACTAAGCATCTGGAATCCTTGGAGATCTGCAGTTACAAACTCCAGAAAGGGAGTAAAATGTTTGAAACAGTCCACTACCATTAAAAAGTAGCTCACTGAGTTTCAAGTGTAGAATAAATTTATTCATATAGATAGTCTGACAAAAAAATTCCCAAACAAAATCCAAATCAAAGTTAGAAAAAACAAAGCAAAAAATTCCCCAAACCTCCAAAACTATAGTCTCCTTTATAGAAAAATACCACATTGTGGATTTTCAGAGGAGATAACTACATGGATTGCTAGAGGGAATGAGGACTTGCAGACTGTAAAACTTTTGAAAGCTTTGTGTTTGGAGAAATTTTAACTTCACTTATTAAAAAAAATATACAATTATATAATAAAATAACATTTGCATATATATTCAGCATTATATATTCATCAAAAGTAAAAAATGTCAAACTTGCTGAAGCTGAATTAAGACATAATATCTAACTACCAGGAAGTGACCCACACTTCTGAAAAGCCAGGTCTTAAGAGTTCCCCAAATACAAGCAGAGAAACCAAAATTGGAAAGGAACGTTTAATACCTTAAAAAATGAAAAAATGTCTGTGTGCTTCTCAGGATCTGGTGAAATAGGATATTACCTTCCAGCATAACATATATACTTATTTGAGAATTTGTGCTGCTACGTATGCAGTGACAGAGTCCAGAGCTCTCTATTTGCTATAGTTATGCACTGATGATAAATTACAAGTGAATTTATTTTTGTACAAGTGAACAATCCCAAATGTAAATGTTTATTAGAACTTCTGTTAGCCACAATCAAAGGCATTACTTAACTTGCTATTATTGCAGTGCAGTAAATGACAGGTGGCCTCTATTTTACTTTTTATAGACTTGTTCTAAACATATATTTATGCTAGCTACACTTTTTATTTTAATATTTTGTCCCAGATTTTCTGCTAGTCTGGTAACCAGAAGCATTTCAATAAGTGAACAAATGGAGTAGGAGTTATGTTAAGACTTTTCAGCATAGGTAAAACTTAGAAGTCTTGCATTCTGTGCTTCTTGAGGCAGTGGAAAGCAAGTTCAAGAGGGAACAGATAGTCAGGAGTTTCTAGGACATCCAAGCATTTCTGCACATGTTGATGGCTGAAGCATTATGAAGAAGAATTCTTCAAAAGGTGGAAAACAGCAGAAAAAGAACCATGCTTCTCATAGTTCTGTGTATCTATGTATGAATACAGAAGGATGTTCCTTGCCATATCTGAGCTCTCAAGTCAGCCCTTCCTCACCACCTAGTATGCACTGGGACTTGCAGAAAAGTGTCTGCTTGCTCAGAGGTTCCCCTCTGATCCTAAGCATCTGGAAACACTTGCCAAATTTTGCAAATTTCAGATCAGTAGGGTAGTACGAACCTTCAACAGGACTAGGATGACTGAGTTTGGACATCATAAATCAGCCACAGTTTGGCAGCATCTTTAATGAGATTTAGGAAATGTTCTGAGTGATACCACTTCAGAAAAACTTACCTTTCAAAAGACCATAGCTCCTTTAAATTCTTTTCTCATATAAAAACTCATCTTATTGCAATCATCAGATGTTAATAGTGTGTTTTTACATGTGAAACTTCTAGTATTATGTGCCATTAAAATGGCTCTTAGAGACCACTTGCACTTTTTTCCTCAGTGTCACATACATTCTATGGTACAATCCAAGCAATGAATAGTATAGTTTTTTAAATTTCTCTTCCAATCTTGAATCATGGAAGAAGTTTAAAAAAATATATCCTTTATACTCACCCCAGCCTTTGGTTTAGCTCCAGAGCTGGCTACTGAAGAGGGAGATGCTGGGTCAGGAGCATGGATATTAGAAGATAAGTTTGTTTGAGAGTGATTTACTGAAGCAACATCTACTCCACTTTCAGAACCAGATTCAACATCCTGTAGAAAAATATTGTGAGTAAATGTGAATATGAAATAAAATCATAGTTCTGCTAAATAATGAAAATATTTAGGCAGACTTGCTTAAATACATATGCTTGCTGTTTTTTTCAATGTGATGATTTGCATTAGCTGCTGTTCTGAAATTATAAATCACTACTAACATCAAAGCTGTAATTCCCCTAAAGGGTAGAATGCAAGGCAAGAAAAATCAGTTAAAGGCTGCAGAAGTTTGACATTTTTCTCCGATATTCAGTATTTCCTGTGTGCTCCCACCTTCTGTCTCTGCAGAACTGCAAGCTAGTGAACATCTGTAAGCCATTACACAGATGAAATGACTTCACCATCCAGCAGTTTATACAATTCAGAGGTACAGCTCCTTAGTTTTTTTGACTCACCAGACACTTATCAGCCAAATACCATTTCTGGTTAAAATACCCTTACTTTTAATGACACTGATTACATTCCTCTTTCTGAGAATAAAAAGAAGATATACAGTATGTTTTATTGTTGAGGAAGTAAAAATTTAGCATATGCCTGATTTACTGCATAGGGTGAGGGCAAGGGATTATTCTGCTTGCTAATAAATTGTGACACGTCTGACAAAGACCTGGCTATGTGTAGAACCAGAACAATATATATACATATACTGTCAGGGTTATTAGCTGAGGTGCAGCCTGCATGAGTCAAGATACACAGTATGCAAAAAAATCTCCCGAACTCTTAATCCCAGAAAACTCTGTGCAGACAAAGCCTCAGTTTCCTAGTGCCAGGTTCTGGAATGGATGAAATACAGGGCAGAGTCATCTCAGGGGTTCTGCTCCTAAACTGAAAAGATACAGCACCCTTTGATTCATTAATTCCACTTAAGTCTCTGGTCTGCCAAGCCAAAGCTGCCATTTAGACAGGTGCCTCTGTGTCATGTACACAAGTGGTGTCCTGGAAAGGGTCAGAAATTAGGGACAAAGCTGGACTCTAGGTAGGACCTTTTACTGGAGTCAGATATTTCCTGCCAGTGAGTTGCCTGCAATGTGAAGCACTGGGAAATGCAGCAGAGCCATGGAGCAGCCTCTGTACAGTTTTTTTGGCTACAGCTGCTCTCAGAAGTTTCTGGTTAGCAGAGCTGTGCTGCCACGGCGCAGAACCATGATCCCTGCTGCATTACACAAGTTTTTACATATTCATATTATTTCTTACTATGAAATAAATATGAGCCTGAACTCAATACCTATATATCCTGAAAACCAGATATTTTGATCTTCTGGTCCACAACAATCAAAGGTTCAAAAATTCCTAGGAAATCCTTGTCCATAGATAACATATATTCCATGTTTGATGCAAACTGTCTTTTTGCAGGGCTGCTTTGCAGCATGGGAACAGGTACCACCTCTGATTATCAGGCAGGGTTACTTATAAACATTGCCTCCCCTCCCTTTACTGCTGTGAGAAATTAGCTGAAGTGCTGGCATGGATTGGTGAGATATAGAGAATAACTGTTAACATATTTCAGGTTTCCCATGTCATCAGTTTTTAAGGAGATATGTGAGAACATTGACATTCTGTAGGAAAATGTTTAATGATAAAAAGTGAAATCATGTGATTTCCTCTAAAAATGACACATTACGTAATTTTCAGCTGACCAATTTCCAGTGAAATACAGCTTTTCTCACCTACAGAGGACTCAACAACAATAAAGCCTGGTTTTCTAAGGAAAAATCCCTTGTTATTTAAAAGAAAATATCACTAACCAAAACAAGTGATATGAATGCTACTCAAGAGATCTTGGGGCAGTGTTTCTCAGGTTTCTTGAATTGAAAAACAGCTGGAACACGTGGGTGAAATTAACAGGATGCCTCACAAGAATACCTTGGATCAGCCATTTCATGCTCTTCAGAGTTACATGTAAACACTTTACAGAAAAAAAAGAATGCATCAGTCATGTATGTGAGCTGTCCCATCTTCTTTTGGATTACTCTCAGCAAAGAATGATCCTTTTAAATGTGTAAAAAAACCCCTACATAAATAATTCAAGTTCTGCCCAGAATCTTACTTTGAATGAATAAGGACTTTTTGTCTTTCCCTAGCAGAATAAAAAAGATCTGTAGCTTCAGTCCAGTTCTTCATAATGTCAAAAGACACGTATTCATGTTCTGAGACTGGTGTGACCCTGAGACTATGCTGACTGCATTTGCAGTAGGTGATAATTAGAGATCCAGACATTTTCTGAATCTTGTTTTTCTGAATCTCCCTTTGTTTTATCAGGAGTTCTGAAGCTCTCATTTATGAAAGGGTGCCAAAAGGAGATAATGGATGTCAATATTATTGCCTTCAAAATATGTATATAGACATAAAAAAGCAACCAAGTGAAATTATTTACAAAAAAAGCCTTAGTTCTAAACCAAGAAGCTGAAAAACATGAGGACTGAAAGAAGGTGAAAAAGGTGAAGCAAAAAAAAGATTCTGTTTAATATAATATTGATAATGGAAAATTGACCAAGCTGGCTTACAGGTATGTGCCTCCGTTTGTATGTTGGGGTGCTGGATGGGGAAGAGCCTGCACTGAGAGCATTTTCAATATCCTGGTCAAGCTGGTCCAGTTTCATAATTAACAGCACCATTGAGTCCAGTCGTGAACGATCCCGATCTTCTGTTACTTCCTATGGAACAGAAAACACAACTGATAAATCTGAAATTGTATTAGTTGGAAAGAATAACCTAAATTATGAAAGCTTTTTTGCTTAATTGGCTAGGAAAGCACACTATATAATATGCATAAATATAAAAAAAATATATATATTGCTTTGTGTAGCCAGCTTACTGAGTACTGATGTACTGCTGGGAAAATATTTGATATTAATATATATCCATTATAGAAATTAAAATTTTTAAAAGCACAATTGTTTGGAATAACTGCAACATTACTTGGATACACATACTTTTAAAACAGCTATGGATTCTAAACACTTCTCAAAATATTCATCCCAAATTAATTAACTTGATTGTTACAAGTACAAATGATGAAGGTTAGTCTGAGATGGAAAGAGGAGACAAGTCCAAAGAGGCCATTTTCCAGCAGAGGATAACCCCAGCTTCTTCTCTTGGAACTCATTAGTGTAACTCTTTTTTGTCAATTTGTAGCAGAGATTTCCGTCTTGGTTGGAAATTCTCGATACACATGAGTAATAATAAAATAAATAATAAATAAAAAAATAATAAAATAATAAATAAAAAGGGGTAATAGTGAATGCAGCATCACAGATCATCTGACTGAAAGAGAGCAGGATGAGGGGATATTCATATCACAGACTCAAACACCTAGTTTTTTGCAACTAATTTCTCTGTACTCCATAGTAAAAGGAGGCAGAGCAGATCCTCAAAAGTGCAATTCAAAGCAAGATCTTCAATTAGGTGGACTAAATAATGCTCTCAAGGAGTTCTTCCTTTCTATTTTATATAGAGACTTAACACAAATATTAGACAACTAGCTTGCCTCAAAATTCAGGGCTATGAAAACCCCTACTAGTTCCTGTATGGATTTTCATAATTTGAATTTAGAAAGTACGAAGTTCCATTAACTCACTTGAAATAATATTTTTATAAATCCTTCTCAAGAAATGGATGTGAAGATGTTGCAATTGCATCATTTTTGCCAAGAAGTAGGATATATAAATGTTAAAATTAACTTTTTATTTTGTAGCCACTAAACTGTTTTTCAGGCTATGCAGAGACTACTCTTGTTAGGATTCCATTAGCCAGATTTTTGTAGACTGGTTCAAAGGCATTGCAAAGTATGAATTAGATGACTGTTCCTAGAATTAAAGGATATATATATATATAAAACAATCATGATCTCTGGGTAAAGACAGATGTGATGGTTACTTAACCAAATCTTAGAAAAGGAGAAATACAGATCTGTCAGTGCATACCAAAATTATCAACAATGTACCATGCAAATGTCAAACTCAAGGAAAGTGTGCATTTCATTTTGTATCACAAGGTGATATTTTGCATTGGATTTCTAAAAAAGTTGTTGAATTTGCAGAATCCCTTGATGAATTTCAACAGAGTTTAGAGGGATTGTGAGAGAATATCACCTCAAAATACCTTAGAAATCACCAAAATGGGTCAAGGTTCACTTTCTTTCAAATTGAAAACACGTCACAAATAATTCATCACCACTGCATTGATCTTCATTTTAACTGATGTTAAATTGATACCTGGGGTTTACAAGTGTCAGAATAGTTATTCCATCTAATCTGCATGGGTACAGAAATCCCAGTGGGGCAGCTAAGTGTCTGCTAGCAGAGTGGACATGAGCTCCTTTGTGGCACAGGCCATGTTTGCCATGGTGAGCACGACTGTCACCAGTGTGCACATCCAGAGGATTCCAGTGCTGGTACTAAACTAGTTTCCTACACAGTCCAATCACTGTGTTTTTATTTCTATTGGTTTTGCTTGGAAATACACCACTGTAGAGGCTAATCAACTCAAAATTTACACTTGACTTAAAATTCACTGTCATACCACAACAAAGGAAGTGGTGATGGCTGGGTGGGGTTTTTGTGTTTGCTTGTTTTTTGGTTGCTTCCCCTCCCCACCCCAGGCTAGAAAGATATGAGGCATTTCAGTCAAAGACAAAAAAAAAAAAAAAAAGAATTCCAGAATTTTCCCCTAGCAAATTGTTTGATTCATTCTGCCAAAATGATATAAACTTGCTTTGTATGCAGCAGATTGAGATGCTGGAGAAGAATCTGCTGAAATGAAGTGGTGGCAAAATATTGCTCAAAGTGGTACTCAGGCTTGACACAATGTGCTGGCTTTGCATGGAAACACTGCTTTCAGAAAACAATAATATTATCATTTTGGAATTTAGCTATTCTGTTTAGAAGTCCTAACTTTGTGGTTCTGGCTGCTGTTCACATCAACATGAGAAATTTAACTACAGTTTCTGCTTTTACAACTTACTAATACACCTGCTTTGCTGGGGCATTATCAATTTGAATACATGCAAATCTAAGTATTATACAAAAAATAATTAAGACCAAACAAAAAAATTTTGAGTTGGAAATTCATCACAACATATAAAGCAAATATTATTCTAAGATTAATTTATGTTTAGACAGTTTCAGCCTTGATAGTCTCCAATGATTTTCCAAGAACTTTAGAATCTTTTTATCTTTTTTGTATCTTCTTTTGTATATATTCTGAGATTTTATTACTGAAGTATGATACAATCCATAGTCAGTAATGAATTAACAGTTAACTTGTTTTCTTTTGAAAACACAGTATTTCCTTTGCTTCCAGTTTTTCACATTATTTCCCAATGATAGCTATTTACCTTCCAAATTAGAATGCAAAAATATAAGTTACACTTCTAGAATGATACAGAAATCCCACCTTTACCATTATGAAGTCAAAACTTGGGCATTAGAATGTGTCTGGTCAAAGAAAACCTTCACAACTTAAATTTCTGCCTTAAGGCATTTGCATAGGGCAATTCAGGCATGCATCACAAATATAAACAGTAGGTCAAACTCGAGATGTTATTTTTCTGGAGATTTTATTTTTAACATGTCTCAACACAAGGAGGAAATAGTTTAGGTCATGAACTGGAAAAAGCAATATTTCTTTTAATTTGTGTCCTCACTGGTGTGATAAAGAAGCTAGTTAAATTTGAATATATCCATATGTTTAGAACAGAAAACATTGTAACTCTTCTAGAATGAAAGATGCTTGAATTTCGCCTAAATTATAAAACCCCAAATGTTTTTACAAGGAAAACAGTCTACAAGTCCTGTTGCTATCATCAGTAAACAATGTTAATAGAATGAAAACATTTTTGAGAACATGCCTGCAAATGGGATTTAGTCAGGTTTTTTTTAGTCACTTTTGTGAATTTGGAACTCATATTTTTATTGACAAGAATAACACTACATTTTCCCCCAATGTACTTCCATGTCTTCAAGTGCTTGTTGCCTTTTTGCTACCAAATTGCCATATGCAATGTGTGAGAAGACCTGAGAATTTTTGACTATGTTCTCTGCACATAATGCTATAATTTTTATTTTGAACACTTGATGAATAAAAATCCCTGTATGAAGGCAGCATTAATCAGAGTATCTCTAGAAAGAACTTACCCCCTCCTTTTTATTTATGGCTTCAAGAATTTCCTACCCATATTAGCAATACATTATAAGAACTTTAACCAACTCAGACAGAAGAAACTAATTAAAGGGTATGACCCTAAATTTGGATTCAATACATTAATTCTGTTTTATCCAGGATAAAAAAAATGGAACTGGGTGCATTTCACTTCCTCACTCTCTTAAACCCTCTATTTCTCCAATATGCCTTTGACCTCTAGCCACTGTTTTACATCATACATACAGTCCCTACTGCAGTCCCTTTTCCACATACCTCTTCTGGCTGAGTAGAGCTGAAGCAAAGGGTACCTTTTGAAAAGGGTTTAGACTGTCTAGTGCAAAACCTATCTAATTTTCATAGCAAAAATTTTGTACAGAAAAAAATTGGTCCTCAAAACTGAATTTGTGTTCTCTCCTAATCCCCTCAGGGGGATTGAGTCACTTCCCCCTCCCCTGTAGGTTCTCCCTCTGAAAGCATCTGTTGATTCTCAGACTGAGCAGCCCCTCTCAGTGTCAGTGTGGTCCCCTGCAGTTAAGGGGGGCAGAGAATATCCCACCCTAAACATTTCCCTGCTGGGGCCACCAGGGTAGCACCTCCTTCCTAACACTCTTGTGTCAAGATGCTCACAGTTGCTTTGGAAATGAAAACTTGGATTTTAGAGGCAAGGTTTTTACACAATTGTCAAGGTGAGCTGGAGTACCCACTAAAGAAAGGGATCATTTATGGAAAGAGCTGGCTGAGCTTTGCCTGGTATTCTTGATCTGCAGCCAGCTGGACTGATTTAAAATCTTATATTAATGCTATATATTTCAGATGGCATTAAATTACTCATTCTTGCCTTTCCTTGCTAAAAATAACCTTTTTGGAAAAAAAGACAATTTTATTATATATTACTGATTTAATACTATAAAGTTTTTCATGAGAAGGAACAAATGAAGAATGCAAAATATGCAGTTTTGAAATTAGTCTGATGATTTTTTTACTAGCAGATATGCAAATAAGTTGTAATTTTCATCCTTCTACATTGGACTGTAGAGTTCACAAACTTTGAAAATTACCTAAGAATTTTATCTTTAAATTTTATGCTATACTGTACCATATACCTGCCCATGACAATTTTGCAACTAGAGGATCTTAAAAGTCCCTTCCAACACAAACCACTCTATGATTCTATTATTAGAGTCCTATTCATTATGGGAGGAATTGCAGACAGAGAACATTAAAACACAAGGTAAAGCATTCTGCCCTTTTTGATATAAGGCACAAGGCCTAGACACCAGAAAAATCACAGTAAGATTACTATCATAAATCATATTCGAACTAATATGCAGAACAGACTGAAAATGGAACAAATAATGTAAGCAGATCTGGGGTACACACCAGAGGTGAGGAGACATGCTCATATGTTCATGCAGCTATTCATCTACACATTCACACTTGCTGTTGAGAGAATATCTTTTCTTCTTGTTCTCCTTACAAGAACCTTAGATCACTGATCAGTTTTTCAAATACAAAGAATTGAATAGCACAAGTATACATGTGCTTTTAAACTTCTGTTAAAAACACACAAATAAGTTATGTTTGTAAAAGTGAAGCCTTGATTTCTATGTAATGTCCTAATTGTGACTTTTGATACTGTATCCTGAGAGAAATGTAAAACCTCCAACCATATTGGAAAACCAGTCTCTGAATACCATGTTGTCTGAACAAAATCAATGCCTTTCTACTTCTAGGCAAAAAAATGTCTTGTTCTGTAAAGCAGAGTGCTTGCAGGGATAGTGCTGCACTCCTGGGAAAAGAACAAAATGTTCTGAAAATGATGGAGGACACAAAATCCAAATATATCCAGCAGGTGAATTACAGCAACAAGGAGATTTCAGTACTACAAGTGAAGTGCAGCATCTCAGTTTATCTAACTTTTCCTAAGGTCTTTCAAACTCATTCTCTTTACAGATACAGTCTTCTGAACTTAACCTAATTTCCAGTGTGAAAATTTGACATCTTTCACATTCAAATCTAATTTAATCCAAACAAAAGCTTTCCTTTATGGTATTTTCCTTTCTAGAGGTGTTTTTTTTTTTTTTCCTAAACACATACTCAACCCATAGATTATTTCATATTTTTAGGGGCTTTTTTTAGCATTCTAGTTTTCCATGTTCCATGTCAGCTGAGTAAACTCTCTAGCAGAGATGCTGTTTTAATAATGAAATTTAGCAATTCACTATTGATGAAATGGAAAATCACTCAAAAACCTTGGTGCAAAACAATCAGAGGAATCATTGTTGCACAGTTGATAACTGAGCAGGGATGGCAGGGTCTATTCACTCCTGTTCTTGAAACAGAACAGCTCTGTATTAAACAAAGTCAATCAGGCTCAATTTCTAGCCAATGCTATATTACCACAGGTAGCTATTAATTGAGAACATAGATTTCTCAGACTGCCATTACTACACCAAAAAACATAGTTTGGCAGTTCTCAGACTGCTATTACTACACTAAAATGATACCAATTTTCCTGCAGTATTAATGTAAATAAGTGGTGGCACTAGTTCCAGGAACTAAGAGAAGCCAAAACAAATGTAAAATTAACCAACCCAAAATGGTACATCTTGTCCAATGTAGAAGATAATTATCTCATAGTTTCTCTGCAGTTTCATAAAGTATAAATGATGTATGAAATCCTGCTCTCTGTCTTTGGAGTTACACTTGATTACAGTAGGCATTCTGATGACATCCAGCTCCCAGTAGGCATTCCTGACTTGGCATCTTATCAGGATTATGAATACAGAAATTTGCCAAAATCAAATTCCATAGAGACATAGATCACAATATAAATGTAATTTCTGTTCACTGGGTGGTAAAAAGCATCATTAAACATAATGTAATTAATCATGGTCTTTCCAGCATAAACAAATTCAGTTGCTTTCTAGCTTTGTTCTTCTTGACATTTTCTAAATTAACATTGCAATTATTCTAAATTCACCTTTTATGACTATAATTTAATGATTATGACTTAGAAAGTAAGCAAAAAAGTATGTCTTTATCTTTCTGATTTTATGAGTGGAAAGACTTCTGCTTTGTGGAGAATATTATGACAGTAATCTGAACACTAATTATCAGGCTGGACAAATACTGTAATTAAATAGAAATGTGATGTGAATGTGAGTGATAGATAACTGATGGTACATTTTTTATATTATTGAAAAAGTACCTGAGATCTAAAAATTTTGTGCAAAAATCAACAAGAAATTACTTCTGTGATGTTGTTTCTTTTCTATTGTACTATAAATCAAAGACTGAAATGAGGAAAAATAGAGACCATTGTATTAATCAGCAATTAAATCAGCATCAGTGACACAAAACTTAGCTTTGATATGTGTTTGTTGGCATGTGTTTTACAAATACACCAGTAAATGAATGGCTTTGTGTACTTACTCTTTATATGTCTTTATCATTTAGTGCATTTCAAACATGGAAGTGAGGAATTGCTTACAAATGGAAAGCAAACCACATAGTTTCTGTTTTGCACTACACTGAATACAGTGCAAAGGGAATGGAGCAAGAAGAATGAATATAAAACTTAGTTTGTCCTCCAGTTTACCAGTGAAAACATAGAATCTAGGAAATGCCTTTTTTAAAGTCTCTTACTGACACTCAACCCTGCAAATCCTGACGACAGATAAATACCAGTACTGAGCAGCCTCCTGGAATTATTTAAACTCTTCCCACAATTGCAATGGACTTTGAATCAGGACTAGCACAGACATGAGAATTAAAACAAACAAACCTCTGTACATTCTAAATAGGTGAGAAATAGGAGTTGTCCTAAATAATTTTATTCTACCCTAATAATTGAAGAGTTTTGAGGATACAGGTTGCACTGTCAACTCAGACTTTCTAGGAAAGCTGAGATATGGTGCATTCAACAAGGAATCTTTTCTTCCCTGTACCCCAAAGCATGACTAGATTATGAACATCTTGGTAAAGAGGCAAGAAATAAAAAATGGAACTTCAGAGTTAGTGGTAAAAAGAACAAGGAAGGGGTAAGTTCTTGTATGGAAAGATAGAGAATACAGACAGGTATTTACCAACCATATTGAATCTCATGGAGCTGAAGCAATCTCGTGTCTAAAAGGACACACAGGATCAAGGCACAAAAAGTATCAGAGCACCACATAAAAATCAAAACCCTTAAATCACTCTCCCCCTTCTTCCAGATGAGAAGCAGAAATTATTGTCTTAGATGGTTAAAATGCCTAAATGTATTAAATTAAGAGTTAGATTAAGAATGGAGGCTAAAAGAGGTGAGTCTACATATGACATGACAAGATGTGATTATGATCCCATTGTCAAGATGTAATTTGAGGTGGTTGGTTTGTTTAGTTCTTTGTTGTGCTGAAAAACTTTCCTGCACTCCTGCATGCACAAACAGTCATTTCCATGCAGAAATGTTTGGAAATCTTGAATATTTTGATGCTACATCCGGTAAGTTTAATCAGAAAACAGTGCACTAACTGAAAATTTTTATAAAGTCATTAAAGAGACCTGGAAGAACTGTTTAAAGAATTTCTTAGTGTGGCAAATGCAGCAATTGATCATAAAGGCTGCTACAAACGTACAAAAGATGTGGCACAGTCATATTTTTCTTGTGCGGACATTAAATGACAAATAGAGAAGATGAGAATTTAAATTTTTCTCTAATAAGACTGAATTTGTTTAGAAACAGTAAACTTCAAAATAGCACTCTTTCTTTCAGAGTCAGAATGTTTTCTGCAGCAAAACCACTGTAACAGATTCTCAGAATGCTATCTACCCTTGCATATGACTTGCATAACAATTGGTTTAGTTAGAACCAGAGAACCATTATGGTTAGAACCATTTTGTCTGGAAAAGACCTTTAAGGCCTCTTATTAGGTCCAGCTATAAACCTTCAAGTCCACCACTAAACTATGTTCCTTAGTGCCACATTTACACGTCCTTTAAATTTCTCCACGGATGGTGACTCAAATACTTACCTGAGTAAGCATACAGCATATTGAGGGGAAAGACAAGAATCTGAATAAAAATACATCCTTTCTCCATAAAGTTCATCTGTCACTAGAACTAGGATGGATGAGAAAAGAGAAGGGAAAATAAACCCCAAACATAAAGAAGTAAGTGAGGTCCTTTGAATCCCCCAGTCTATTTCAGGCCACTCAGGTGATTCTCTGAGATGCCAAATATTAGGCAAAATATTCAAGTAAGTGAGATATTATTCTACATTCTTATCAGAATATTCAGTTTCATACTCATAGGTTATAAACACTTTGGGTGTATGAGATTACAGAGCTATAAATCATTACTTTGAAGGCACTGCAAATCAATCTGCTCTCTTGTTGCCAGACAAACTCTAATGGATATTTGCTACAGTAGTGTAAATGCTCTATAAAACCTTACAGTTGACAATGACTAAAAAGATACTTTCACCTTACATGATATTAACAGTTAATTATTTCAAAAATCAGAGGTGATCAGAAGACAATCACTTATTAACTTTGTACTTTGTTCTGTTTATAGCTGTATTCCAAATTTAATTTTAAAAAAAAGATATTTAAATCATTATCAGATACAGATCATGGTTACACGGTTACTCATATTTTCCCCAAATTCTGATTCTAACAAGTTCCTGTTCACTTATCTATTTGCCCAGGCTACCCCTCAGTTCTTCTTGTACCAGCACTGGTTTCCAGAAAGTTCCAGAAAAACATTGGGAGTCCAGCTGAGCACAGTCCCTGAGAAAAGTGTAATGCCTTCTGTGCAACCCTACAAATGTCAGTGCTGGCCAAGGAAGACTGAAAAAGGCAGGACAAAGAGCTGTATTGAATTTCACTTTTTCTTGCAGAAGCTTGGAATTTAATTGCAAAGTGCAAAGTGATCACTTAACTGTAACCTTGTTTTTTTGCCAGTGAGGTTAAGCTGATTTTACAGATATTGTATGGTCTTCTCAAATGTTTTTCTTCAGTGTACCAATACAAAGAATTTAGGGAGTGTGTACATTAGTAACTTGCTGAGGATCTGAAAGAGAGGTGTATTGTCAAAAAGCAATCTCTGTCTCTTAATTCACCCATTATTCTTTAGCTTTGCCAACCTATGCAGCTGAAGAAATGCCAGGAATATTTTTTTAATGTCAGAAGTTTGTACGAGAACATGATAGCATGAGAAAAACCCTTGCTAATTTTTTTATATTCAGGGGAAGAAGTTTAAGTGCTTTGTTTTCTTGGGAAAAAGCTCACTCTTTCCCATGTGAAAATTGGATTGTCCCAGTGACAATTACCTTCTTACTAAATTACTTCTGCACGGTGAGATTTAAACTAAGGTTACTTTTGTATCACAATTCACAGCACACTGATATTTATGAGAGCTGTAATTGGCTGCTGAGGAAGTGGTAGTAAAACTCTTAATCTTAAATAGGGATAAAATTTTTGTTTGTGAATAAGACACTCAGGTTTAGGTTAATGCCCAATAAATGTGAAAGTTCAGAACTTACTTCAATGAAAGGGTTTAGACAAAAGGGTTACAAAATTAGGTGCTCATATCAGACTTCTCAGTTTAACTACATGGAAACTTAGACATGAGCAAAACAAGCCCCCCAAACTGGGACTGGGATCAAACATGTTGGGAGTGGAAATGTTGATCGAGGAAATTGTTGTTCCTTTTCAACCAAATTTAAAATGATTCTAGATAGCTCAAAAAAAAAAAATCCTCAAAAAGCTTTGACATTTGCTCTTTCTTTTTGAATTCTTAGCAAATAGTAATGAAGGGTGATTAGAGGTTTTGAGAAAATACAGAATCAAAGGAAGCTGGATCATCCTTTATATGTAACACACCATATTTTACAACTATTTCCTGAAATAAATAGCCAAAATGTTGCAGTCACGCAAGCTTTTCTAAAACTCTCCAACAATTACTGCACCATCTATTCAGAGATGATTCTGAAGAGCTGATAATGGTCCAAATTTGGTAAAAAAATACCAAATCCCCCTTGTTTACCTCAGACATCCCTTAATAGCATCTGTCTTCTGTATATTGTTGTTCTGAAATTCATCAAAGCTAAGTGTCTGACCATGTGGTAAGTGGTTGACTGGAATTTTGGAGAAGTCTGTGGTTCAGACAAGCAATTCCGCTTTTCTTTATAATATATTCAGCTATTTCATGTATGCCTTTGAAATATGTTTATGCACTCTGGAATTATTCTAGCTATTAAATGTTACTTAAGGGGGCTGCTCTGTGCACAGTGCCCAGCATTATACTGTCCAGTATAATAGCCTTTAGGGTTCACTCTCCATTCACATCAAAGGACAGAATCCCTGGAACACAGAACCAAAAGACAAAGCAAGTCTGAAAAGCCTCAATTTTCTTTAACTACCTTTTAAAATCCTTGAATTCATTCTCCCTTAAAAGTGTGTGGCTTATATGGTTTTTACTTTTACTTTAAATACTCATTTTCCTTTTAAATTTTCATCCTAAATCGTTAGGAGGCCCAAAATTGCAGGACATAATTGTAAAAAAAATTATTGTAAAAAAGCAATTTTTCCATAGACATTTAAATGAATACATTTTGTGTGATCATTTTTAATATTCATATTTTTTTTCAGCAGTAAATTCAGCTTCTCAAGACTAGTGACTATTTTAATTTGAAATTATCAACACTAACTGCATGAAATATTACACATTAATAAATATACATTTAGATGTTCTGTTCATGAGCTAACAACAGAAAGTCATAGAATCATGAAATATATAATTGGAAGTGATTTTGAAATGTCATGTCATCTGTTTCTCAATGACAAGGCTGTCATACTTGATGTAGAGTTCTCCAGCTCTACTTACAAACCACCAAAACTATCCCCAAGCAAAAAACGTTTTATTCCAGTGTTACCTTTCTTAGTACTAAAACCTTAATTCTAACATGGAACCACAATCTTTCTCTAGATTGAATTTATTAGTTCTTATTTCTATTAATTGTTGCTCCGCATGGCAGACTTTTCTTCTCCTTGAAAATGATATTGTGTTCCCTCCATCTCCATATTCAGGTGCATTCCTTTCCCTCCACAATGCAAGTGCAGGGATGTTCTTCCATCTCTGGCCATTCTCACATCAATTCTTTAGTCTCTCTTGGACTCTCCTCCTGAAGAGCAACTTGCAAAACCCTCTGCCTTCACTGCATGTGAAGCTGATGTAAAAAGCACATGTCTAAGAATGGAAAAACACATCATTCTCAGGGCATTTTCTGTTATGACAGCAAATAAATGTCAGCCAAAGCCATTCCACCCCTCAGCACTTGTGGGGTCAAAGCTGCTGGCAGCTGACTGAGACATGCAGGTAGCAGCAAACAGGTGAGATGAATGATGGACTGCCAGGAAAGACTCTGGTATAGCCAAACTTTTCTTGGAGAGAAGTTCCACAGACTCCATCCTTGGAGGCTTTCAAGACACAACTGGATAAACTTCTGAGAAACCTGGTCTGATCTCAAATCTATTCCTGCTTCAGGTCCCTTCCAACAAGTTACTACAGACGCCTTTAATTTTTCCATTATTGAATGGAAATTAATTGTTATCTACAAAAATTACTGTGAAATCAGGTTGGGTAGAAAGTATTATAATTGAATGCAGTTAAGCATTTTGCTCAGTGATTTACCTCTTTACTGTACTTTACTTAGTGTTTTTATTGCTCTTGGATAGATATTGCTGCTTTTGCATATGGTCTGCACACACAGGGTACTCTTGCCCTGGAGCCATACCTTACAGCAAATGAATTATACTACATTATATGATAAATAATCTTCTTTGGAAGATGAGCAAAATACCTTTTAAACCAAATAGTATGGTATAATCTTTTTAAAACATACACATAATATATTGCAACTCAAGTGAAAATTCAGCATTTATAGCATTCCACGGGGTAATCACCTTGTTATTTTCTTCCACAACATAGCTCAGACATGATCAGTATTTTGTGATATATACAGGGACTGTTTGATGATTTTCTTTCTCTTTTCAGCAGTAACCAAACTATGACTCCAAATTGTATGCATCAGTATTAGAAGGAAAACTCAGATTTTCTTACTATAAAATCTGAAAATATCTCACATGGATGTACTGAGGTGAGGAAAAAATATCAAAGGAAGAAACCCAACACATAAGTAATAGATTATTGTGTATCATACCTTAGTACTTAGCATTTATCTAGAAAATGTAGGCTGTGTTTACACAGTCAATCAAGAGAATAATGAGTAACTGCAGTAAATGACATCTGAGCCCCTACCCCTGGGGAGAAGCTAACCTAGATGGACTTGAATCCAGCAGAGGCTTGGTTGTGGCCACATCATTTTCCTTTTTCTTGTCCTTGAAAGGCTCAGCCAGGCTGCAGCAGGTGATGGCATTAGTGCTCAGCTCTGACAGACTGCACCAGGAGGAAGGAAAAACATTGTGCCCTGCTCTGGACCCAGCTGGGACCCAGCTCAGCCTGCAGCACCTCTGCACACCTGCACATCTCATTTTTGGTGAGCTGGTGCTGACAGCTTCCTTTCACAGCTGCTGTCTCCCAGGAACAGACAGCAGAAGTGCCTGCAGCTCAGGAAGGACATGCTGCTCAAACTGGGTGCAGTCTGTCAGTCTGTGTCAGTGTGTCTGTCCACAAAGGACACAGCAGACTGTGAGTGGGAGCTGGGCAGTCTGAATGGGAGGGAGGATGATGCAAGTTCTAGTTTTGACTAACACCCAAAATATTTATATTGCAAATATGCCCACAGTGCTGCAGGAGATACACCACATACACACAAACATTACTTATACAGGCCTATAAAAAATGGGAAAATAGATTCAGAAGTCAATGTTATTTCCAAGTGTGACTTTTACCAAGTCAAATAAGAGGTTTGAGTTCAAGAGTTATAACAAAGAGGTGATAGAATAAAAAAGACAAACATATCTGGGCCAGGATTAAATCACATATTTTGACTAAAGTTCAACAAACTTGGATTCAATTCCAAACTCTTCTCCAAAATAGTAATTGGGATAAATACAATTTTATAAAGCCTAATAGAAAGTAGCATTCAAGACAGGAAGATTAAAAAGAATATAAAGTTCATTTTTTTGGGCTTTTTATTATTATTCGCAAGTTGCCTGATGTTTCCTGTGATCAATGAAATGTTAAAATGTTCACATATGAACATCCAATAGCAAGGGATATTTTAAAAACAATGAGGAATACCATTCTGAGTAGGTAAAATGTTACTGGGCCTATATGGTGTTACCATTAAATAAAAATTATGGCACTATAGAAATTCAGTGCAAGTAGACACAAGTGCTAAGTGAAAGTGGTGAAACTATTGTAATTTTGGGCTTAGCAGTAATATTTAGAACAAAGTCGCCTGGCCCTTAATTATTTAAGTCAGGAGTATGATGCCCTAATGAAACGTATAAGTTTAAAGTGTAAGATTCTGCAGAAGATAAGAATGATCAATTTTTTTGCTATAACTGTGAAATGAGATTTAAAAGTCCAGAAGTTAACCTAATGGGATTTTTACAAATCCTCAGTTTTTGTTTGTACTGCATTTCCAGTAGTTCAACCCTTCATGCTAACAAAATAAAATAAAATAATTTGCATGCCATTTCCTCCCAGTTAATGCCACTGATACCAGTGAAACTAGTCTCTGAATATGAGATGGTGAATTCAGGTTGGTGGAATCTAAGTGCTGCAGTGGAGACATTATCATGATCAGATGCATACAATAGCTTTTTGTAGAACTGATTCAGTGAGTTTGGTAAACTGAATTACTAAAGGATAATGAAGAATTACCATGGGATAAGAAGCAGCCTGTATGCATTAGTTTTCTATCTGCATATCTGCATTTTCCAGCTTAGGTGAATTGTGGTAAAGTACATTTCAAATATTAAATATTTTAAGCAAAGTTTTCTGCTCATATATCTATAAATATCAAAGTCTGGATAATATTTTGTATTTATAATTATATTTGCATGGAAATGTCTGATCATTCTGTTTTTCAGTATCTTAATATGCACAAGCACATGTCACTTTAATAATTAAGTTTTTTTTACAGCAAAACAAAAGTGAGGTTTGCACACTTTTATTGCAGCTGGATTTTCCAGGTGACTCATTCCCTTTTGAATCTATGCAATAGACAGACTAGGGTATATCACTATCTGCTTCCATGTACAGAAAAGAAGACATGATGTAGTAACAATAGCATGTCCTCACTGAAAGTTATAAAGCCACCACAGAATGGAGTATACACATTTGTTTAAAAATATTCCCTAAATGGAAGCAGTTATATAATTTTAAACTTTATTGTCCTTTATCATAAAATAAGGTTTTTTTGATAGTAAGCTGAAATGCCCCTCTTAATTTTAGATTCAATCCCTTACTTTTCTGGGTTAAAATCTGTCTGATCTTACTATGATTTGCACTTCAGAAAAATGAATATTAGAAGACTCTCAGTGCAACATTGTGATCCTTGTTAATGGGATATTTCTCAAACAGATTTTTTTTTTTTCAAACATATATGTACATATATTTCATACTTGGTACTTAAAAGTGAAAAGTAACACTGTACATTTTTGTGAAAAGAATATCTACTGGTTGGATCTTTGAAAATTGCTTAAGTCAGCAGAGCAATATTGTTTCTATACCTATTATTTCTAAGTGTATCCATGAGGTAAACAATAGCCATCGTCTCCAATAAATAGGGTGAGGAATTCAAGAAATGGATGCATTCTTGATTGAAACTTCACTAACTTCTTTAAAAATAATGCTTCTTTCCTGTATGATGAAACACTGACATTACTATCTTAATACTTCCCTTATACTCCCCTATATAAAATAACCATAGAGCTGTTATGGTTACTTACCCTTCACAAAGCTAGAATAACTTAACATTTTGCTACATTTTAGGAAAAATCCTTTTAGATGTGAGGTTTCTTAATATTAAAAGAAATAAGCACTGTCACCATATTTTGTGACAAAAACATAAAACATCCTTAAAGGTCAGCATAGCTTTTGCATGAAATATGTCTGTAGAGGGAAAAAAATTTGCTTGAGGAGGGAGAATGAGACTTTCAGAACAGTTAACTACAGAACAGCTGGCACAGATTAGCCTATGTCCTCATACAATCAAAATGTTTCTATTAGAGAACTTGAGATAACCAACTTGAGAGTGTTTAAGTGTACTCCAGTATTTTTTTTTCTCCAAATTTAATCAAGTATTATCTCAGGAGGTATGACTGCATTAGCCCAGTGGAATTAAAGAATTACCAACCCTACACTGTTATATATATATATTTAATATCAGGTTATTTGGCTTGATATTTATCTGTGGTATATGCCAACTTTTACTGCCTTAACACACCATGACAAAATCAGCTCATGGGAAGAAGGAGATGCATGAAAACTGTGACTACTGATCCACTAGAGAGGCAGAAAGGAGTGAAACTACAGTCTCAGAAACACATAGCAGAAATACATGTTTGGAGAAAGGACCTGACTCAGGCCACAGCAGTGCTGAGACCAGCTGTAGTGAATTTCTGGTCAGCACCAGCTGGACTCCCCAAGGAAGAGCACTCTGGACTTAAGTGCATTCAAAACATCTGATGGTAAGTGGTGCTGGACTGGTGATTGCACAATTTGAAGAATAGGACATTTATAATTTAAAAGTATTTCTTCCTGTATAGAAACTTAATGTTGAAATGAATGTCACTATTGTTAAACACATCCTTCTGCATAGGGGAGAAAGAAAAAAGCATAACTTTTGAATTTCCAATAAAATATAAACTGGAGTTCCATCACTGCTTTGGTTAAATCCCACTTCCTCTGACTCATAGCAATATGAGGCATAAATGACAATATGGCTGCTTCACTAAGTCACTGAGTTTATTAACAGGAGCAAAATACCATTTGGCTCTTCTTTGTTTAAAATATGACATAATAGATTTTATTACCAGGCTTAGGCAACTTGATGATTCTTGGTAAAATCTGAGGCCCTATGAAATAACCCAGGTTTTGCTAGCAACAAAATTAGCATTTCACCAATCTAATTTGCATCCTTCTGCTGTGTTTGTCACCCAGGGCAAACAGGAGAAGCCTTTTCATTCTATGACTTTATTTTTTTCTCATGTTCAGGGCACAGTTGCTCTACAGATGTTTTTGCTTAAGAAGATAAATGTCTAAATATGCAATTAAGTTGAATTGTTGTATTGATACCCCCTCAGAAGAGGCTAAGTATTTATATTGCTAAAAAGAAGAGAGACAAATAGAGAGCTGAAACAAACTGCTCATTAAGAGAATGAGAGAAAATGGCATTGGAAAATGCAGTTTCCTCAAGTTACTGTATGAAGACCTCAGAGAGACAGAAAGCATATGCAAATGAGTAAGGGTAGAGCTATAAGATATTTTACATGGAACTGATTAATTTAATCTAAATCTGATTTTAAAGCACAGGCACTGTAAAAACAGAGGATTTGTCCTTACTGGAATAAACCATGAGGTTTAATACAGAATAGAAGGAAGTTCAACAAGCAGAAATTATTTTAAGATTTTAAAGCTCTTGGGGAACTTTCACCGATGCGAAAGTCACCACCTCAGGTAACTGTAAAATTCTTATTAAAACATTTCTGTGCTTCTTAAATATAGCTAAACTCACATTACACATGATAAGTGAAAATATTAACTCTGCTTTAAGGATGTGAAAATATCAGGCAGACTAAGTATTTTCCCAAGGCAAAGAAGAACTTGACCTAAATAACAATTCTGACTATCGTTCTGTTTTGAGCCCTATTTCTCTGATCCACCCATGGAGTGGTAACATTTGAAAGTACATTTAATGCTCTGTTCAGTGGGGTAATGACTGTTTGCTATGATTTTGACTGCTGGGGATGTTTCATTACTGCTTTTCATGTTTCAGACTCAGTTCTGACAGGGTAATCAAATTGGAAAAAATATAAAGCAGAAGTGGATTTTTTTTTTGTTTTGTTTTGTTTTGTTTGTTTGTTTGTTTGTTTTGTATTTTTTTTCTTAATTTATTTTTATTTAGTGAATGCATGTCTTGCTACATTTAACAAGGGTTTGGGGTTTTTTTTTTGTTTTTCCCTGCTTCCTTTATCTCTAGAATTTTCCAAACCAACTCTGTTTAGCTTTATGTTTATCAGATTTTTTTTTTCTCCTTTTCCTCTCTGAGACAGGAAGTGGTGGGTTTTGACCTCATCTGCATCTTTCCCAGTGTCAGGAGGTGGTCTGTTCAAAAAGATTATATGACACTGATCTCTTTCTGATTTATCAGATAGCTAGGTCAATAAATAGGTCTCTACTGTTTTTTCCACAGCTGTAAAATAACCAGTGGAGTCCTCTGAGAGCTAATTATCAAATCTTTTGGGTTTTTCTTTCAAGGAACAAGCGTTATTTTTCTGGTTAGTAAATTCCATTGCAGTGTACTTTACCAAAGGCTACCTAATTGCAAGAACTCTCAGGGACTTCATTTAAATAAAAGGCTAAGATCATTCTTAATAAATTTTTCTCTGTCCTTGTATCAGTATGTATTGTCATAGTCATGAAACCCTTTTACTGTTTATAAACAGATGTAGAGTAACTGTCATATCCATAGAATCCAGCAAGTGACAAAGAATGGGATTCTTTTGTTGATGTGAATGGTCAAGGTATGGTCGTAGATAATAAATGGGCACCATTGCAGATTTGTAATTTTTCATCCATATCCTCCTCACCAATACACCCTGTTTTTGTGCTGCTATGGCAAATAGCAGTATTCTGTCCTGGGTGAGGTGGTTCATTTGACATTAGATAAAACCTATCTAAAATATGCCCATCACTGCTTAGAAAGCATATTTTCTGACTCTGTGACAGGAAATGTGGAAGGTTCCAGCAAGCTGCCAAGACAACTCTCTTTAAATATCTGGCAAGAGTGGAAATAATCAAAACACTCCTAAAAGATCATATTATAGAATCACAGAATGGTTTGGGTTGGAAGGGACCATAAGGATCATCTAGTTCCAACTCTCTTGCCATGGGCAGGGGCACCTCCCACTAGAACAGGCTGCTCAAAGCCACATCCAACCTGACCTCAAACACCTCCAGGGATGGGGAGTCCACAGTCTCTCCTGGCAACCTATTCCAGTACCTCATGACCCTTATATAAAAGAATTTCTTCCTAATTTCCAATCTAAACCTACACTCTTCCAATTTAAATCCACTCCCCTTGTACTATCACTACACGTTCTTGTAAAATATCTCCCTCCATCTGCCCTGTGCATCCCCTTCAAGTACTGGAAGGGTGCTACAGGGTCTCCATGCTGAACAGCCCCAGCTCTCTCAGCCTGTCTCCACAGCAGGTGTTTCAGCCCTCTGACAGTTTTCTTTGCTTCCTTTGGACATGCTCCAGTGGGTCCATGTTCTCATGTTGGGCAGTACTTCTGTTGCACCCAGAACTGGATGCAGCACTCCAGGTGGGTATCTCATGGGAGTGGAGTGGAGGAGAATCTCCTCCCTTGACCTGCTGGTCACACTTCTTTTGATGCAGCCCAGGATACCACTGGCTTTCCGGTCTACAGGTTCTCATTGCTGGCTCATGTTGAGCTTCTTATCCACCAGCACTCCTGAATCCTTCTCCTCAGGGTTGGTCTTCATCCATTCTCTGCCCAGCCTCTATTTGTGCTTGTGATTGCCCTGACTCAGGTTCAGCACCTAAGTTTCTGGCTACAAAAGGCCAGTCAACAGGCTGAAGCTTGCAAAAAAAACCCTCCAAAACACATCATATCTTTATAATGTCTTTCTGATAGTTTCTGTACATTATATTACTTCATCTGAGATATTCCTTTTATAAGTTATATATTGAATATTATTCTACTGGCTATTTAAAATATGCATAACAGTAAAATAATTATTTTGCCTGAATCCAATGTTCTCGAAGTCTATTGCATATTGAAATTCAAGTACTGCCAACTCCTAACATCAGCCCTGCCTTTGACTGAGAATATGTAATTCCTCTAGTTTTATTTGTTTATGCTTGCACTGATATTGTTATCAGGAATTCTTCTCCCAGACTGCTAAATTTTGATTATATTCCCTAAACAACTAATCAAAAAATTCATGGTGTTTACTGGAGATTATGTGATAAATATTATATACTGTTTTTTTTAAAAAAGCTTATAATAAAATATTATTTCTTTCAATTCTTGTGCTCCCTTTTAAAACACAGATAATGCACAGATGGACATCATTTATACAGGACAGAAAAAACTAGAACAAAGGAGTACTTATCTTATTTCCCTAAAGAACATGTGAAGTGATAAAATCACAAAACAACTGTTCCACATACTGCCAAGAATAATCAAAAAACCACTGCCACATAATACGTGTGCATACGATATGGGGACTCACAGAGAAAGGCCAAATTTTATGCTTTGGTCATGGCAGCAAAGACAAATCTTCCTATTTGTCATGGAGAAATGGGAATCACTCAGGCAGAGAATGATCAACAATGTTATCAAGTAGATGCCATAGATTCCTCTTGACACAGAGGCTCCTCATGCATTACTGAGTTAAGTCACACTCCACGTTTTCTCTGCCTGCTGAAACTGTGCCTGGGTGTTGTGTTAACACCACAGTGATCTGGGTGTTAACATTAATCCCAGTTGATGTTAAACAGAAAGAGAAATTCAAATTAGACAAATGGCCCAAACTCAAAACACCCACTATAAACTGCACTACACTATTTCAGAGTCCTACGCACAACAGTTTTTTCCCTGTCTGCACAGAATTAAATTTCAAATTGACTCCAAGAGCTGTGTACAAATGAATGAAATGCTAGGCTTCACCACAATAAACAAATAAAGATTCCTAAAATACATTGCACATGAACATTTCCTTTACATTTTTGCTTAACACAGCCCCATACCACCCACCCCAACTGCCTTGGGATGACCAGAGGGTGCAACAATTTCTAGCTGCTAAATTTCTCTTTTGTCTTGAAGAATCAGGGACACTACCAGGGAGAAAACCATCCCTATTTTCAGCTCTCTTAACACTTGATCTTTAATAATCCCACAATCCATTTTTGGTGAAGAACATGTTCCAAGAGGGAAGAAATCAGTTCATTCTGTTTTACTCTGCTTGTACACGTTCTATTTCCCATGTACAGACAAGCTTTATCTTTGATGCTCACAACTCTGTCCTTATTAGACTGAAGTTAATATTAAAGGCAATGGTGGGGGATATTATTTGCTTTACTATTGGGTCCTACTACCAACAACCTAGAGAAAGGTGCCAAAGAGTTCTTCTCTACAATAGGCAGTAAGAGCAAAATAAAGGTAATTGTGTCAGAGACAAAAGAACCCCACCATAAATAGAAAACAAGTACAAAACCTCCTAAAAATCCCAACAAAAACCAAACAACCCAAAACACTAGTACAGACAGTTTTCTCACTACTTCAAATACACATTAAAAGTGTTTTAGTGCTTATACTTATCAATATCTATTTTTTCACTCCTCACTGAGTTTGATTATGTTTCCATTAGATTCCCTGTCTAGATTCCCAATGGTACACAGCTTTGCTTTCAAAAAAGTTGCATATTGAAGTGGGAAAGGACAATGACTTGTAAAATGCTGGGAAATGCACATCAGGAGGATACATTCATGGAGAGCTGAATAGCTGGCCAACAGAATGAATATATTACCACAAGACTATTGGGAATTGGCAAGAGAACTAGAAAGCACAAGTACAGGAGGAAAATATTCATGACTAGTTTTACATTGCATCTGATATATTTCAGACAGATAAAGCAAAACCTATAAAAATCTCAAGAGACTCCCTAGTTTGTTTAGGGGCTAAATCTATATTATATATAGAGAAATCCATATTCTTCTAGATAGGAATATTTATCAAATGCACCTAAAAGGAAACTGTGATATACTGATCTATTTTAAAAATCTGTCCTCATAAGATTAGTTTTTGGTAGTCATTCTCAGCCACAGCAATTGTGTATCTTGCAACCAGTTTGTTTGGGGTGGAGGACAGAGGTTGACAATTTCACATTGCAAGTCATAGGAATGTAAAATCCTATGACTATGTCTTTCAGTTCATACTTCCTGCCCTGTGCAGACATGAATCTGCTACCCTCTGAGGTACATTTTTTCCCTAATATCTGAAATTTTTTCCCTGACTACTGATAATTCTAAAATACATTTCTGCTTGGTGAATCAATGCATTAGATCTATCAAATCTGCCCTGCAGCCATCAAGTCAGAGAATGCAAAATTAATCTCACCATCTCATATCATTCACCTCTCATGCTTTATATCATGTCACTGAGCAAAGTCCCTTCAAAAGAATGCTCCTGGCCCAAATTAAACACCACAGTGCATACATACCTTAACCCACTACCACAAACCTAACTAAAACCTTCTGCTTCCCTGCGAACCGCAACTCACATTTTAAAGTTCAGGTTGTTGAATAACATTCAGTTGAATGCTGATAATATAAATTGTAATTTCCTCATTTTGGGATTGTAGGTGATTTAGCAGCAGCAAGAAAGAAAGTAGGACTGCTTGAAACTTAGACCTGTTCGTTTTTACAATTACATGACTTTGCTGAGACAAGAGTATCTTACTTACCACATGCAGTCAAATAGAAAAGTTATATCCAAAAGTTAGCCAAAATGGATAGAATAAGTTTAAAATACAGATTTGAATAGCCAGATTAAAGGATTCAGTAAGAATTTTAGTTAAAAAACCCCAAACAAGTCACATATCTTACAATTTTGCTAGTGCAGAGACTCAGACTTAAGTAAGCAAAATCATCTTTGATAGGATGCCTGTTTAGGATAAACACCTTCAGTCAAACACCCTGAACAGAGTGGCAGGTAAAAATAGATTTGGCAGGAAAGCCCTTCAGTTATAATAAGAATAGTAGAGAGTGTTTTCTAATTTTTTCAGCAAATCAGACCTCTGAATTGAGAAGAAACTTTTGAGATCTGCCTTGAACACCAAGCTTGCTAACCACACAAAAAATATTTTGGTAGATGGGATCAAAAAATCCATCTAAGCATCAAGTAGGAATCAGCCCCCCTAGTTCTTGAGGATTCTTGATGTGAAAAAATATTTTGGTAGATGGGATCAAAAAATCCATCTAAGCATCAAGTAGGAATCAGCCCCCCTAGTTCTTAAGGATTCTTGATGTGCATTAAAAACAAAAGTAAAATGTATCCATTGAATACATGAGATAAAGTAATCAATGCAGAAGCAACAAACAAAAGTTAAGCTTGTATACTCTGACATCTGTTCCTGAACTCTTTTCTCTTTTTCTGTCTCCCAGGAATTGTTTGCATTGGTTTCCGGCCTGTGTATTCATATGAATACTCAGAAGTGATATTCAGATTTATAGACAAGTTGCTTTGTATTTTAAAAAACTAGAGTTATTTCAAGAATCAGTGGGGATTTTTTTGGTGGTGGTACCTTTCACTTTTTTTCTAACTTTTTTTTCCTTCCCCTGCAGTTGCAGAAGTAAGGAAGTACATCTGTACTCAAAATAAATAAATTTCTCAAGTGACTACTTTTTTTTGAAGTCAGCACTGTAATAGTAATTAAAAATGGAACTGTAATTTAAAATCCTAATAAATTTTCAGCTGCTAGGTCTGTGAGTTCCTCCTTACCCTCCCCCAAGGGACATGCTTTAGCAACAGTGAGGTGACATTATTAGAGGTCACAATCAGAACTCAGAGTTTGACAGATGGTCTATTAACTGAGGTACCCCTCTTTAGAGAGCATGAAAATTTCATAAGTTTTTACAACACTCCCTTAAAACGGAGGTCGGTGGAAACCATTGGGATGGAAAATCTGTTGCTATTTCAGTTGTGTATCTGGTAAGATGGAAAATTTTTCAAGTCTACACAGATGGTAAATAAATTTCTGCTACATGAGGCAGTTCCTGGAATAAAGAAATTTTCTCAAATAACAAGTGCCAATTTTTTTTCAGCAAGACTTATTTTTAACTTTCCCAAGGACTTGTTGAGAGAACTGGAGAAGTGTCCTTTCACCTTCAGAGTCCTGGTCTAATTCCAGAAATAGCTTCTGATGTTGTTCTCAGCATAGATGCGTTTTCTTTACACTCAAAAAGACATTTCAAAGCAAAGATCAAAGCTCCACAATTATATGTTGCTGCTGGTAAACATTCCCTCTGAACAGTGGCTAAAAAGTGAGAAATTTCTATTTAAGCCCTAAGACAATCACCAGTGACTAACAGGGCTGACATTTAAACTGCCATTATTGTGCCTCATGAGGCAATGCTGTTGACACAGGAAAGTTTGTCCTCCACGAATTAAGTGTAATGGAAAGGACTGAGAGAGAGACAGAGAGACACCAGAATCTGGGACAAAGTCACTGCAAAGTCTGCCCACTAAGGAAGCTGTGAAAAAACCAAAAACACATACTAATTAGGCTTGAGGACACATTTTAGGCAACTGAACGAATGCTGGACAAGAGGTCTAGGAACCACAACCACTACTACAGAACTAGCATTTGAGAGTATTTGGGACCACTCTTCCCTCATACTGAAGGAGAGCAGAGTCGTGGAAGTCACTCACCCATTCTGCCAACAACTTCATATTCCCTTCTCTGCATGTGACTACAGAGCTCTGCTTGGCTGCGGCCTTGAAATCAAACCCTGAGAAATGATGACACTTGCAAGGAATAAAGTACACATTATTTTCATGTCACCAAGTAATCTTTCCCTTATATGCACATAAGCTCCAAATGGCCAGAATTCTCAATATTGCACTCAGCTTGGTACATGAAGTGGGGGGAAAAAAACCCCAAACAAAAAACGCATTTGTGAAAAGGCAAGAGTAGAGGGAAGAATCAATGTTCTTAACATCCTGACTGTAAGACTCTTGAATGAAAAAGGATTTTTTTGTGTCTGACAGAGAATATGACCTGCAAAAAATATGGACATTCTAAACTAAGGCTACTTTTACTATACCATAGAGAGCAAAATTCGGGAATATATGTATTTCTTCTGAATCTGATTAAAGCTGTTTTCCCCACTGTCACAATTATTCATGGGCTTCAGTCTGCAAAAGCACAATCCATCGATTTAAAACACATCTTGTAAAAGAAGCACATCTTGTAAGATTGAAACACATTTCTAAAAGCTTATTAAAATGATTGTGAAATGTGATAAATTATGAGTCTTGCAGAAGATTCATACACAAGAATATTAATCAAGATAGTAATATAGGAGTGCTTCTCCCCAAATTTTCTTTGATACTAGTAAGATAGAAAAAGACCTGGAAACAAAGTGGTCCAGTGGGAGTTGTTTTCAGGACCTGAGAAAGCTTTGTGCAGTTAAGAGTTGAATTATCACTTTACATAGAAAATCAATTGTTTTCCACATCTTTATTTTCTAGTCTTATCCCACCTCTAAGATAGTGGAAAAAAAGACAGGTCTAGAGAGACTATCTCTTATTTACTCTCTGGCAATTTTGCTTCCTTTAAAAAGCCTAAACAGTACACTGTTCATCTATTACTTGATTATCTTGTCATCATCTACCAAGCAGTAGAGTACTTGTAAAGAGGTGAGTTTAACATGCTGGAACAAATTCAGTAGATGTATTGAGGTGTAATATGCACATAGCATCACTATTAAATCTGTGTGAGATAAATAAAATTAGGCATTTATCAGAAGGAAAGTGTTTCCAGGGAATCTGGATGTAGGAAAGTAGTTTGATTTAGATTACCAAAGTTTGGCTTCTGGCTGAACTTTTTCACTTTTAGTGTAATGAAGGTGTTAGCTTTTAAAATATTTTGAAGCTAAAATTACATGCAACACAAGCATGAGCTTTAGAACTGCTGAATTTTTTAATGCCTTCATATAAAACAGCCATGAATCACATATCAGTGATTAGTAGTGTGTGCAAACCATCTTTTTTAAGAAGGTTAAGATTATCATTCAAGAGATTAAAACGCAGAGTGCAAGAATAAAATTAGCACCTTAAAGATCTTTTTTTTTTAGTAGATGAGATAGTAATACATTATCAAAATATTCAGTATATTCAAACAGAAACCTTTGTTTAATTGCATGTGCTGGGTGAAAAAAAGGTTTAGGAAGGAGACAAGTTACAGAAAAGGATAAATAGACTTCTATTTAACATAAATACATATTGCATTTGCTATTCTAATTCTCATGTAAGGTGAGGTTGCAAAGGGAGTGCGAAACTTCAGATATGACAATCCTTGCTGTAATACTGAAGGACATCTTCGTGTTACAGTGAGCCAATTTCTCATTAGTGTTGTGTGCATAAGCCAAATTATTCTGTTCCATTGTTGTAAAAGATTTAGGCATCAGCTGTGGCAGGGTTATGAAAAGCACAGAGGATCTGGTATACATTTGCCATACATTTACCTCAGTGCACACAGATGCTCACACATGTATTGCTGCCTAGATTTTTTTCAAAGGAGGAAGAATATCCCATTAAATTTGAATTCATAACCATTTTTGGCCATATCCTCTGGAGCTTGGAATAGCTTTTGGCAGCAGAAGCAGTATTGTTTCATTTTGTAAAGACATATTCAATGCACCATGTGTATTTTCTGCGCCATAATGCTCCTTGCCTTTATAAACCTCTTATGTCACCTTTAAGAGAGAGCAGTAAAAGGGGATTAAGCATGAACAACACATTTGAGGTGTTTCAATCAATGTACCATTATGATGGGAAGAAAATAAAAAAAACCAAAAAAACCCAAAGAAACAAAAAAAACCCCAAAAAACAAAAACAAAAACAAAAAAATAAAACAAACAAAAAAAAGACAATAAAAAAAAACCCAACCAAAATAAAACACCAAGAAAAAAATACCACAATAAATTTTACAGGTGGCTCCCACCTTGCTGCAGTTCAGCTCACAAGAGTGGTTCTCTTTGTTTGTTTGCTTTTAACTATCACATGAGAATTGGTCAGATACCTGTGGACTAACTCACCACCAAACTTCTGTGGTCAAGTACTCCTTGATACTCAGTTGGGCTTAAAAAAGCTGTTCTGCCATAGCTATGGCATCAAAGGCTCTTTAATATAGGCAGCAGTGCTCTAATACTGTATTTTCTGATTATTGCTGTAAATACTGTTTTAGGATGGAAAGTGTGCCTCTTGGATCTCTGTTTTCACTTGAAGGTTAATTCAAAGTGAACATTCTGCTTGTGAAAGTGCCAGAGGAACAGCTCTAGGAAGCAAATTCCTTTTTAATTTTTTTTTTTTTTATTTTACCAGCAGAAAGTGTGGACAGTGATGTCATGTAATCCAGGGTGTTTTGTCCAAGTGTCTCAACTCCACTTCCTGTTTGTTAAAGGTTTTACGTACTATTCATTCCTTCCAAAACCGCTTCCCTCAAAAATTTGATGTTAATTAAAAATCTGGTGTCATTTTAGCAAGTGGTCATTGGCCCACTTAACATGACCTACCACTGACAATTTATAGAGTGCAGAGAGTAAATTATTGGCCAGTAAGGAGTTTTTAAAGATTCATTTTAAAAACAAAACAAAAAAATGTTTTAGAAGTTTTCTTCCTATCAGTATTGCAGAACTGGGCAAAATTAGAAATCTCTGAGTGCACTCTGCATGAAACTAAAGCTCTCTAGACTAGCCCCTAGAAGCATGTAGATGATTTTGGTAGATGATTTTTGAAGCAGTAGTGTGTAACTACAAACTGCTCATAAATACAAATACATTCATGACCATTTTAGGTAGCTAAGCTCCAAGCATTATTTGATGTGCAACAGTCCCTTGGTTTGCAGTCTAGACAACACTGTCAACCTGGAAAATTTATTGCTGAACACTGTCACAAAAATGTGCCAAAGTAAAATTTGCATAAAAGTTATACTGTAATGGCCTGGCAATCATCCCATCCTGTTCTGAACTTGTTTTAAATACTTTTCACATTGTTTGAAATACATCATACTTCAGTCCAAACATAAAGGAAGTCTGTGGGAAAGCATTCTTTAGCTTCCCAGATGGAGATAATATTTATGATACATATTTTTGTGAAATAATAGAGAAAATTCATGGTCATGTAACCACAATAATAGGAGTGCTGTATGATCACCACTTTCTACTAATTACCATGGAAAATACACATAATTTAAAAAAATGTAAATCCAACTGTTTCAGTACATTTATATTTTTGAACCACATTTTCATTATTAAATGGTAAATTTAGAAAGCAGGTTTTCAGTGTAGAAAAGATAAACAAATATTCATGACAGCCAAGAAGATTTCTTTTTTTTCAAAGAAATCATACTATTTTTTTTGCTTTACTTGCATCTCTTGCCAGATTCTTCTCAATGCCTTCAAAACCATGACTGTTTAATAGCAATGTGCAAATGCAGCAAATTCCTTGTGGTGAAGTAACTGGATTTCAGTAATAATTGCCCACTGTACTAATACTACAGACTGTAGCTCTGAGTTGTGGGTAGGAGTTAACCTTTCAAAAAGCTGCTGTGGCTTAAGATCTCCCACTAATTTTTGATGGTGCTCATATTCACATTATTAATTTGGATAAACAGATCCATGGTCTTCTCTAAAACCTTTAGAAAGTTTGAGAATCTTTAAAAAAAACAATATAAAGTTTGAAAATTAAGAGATGCAGAAATGAAACAAAAGCAAATTAAAATTTCACACCTGATAAAATAGATTTCCACTGTTTCAAAGTTCATTTTTAAAAAGAGATAATCATATTTCCAATATTTGCATTTGCCACTATCTTTTACAAAACTAAGAAAATAATATCATAGATGCCAAGATTATATAATTTATCTCTGTTTATGAAAATGGAGCTACTCTGGCATAAGTGCAGGTTTGAATTTTACAGGAAATATAGTTAGAGAATGATATGAGTTGAAAGCAATTTTGCTATGATAACACCTCTATAGTAACTAGCTTCTGGTGTCTCTAGAGTTACAAATTACCATAACACCCAAGGTTCAGCAAGGCACATTCTAAAAACACAGTAGTTCCACTGACATCTATTAGTTCTTTTTCAATGTAGATATCTCAGCAGCTGGGAGTTGATCTCCCATGACCATAATGAAGGACAGAACCCTTGGTCTTTTAACAGCCATCAAAACAACATTAATGACTGACCACTTTTTCAGAATTTCTAGTGATCATTATGGTTCTAGAGGACAGATTTCTTCCCTGGTTATTGGATTACTCCACTAAAATATTTGCAAGATGACTATTTTTCGAAATACTTAATGGGAAAACAAACTTTGAGAAATTACTGCATTTATCATGTTTTGCCAAGGAATAATTAATGATAATTGACTCAGAAAATCACTAACTTTTAAAGCTGTAATCTTCCTCTGACTGACACACCTTTGCAGACTGTGTCCCAGAAAAAGGTAAATTTAATTCCCTGTTGCAAAATCAGAATACAACAAAATGCATATTTCCATTTTTAATTGAGATTTCCTGCATATTCCTATAGGATTTATCCTTGCTTTTATCCTCTATGGTTTTTTTTTTTCTATGTTGATCTGTCCAAGTTATTGTTGCTGTGCAACCCTAACAAGCCTACATCCTACTACTTATGTAGCAATAGTTCAGGCTGGATCCCTATGAAACCAGCTTCTATAAAATAGAAATAACAAAACCACTATAAGAACTTTTAAACTAATTTTTTAAAAAAGCAATAAAAAATGAATATTTAAATTAACATAATTTAAAAGGGACAGAATAGAGATAAAGGGAGAGCAAGACTTCAGAAAGACATATTGGTGGTAGGGATGAAAACTCTGGTATACAAACATCAATAAAATAAGTTACCTACAATGTTTGATATTGTTCACAACAACATCATATTAATTTTAAGTGCTCAGTTGAAAAGGATGATACAACAAGAATAGAAGAGATGGCACAGAAAGAGTTGAGAAGAAACAATTTCAGTCAAACAGGCACCTCTTTATGGGTTTTATGGGTGTGAATCTTCCCTACTATTTCTCCCACATACCTTAGTATGAGCCAGCAAGAAAAACTCTGTAAGTTTCCTGTGAAATTTATGGTGATACAAATGGAAGCTCTTGCAAGAGCCTATGTCCCAAAAAAACCAGTCTTGGTGTTGTGAAACAAAATGTCATTCTGATTGTAATGAGAGAGATTTAGCCTTCACATCTCATGGACATGCATAATACTCAAAAACAAATGGAAAAATCTGAATTCAGGTAAGTAACTTTTTTGCTTTCTTGTATTAGTATAATTATAATTGTTGTAATAAATTAATAAAATTTATTGCAACAGTACAGGAAATGTAAACCCATGTTTTAAAAACTCATGTTTTAAAAGCTTTCCTGTGGGCAAAAGGAGTTGTTCCAAAGACATGAGTCATTCCAAGTAACCTTCTACCCAGGTTTCTTTAGACATATACTGCCAGTCTTCTGTTAATGTTATTCTTAATTAATTTTCATCTTATCGACCCTGGCAATTGCCATTATGGTGACATTAGCTGTGTCCTTAAGCATCCTTTGCAAATCACACAGTATTTGATCTAGAAATCTGGATTAAAGTAGTGGCAATAATAATGACCATTAGGAATAACCCTGACTCTTATATTCTTTGGCCTTGCAGGAATGACTTTGAGATGACATCATCTATTTGAAACTGGAAAGCTTGTAAGCAGACCACCATGAGGAACTACATTGTCCTACTGGAGAGATGAACAGTCACAGTTGTTTCTGTGGCTGTTTTCTTCCCATTGAATGATCTCTAGGAATAAAATCTAAGAGGAGGGGATGGTGGAAGAACAATGAAATATATGGAATAAGCCAAAATTTGTTTTGTATGAGGAGTCTGTTAATGTTTCACTTTTTTTTAAACTTCATGGATTTTTATTCAAATTATTTAGAGCCACATTTTACAATGCTGGTTTTCTACTCCTTTAGCTATTCACCATTTAAAAGAGCTGTCAGCCTTGTTTTAAAAACTACATTTACAAAATGCTGATTATCACTGGCTGCTGCAGCACAGCTGTAATTGTGTTTGGGAAGTGAGTGGGGAGAAATTACTGAGAAACTATATGCTTCAACCCGTCTTTTCATGCTGGTGTTGAATAAAGTACCTCTTTTTGGTGTTGAAAAAGAACTGAAATTAATTTGTTAGAGTTCTGCTGCATGTGTGAACTTTCTCTAGAAGGGATTTTCCTGTCTTTTGCTAAACTTGATGAGATGAGCAGCTTGGAGAAAACATAAAATGGACCTCATGAAAAAAACTTAACAGATTCTCTATGGCACAATGACCATTTTCTTCCATTTACAAACTGGTGCATAAAAATTAAATAGTCTCCTTTTGCTGGTGTTCCCTCAATAGTTGGCATCTGTTTGCTAAAAACTCTGTTACTTTTTACAAATGAACATACATGTGAGCGGTTTTGATCCCCCCAAGCACTAAAATTTGCTCTTTAATTCCAAAGATTATTCCATGTACAATTCTATGAAGTGACTATTTTAAAAGCTAAATTTATTTAGCCCAGGAAAGCATACAGAAGGGTCAAGCTGGTTTATCCACATATATTTAATCAATTTATGTTTCTGCTACTCTGAGTCATTAATAACTATAAACTTCATGTTGTGGATGAACAGAATTGATTATCAAAGCAGGAGAAACAGGAAAGCTTGATTATTTTTTATCTTTCAATTAGATCTAATATCATTAACTCCTCACAATTTAATTCAGGTCTCTCTATTTCCGAGTGTTAGGAAGTCTTTCTGAGGAAGCAAAGCAAAACAGGGTGCTGTGCTTGGAACATTTGAACTCTGGTGACTTGAGGGAGCAAAGAATGCTGCAACAGCTGGACTTGCTTGCAAAAAGCATCCTCAGTGTCAGTACATCCATCATGACTAAAGCAATTTACTGCAATGGAGTTAGTGCTGGTCAAAGATGCTAAACTTTAAGCCCTTAAGCCCTGGAACCTGCATCTGTCTGCAGAGCAAGCATATCAGATCCACACTGTCTCTCACCTCAGCTCTGGTTTGAAGACAGCTGATCTAAAGATAAGAGGGAAGGTCATGCTCTATTGCCACAATTAAAAACAGTTTAAAATATGTTAACGAGGAACAGATTTGCAAAAGAATTTAGTACCAGCAAGAGCAGAAGTCTACTCAAACATCCTAAGCTTTAACTGTAATGAAAATGCCTGAGGATCAGCACCTTTCTGTCATCACTCAAGGTGCTACTGCAAGATTTGGGTGCCCAAATACCTGTAGCAATTCATTTCCATGTCCCTTTTCCCATATTCTGACCTTTATGGATACATGATTATGTGCAACTATAAATGACACTGAGCATTAATCAGACAGTGGTGTGCTTTAGGCCTTAGCTGCACTGTTTGAACTGCTGACCTTGAGAGAAAAGGTTTTATATACCATTCCCAATCCCTTAAGTCTTCCTGTCACTGCAAAGCAAATACTTGGCTTTTATGGATGGATTCAGTTGCAAATCTGCATTTTTTTCTAATGTTTTCTTAAAATTACAGAAGTGGCTTTCAGGGGAAGTTTGTAAACATAGGCACATTTTTCATTGCACACTATTACCAACACAGACAGGCTTTTGGAAAATAGTATATGGTTAGATATGAGTGAGAAAATCCCTTATGCAGGAATGTTGTTTGTAGAAGTGTCCTGTGAACTGAGAAATAAATAATACCACAAACAATAGCAGATCATATCTTTTCTCTTTTGCCATTCATGTTACAGTGATTAACAAAGATTTCTTTAACAAAAGTAGAATGAGGTCTCCTTGAGATTTACAGATTCATCCTCTTCTATATTACACACAATTTTCCAGTTGTTGCAGCCGTGTAATGCTCAAACTTCCTTGAAGAAACTCTTTGTTTTCCTCCTTTTTATGCTCATCTCTTTCCTTAGTTTTTATCACTATTGGTCTCAGTGGAATTTTTATAATATTTAAAATAGTTAATGGCACAAACTCAAATTATACATGCATTCTCAAATATTGTTCTCATGAGTGTACATTGAGATGATGAGTATGTGACCTCAAAACAAGATCCAAGGAGTAACATGGAAACTAGCATCAAATCAAAGCTATTAACAACTATAGCATGCTGCATCTCACTAATGATATGAAATGTGCACCCCAATATCAATAACTCTACTTTAAAAGAAAATTTTATGCCAAAGTAAAGCAGATGAGAAATTGTTATAATAGTCAATTCTCAACTGCAATGTCAATTTGGTTGATTTTGGTTTTTTAAACTTGAACCATTTTCATTAGCATTTCTGGTACTGGCCATCATATTTTTGTTTCTTATCTGTAATTCTGAGATATTCTTACTGTGAGATGTTTAAATGGTTATTGCATTAACTGTGATTTCATGAACTACCAAAAGAAGATTGGCTTTGAGGGCTTCTGAAGTCTTTGGCAAAGTTTTCTTACATCTTCATGTTAATCAAGTGTTACTAATACCAAAGTGTCTACACAAGGAAGCAATGGCCAGAAGCTCAGGATGCTGTGTGGGCATAGAGTTATTCAGAAACATGAATTTATGCTTTAGTGAAACAGCTACTGAGGCACTGTAGCTGAGAGACAAATCCCATACAATTAAAAGAAACCAGATGTCCAAAAAAACACAGACAAAAGAAGCTGGATGATGTAAAATAAAAAAGGCAGAGAGAAGTAAACAATTACAAATTGGTTATTAGCTAGAATAAGCAGCATAACTGGGAAAGCCAGACTTTTAAGATGAATTCCATAATGCCACAATCAGCACAGCTCCTTCCATTAAAGCCAATGGGAGTTTTATTGCCAAGGAATCTCTCCATTAAAATTTGTAATGATACCCTTCCGTACTCGGTGAAGACAGCAAAACTCTCTGGTTGCTTTAAAATTACAAAATATTGTTTCAGACTCAGCAACACTCATTTTTTGCAAGAACATATGCTCATGGGGTTGAGCTGAAGACCAAAGAACTACTGCAAAATATTTCCAATCCTTTTCTTTTTCTCTTAAAATCTTGTAGCACTTTTTCTCTTTTTCAATAAGGCTTCCAAACCCCTGGACACAATCTGTTTTCCTAAGAGGAATCAGATAATGATAGCAGCAGAAAACCAAAAATAAAAGCAATGAAGATGTACTCATTTATCCTTGACCAGCATATATGATATATATATAAAATAACATATATAAAGCAAATATAAGGTACCATCCATATTCAGCCATTTTCAGACCTTTAAAAAAGCTCCAAAAATTTAGTTGTTGTATAGACATATTAGTCTTAAAACAGCTTCAACCTGATAAAGTAATGAAACAATCACTTTTTCTCTCCAGTGAATTAGGCACAGTATCACCATCATCAGAAATTGGGGCAAAATACACTCATCCTACCTTTCTTTTGCGCATTTTCACTTGATTGTCTGGATATTCGTGTGTGGCCAAGTGATTCCTTACATGTAAACACTGAATGTCTTCTGCTGAACTGACATTTGAAAGGCATTTGTTTTCAGGGGCCTCTTGAGGTTCTGTGAAACCACTTTCATCCAGACCATTTTCCACTGCTGGAATACAAGAGCAAGGAGGAGATTGCATAAGGCCGTTGCTGGGTTGCACTGCTGAACAGAGCTGTCCATCACTGCTGGTGTATGATTCAGAAGAAATCCCACTCTCTACCACATTGCACTCAGACTTTCCAAGCCCATCTTTGAAAGCATCAGATTTCCGGCGCTGTTGTGCAATTACAGCAGTATGAAGCAGCTGCTTCCCAGACATAATAGCTTCTTTCACATTTGGAGAATTGATACAATTTTCCTTCTCTACATCTAGTACTTCATTTAAGACTTTGTAATTGCAAAGCTCCAGGCTTTGGCCAATAGTGCCACAAACATCCTCTTCTTTCCTCTCCTCTTTAGGAGCTGTGTCACAGCCAGGTTCCTCTCTTGTGTCTCCACTGATTCCAGATGATTCAGCTGCCTTGTTACCCTCTGTTACTGGTGCCATTTGTGTTAAGGAGCCTGCTCCATTTAAGCTGTGGTTTTCATCTTTGGGTTCACTTCCTACAGCAGTGATGTGGTAATTAACACCATCCAGGTTGAGTGCAGAATAGTCATCATCGTCATCAGACACATGGACTAGAGTTTCTGTGCTGGCCTCCAGAAAATGGTCCTCGTCCTCATGGTTATCATTTTCATCCACCTCCTTTGAAATATTTCCCAGCTGCTTTTCAGGGAAGCCAGTCACCTCTCCACTATAGCAGCACTCTGGAAATGAAGCACATTTTTCTTTCCGGTCCACGCTGGAAACCTCATCTTTTTCCATACTTGTCTGCAAGTTATCAGCTACAAGTCCGTGACGACATGCTGTATTATACTCCACAGGCTCCAAAGCCAATCCCATCCACTGGGTCACATGCTCTTCCCAGCTTTTCTTTCTGATTGCTAGAGACATGTCATAACAGTTCAGCAGCAGGCTGCAATGTACCTTCCACAGAGGACCAGAGGAGATGTCATGGCTGCTGTGCACTGCCAAAGGGGGAGAGAAGGTTTCATCATTTTAACATCTGCAAGAAATAAAAAAAGACCGCGTTATTGAATCAACTCCAAATAATAATAAAAAAAGAACGGGAAGGAACAGTTTAAACAAAAGTGTAAAACAAGATAAGACTGTGGGACCAGAAGGACAGGAATTTAAAAGACTGTTTTGTTTAAAGTTTTAATACTTTTCATACAAAACTTGATGGCACTCATAATTCAGTATAACATTTTTTTCTGATTACTTTCCAATATCAAGTAAACAAAAATGGTATAAACAGGCACATACACAAGCAAAAAGCTCCAGAGCCAAGATTTTACAAGATCCTCTTTACTGTGTGTCTCATAAGATAATAATTTCAATGGGTATAAGTGACATTATATCTTGTAGTTGCTTTTCACACAGAGTAAATTTATTTCTTCCTCATCCACAGATACCTGTGGAGTGCAGAATTCTGGCTGTTCCCCAAAGAGGTAGAGAATAACTGAGGGTTTTTCAAAATTTATCAAATGTATAAACTACTTATCATCTAAGTATCTTCGGCCTATTCGGTGGCTCTTATTTTTATTGATGCTATTCATTCTCTTCAGGCCAAGCTGCAATTAAAAGTGTTACATGAAACTGCAGAGTAAATCAGTTGTGTAGATATAAAAAACAAATAAAATCATAGAATCATAGATAAGCTTGGGTTTGAAGGAACCTTTAAAGGGCATGTAGTCCTACCCTCTAAATTGCTACTAAAACACTTGGAAAACTACTATAAGTTTTTGATGTATTTCCTCATTTAAATACATTATAAAACCTGAAGCCCGTCACACACTCCCTTGCTGAATATATTCATGATCTTCTAGTGTAAGGTATGGAGAAATCTGTTATTTAGGACAGGGCCCTCCAGAAGGGCAGATTGTGAGCCAGCATGGTTGGTGTAGCTTTGCTGCTCACCTGGGCTGCCTGGCTCTGCCAAAAGCCACTGTTCCTGCTTGGGTTTCTATGGGGGAATTTTCACTGACTGCTGCATTAAATGTTCTGTATGATGGCATTTGATATACATTAATCTTGTGTCATTGCACGTGTATATTTTCATGAAGAAAATGTATTAATTAATGAATTATAAAATAAAATTAACAAATTCATTGTCAAAGAAGAAAACAAGACTTCTGGCTCATAAAATGTTAGAAGTTCAAGGAGCAGACACTTCTACTTTTCACTCCCTACACAAGAACTGTCAGCACTTAACACGGATCTGGTTATTGATTTCAGCAATAAAGAAGATTAAGTAGTGAGTTTGTTCTGGGTCATTTCAGACCACTAAGACAAATTCTGATTGTCCACCAGGCCACAAAGCTGCCTTGACAAATCACATGCCTGTAAGTATAAAAGTATTTATCTTGAAAGAAATGCAGAATTATGCCTGGGCAACTAAACCTCCATAAATTATGTCTTGACAAACTGACTTTCAGGAAGGACTTGTGCACAGTCCTAGATCTTTAACCTTCTTTTAGGAACGGCAAGCTTCATTTCACATTCACATTTTCCACCTCTATGGAGACTCTGCTTAAAAAGAACATATATTCATGGAGTATACAAGATTCCATGCACAAGTCATTAGCATGTGGGAGGCTGAGCAAAATGGAAAATAACACACAGAACCAGGCCAAAAACATTATCTGCTTTCAGAGGCAAATTTTAGTAGTAAAATGTTAATGCAATTTTATAATTATCTCTTCTTTTCTGGTCAAATATGAGATGAATCCTAAATATTAAAATCTAAAGTTAAATTATTGTATAAATTTACAAGACATTCTTATTTTGATTTCATCTTTATTTATAAGTGTGCATGGTCCAAAATTACCAGAATGAAAAATCAATAGTGATAATACTTTTGACTCCCGCTGCAGCTTTTTGTGATGGACACTAAATCTCTTCAATTAAGTTGATTTTATAGCCACCACTCTGTTTTGTTTTGATGTTTGAAAAGAGGTATGTTTACTAGAAAGGGCTCAATGGTTTCTACTGTCGTCCATGAGCAATGTTTGGAGTTCCATATGGGTGCCACTCATTTGCAGCTTCCCTTTCTTCCTCTACTAGAACACTACCCTCATCTACTTCAGAGAAAACTAAATAGGGGTGCTCCAGCCATATAGGGACATTTCTGACAACAGTCAATAAAGATACTAGAAATGTTGAGGGTAAAAATCTAAAAAATGACATACATGGATCCATCAACCTAATATTAGGCTGCTCCTAATGTGCAAAAGGCAGGCTCTCAGAGATTTGAGGGGTGTGTGCTAATCTTGCTGCTGCTATATGGAGCCACAGAAATGGGAGAACAGAACTGTCACTGTTTTTTATTTTTTTGGATGTGTTGAGTTATATTTCATGGGGGGTGAAAAATTTTACTTCAGGAACCTTTCTGTTTTACTTGCATTATCACTAGTTTTGGCTGCCTGATAGACTGCAGGAAAATTATGAAACAGAGAAACATAAAATACTTTGCTTCAAATGAAAGACATAAATACGTGACATGGGCACTGCTATCGTTCTCTAACAAATGAGTGTATGTTAGCAATTAATATGAAAAACTACAGCACATTTGCCACCTCCCCAGGCAGCTGCACCAGCAGTCCCTGAAATCCCCTCATTCCCATGGTGCATGAAGGAGATCAGAGTTTGGTGACAGCTTGCCTTCTTCTGCTCCCTCTCCCCTCTTCAAAGACTGTGTTAAACAATTCAGCTTAGAAATTATTTTCCTGCTCTAATTGCTTGACACTTAAGGGCTGACAAGAAACTTTTTTTTCTACCTATTTATTCAGGACAACTTACTTCCTTTCACTCATATGCAAGCACTTGGAGATGCCTTGGAGGGTTCATGGCTCCAGACCTCTGAAAGAGATTCTCTGCCAGAGAACAAAGTGCACTGCCACTTTGCAGAAGAAAGCATTCCTGCCTTGATCACTGCTTTGCTGCTATTGCTGCTCATTTTTTTTCTTGACATGCAGCATCTTTTACCCTCTGAGAAATGCCCCTCTCATGTCCATTTGTACTTTTGCCAAAGGGAAGAAGCATCCCCCTTCCTCATTTTCTATTCTTGCCAGGCCACAACTAGAAACCTTTATATCTGATTTCCACAGAATTTTAAGATGGTCAGATGAACATTATCAATCTGTTGAAATGTTTTGCAGAGTGAGCAGTGTTTCCTTTGAAGAAAACATATATCAATATGATACTGTCCATGCAGCTGTTGCTATAATTCAGACGTATATTTTGCTTTACTTTTCAATAACTGTTTGTTATTGCTTAGTTATTGCTATTAACTTTCTGAAGAATAAAAGTTTGAAACAAAAATGCAAAAGGTTAAACATCTTCTGGGCAAAATTTCTTGATCCTGGGTTTGAATTAAGGAATATTGGCAACAGTGACCCAATAGGTAATTCTTGGCCTAAAGAAAGGGAAACTGAGCAGTGGATCATCACACTGAAGCAGAAACCCTCTATACTGCTTCACATTGTTTACAAAACTAGATGTTAATTTAGATGCATTTTGCAACAATTTATTGCCTATCTCCTTTCACTGTAAAATATAATGTTAATGAAAAGTAGGGCAAATCTTTAGGTTAGATTATATTTGGAAGCTTTGTGTCTCGTTTCACAGAACCGAGTGAATTTTCAGATGATAAAGCACAAAATGGTGATGAACTAACTGGTAGGCTCTCATAGTTAGACTGTTTAACATTTTCCTCCAATTAGAATGCCTGTGATTCTTTTTTCAGAAAAACTTATATTAAACTGCTTGCAGTAGGCTTTCAAAATTCAGACAGAGAATTGTCTTTTTTCGCATGAAATTCCATCCAGATTTGTCTGTGCTACACATTTTTCAAGATGTGTTTTACCTTCTCTTGCTTCCCTACTCAAGGAAAAATGACACTTTACAAGAACTATCCTTACACAAGCCCAGTACTAGGACTGACATCTGCGAAAACTGCAGCAGGAAGAACTAAGTCTCGGAGCTAGAGGGAGAATGGAAAGGAAAGGAAGGACATTTATTCAAATATCTGGAACTGTGGCTATCCAGATGAGTCAGAGCAGCTTCCCTTCTGGGGTTTAGGATAGGACACATAAACACCCCAGTTACAAGAATGCAAGGGCAGAAGCACACAGCCACATCCTACACCTTGCTCCTCAGACTTCCAGGACATGGGAGTGGATCCCTGGTTTTCCCAGAGAGGAAGAAAGAGATAAGGAGAGAAAATGGGCCATGCAGCAATGGCAGCCACCACACAAGCTGAGGCTGATGCCCAAGCTATTAGGAGGGAAGGACTATGGCAAAAGCAGACACTGTTGTCGAGGACACTTGGTGGCATCCCTGTATGGCCAAAGCAAGCACTGCCACTGACCCAGGTGTGACATTCCTGCTTCCTCCACCAATTCCTCCGTCCTGACAATTCATCACACCATACGAGACCTCCACCTAGCAATAAATAGAAAAGCTTTGGAAGCAAGAAAGTTGCAGAGAACGCATGACAGCTTGCAAGGTCTGTGGCAGAAAAGTTTGAGAGGGCAACCCAGGCAGTACAGCCCCACCATCATGCCAGTGGGATTACATTTTTGCTAATGCTTTACATGGGATGCAAATATTTTCTCAAAAAAAAGGCAAAGCATTAGCTTATGAACGTAAACAAAGATGAAAGAGTGTTTTATTACATTTTTTACATAGCAGGAGTATGTAAGCAACGGAGATCAAGCAGAAATATTTATTTTGTTACCATTATTTTATCTTCACTGGTGTGTGACCCCAGTCAGCAAACTTTGTTTAAGGAAGTCTAAGTGAGCAGGGTCTGTTTCCTATAAACTCATCTCACATCTCCTGGTCTGGCTTGCATACAGCTCTTTCAGTAACTCCATACCAATCTCTGACACAGAATGTTGTTTACAAATAATTTGAGATAAAACATAAGCCTCTAAGTCTTCACTCAGCTATTTATTTTAAAATATCTCCTGCTTTTAAAATGCAATCCTTCATTTTCCTGGACATAGACCACCTTTTGAATTTTACTGAAGTGGAGGCTTACCTTGCCTGTAGTTTCTATATAAGCAGCATTTGTAGTGCAGGGTTTTAGGCCATGTTAAACCTTGCTGTCTTATAGTAGAAATATAAGGATTGTTTGTTTTGGGGGGTATTAATCTAGTGAATACTAGATGAATTTTTTTAACTCTAATTTTCTTAATATATAAAATCAAATGCTAAAACTGGTTTGAACTTATAATTAGTTAAAAATATTTACAACTTTATTCTAAAATCAGAAAAAGCATAGTACTATAAAGATGAGTATGTCTTCAGAATGAAGTAATAAAACAATTTAAATATTTTATATAACTTTTAATGGTAAAGTTTGTATGTGTATGCATGTGATGTACTTATAAATTTGAACTATTAAATATAGGTGTTGCTTATTTTTTTACAGATGAATATGTCCCAATAGGATACCTGTCCTTTTCTTTGATGAGATCTTACTGTTGGTGTCCAGCTATGAATCAATGGACAGAAATAGAGTCAAATAATACTTAGTCCAACCTACAAACATTCCTTCCAGCATACCCTACCCTAGAGGATTTTAAAATTGCTGCCCAGCTACAGATCTAACAGCACACAACTGCTGACACCTCCCTGATAAGTCTGAGGAACCGACTCCTATGGAAATTTCTATTAGGAGAGATTATAAAGTGATCAGGAACCAAACATTAGAATTGCATAATGATACTCAAAGGAAATATTATTGAACTTGCAACTCTGAAAGGTATCTAAGTAACCCTCTTTTCACCAAGGAATTAAAGGTGAGATATATGTAAAGAGGGAAAATCTGGGGAACTGCAAGAGGGACATTCTTCCAAGCTAATGGCAAATGCCTGTGGGGTCACAGATGGGGTTTGCTTGAGAGAGAGCCACAGAGGCAGGAGGGATCCTGAGCAGGGGCTGGAGTAGGTGTGGAAAGTACAGCCTTTCTAGGATAAGAGACTATTTCCAATCTTTCTCTGATCATTAAAACGAAGACAAAGCAGAGGGATTTCTGGCCCTCAAATCCCCTTCTCCCTACTAGACATCATGAATGGTGTCTCCACAGAGTGAGAAGGAGGGAAAAATGGGGAATTTCTCTGCACACTTAGCCTTGGGGTGCTGTGAGCAATGATTGGATGCTACATAAGCTGGTTTAAAATAAAATTTAAAAAAGACCACTTGGCTGTGAACTTGCAAATCTGATTTTCATATGCAGTTAATTGGCTAAAAGAATCTAATTAATAACAAAGATAAAAATTAACAAAAAACTAGAAACTAAACGGAAAATCAGAAGTGAGAATATGTGATTGATTTATTTATTTTTATATAAAGAGGGAGATTATTACTAGTTTTGTGAAGGCACGTGTTAAAACTTGTGTTTTTTAGATTATTTGGAACAAGAAAAGAAGTAAAATTATGAAATTTGATAATTTCTCCAACTTGAAATGGAGAACTGCATATGTAACACTCTCTACTAAATAAAATGCCATGCAGTGACCAGAAAAAATGCTTCTAATTATAAATGAATATTAAAAGTCTCTATTATATTCTCTATTAATCAGGGAAGCAAACTTAAAATGAAGTCACTGTGGCTGTTAATCTGCAACTGAATTTCAAGCTCAGTGAAGATTAGAAAATATATAACACAGTAGGCAACAGAGAGGCTGAGTATACAGTGGCATAATAAAAAATATATTCTAAATTCTTATTATGCAATGAACTGAAAACTACATGTAATGATGGTAATTCCATCACAGAATGAGAAACAGGGTAGGAAAACATACAGCAAAAATTAACAAAAAGGATTAAAAGCATGGTATAGCATCTGTCTGAAGACTCACAAAACACATGAATGTTTCCTGTCTGGGAGAGAGAATTTAGAGCCATATAAAAATCAATAGTATCATGAAGAACATCATTTATTCCTTGTGCCTCATAGAGCAGGAATGTGCAGAAATCCAAAGTAGAAATAGAAAGCAGAAATATTAAAACAAAACAAAGAATTTTTTTTTTGCCATGTAAGTAAATAGAAGCTATAACATATAATAAGCATAAATCATACTGCAAAAAGTTTGTCATTTCTGATATAAGAAACACCACACAAGAAATTAATCAAGCCATGTACCTGAAATCATTCCTCTGACTTGATAAGGATTTCCTCTTCTCTTCAGGGATTAGTTTCATTATCCCTTTAGCAAACTAATTTATTTTCTTCTTTACAGATCCTGACATATGTCATATGTGCTTATTACAGTTTACTGTCACTGGAAATGCCTACCACACTTAAGGTTGTAAACATCCTTCCTTTAGAAGATATTTAAAATATTATAGAAACTAATATTGTCCAGCAGTGTTATAAGATCTCAATACTTTAGACACCACAAATCTAAAGTCAACTTGGCATGTTATTAATTCAGAGACTTCAAAAGTCTTACTGGTTTTTTGAAAATATTATTGGCTCCTAAGGTATGAGCCCAAACTTTGTCAATGTCCCTTAATGTGTAGCTAGAAAACATAAACCATCATGGAGTTCTTTTATTTTCTCCTCCACAAAAAGCAGTTACATTACCAGTGCTCATCATCATACAATGAACTTTTACTTGTAGCCAACATGTGATTACAGTGGGTTTTAGCTTGGTTGTATTTGTTCTTGGTTCATTTCCAGTTCTGAGCCTCAGATTAACTGAGGCTCTTCCTCAAGGACGAGAAAAGGGAAATGATTGGATCCAAACTGATCTACAGTTATCCAGGCTTACTAAAGATCTATGTAATTTACACCCAAATTTTAATTATCAAGTCAAAACCAATTAATCACAACATTTAAAATACTCAACTTTATGTTTCTGTGCTGTTTTGAATAGTCAATAAAACAGTGAAATATTATTTTCTAAAGTCTTGATAGCACAATGATATCACTCTACTGTAATATTGTTAATGATAGCTTAATACATTAATCAGCATTAAAGTCTTTTTAGCAGTTATGAACATCTATCCCCTTCAGCACAGTATCATTCCAAAATGACAACAGTCATTAAATTTATATCTATCCACTAAAAAGTAAAAAGGTTTTAAGCCAAAAGATAGTTTATAGCATAGACATTTTAAGAAGAAAATTGGATCCATCTAGCAATTCAGATCTGAGAGTCTGCTGGTCTTCAAAATTTAGTAGTGAGAAAATTATAGATACTGTCTTGATTCCATAATGTAAATTTCTTGCTTCTTCATAATACAAATAATCTAAGGTGTAAAGGTTTAAAGTCTCCTTTGTCCATAGGAGGTTTATGTGGAAAATTCATAACTCTGCCAATCTTCCCCCCAAATAATTTTGGCTATCTACTCCCAGAAAATTGAAAGATAACATAATTTATAGATTGCTCCTTTCATTCCCTGGTTGAACTGGAAGCATCTTGAAAAGACACAAGATGAGAAAAGGTCATCCCATGGGACATGGCAACCCAGAAACCTGTGACTGTTATTTTTGGTCCTGAATAGGGAATTTTCTTTCCACAAATATTCCTCCCCCTTCTCTCAAATCGAAGACATTTCATTTTTCTAGCTAACTCTAGTGAAAACGAATCTTTTAGCTATAAGAACTACAGGAGGTCTTTTTGAAAACAGTATAAATTAACCAGATTGTATTCCTGTTGCCTTTTAGAATTAAGGTTCTGATATGGCATTTCTAGATTAAAAAAAGTTTCTGGTGCTGGTTATAGCCAGCAATGAAACATCTGTAGTATGAGGCACTACAGACAATTAATTTTGGCAACCAGCATCCTTACCCAATAGTATGGCTCCTGTTTTCATTCCTGATGGAGACATGACTGGAAAATATTTTTGACATTATTTTGCCTGTATGTTGTACATAAAGAGCTGAAAATTATTTTCTCCCATTCAGAAAGACAAATATGTTATCATTGAGAGTCTACAGAGAGTGACTACTGAGGTGATTGTGCTTTTTGCTGGGAATTAACTTTTAGCAGAATAATTTGGAGCACCATTTTTTGCATCTGTAAAAAAGTACTGAGAGCAAACTGAGCAAATATTTCTGGAGTATAGCTGAAGATGTAAAAGGCAAAAATTATTCAAAATGGCACCTGTTCCACTATTTCATTGAAACTAGAGAGAGAAATAATGCATAACTGAATGCTTTATAAATGCACTGGAGGACCTAATTAAATCCACTTCCTCCAAGGAAGGGAATGTAAAATTTTAATTTATCCTCCAGGTTGAGGAAATTTGGAGGAAAAAAGTCTGCATTTGAACCTAATCCTGAAACTGATTATTTTTCATTACATTATTCTTATTTTGGAATTCAGGAAACCTATCTGTCAAAGGACTTTTCCAGTGTATGTATATCTCACACCTAGATCCCCTTTTCCTCTGCCTCTCATAGGCATCATGTGGAGATATCTGCTACAATCCACAGCCATTCTCCACAGTATTTTCCAGTATGCCTCAATTCCAAACTCGTCAGCTGGTCTCCTGATTTTATAATGATATTCTTCTACTCAGCATCTGTGGCCTGCCTGGAAAGATATGCTCAGCCCTGGAAATTGCTGTTTCTGAGTACATAACTACAGGAAAAATAAAACAGATGACTTGTGAGCTCACATGGAGATTTTCCCTTGATTTTAAAATTAATTCAGATCTATTTCCTTTACTGGCTACCAATTCTCTCACACAATGTGAAAAAGCCTTGAAAAAAATCTTTATATCCAGTATGGTATACCCAATTAAACTGACAGTGACTCAATGTTTGGAAGTTGCCAGTGACATCTGCACATAGGTATTTGATGGTACTAGAATATAAAATTGTTTCTGTATATGGAATCCTCAAAGCCCAGCTTTTGCTGTGGAGGGTACAAGTCTTAGAGATTTTCATAAAAAACTTCTCATTTTAGTTGTTATTATTGAAAGCTATCAACTGTCTCTTATAAAACAGGGTTAACTGAAGAGAAACAATTCAAGCAAAATGAAAAGGGCTATCTCCATTTAGCTGCAGATAACAAAATGTGTAATGAGTTTAACAGTACAACTTCTAGTGTGTTGAGCCTCTAGGACTGCTAAGAAGTGGATTGTTAAGTGCTCCAGACTGAAAAAGTGAATCCAAAGTAAGTTCTCCTTGCCCTTTACATGTCTGTGTCATGTATGAGAAAATTCATGAAGAAGTCAAAAAAGGTTCAAATTTTGTGATAGTCTACACAAAGATGCTAGTAATACAATATTAAGGTTATGAATGCTCCTTAATAAGGTGCAGTTATACAACTTTGATAATGTAACCCAAAATGCTTTGGGCTGGTGAATTTGTCACAGGTTCCTCTTGCCCCTTCCATCTTCTCTCAGCTCCTTTAGCAGAACAACACATTGCAGCAGTGCTCCATTCCACTTTGGATTCTCCTCACTTCTTGATCTAATGATGTTTATTTCAAACTCACCACGGAGTCTTCTCCCAAAATTTTTTTATCATAAGGCGAATTTTCCTCAAGTACCATGATTTTCAACATGGAACATTTATTTTTTCATGCATTAAAGAGTATTTTTAGTGGTTTAATCCTATTGTGACACTCTCACCAGTAAGACCTATCTACCTGGAAACTCTACAACTGATAAAGAGTGAGCAAGAGGGAGGAAAAGCCAGTAGAGATTCAGAGGAAACAAAATTGATTATAAAATTTTCAAGTTCAAGGGCATTTCATCTAAAGCTGATAGATTTTGACACAGGGTACAATGTAATAACCAACAGGAAGTATCACAAGGCACTGTAACAAAAAGAAGAGCCTACATGAAAGTGAAGGCTAGAAGTAAAAAGTCATAGTATGAGTGAAGTTGGTTTTAATGACACACACAGCCTAAGGCAAACTTTGAATTTGGGATGTGACTGATGTGAAATACACCAGAGATAAAATCTGAGCATCACTAATCTCAATATAAGTGATTTTTCTCATTAAAGGGAAGCAAGAAACTATGGTAATATTGGATTTGAAATTATCTACCACCAGATTGTTCTTAAAGAAGTAGTACCTGAAAGCATCGACAAATATCAATGGCAAAATATAATATAAACACATTGAACTTCAATATCAGTAGTTATTGCAATAAAATAATGTTCACATATGATATACATAGGATTTACAAGTAAAAATTCTAGATAATTTTGGTTTGAGGTATGATTTGTGCATTTATACACAGATGCATATGTGCACTTATATATATAAAAAAATAATAAAAACAAAATATATATATATGCATACACATACATTAAAAATACACCTGTGTATCGAGCCAGTCTTAAAGTCCTTACTAAGAATTCACAGTGATCATGATCTTTGGATATTTAAAGCCCTAGTGGACAAGGACCTGAGCAACTGGCTCTAGTTGGCCCCACTTTGAATGACAGACATGATGGATCAGAGACCACCAGAGGCTCTCTCATAATAGGAAGAAAATTAAGATCTAAAACTTCTGTATATGCTATTTCAATTGCTCTAGGCCTTATGTTACTTTTTTTTTTTTTTCCTTTTTTTCCTTTTTCTTTTGTAAAAAGAACAGAACACCAGGAACCCCCATACTTCTTTTATTTTTTTTTTTTCTCCAGACAAACAAATAATAGAAAATGGAACCAGATGAATAAAAGAATAAAGGAGGATACTCTAAAATATAGCTTCTTTTAGAGAAAAGAGAAAAACATTTGTAGATTCTCATCTTCCTCCTGCTACTGCTGTCCTCAGGGAAGCTTTATAACAAAGACGATACATTCCAGCAACAAAATTCTTGTTATGAACAACAGAAAACTATTATATAAAATGTGGCTTAACACTTCTGACAATCAAGAAAAACAGAAGTTAAGTAACTTTCTAGACTTAATAAAAAATCAAAAGGGGACTTTTGATTGTTGCATCACCTAAAGAACATTTTAAAACAGATTTTAAGCCCAGCACTTAAAAAAATTATTATAAGCCTTGCCTATTTAAGAACTGCAGACCCAAGCTGTTGTCTTTACTTTTAATCTTCTTTTAGAAGGGATAGCTTTGTGCTACAGAAGTCTGTAAATTAGGCCTAAACATACAAACCTTTTTTTTTTTCCCAGTGCTCTGAGTATGGAATTTGACATGAAGGTCAACAGGTACAAGTTCAAAATAAAATTTCAGGCACAAACATTTATGGTGAAGGAAAGCTATTTGTATGACTCCTATTACATGGATGCAACCATTTGCATTAATTTTTCTCAATGCTAAAGACATAAATTCATTACTTCATTCAGGGGAGTCCTTTGATCCAACTACTTGTGCTATTTTCTTGTTTCAAATAAAGAACTTTAACATTTCTGAAAGAACTTCATTTTCCATGTTCATTATTGCTATTTATCAATAAAATAATTCTCAGAGATTTTTAAAACTGTAACTTTTCTGTGAATCCTTTTTCTTGAACAATCATATCTTCAAAAAACCAAAACAAGGTAAACATAACAGAGAAATTAGACTAAGTAGAACCAGAAGTTGCATAGTGATTTGTCTCCAGGACTTTCATTTAAACCTTCTAAATCAAAAACCCAGGCATATATCAGTGTTAGATTTTCTTATAACCTACGAGAAACTTCAGAATTTAATGGGAAAATACTTTCTGGGTTCTCTTCTGTTGTCCACCTTGTAGCTCAGGTGTCAAGTATTTTCATCAGCAAGTGAGGTCAGATGAGGTCATTATATGCTTTAAACCCCAGAAGTGGTGCTGCAGAAGATAGCTGCTTAGTAGGGAAAATTTTCTTCTGTTTAACAGGAGTACTCAGTAATACTAAATACGTGCACATATACTTGCAGCAGCAAGCATGGGAACACAGAGCAGTAAAAGCCACTAAAGCTAAATCCTTTGGGACATCAGCATTCCAGCACAAATTTCATGAGAATGACAAAAAAGATTTAGTCAGTCAAATTCCTCTCAGCTTCTCAGTCCCACCACTTATGTATTACAGCTCTCCTAGACCAGAACATCTCACTGGAGAAGATTTATCCATAAGAAAATAAGTGATTGTTATGTTAAATTTCACCCCAGAATGTACTCAGGAACAATTTACTTCCTTTTGGTTGTTCCCTGTTCAGTTCACATGCGTTCCCTTCACAACCCAGAACCAATTCTGACCACCCTGAATGTTTCCCCCAAATGGCAGTGAAGTGTACAATTCTCAGTCTATTGCAGAGGAGATATTTGATCCCATTCTGGAATATCCTTCACATCCTTTTACACCACAAAGTCATTTCCTCACACAACAACCATTTTGAAAAATAGCAAAAGCAAAGTTAAAAGATTCTTGAATACATGAACAGATGACTTCTCTTTAGTTGCTAATCTGGCCAATAACTATATGGAGCCTTAACAGTGCATGTAAAAAAGAAAGAAGGAAAGAAAAAAATTTCAAATTACAGAAAGACAAAGAATACTATATAAATTGACATAAAAAAATGCTTGTTATATCCAGAACGAATTAATAATTAAATCATAATTTTACATAAAATATAAATGCATTCATATATCAGTGAAAGATACTATCTTGATTTTCTCCCTAAATGCCTTAACAGCAGATTCTTATTTTTATTAGTTACATGTTTACTAGGTTAAGAAGAAAAATTAGTAAATCCATACATTCTCCCAAAAATTTTAGCCAGCTGACATTTACTGAATCTTCCTTTACCTCTTCTAATTGCCAGCACAGCACACAGCAATCTCTGTATCTAATAATACGTTACTAAAAATAATCTAATTTATCTAAAACCAACAAATAAACCATGGAATTTCAGATTTAGAGTGTACACCTTTAAGACTGTATTCTCACGTCTACTGCAAATTTCATCTAAGACTGAGAAAAGGCTAAAACCTAGCTGAGCAGAGGTATAACTGATAGATCTACCTAAAACACTCCTCATCATCATTACCGCTGGACTGGAGGGAAGGGAAGGTGGGGAGAGAGAAAAAAATATAGCCCTAAATGCCCTCCCTGCTGTTAAATGAGGTGGAAAACCCAAATCACTCACACATCTAACTTTCCTATTTAATGTGCATTAAAAAATATGCAAGCAAGACCATGCAACTCTATTTATATAAGAATGCAAATAAAGTTCAGCATTTCAAGCATATTTTTAAAAGACGAAGAAAAATGCACATGAATTTTTTTTATAGGTCTGGCATATTTTGATAAACAGAGTTGTCACAGTTTACAACTAAATAAATATATTTTAAAGATTATAAATTTTTTTACCTCTATTTCTAGTTCTGAGATCCTGAACACAGAACACTCCAGTGCTGGATACTGCTCTTTTCTTTTCTGAGGTTTTTCTTACCTTCTTTTATTTTTTTCCTCTTTTTTCCTTTTTTTCTTTTTTTAAAAAAAAAATTTCTTTGATAGCTCAAAGTACAGAAAGATTCCAAGACAGCCTTACCTAGATGAAGAGAATGAGGAATTCAGACATGACCTCCCTAAAATCTTTGGTCAATAGCAGAAGAAAAAAAGCCCAAACAACAAAATGAAGAAGCAAACAAACAAACAAAAGAGCCCAGTTGCAGCTAGCTCCTGCTAGCATAAAAGTTCAGATTTCGCTACTGAGATCATTGCTCTATTCTAAGCAGTTTTGCTCAATGTGTGATTCTAACAAAAACACCCTCTGCAGCTGGAGGGAGCCTTAGCTAAGCACGAGCCTGTCAAGCCTTTCCCAGTGACTTCTGTCTACTAAATTCAGACTGATGTTTTGTGAAAGGGGGCCTCAACAACCAGGCCCAGATTGCCTGAAAAGTATTTCCTGCCTTTGAGAGAGAGAGAGGGAGAGAGAGACAGCGAGCCTGCCTGCCTGCGCCAGGGAGGGAGCGCAGAAATGGAGGGAAAAGAAAACGTCAAGACCGACTGTTTCAAGGCACTCAGCTTTATACACTGCTGGCTATTTCTGCCAAAGAAAAAAAAATCTGTACTGCTGGCTACATAACGTAAAAAAGTTTTTGAACCTCTCCCTTCTGGATTTTTCCTCTAAAAAAATGCTTTATGCATCTCTAATGCTCATGCAAAGGTAACAGTAATCCAGAGCAACACAAGAACATTTCTGAAACACCTGGTCTTTGATATCAGGTAGTGAGAAACTTGGTCTAAACTTAACACATCACAGTGACAAAAGGTCGAGTACTATTCTGTTGAGCAAATATACACAGTTAGATAGATTCCCTTTAAAGACAAATGCTAAAAATGCTTTCCTACTCAAGAGAATAAGCTGGATCTGAGAAAGCGAATGCTACAGTTTAAACACAGTCATGTTGCAGGCAGTGGAATATGTTGCTTTACCTCTTTTGAGAATCCTCCAGAGTCACACAAATCCAGCTCTGCAAAAGCAAAAGGACAGACTCCATCTTGATCATATTAGTATTTTGCTGACATAAAACACTTGTAACTACTTCGTTCCAGTTTGACAGGGTGCCTGAATCATGTCTCCAGAGTAACCCACAGCATCTACATCCTTTGCTCTATACAAATTTAGTGAATATCGTCTGTTTATCTTTTCTGCTTTCTTCTGCCTTCTCTGAACGACTTCCTCTTAGCTGTTCCAGCCTGAGAACTTGGATTACCATTTGGTTTTGATTAAAACCAGACGGACAGCTCCGTGGAAGTTGGAGTGTAAGCTAATGGAAATTACTAGTATGGCTTTAATTAGTGTATTTATTAGTAACAAATATTAGCTATTCACGTAACAAATTCTACTAATAAACACATGCAAACCCCCATCTTTGGCCACTAGTTTCATATTTATTCACTGGTGAAATAACTTACTTTATATTTATTTCATTTAAGTCAGTGTGACTCATAATAGTAATCAACATGTACTTTTTTTTTTTACACTTTCTTTCAAGACAGAAAGTAGCGCTGTTGCTAAGTTTATTCGTCTTTACCAGGTGGGTCAATCATACATCACTTACTCTCTCTGGCCCCTTTGGCTGGTGTAAACCCTCTTTATTAATTATTGATCTGAGTAAACGTTTTTACAGCTATTGATCAGGTTATTCATTGGAAACTTTGGCCTTTGTCTGGCTTTCAGTGCGAGCTACAGAGGTAAGACACTGCAGATATTTTCATACAGAAAATGATGTCTGCACATTTACTGACCAGAAAGTCTGCATTCAGCAGGCCTGCCACAACTGGGACAGGATATTTACTCTGAAAGGAGATAGAGGATCTTCTTAATTACTATCTGCTGAGACATGAGTTTCTACCAGCCTCCAACAACTGTTTTTGACTGTTTATATAATGCCTTCATTAGCTCAATTGAATCTTTCCAAGGACATTTCTCAAGTCAAAGAAAAGCCAGCCCTGTAGGGCTGTCTCCACCTCCCACTAATATGGCCATATCTGGAGCTAATTTGTAAAGCTTTAGTTCCTGAGAATGTGGAACTTTGTGCTAAAATTGCTAAATTTGCCGAATGTGGTCTTCATTGTCACACATGTAATTTTATACATGCAGTTTTCAGCCTTCAAATTACAGTATTAGCTTTAAAAGTTAGTTGCAAAATTATGCAGGCCCAAATGGAAGTGGGTTTGAAATTTTTCCCAGTAGTTTCATGTACATGGATAGTGGAGGTAGACAGCCTTAAGTGGAATGACTTCCCAGCCTAACCTCTGCATCTTCAAAGACAGAGACCTTTGAAGCCCATAAAAGGAAGCAGCACATGTGCTAGTAAACTCAGCCAGAAGCACAGCCCCAGAGGTAAATAACTTTTCAGGATTATTTTTAACTACATTTGGCTACACTCAGTTCTGAATCTATAACTTTTACTCCACTGTGAAGTGTGATTTATACTATTTCCCTGCAAGATTTCAGTTTGGAATTTAGTGAATAAGTTACAAGCTGTGAAGGGGCACATTTTATTTGCAATTATGCAATTGCGCAAATTGCACAATTTTAAAATTTATGTTTATGGGAATAAAAATAAAACAAAAAGCCTTCAGTTTCCTTGCAGTTAAAATTTACTAAAACTTTTTTGCTTTATACTACCAAAAATAAGTGATGAAAATTTGAAACATACTGTTCCAAAAAAGTAAACAAATGTTTAATAATATAATTTCAATTATTTTTTTAAAGAATTATTTTCCTTTACCTAAGCTTCACTTAATATTCCATCATAAACCCTTGGCTTCAATTAAATATGGTGTTTTTGGTTTTTGTGTTGTTTTGTTTTTGTTATTTTTCCCCAGAAGCCAGTCACAAGGAATAAGCGAGATTGAAAAATTTATAAGTGGGGATATATTTAAAAGGTATGAGATTATTAGAAGTTGATCTCCTATGCAAAACTGTTTCAAAAAGAAAACATCAAATATTCTAGTGATTGATGAATAGCTGAAAAAGTAAAAAGACCATCATAGAAATGTCTGTGTTTTCCTGTCTAAAAAAACTGAGGACAGACTGTCTCCTAAATATCTTTTCCTGCTATCACATAGGCAGAAAGGAGGGGAATAATCAGAGTTTGAATACTTACTCAAAAGTGCTTCATTGAAACTTTAGAATGGTAGAATAGAGAGAACATGTGAAATCAGAACATTTGTCTGAAATCTGGATAATGCTGTTTGATCTCAAACAATAAATAAAACAGAAAAATTAAGTAGAAGAATGGAATACTAATGAGAAAGAAGGTATTCACTAATAAGGCCAGCACTTTCATTGTGGTCAGACTGACTATACTAAAATGATAGAATTTATTTTCTAGTTATTTCTAAGCTTAAATCAAACACAAAGGTGGTCTTTTTTCTTGGCACATCTGTAACTCAGAAAACTATAGGCTATATAAATCAGGTATTCAAACAACTCCAATTTTCATTTAGGTAATGTTAGGTGAAGAGTTATAAGATTCTATTCTTATTATGACTATATTTTATTTCTAAAATAATTATAAAATAAGAACAATGTAGAAAAAAAATCACACATAGATAATATTATTTATTCACAAACAACATATTTTTGTCATACTGGTATAAGCTGAGTACACTCCATGATATATTGCGGAAAGAGAAGCTAATAATATGCTATTTCCATGATCCTATATAAAATGAGCTACCAAAACAATTAAAAACTAAGAAGAATTCAGTGTAGTCAAACAATTTCTCTTGTAGCAGTACACAGACATTAATATAATGCAGATGTGCATATTTTCAGACACTCTTTATTTGTCTGAAGATCTGATGGTCTTTTCTAGACCTCAAACTATACATGGTGGTAGGCTCTTCCATAATTTAGTTCTTGCTCAGTCAAATCCCTACATAAAGAGAAAAGAATTTATCCAAATCTCGCAGTTGGTTTATTGGAAATTATTGACATAATATAGCTATGGTTTACTGAATCCAAAATTCAAGTAACTTCTGTGAAACAGTATCATCAGGGTTTGTGGACAGACCTAATCTGATCCTGTTCTCATGCTTAAAAATTAATCCTGTTGAGAAAGTAAAGGGCTGAAAAAAAAAAAGAACACTGGAGGTCTTACTCTTATTTGTCTTAAGAAGAAGTTGCCATATGTGTTACAGAAAAACATGAAAGCATTCACTATATCTTCCTTTTTGCCTAGAGACCATATTTAAATCTGATATATTTCCCCTTGAACCTGAAGAATAGGGAAAAAAAAACCCCACCCTATTTTGTTTAAGCACACCTGGTACTGCTAAAGGTACTGCAACACAGAGACAAACAGCTCCATTTTAAAAAATATTTTCAAACTTGCAATGTTTGCTTTTGCTTCACAGTGGAATTAGCTGATTTCATGAGGTATTGCATACTTTCACATTTCATAGGTATCAAGTACATGACTTTGTTCTTGCCAAGACATTTTGTGAAGATGTTTTGGATTTGATGACATCATCATGAAACACAAGAGGGAGCAAGTGCAGGGAAAGAGAAGCATCCATCAGGCACACACACAGTGGCATAACAGAATGGCTGGGGATCAGGCATGGGAGAAACACAGATTTCATGTACTAGCCCCATTCAGGGGCACGACCATGTGTCCTGTATCCTTGATAGGTCCCAGTGCACTGAATTGATGTATAAATGTGTTACACTAGGAAGTCTGAAAAAGGCTCTTTATTATTTACCAGTTGAAATACATTTACAAGTGACCATTTCAGAAAAATGAAATTAATCTTAATATATTTAAACTATGTTTATATGCACAATTCTTCACTGCCAAGACTTTATGAACAGGATACAATTGGAACTGATTGAAAAAATCCTCATCAAAATCACTAGGAGAAGCAATAATATTTATGTGTATTACTACGAGAAATAATGTTGGGATTTTTTAATAAAAAACACACCAAATAAAATAAACACCCCTTCTAAATATACAATTCATTTGGAATTTGCTAATTATATTTCTGCAATTTGGAATTGAGTTCGAATTGCCAAGGACTTTACTCAATAGTTTAGACAGAAATATTAAAATAATTTTTTAAATAAGCCCTTAGTCTTGTGTGTATTTATATACCTTCTTGTTCTCAATGAAATATTAATCAAGATTAAATCATTAAAAGATAAAAAGAAAGTTAAAGCTGTTTTTTAAAGGTTTTTATTCAAAGATTCTAACTTTTCCACAGAAGATAAACTCTCAAATCTGAGGTTGCTTTTGAGGAGGGTCCAAGCACCAAAATAATATGCCAAATAAAGATTAACATGGATAAAAAGAATGCAGTAGCTTCCCAAATAAATAGAGAAAACACTCAGGCAGATCACCTATTTTTAGAACTGTTTGTTCTATTTCCTGTTCTGGGATTTTTGATCATTAACATTCATGTTTGAATGATCAAAAGAAGGATTTTATTTATAACACAGTAGGGTATTTTAAGTGTGCCTGTCAGGGTTGACTACATTTTCCCTAACATGTATTGTTAGCCATTGTTCCAAACAAATGTCCCTTGTTTTCAAGTTTCAAATATTTGTAGAAATTTCTGTGTCAGTATTTAAAATACCTTTTCTTCACTAATATCCTTATGAAATCCTTTCAGGCTACTCTGTTTTGAAAGAGTAAAACATTTTAGAAATACCAGATATAGAAGCAATTAAATGTTCAAACTTTCCTCAGACTAGGTCTCAAGTATACCTGTTAGTGGACATGTTGGTTGATGCACACACCTTTTCTTGTGCTGGCAAATTGATGACAAAACCTGTAAAATTACAATTACTGCAGGCCCTATGGAAATAAGACCTGTCAAAGTCTAAAACTTCATGTTTTGAGACAACTAACACTAAAGTTCAGCAAGACATTGTAAAGCTATTTGGTTGACAGTGTTACACAATGATATAAACTGAAGCTAAAGTACATTTTCAAGAGCTCATCAAAGAATAAGTAGTTCTAGTCTCTCTAGAATATGCTGTCCAGATTTTGGCCTTGCTTCTACCCTTGAGTAATAGGTCAGTATATCTGTCATAACTTGGCAAGAAACTCAGAAAGCTGTTTATCTATATTTTAAATTTCCTGTTGTGAAGACTGTATCTTCAATTTTGGGGATATCTTTCAAGCAATTATTAGTTTTCAAATCAAGCCCCTGTGAAGACAATTTTTCTTTTAAAGAGCATAAATTTCAAACATGAAAATACATTAACTGCCCTCTGTTTTCAAGTACTGTACAAAAGTATTGTGGTTACAAGATGAATCAAAAAGGATATCACAGGTGCAGGGGGTATGTTTTAATTTCATAGAATTGAAAAGTACTGATAAAGTAGAATACATCTTGCATATGGTAAATATTAAGGATGGTGTCCTTAAACATTGAGTATGAGTAGACAATATGCAGCCAGGTTCTTCAATATTCTTCATCTCTCAGTGAAGAAAACTCTTTCCTTAAATCTCATATATACAAATATTGGAAGGATGTTGAAGTACACTTACTTGAAAAGTCACATTTTATTGCAGTTATTGTTCTTGTGATAGGATCAAAATAATTGCATTAAACTCAGAGAAGATACTTGCATTTAAAGTAGTTGAGGGTCCATTCCTATTGTTCCAGACTTGTGTGAGCTGTTTGGATTCATCATTCCTAATTGCTTTCAGACCTGTGGAATGCTGCTCTCTCAATGTGAGACAACGTCTGCTCAGGATAACTTACATGAGAATTTTCATACTTAGAACATTAGAATGGTTAAGGCTGGAAAAGTCCTTTAACATCATCAATTTCTACCATTAGCCCAGCACAACTGTGCTTCCTCACTAAACCATATCCCCAAGTGCCACCTCCATGTACCTTTTGAGATGTTCCAGGAATGGTGACTCCAGCACTTCCCTGAGCAGCCAGTTCCAATGATTGACAAACCTTTCAGACAAGAAAATTTCTCTAATAGTCAATCTAAACCTCCCCTGGAGGAACTCAAGGTTGTTTCCTCTCTCCCTCTACTGATATTGGTTTTGTGTTATCTCTGCATTTGTATTTACTATCAATTATTTTATATTTGTCCATCTATCTAAAATAAAAGAATATAAAAGAATATAAAGAATATATAAGAATATACAAGCTATTGATCCACCTCCTAACCTTCTTAGCGTGGCTGGATGCATAAGAGCATACAATAACCCCCAGGAGCTTATCATTCTTTCTCACTGTAATAACATGTAAATTTGTCATTGGTGAAACACAGTGGTGGAGAAACACAGGGCTCTGTTTTTTCTATTAGGATATGCACACTCTGTTTAACATTACTACAGAATCCATAAAGTTTATGCAAGCTCTGTCTTTATTTTTTCTTTTGCAAAATACCCTAAAAATGTACTCTTTTTGTATCACTTTTCATTCCATTACTAACCTGTTTCATCCTCAGAATCAATAAGAAAATACTAATAATGCTAATATGCTTGTTCTTAAAACAGACCAAGCAAGGCTGTTTGTGTTTCCTGAGAAAATACTTGGGAGACAAACATAATTATTACTGTTTTCTTTTAGAAACCACCAGTTACTCAAAATAAACTTAGACTTGCCAAACAATAGGGAATATTGGCTTACTTCAGACAGATTCCTTCCTTGCATCATTTTATTTAATATCATTAACCTTTGCTATGCTGACTTAAAGAAGTTTGCATGATCACTAGAAGGAAGACATTTGTCTTTAGACATTCTAACTGTGCAGATAGTAACCATAAAGATAAATGAGACTTTGTGGGAGAACACTCCACAGCATAACACCTTACTAATATTACAGATGCAAAATTAGTAAAAAATTAATAATCTTAACATGCTAAGCACTTACTAACTAACTTGTTACTAGTATATTTTACCAATGTACTAAAATATTATCAATACTTTAATAATATCACAGAAGTAAAAAGCGTCTAGGGTGAAAAGATATGCACTAAGCATAATTTAAATATTTGTACCAAAAGTATTTATGAAATTGCATGTTGATCTTTAATCTTATTATATTTTATTCAGAATTCTGATGAGTTAAGGAAGGTCCCAATTTGTCACTCATATTAGTTAGGGTGGCATAGTGAGAATGACCTTTCTTCCATCTATACATAGACATATCAAGGGCTATTAAACAAAGATACAAACACTGGGTTGAGTTTCTCATCTAAACTTTTGATGAAACTGGGGGACTGAAGTCAAGAACTAGCAGAGAAATTCTACAAGTGAGATGGTCTTGTTCTTATAATCTTTCATGACTGGTCACTCCTGGAATCTGCCTCTGGCCACTGTATGACACAGAATATTGGGTCTTACCTTGCTGTACATCATTCTTATGTACTATCATTCTTACGTCATCTTTTCTTATGACTGTCCTTGTACAGAATATCCTATTCAAATTGAAGAAAACTCAACATTTCTCACAACCTTATGCCTGTTTCTATTTTCCCCTTGGAGAGACATAAGTAAAAGCTGAAATGTAATGTATTTATTAGCATTTAAGTTGATTATTTTGTCTTCTTCCTAACATACTTAAAATAGAGAACACAACTTTTTTATGACAAAAAAACCTTTTTACAATTTTTTTTCCTGGTTGATCTTTCTGGAAATAGAATACAGTAAAGCTTGGGTCTGCTAGAACTCAGAGAAGAGATATAAGCTTCCATATTTTATTAGACAGATGATCACACTGTAATGAGCTGTGGATGAGGTTGCAGTGGCAGGAATGTGTTTGATCACTCCAACATCTGGGCTGGTGCTGTCAAGTCTGCCTGTTTCTCTCTCCCAAGTGAGATGGGTTGACTCTGTGCAGATGCAAGGTGAAGGTAACTCCTCATGCCTCTTCCTGCAGGGGATGTAAATTTGTTCATCTCTCCCAGGGAACTAATTACGTTTTCCAGTGGAAGACTTCCTCCAGCCAGATAATGCTGGGAGAAAACAACCTGGCTTTTCTTCCTTCTCCCTCTCTTTTCCCTATTTCCAGCAAGTATTAAATTGCAATGATAATTAGAAGGATGCAGTGATGAGAATAAGGAGGGCATCAATAACAGCAGCAAGTTTTTCAAACGTGGTTTCCATCCAGGAATGGGACAGGACTGTACTGGGAGAGTGCAGTATCTTAATTTTATTAAGGGATAAGAGTGTGTGCACATTTCTTTTATAAATATGAACAAAGCATATCTGCAACACAAGCACCAATTGGTTTGGGAGGGTACAACCATAAGTTATGTACCAGTGCAACCACATTGTATACATCTCAGCTTATGCTGAACTAGATATTTCTTTTCCTTTTTTAACTCAACAAAACTCAAAATCCTTCAACATTTAAATTAAAACCAGAGGATTTGGTGGTTTCTACATTAATCTGACCATAGAACATATAAAGAAAATAAAATGCAAGCAATGTCTCCTTGAGATGAAATAAAATATGTCATGTGCACTGCTGATGACTACGAGTTAAGTTTAACATTTCTGCACACCATTTAGTTAGTTCAGTATTTCACTCTCTAGGAACAGCAGTCATAATTAGGGGAGATTTCTTATGGTATTGTCTCTTAGTTTCTCAGTGTCTAAAAAGCTTTGAGCTCTCACAGAATACTCTCAGTAGCTTTCACTCCCCTACTCTCCAAGGCAAGTTTTCCTAAACTGGCAGCAACAAGCCAAAATTTAAAGACAAGACAGATGTATGCAACTCTGAATACATCTCACTAATCTGAGAAACTGACCACAAAGAGAAAGGAGTTTGAAGAAAGATCTGGGTCTAAACAACTTGGTTTTAGCAAACGAAGAAGACTAAGCAACCAACATGAATTGGGATTATTAGGAAAAAAAAAAAAAAAAAGGAAAAAAGGACTCACAGACCACAATTTTCATGCACATTTTTCTAGAATAGAAATTAGTTTCACCCTAATTTTATTTTTAAAAACTTCCTTATTAGTTGTTTTTAACATCTAATACCATGGAAAAAACTAGAGAGAGACATGCTTTGATTCTATTCCTATAAAATTTTATGTGCTGGCAAGAGTTCCATTTTTTTCAAAAATGCCTGTAAGCCAAGACTATCAGTTATTCAGTCTTTCATGCAGCACTTGATGTATTAGTGTCTACATGATCTTGTGGTCTATTTAGTCTGGTCTTAGGCCATAGTTCTTAGGTATGCATTGGTGAGTAGTGTCCAATGAAAAAAACCCTGTAGAGGTCAGGAGCTGAGGAAGTGAGATCTACATTATATGCATTTCAGAGGCTGTGTTTGTTTAGCTAGTGGGGTGCCCTGGGCTGGATGTATTAGGTGTGCTCCATGTGATGCAGTTTACTTTCATCCACGTGCTCCTAGAGGCTGCTATTAAAAATAGTAAATAGGAATGACTAGGAGATTTGCCTCAAAAAAACGCTTTGGATTTGTACTAATCTACTAATATATATTAGGAATCTGGAAAAAGAGGAAACCTCAGTAAGGGAGTTCTGCAACAATCCTTCTCAAGGGATGCTTTAGTTAGTTTTACTGGTTTTGTCAAGGGTAGGTGGGAACTTAACCTTTATTGATCTTGATTAGACACTAGAGTAGTTTGCTAATCTTTCTTTAAAGATTAGCATTAAAGATTTTATTGAATTCATTATAAATACCACTATGATATTTTCCCACTAAAACTGCATTGCTGATTCTGAGCAGAAAACAAGATCACATACAGCTTTCATCTTGAAGGGTTTCCACTTCCCTTTTTGCAGAATAAATATTCTATTCATCCCTTGCTGATGCTTTCTTCCTCTTTCCATTCTTGATATTTTCATTGGCAGTATTTAGTTCTTGAATGGTATTCTAAAATAGAGAACATTTCTCCAAATTTAGCTAAGTAAGACATTTTTTCCCTCTCTCTCACATTCCCTACTTTTCTTAGTCTGACTACCATGATTGTTCAGAGTTTCCCAGCTGCTAGTTCTTCTAGAAGTGGCAAAACTGACAATTATAAAGACTGTTTTCACATGTTTTTTCAAGACTACATGTTTAACTTGAGCAAAACCATGCTAAGCACAACAGTAAGCTATAAGTGTTTGTAATATTTGAGAAACAATCATTTTTTTCCTCAGAGAAGCAAACTCAAATTACAAGGGACAAAAGAAACAAAACCTACCAGGATAAATAATAGCATTATGTGTAGTTTTTTCTCATCATAAGAGTAAAGGAAACTTAAGATAAATATCCCATCATTTATAAAACAACTCCAATTAGGTTTTCTGTATAAACAAATTTTAAAGTTGCAAGGGACCTCCCCACTGAACTAATTAGATAACTGTGGAATTTTTTCTTTGAAACAAAAGTTTGTGCTGATAAAACAATCCAAAGTGAACATCAACATACGGTACAAGTCAGCATTGCTTGTAAAACTATTTTAAAAAATCATTGCTTGATTTACTAATTAGATTTTTATAAATGTCAAAGGAACAGGGAAACTGCATCCTGTTACAAAAGTGGGCAAAAAAGGAAAAAGTGTATTTTTTAAGTCACTTGAGAGAAGATGGTAATGAAAAGATACCTGACAAACTATACATAGCAAATATTTGTGGGGAAGATCAAAGAGTAGTAACATATAAGGGAAAAAAAAATACCAGCTATGTCTCTTCAAAAAGAAATGAGGTAAAAATAAAAGGAAGCTAAAAAAAGGAGTATATGCTCTGTTAAGATCTGAGGACTCCAGCAGTTTTGTTCACCTAAAACTGATTGGTATCAGACCTGAAGATTCAGCAGATGACATATTTAGGGTAAAAAAACAGGAACTGTTTTATTCTGCCTCCCATGACAAACTGATATTCAAAGGTAACATAAGGTAAAAGAGATATACATAATCAAGTGAAGAATTTTGGATAGCCTTATTTTGTCATTTGATTGATAAAAGAAGAAAAATACAAAATTATCAATACTTGATATGAGTCCAACTTTCATGTCCTTTACTCCATACTAGATTTGTAAGATTAGTTTACATACTGGAGAAAGGAGAGAATAAAACCAGCTTTTCTGAGAGAGAGGCAGGCATCTGGAATGCTTCCAAGGTATCAGAGAAATTTTTCAAACAAAACTTCCAGGTGTTCAAAGTGATAAATACATCAAGGACATGTACTCTTTTACATGGAGTTTCCATTTCCAATTGTTTCCTCTTTCCATTTGTTCCTCTTTCCATACTATGTTAAGTAATGTAGACATACAAATATATATCAAGATAAGGTATACCAAACACTGTTATATCCACTGATTTCTACAATGCTTTTTTTGTAGTTTCTCTTGTCTTTAATATATCAAATTTTGCATTGGAAAGGGACAGTATTTTTACAGTAGACATGAACTCTTGTGTGTCTAACCAGGATCAATGTTTTAATTGTCTTGGCTAGGCTCCCAGGCATCCTATTTTCAGTGAACTCACCCTTTCAATTATGTGCCAGCTTAGTTTTAAAGATGATATTATGGTAAATTATCAGTTACTTGGTTTTATCTGTGTGTTAAGGAGACATGGTATTTATTTTCCTTCCTTACAACTCAAGATAGTAGGTATTGATCCCATGCTGACTGTCGTAATTACCTAGAAGACACCTAAAAGCAAAAGTTAAGAACTTAACAGGGATAGCACAAAGTTATTATGCCAGCCTAAGGGGGATTCAAAGCAGAGCACAAATAGAAACACTGAAATATGCAGTTCTGCATATCTGGGTAACCCACAAAGCACATTAGTTATAATTTCTAAAGATCAAAGTGGTTTTTAAAATCTTTTCTCCATCCTGCAGCTAAAAAGGATGAGCCTTCTCACAAAACTTCTCCTTTTGGAGAGAAGGTGTTCCTGCTTCCATAGTGGCCCTTGTGATTAAAACAGTTTGAATAAACTGTGTATTTTATCAACCTGATAGGATGAAGACTGATCATTTTAATCAGTACTACCCTCTTAGATATACTGCCCACATTCACCTGCTTCCTAGATGAACTTGAAGGAACAAGGGAAGAAAATCTTTGTACCAAAGGACTGAAAGGAAAATCTGTAAATTATTATGACCAAGTCTGACACAGAGTTCTGTTACTGCAGCAGGGTTCCTAATGGAGAACAACTAGAAAAAAAATACTTAAGAATGCATGGGAAGACAAGTTCCTTCTGAAAAGGAACTGCAGTGATGCAAAACAAGTTCTTCTTCAAAGTGCAACTGTACCACTTGAAACATTTCAGCACCTCATTAACAGCTTTATAGCTAAATACCTATCTATAATGGTTTACATTTATTTTTGTCACTGACTAAAATTTTATAATCAACTCCTTCTATATTAGTAATAAACTGGGGGGAGGAGGGCTGGAGGTTATATTTTTAGGTTAGGTCATTCAGAGAAAATTGTCATATAGGTTATAGTAATATTTTTGAGAAGTAAGCAACCCAAGTAACACAAATCTTAAGACTTGTGAATCTCAGCACTTTAAGCTACATTCCTCAGTAAGAGAGAAACCCTCATGAGTCAGAGCAGCTGTAATAAAGGACTGTGATGCCTAGATAACTCTGCTGAGAAAGATGTAATTCCATTGGCATTTCTGAGGACATGACAGATATTAGTAAAACATAGAATGATAGATCTAGATTTATACTGCAATTTATTTATGTCACAGTTAGAAATTAATACAGTAAGTGATTTACAGTAAATACAACTCAAGAAACTAAAAGTTTTACCAAAACACATTTCTCTTTTAAGCAGAGCTATTCAGCTAGAAGAATGCATAACTGAATTTCTCCTTCCACACTTGCAGTGCAGAAATTTAACCTCATAAGCAGATGGAAGCAATCATATATCACATGGGATTTGAGAAAACTAGAAAAATGAGCTGGTCTGCAAGATGAAAAATCCTGAGACCAACTGAGTTATAAACTCAGTGTTCAGGTCTAGTTTCTTAGTTCATGAGATTTTGCTCACATTGCAATAAAGTTCTCCCATTCCAGCATAGTTCAAATTGGAATCAGCACATTTAAAGCCTATTGGAAGATTTGGAGATTAATCCTGATGTACATAACTAAATGATCTCCCAATATCACCCTTTGAAAGATGATAATTTTGGGGGGCAGACCTTCAATCCTAAAAGTTTTCTTTCCCACCTTGAGCTCTCCCCCCACCCCTCCCCCGCCACTCCCTGCTGTTTTGGGGTTTTAAAATATTTTTTCCTTTTAATTTTTTTATTTTTTCTTTTTCCCAGGTACCAGTATTTATAATTCAGGTTTAGTCTCTACTTTGTAATGGAATGAGTTTGTTAATTTAATACTTCACAACTTGCTTCATTTGTCCAGTCCAAAGAAACCCTAAAGGCTCCTGCCCATCTGAAAGATTGTCAGAGGATCCTGTGTGGGTTTTCTGCTTGCTGTCCAATGTTCATACCCAGGCCATGTGAATCCAGAATCCACGGAGGTCTTCATTCTCCATCAGTGACTTGACTTTGCTGCCTGACTAACAGCCAGAAGTTGAGTCAGTGCAAAGGTTAAACAGAACAAGGGAACACTATGGGAACAGCAAGGAAGCTTCTCAAATCCTCAGGATTAATTAATGATGAGAGAATCGGGAGAAAACATTTGCTTTTTGTAGGCTCTCCAAAAATTCATGAAGTACATTGTAGAGCATAGGGTACAGGGTCAGTCCTCTATCAGATGAATTTGAGATTATAGTTTCTTTTAATCACTATTTTCAACCAGTTACTTTTTTCTTCAAACTTAGATGGGAGAAAGAGAGGACAAGCAAAGTCTAAACATGTCAGATCATAATCAGCAGCAACAGATACCAGACATACTTCACCTCACCATAACTTTTCATCAGTCCAGTCCAGCCATGCTTTTCAATTATGGATTTATTTTAAGCTCCAAAATTCATATGGGTACACAGTGTGCAACACTCACACATCCTGAAAGACCAGGTTCTGTAAGTACCCATCAAACTCCACAGATGCCAAAGAGCATGTTGAGCTGTGTTGGATTATACCCAATAACACATTTAGATTCCCATGCTATGAATCATGCTGTGAATCAAGGCCTAGTTTGGTGTAGCACAGCTAGCTTTGTTTTCCTGAAGAAATTACTGTTTAATGCAGAAGAAAGTACATAAATAGGGACTGTACAGAGGAACAGGAGGTTTCCAAACAGAAGCATAAACACCACACATTGGCACAGAACCTACTACCTGCTATTACTGGAAGAAAAAGTAATTCCTTTGCATTCTTAATTCATAAATAACTTTCTTAGAAGATCTCTTGTGCATGGCAAAATAAGGTCTAATGTAGAACGATTTTGTGACATGAATCATAGATTGGCAATGAGGTTATGAACTGCCAATGGTAATGATGGTAATCATATGTTAGTTTGTCACATGATGCAGTTGATGTGGCTGAGTAAAATTCAGTAGAATAAAGCTATAGATTTTATAAAAAGTGTTTAGTAAAAAAAAAAACAAATTAACAATTTAAGTGTATTACATATTATGCATTTTAACACATAGCTTGCCTGTGTCATCTCTTAGAAGATACTTTCAAGACATTTGCACAAAGCCTTCAGTGTTGTTCAAAATGCAAGGACAGGAATGCAATTCATTTTAGGGAGTAAGGTTCTATTAGCAGTTTGGAAGATAGGATGTAGAGAGCTCTGTGATACACAGTATTCAGTGTTATGTCTAGCTTCATAGTTTGTTGTATTACTGGAACTTTTAGAGAGGTAAGAACAGAAAGCCTTTAGCCTCCTATGCTATTCAGTTCTTCTAAAGTAATTTCAAAGGAAAAGTTTCACTATCAAGTTTTACAATACTGAAGATATTTTAGACAAGTTTTACATATTTTAATGTTTTAACTGAATTTTTCAGCAGGCACCATATTCCTGAAACACTCTGGGTTTTAGAATAGCTATCTGTGGAAATATAAAAGCACTGCACTGTCAAATTAATTCCAGATTTAAGGTAAGTCCAGAAATTTATGCAGAAATTTACCTCCATGACCTAGTTTATTTATTACATAAAAACAATATATGTAGCAAATAAACATAATGTACAGAATAAATTTCCCTAACTCGTCTCCTGAATTTGAGTTCATTGATTGATGAATTTCCTGGCAAAGAAAATAAGTTTGATGAGATTATCAGGAGTCTGTGACTCTGATTCTAAGAGAAGATTTGGTTGGTATAAATTGACACTGCTGTATTTTAAGGGTCATGAGAGTCTGACAATGAAATTATTTGATGAGAGTGAGGGTGCTGGAAGACAGCAGCAGAAATGACATAAGAAGAAAGTAAAACTAAGTGAGCTGTTGCTGGCAGTGTTTGTTCCTAAGGTGAATGCAAGAGTTTTACAGAAGACATTGCAGCCTAAAAAGGTCTCTTTTACTAAATATAAGCATTTCCTCTCTCTTGGATTTCCCTGTTAGGCAATGGCACTTAACTCAAGAAACAGGAGCCAAAGACACAAATTTTAAGGCAACAACAACCTAATGAGGAAATACTTTGTTACATGTTTTTCTTCAATGGAGCAGCCTCTGAGCCAACTACAAATACATTTTAAGATTGGTACCAATTAGTATTAACTGTTTAGTAGTAGCTGCAATGTAGGTTATTGGTATTGAATTAGATAATTTTCCAAAGTGTTCATAAAAATTCAATATTAATAATATTCACATCAAATCTTTTTGCAAATAAACACAGAATGGCATATTTTAATATTTTTTTGCATTAAGTTCCTATGTTGAATGAGAAAATGTCTTGATGCATTTCCATCTTCAGAGCCACCATAAAATTAGAATGGCATTTTGTAATTTTATCCAGTGTAATTGAACCCCTGAGTTGCAGTGTCACCAATGATAAGATTTTAATGTTGAAATGAAGTTTCTATGAGGCATGCACAGTTGCAGAGAAATAACCCAAAATATACAAGCTAAAAAAGCACACACAAAACCATTCCCCCATCCCTCCTCAAACACATCTATTCCAAGAAGAGCATAATGTTAAATATCCATCCTTTAACTATGCCAGTGTGGTTTTGTGGTTTAATATACTATAGTATGTGAAAGGTGAAATAGAGCTATAGCAAATATTTGTCTGCATGCCCACAAAAAGTTAAATATACCCAAATATAACTACCTCACTAAATCATTCCAAAGCCCATCACCAAAAAATACTGGAGGATGAGCTCACTCACAAGTGAGCTTTTATATATATACATGTGTGTTGGTTTGTCTTCTCCCCCTCCTCCTTTGGACTATGGAAGTCCAAAAAATCTCATGTACACACAACATCTGGGCAATGCCCACACTCAATATGAAGTAGCACAGACATCTGTGACTAATATCCAGATCATTCCATTTGTTGGACTCAAGACAATAAAAACGGTGGATAAGGTTTAAAGAATTTTTTTGAGGATTTGTGGGTGGCCAGCCAGTATGACTAAGATGCAGGCACTTTCTAACTGCTTCAAACAGACTTCAGACTGACTGGTCAGTGTCCCACATGGTCAGTATGGAAAAAACCTCCCATCCCACTGGATTTTAAGCATGTCCCTGCATAGCTTATTCTTGATAACCCTTCCCCTCAAGTCATACAGCCAAAATAGTGGAGTAAGGAATGACTTTGGTACATCGTGGTCACAAGTTTGCTAGCAAATTGAAGGGAATTCAGAGAAAAAAAGTCAATAGTTTCAAAGGAGTCTGGAAATGTCATGAGAAGGATTGAGATAGGCATGAATTTTTGCCATCTGAGAAATATATGAATTATCTGGAGTTCTAAAAAGATTATCTACAAAAACTAAGAAAGCATAACATGAGGGAACAGTTGCAGAATTATTTAATTATAATACAGCCTCAATAAAAGGGCATTTAGGGAAAAACAATAAATCTCTATTTCCATCAAACTGTAGGGTAAAATAACCTTCTTTTCCAATATCTTGCAAAGTGATTTGTATAACTGTGCTGCATGTGTGAATCTGTTCCTTCTGCTGACTGCAAAAAACCCAGAGATGTAGTTAAGTCAAACAGCAAAATGAGGGAAAGTGTTACCTACAAGGGTGATGAGGCAATGGAACATGTTGTCCAGATGTGTTGTGGATGCCCCATCCCTGACAGAGTCAAAGCCAGGTTGGATGGGGCATTGAGTAACCTGGTCTGGTGGAAGGTGTCCCTACCTGTGGCAAGAACTTTGGAACATCTTTAAGGTCACTTCCAACCCAAACCATTCCATGATTAATAAGCCATTACTAATTTATTAAGGAGGATGAGGATCTCAAGAAAGATAGAATCCAGGAATAGACATCTAAAATATATAATAAAAACCCCACAACAACAAAATACTAAAGAATCATGCTGGACCTGGTACTGCCCACCTGTATGATGTGTCTCACTCAATAGTGTTGTAATGATGCAGTTGGCATTTGAAGTTATCTTGAGATCAGTGGTAAGTTTAAACTGATTCTCCATGTGTACTGTGATTCCCTGCCACTACATCTCACAGGAAAACCAGTGTGAATATATTTCAGTTATTTGAAATCTACCTGAGGGCAAGAATAGTCAGGTATGTATATTACTCTCAGATATCACACAAGCTATTATCAATTTACAGGTTCATTCTGTCTTTGAAAGTGCAGGAAGACCACAACATATGAAATTGGTAGGTTCTTATGCTTGTGTATTGTCCAGCTGTCATTCAATAGTTCTTCAGTCCCTGTAGAGTGGATTGATCTATGTACAAGAGCAGCCTCTCATCTTCGAAAGTCATAATTGGATTCCACCTGCCTTTTTACGTGATAACTTACAGCCAAGATGAGACTATGAGGGCTACTTGCTCTAAAAGCAAATATTAGACTTTAGATTATACTGACACTGGAATTTGTAACTTTAACTGCAGATAAACTTCAACAGAGACTAAGAACATTCAGATTCAGTAAGCTTCTGAAATGAAGCAGAACTAAAGTAGACTTGAGAGAGCTGCTAAAAGGATGGGGTCATAACCAGGATATAATTTATTGCCAAAAGAATTCAAAAGAATTGATTTCAACCAGAATGAGAATCCAGACACAAAATATTCCCACAACCCACCTACATTAAGAAGATTTTGCTGTGAGGCACAGTGCAGGTTGAGGTTTGGGCAGATATGACCAATTTAGGCAAAGGAAGAAAAGATGAAGACTGCTTCTGCTGACTCTGAAAAAAAATATTGTCTAAGAGCCAAGACTTCCCTGCTATTCAAGAAGCTGTACCATAGAGCTCAAAGTGGACATGACTACCCTCTTCCCCAGATGTGTCAGCTGGTAGCTATTTATCTTTTGATATAATAGATTTTATTGTAAGTAAGTGGTCTTATGCTAAGTTAATAGCTTTATTTTTCTGCATTATACTCTGAAAAGTACCACAGCAGATTCCATACAGTATAAGTGGTAAAAAGACTAGCTAGACTGTAGGATTTATACAGAATCACAATCTCCTTCTGTGCTCTAAGAGGTTCTCTGCCTGAACCTAAGCAACAGTATTAAATATTCTTATCTATCCTTACCTGCATTCCTGTTTTTCCTTCTATGGCAACTCTTTGCTGCTCTTCTAGTTTCTCAAACTGACCAGCTTCATAGCAATAATTTCCTACCACATGGTACATCCCAACCAGCCTTTTGTCCTTATCACCAAGCAGATCACTTCCCTGGCACTATCATTTTGTTTCACCTACCCAAACTTGAAACAATATCCTCTCTGGGTAGAATGCAAATCAATTGTATGAAGTGGGGTTGTGGATTAATTCTTAAAATACACGAAAGTATGTAATAGAATTTCTCTTATCAGTATTTTCTCTGCATGTTTTAATTGCAACATTTCAGTGGCAAGATATCCACAAGCACAGAACTACAACTCAGTCAGTCTCATGTCTATGCCTGGCATGATCATGGATCAGACACTCCTGGAAACTGTTGTAAAGCACAAAGAAAATAAAGATGTGATGGGTGATAGCAAACATGGCTTCTCTGAAGAGAAGGTGGCCTTCTATGACCAATACAGTGATGATGGATGGGGGAAGAGTGACTGACATCTACCTGTACTTGTGCAAAGGATTTTACACTGTTCCACGACATCCTTGTCTCTAAACTGGAAAGTTATGGATTTGATGGACAGACCACACTATGGGCAAAGAACTTTGTGGATGGCTGCACTCAGAGCTGTGGTTGGCAGCAGGATGCCCACTGGAGAGCAGTGATGAGTGCTGTTCCTCAGGGGCAGGTGTTGGAACCAGCACTGTTAATGTCTTTGTTGGACACATGGAAAGAATTGAGTGCACCCTCAGCAAGCCTGAGCATGACACCAAGCTGTATCAACATCATCACTTCATGTTGCCACAATTTCTTGTATTCCTGACATGGGAAAGAAACCCCACAACCATGTGGATAACACACCAATACACCAAAGTTTTGGCAGTGGCTGGGCAGTGCTTACACAGCACTGAGGTTTTCTCCCCCCTGACTCTGCCTTCCTCAGGGAGCAGAGCTGAGGTTTACAAAAGTTGTGAGGAGGCAGCTGACTCATACTGGCCAAAGGGATATTCCACACCATATGACATCACGCTCAAAAGTAAAACTCAGGGAAAGGAGGAAGGGGAACATGGTTATGGTATATGTCTTCCAAAGTAGCTGTTATATTTTCTGAAGCCTTGCTTCACAGGAAATGGCTAAACCTCTTCTTGTGGATGGGAAATAATGAATAAATTCCTTATTTTTCTTTAGTGTGTTGTCCTGGAAGACTGCCTGCTGCTATCCTAAACAAGGAGCACTCACAGCACTATTTATGCTGCAGAAGTTTTAATGACTTTTTTCCTGTGTTAAAAGCAACCCAGGTTGCTAAAACTGGACTGGGGATTGCTAAGTAGTGTGATGGCACTCCTGTCTTGAAATTAAACCACACATCTACTGCACTGTCTGCACCAAATGTTTTGGCATTTTGCCATTAGATTGAGTGATCTTTCATACACTGAGAGATGTGTGCTTCTGAACTGCTTGGGAAGATTTCATGTTGCTTTGCAGTTCAGAGGTGAGCTCTGTGCACACCTTCACCAGAGAACATTTTGTTATCCTGAATTTTTGCTGCTGGTCACCTCAGTAATGTGGCACAGCAGCTGTCTGCCCATCTGTTTATCTCATGGGCTCAGAAAAAAAGACTCTAAAGCATGAAAAAAAAAGGTCCCCAAAGCAAATGGTCTATATCACCAGTCTTCTCCAATGGTAGATCAATTACCCAAAATACTGACAAAACTGATGTGAAATTCCCCAGCAGGCCTTTAGTTCAGAGGGCTGATGCCAGAGTGTGGAAGGCTGTCAAATACATCTTCTCAAGCAGTATATTTACAGCCACTAAATTAAAATTGTTTCTTTACCCCATTGAAAATGATGTGAGGATTTTCATGGAAAAAATGACTAATGGGATGGTGAGAGAGAAACCTTGGAATTTTCAGAGTGCAGCCTCTGCAGTCATGTGCTCTTATGATGTATGCCAAAGTGTAGCAACACCAGAGACCTCTTGCAATAGCAAAAAGAAACACCAGATTGATCAGAGGATGCTGAACACTTCATATGGAGGACATGTCATGAGGACACAATTGTAAAATCATAGCAAAAAGACATAACTGTGTAGACAATGTCCAATAAAATGCCTTTAGCTCATTGCTAATGAAATCATCCCCACTGTCCTGTTGCATCTGTCCAGTCCTGTTGGGTGGTTTTTAGCACAGCAGAAGCAAATGGCAGGGATACCTTTCAGCACACCTGAAGCAGAAAGAGGTCCTCAAAACCAAGGGCAGAGGGCAGTAGGCTTGTAAGCTTTGGGAAACATATAAAATCACTCTGGTATAATTTGTTTCATGCTTTTTAAAGGGAACTTAGAAGGAGATAAATTAAAAAAACAAGATGCAAAACATCTTTAAAAAATATTTCCTCAGATTTTCAAGTTGGCCTCCAAGTTCCATCCAAATAGAAATGCACTAATAGGGTAAAATATGTATTCCTTATTTCAGTATGCATCATCTGCTGATGATTAAGTGTCTCAGCTCAGCCACAGCTTCTCTCCCAGGATGGGTGCAGGTACATTCAGAACTGCAGCATGTCAAATTTCCACAGAATGATGAAGCCCACGCAAAAAAACCCCAAAAACCACAGAGAAATTATGCACAGAACATTGTTTAAAATGCTCTGCTGTCTCTTGCATTATTTCCTGAAGCTTATTATACCAATCACCTGGGGCATAAATCTGTCTTCAGCATCTGTTCTTCTCTCCTAAAGCAGCTCCCCATTGCCCTTGACTGTTGCTTTGTATACAATTCTTTATCAAACCTAATTGGAAACAGCATGGAAACCAACACTTACCACCTCCTTATGCTGCTTAACCCCTCTGCATCCAGAACTTTGCTGAACATTGCACATGAGGATGCAGTTTTTTGAGAAACAAAGGATTCTCTCCAGTGCTGAGCCAGATAAACCCTCCTCATCACTGGCACTGCAGGGTGATCTAGATGCCCCATGGAAAAAAACTTAGAATTTCAGAGTTTCAAGGCTGCCACTTATGAACAGAGGCAAAAGCATCCTGCTGTATGAGTCTTATGGAGCTGACAAGAAAAAGCAGTTTGGTCCTTATAATCCCACACATGCATCACAGTCACCTACTAGTACAGTTATAGATACACCTCAAAAGTAAAATATATTCAGTCCCAGCACAGATAATCTCCTCCCATTTTAGTACCAGTATTAGCACTAGTTATGGCTGTGTTGCAGAGAAAACAAAGTGGGTTTTTGCTGTTTCAGTCTAAAACAAATAAAAAGAAACTAAGAGGATATATTTTATAAAAATATAATTTTAGGTTAATACTTGGAAAATGAATGATTCACAGGGTGCACTGCAGGTCACAGGGAAAGCATAAAGCCTTTCATTCCCAGGCATCACTGATTTGCTCTCATTTGTACTCCATCATTATATACCTAAATCTTTAAAAGCTTTGGATTTTAATCAACTGAAGCATAATTTTATGACATTAAAGCAGATGTTTCACAGGAGAAGTAGGATAAAGAATAAGGAATGTTTCTGCACAAAATACATTTGAATCTTCATAAATGAAGCAACACAAACCTTTTAATCCATTAACTGGTTTAATGGTGTGGCTGTATAAAAACTTTATGTTTTACTTCATTTGAGTACCACATATATAGAGATTCAATGTTTCTAATTTTATAATATTAAACTGATGTTTGGGGTAACATTATATAATCTGTCATAAATAACTTATTTGCTGAAGAAAAGAGAGGAATCAGTAAAAATCAAATTCACTGTCATATGAATACAAAGTCTTAAAAGTGACTCATAGAAACCAACTGGCGTTAAAAAGTCAACATTAGATGTATTCCTAAACCACAAATGTGGATAAGTCTATGACAATATCCTCCAGCAATTTATAATTTCCCTCAACTCATGCATTACATCAGCTCCAAGACATTCCTATATGAGTTTAAAGTTTAATTAATGACCAGAAATCTTTATTCACTTTCTCCAAATCACATATTTTTCCTCAAATGTCAGATATTCTGAATAAGATTTTTTTTTCCAGTCAAAGCAAATACAGTAAAAGAAGTGCTACTCTGGGTCCAGCTTCCCACAGTACCATCACCTCAGACTCCTTAAATTATGATGGAAATGTGAATTTTTAGATTATGTGTGTTGAGGTTAAACCTTCAGTAGTGTCTCTGATCAACAGAACCACCAGCCATGCAATTTATGAAAAAATATAGACAGTGACAGGTATGACAGCTATAACTGCTGTAAATATTTAATATTCTTCTGCCTGAAATAAGACAAAGAACAGAAAAAATATCCAATTTCTTACTTTACTGCTCTAATGATTAGATTATTCTTTGAGAAAGAAAACTACAATATTCCTTCTTCTCTCTCTCTCTGTGTAATATATGTATATAATATATGGTTACATATTTTTTCTCTACTTATTCATATGTAGAACTATATCACTTATTTAAATATGAAGAAATATTTAGTCAAATTATTCTTTTACATAACTGTTTTGACATGTTTACAAAGCTAGCTTGCTCTTCACTTCATATATAATGGATGCCTGATGCAACAGATCCAGTGGAAATTGTGCTTACTTTTAATTTAATACTCAAATAGGTAAGTTTTAAAATTTAAAAATTCATTAAAGAACTTATTAAATTTTTTAAATTCTTGAAAAAAGCAATGTATTTATTACTGGCACAGATTTCTGCCCTGTTCTCAGAAGGCAGCTGTCCCCCTCTACACAGGAGAGTTGCATTATAATTATAGAAGTGTAAGTCCCATGCTTGTTTCCTTGTTTTTTCATGATGATTATTATCTGAGGTCTCAGATTAAAAGTGCAACAAAACATTCTCAACACATTTTTCAGGGATTGTCTCCCCAATCCAATCCCTTGTAAAAGCTCATAATCCCCCTTGGCACTTGGCATACTCTGTTCTTTTACCCAATCCAAATGTCCTTCTTATAAATCAAACTTTTAAAATGTCTTTTTCTTCTGAAAATAATTTCATTTATCAAAACTACACATGCTATTTAGCAAATAGCATATAGAGACTAATAGATTTATAGAAGTTCCTTAAGATCATCAAGTTCAACCATAAACCCTGCCAAGTCTACCACCAAATCATGTCTACATGACTTTTAAAAATATTCTGTGCTGCTGACTCCACCACTTCCTTGGGCAGCCTGTTTCAATGCTTGGTATCCCTTTCTGTGAAGAATTATTTTTTCTATTGATCAATCTAAACCTCCCCTTGTACAACATGAGGCCATTTCCTCATGTCCTATTGCTTATTAACTGGGAGAAGAGACTGACCCACACCTTGCTACAACTTCCATTCAAGTAATTTTAGAGAGAGATAAAATCACCACCGAGCCTCCTTTTCTCCAGTGTAAATTACTTCCTCAGCCACTCCTCTCAGGACTTCTGTTCCAGATCCTTCACCAGCTTCTCTGGACATGTTCCAGCACCTCAATGCATTTCTTGAACTGAGGGGTCCAGAACTGGACACAGAATTTAAGGTGATGCTTCACCATTGCAGAGAACAGAGGGACAATCCCTGTTCTGGTCCTGCTGGCCACACCATTGCTGATACAGGCCAGGTGCCATTGGCCTTCTTGGCCACCTGGGCACACTCTGGCTCATGCTCAGCTGCTGCTGACCAGCACCCCCAGGTCCTTTCCTGCTGGGCAGCTTTCAGCCACTCTTCCCCCAGCCTGAAATGCTGCAGGGGGTTGGTGTGACCCAAGAGCAGGACCTGACACTTGGCCTTGTTGAACCTTGGCCCATCAATCCAGCCTGACCAGATCCCTCTGCAGAGCCTCCCTGCCCTCTAGGAGATCAACATTCTCACCCAGCTTGGTGCAATTTGCAAACCCACTGAGCATGCTCTTGCCCATCCCATCTAGAATGCTGTCAAAGGAATTAAACAGGGCTGGGCTCCACCTTGAGCCTTCTGGAGCTCCATGGATGCCCAGCTGGACACAGCACCCTTCACCATCCCCCTCTGGCCATGGCCATCCAACCAGCTTTCTACTCTGAAAACCGTAGTTCTTAAAGCACCTACAAGAGCCCAACAGTCTATGGAAGTAACTGTAGGAGCCCCTTTTATAGTTTGTAACTTGAGTCATCTTCCGGTAGGAAAGATTCCTTTTGGTATAATTGCAGGATTTTTTTCAAATTTCCAATTGTTAAATTTTTTAAAAATTAAATTGCATAGAAATTTATTTTCATTCCTAGCATTTAAAGAAACAGATGGTTATACAGAGAAAAACAAAAACAAAAACATATTCCCAGTATCTGTAAAGTTGTCTCATTTTAAACAAAAATTTTCACATCTTCTTCAGTGTGTGAACTTTTCAGGTTAAAACCACTTTCTGGAAAACAGTTTTTGCCTGTTACCTAGTTAAACTTGCTATAACACTTTTAAAACTTGATAAATAATGCATAGCTAAGCAAGATTATGGTGGGTGAATATTAATGGCAGGAATTAGAGCACAGAAACTAATCTATAGTCAGAGAACACTAAAGCAGAGAGTACTAAGTGACATAAGTAGGCTAATTGGATGCTTCTAACAGGAACTGCTTTTCTGTAAACATTAGATTCACCTGACAGAGTTTTATTTGACAGCTCTTGGATAAGAAAGTAAGAAAATGCTTCTCTTTTGTGTCAAAGTAACAGATCTGTGCCTTGACATCAAGGAAAAAAGCAACCAAACAAACAAAAAAGGAAGAGATGCACCTTGTATCTTAATGGTTTATTATTTTCTTCCTCATTCATTTCAAGAATCAAATAATTTTTCTTAGTCTTCTCACAACCCTTCTCCCACCCTTGACAAACACTCAGAGTGCTAGAATGCGATAGTATTTAAAAGAAACCAGATATTTAGCAGTACAGTGTCTTGGTCAATGTTTGCACATGATCTAGGTGACCTAGTTTAAAATAATATAGTTGCCCTTCTACTCACAAAGCCTGGAATCAACTTATAACTCGTGAATTTTTTTGTTTTACGACTTCATTTTTAATAAAAATTGATAGCCACATGCCTTCCTCAGCCCAATGAACTGCAGAGATATAGATCAGTGCTAATCAGTAGCCCAGTGAGCTCACTAGCAAGTGAGAGATTGAGGGGGAAATAGGAGCAGCAAGAGCTGACAGTCTACTCAGAGCATTTCCTAGGTAAAGGTGGAAAATGCCTTCATTACTTTTGACAGACACCTGTCCAAAGGCTCACCTGCTTAGCTTGATCAAAGTCCAGAACCAAGGTGAGCTAGAAGAATAAATCTGAGGGAAAACTTGAGAAATGATATGTCAATGCAAGGAGCTGTCAGGATAAATCCATTCTCTGCTCTAGCTCTATCAAACTGAACACATTAACTGACTGTTTGATAGAACCCAACATGACTGACAACTCTTTGAAACCCAACCTGAAATCCAGAAAATTACAGCATCAAACAAACAAATCTTAATCCTATATGCAGCTACATTCTCTATAACATTCAAGGCTGTTCTCTTGTGAACAGCAATTACAGAGAGAATGGAGAGTGTGTATGCCACGTTTGCATTAGTTGCATTTGGGAAGTCTTCCGTTTTAACAACTCAAACTAAAATAGGAAAGTGAGGTCCAGGCACAGACACCTCAACTGAAATTTATGAACAAAGAAGATGTACTGGCAGGTGTGTTAATTTATGGGGAAACTCTGGATAAAGAAATTCTAGATTCCTATCTAGCCTATAGCGAGGCTTCTATTAATCTATTAGGTCCCAAATATCTCTCAAATTCTCCAGAAAATTACTTTTGTACCTTCTGATCAGACATGATACCCTTGGTACTTTACTGATATAAAGCCAAGGCACAAACTCTGAGTATCAGAACGCTGGCTGAAAAAATATTACCCTACATTACATCAGTTTTGAGAAAGATATATGTAATTACACTTACATGATTTTTGCTGTGTCAATAGCATTTTCAATTAAGTGAATGTAAGGTCAAATAAAGCTGGATAGATTTTAGTAGCATTAGTGGAATCTAAATAGATTAACACTGTAGTTGAATTATCCAGACCACTTGTAAAACTGATTGCTAAAGCAGTCAGAAGTCTTTTGACAAGACTTTACTACAGTGAAATCAAGTAAATAAAATCATGGCAAAACTACAAATACACTAAAGAATTATTACCTAGAATATTAATAGTTACCTCGTTGTTTCTTATGAATCAATATAGACTGTTATACTGTAGCCATCTTTTCAGAAGTGCATCTTTCTTAAGTGGTTCATGAACAGCATTGCATTTCAAAGATATTTTTACATTTCAAAAGATTCAAGAATGAATGAGTCTCACCTTTGTGTAAATGCACATCAGAATTGTCATATGTGTTTATATAACAGAAGTTTATTCCAGAACCTTCAGGGCAGATTTATGCATAACTACTTATATTTATACATACATCTATGTGTGATATATATATATATATATATATATATATATATATATATGCATCCATATCTGAATTTACAGCCTCATACCTTTTTATGCTCATATTTATATTGTACAAACAAAGTAGAAAGCTAAAGATGAAAGTAGAATCTAAAGAAATCTGTATAGATGCTTTAAACAGCACACTTTTCTTTCCACATTTGACACCTGATTTATGCATATACATAATATACAACCATATGCAAAATTTGGGTTGCAAGTACCTCATTACCTTACAGATTTTTGTTAAGAAAACAAGATTGAAATCTTGTAAGCTTGCCAATTCATTTGCTTTTTTGGTGATATAAATCCATACACAATAAAAAATAAAATATTTCCATATCAAGCCAAGAACAACTCTTTTCTTGTTGTAATTACAAAACCTCAAGTAGCTCATACAGACTCTTAATTAATATTTCTGTATTTGTACTGCATCAATGGTTTTATCACAGAGATATTTGCTTAAAAGATAAATACTTCCTTGTGGTGAGTTTTAAATAGTCACTATGAAATTAGCTTATGTCAGAACAGAGATTAATAGAGGGGTGAGACGTGCCTGCTGTGTAGGCAGTAGTTACTGAAGGAGGAAATTTGGTCAAGTGCCAATTGTTTTCTTTCTATTGCTGCCTCCTTCCTTGTTATGACTCTGTGCTCAATCACAGGAACATCTCACTTCTATTTTATTGTGAATTTCTTATTCAAAAGAGGATTCCCCAAAATATTTTTTAGCTGTGCTACTCTTCCATGCTCTTCTGTACAGCTACTAGCCTTTTGGGGTTATAGGGTGGTTTCCATTGTGAGAACAGCCATTGCCTTTCAAAGACTGCCTCTCAAATGTTGCTTAGGAAGCAACTAGGCATAGGAAAAAACATCCCAGACTGAGACAAATAACACTAGGTGTTATTTGTGCACATCCACTCACCATAAACTGCTGAATGGCTAGAGATTTCCAGACTAATTGCTACATTAACATGTAATTTTATCTCTGGCATTTACAATTGCATTATTTTCTCCCTAAAGGTAAATGGAGAGAAGAGAAAAAATATGGCAAAAACAAGGTGGAGCAAAGAGATGTTATAAAAAGGTTTCTTTCTACTGTGTATCTTAATTTTTGTATGATTTACTCCTAGGAAAGTGAAAGGATGATATTAAAATTTTGTAAATATATATTAAAATCAGAATATTCAGCATAACAAATGGATTTTTTTTCCAGTGGTCTGCAATAAGCATTTATACAGCCAACTATTAGCATGAGAAGTCCCCCTGTCATTCAGAGATGCATTTATCAGACCCAGCAGCCTTATAGCTGCCAGCTACTGGCCAGGTTGGTATGAGCAGATGTAGGGGAGTTATCAGGAAGATACTGTCAATATATTCTATGATGACTCTTTGTCCTCAAGGCTCTGCACCACATTATCAGTAAAATCTCTATTCCTGTAAATATTTTTTCCCTCTTTTCACGAGTTCTTAGTAGAGAAGTAGAGAAAAAAAAATATCACTCCATCATGCTCCAAGCCTTCCCTCTGTGGCAATGTTATCACAGTCAGCATGGACTTATTTCAGAAACCTAAAAAGAAGGAATTTGAAGAGCTCAAACCTGCTTCTCTAATGAAAAAATGGTTGAGGTTCTTAAGATCATAATATTAGCAACAGTGTGTTAAAATTTATGCTATTAATTTTCCTCTTAACCTTCTAACAACATAACTGAAGCAGTTTTTTCCTGGACATTGCATTTAAACAAAAAACAAAATGCAAAAACCCCCAAAATCCTACGCATTAAAACAAACCAAACAAGCAACAAAAAAAAAAAAAAAAAACCAAAACAAAAACAAAAACAAAAGCAAAACAAAAAAAAAAAACCCACAAAACCCCCCAAAAAACCCCCAAAAATCACCAAAGCCCAAAAAAGCAATTGAAAAAAAAAAAAAAAAACCAAAAAAAAACCCCAAACCCTGTCCCCAAAATCTCTCTCTGTTCTACCTTCCACACCACACTTCAGAGTGCACTCTGTTTTTTAATTGTTATGACACAGTGTTATCAATGCAATAAAAGGGATTGCAGAAGGTGATTTCATCATGAAGCCACTTTTGGCCAAGCTACTTTATCCTACTGTAAGAATTGTGTAGTAGGGACAGGATAGCAGTTCATTTTCCAGTAAACAAAAGTAGTAACTCACACTCTTTCTTTGCCAGGCAATGAAGGATTTCTCCTTCCCCATCTCCCCACACAATTTGTTTGTTTTTTGCCTCTCTCCTAAGTTTCTAAGATACGGAATTTTTATTCTCACCATACAGTCAGATTGCACTTTGGTCAGAGTGAGTTACTTTTCTTTCTACTTTTCTAGCTACAAAAAAGTGAATTATATGTAATAACTATTTGTGGATACAAGTTTAAGACACTTTCTTCCCCTCTTCCATTTTCTTTCTCTTTTTTTGTCTTTTCTGAAAACCCACCCCAGGTCCAAATCATGCACCTGGATGTTATATGCTTTGTTTCAGAGAGGGACAGAGGGAAACAAACCCAGAAAAGATAAAGCAAGCAGTGTAGAAACTTTTCACATATTAAATATGGATGACATTCAAGTGTGAGAAGAAAAGAATGGATTACTGTTCATGGTCAAGTTTCAAAGGATGCAGAGCTTATTTCACTGCCCAGTTCTGAGATATTCTCAAAGCTGTTTTGCTCCCAAGTTAAAGAATGGAGGGAATCTGCTTAGTTCATGTGTGTTAAGCACTGGAGGACAAGTGAGATTAGTGAGGGAAAACAGAGGTCCAGAGGCTGTAGTCAAAATAAAATAATTTCAGCAATAGCCAAAGTATGGTTATAGATTAAGGCCCACTAAGGATAGCAGGCAGTCCTAACAGTGTTGAATATGTCAAAATTTTATATACATCAAGAAAGAAAAGAACTACTTGCTCAGGACAGCTTTGTTAGTAGTATCAGGTTAGTAGCAGTGGAGATCATGTTCATATTGCTGCATTGCACAGTACCTCCCTGAAACCAAATAGTTGAAAGTTAATAAGACCATGCTCGAGAGCCCTGGAGGTAAGAGGCGCAATAGGAGAATCAAGTTCTCTAAAATTCATACACTCCTAAAGCATGCTAAAAGTCCATGTGCCACACAGAACTTGGTGTTTGAAAAACAGTTTCTAATTCTTTATCAATACTTTATTCCCTGTTTAAAGCTTCAAGTGATGAAGAAAATTATTTGTCACATATCTATAGTATAACAAACTTACATGTTGAATTAACTACTGTTTTCTGGACTAAGCATAACTAGCTCCCCAAAACCACAGGCAGCAAAACCAATCTGCCTGGCAGGCTCCTTGACACGTGTCCAGTGCCCCTGCACACAGTGAATCACAGCATGTTTGGGTCAGTGCAGAGGTCCTAGGTCTGAAAGGTGAAACTAAGGCTGTCAGGCTCCTCAGTGGCAGTAATTTTTTGTGGTATATGGTTATCACTGAGACATCCTCTCCTTCTACAGCTTGGGTATCTTCAGATATCTCCATATTAAAATTCTATCCCAGGTTTTGGGCATACCTTCACTCCTATAACTGATCGTGACATCACCTGTGTTGTCAGTTCATCAGCCACCCCTGTGTTAAAGCATGTGGTGATGCTGTTACCTCATACCAAACTCTTATCCAGCTTGTTTTTATCTTCTATTACACTGTGTCTTTATTCAAACATGAGTTAATGACTCCACTTGTGTTTCTACAGCTGAACTGCATTTTTTCTGAATCTTTGTGTCCTTCCTTTTCCCAGCACTAGGTGGTGTTAAAATCGAGACATTCAGGATAGCTGCTGCTGTATGAGAAAAGAAAGGACAAAAATCATAGAATAGTTTGGTTTGGAATAGATGTACAAAAGCCATCCAGTCCACCCCCCTGCAAAGACCATTCTTCAAACACATTAAATTGCCAGAACCAATTGGTAGATAGAGGCTTTCACTAAGTACAAGCAAGTGTGCAGAGTTTGCGGTCAGAAAAAAGAAGTTAATTCTGATCACTGGGTTCCCTGAAGGTGGAGCAGTTGCAGGAAGTGCAGGAAAAGCAGCTGGCTTTCCTATTTAAATTTTTTAAGGCTGGACAATCATTTAAACATTACTTACTGTGACATTTCTGATGTCAGAATCCTAGTAAGAGAACTTACTAGTATTTGAACTTGGACTCTAGTAAGGATCTAGATGTCATTAAATAGCATTCTTAATCTACCTGTCAATGAAATAATTGATGTTGTATGTAGCTGGCTATGAAAACTAATGAAAACTTACTTCGACAAAATGAAAATGTATTATATGTCTTCATACAGTAATGTGGAGAGCAAACAGTGTCTAAAACATGAAATATATTACATAAATTGTGGTATTTCCCAGCACTCACATAAGCTTTTAGAATCTGAGAGTAGAGGAAAATTTTCAGTGCAGATTAAAATGATTTTTAGCCACTTATAGTTACAAGTAGGTGCTCTATATATCACATTGACAACTTAAATCTCCAAAGTATAAATGTCAAATTGCTTTGCCTAAAAGCAATTTGCTAGATAAAACCCGGGAATTTCAATTAAGGATGAATGTGCAACTACTTTAAGGAATAATAAAACCAAGCTTTCCATTAGGAATATATGAGCAGCTGTTAAAAAAATTAAAATACTGTCAATACTGTCGCTTCATTCAATTAACTCCTAACCTTGCAGACCACAGATCATTTCATTTGTCACTGTATTGATTAGGCAGCTCTACATTCTGAGAGCACTTCTATGCCATTAGGTTATTAGATTCAGCTAATTCCTTCCCTGAGAATTACATGAATACATTTGACACATTCATTAGCTAATGAAATTAGAAGATTCATATTAAATCCATTCTGTAAGTATTGAGAACTCCCATTATCAAAACTCCAATTTACAAACAAAATATATATCTTTTTCAAGATATAATATACAACAGCGAATATTTTGAAACTAAAACTTTCATTTTTTTCATGCTATGAAACTACAAGAAACAAGAAAATTATTTTAAGCAACAAACCTCCTCCCCCCAGGTGTTAGCTGTCAAAATCATTAATGATCTATTAAATATAGAAGGTCTCCCTTTAAAATATATTTTAAAATATACTTGAACTATATATCCTCTCAAAACACTAAAGCAATCCTTACATCCACTGCTTGACTGACTATGAATGCACTAACCTTAACAAGTTATTTTTATAGAGTCAGGTTCAGACAAGTTAAAAAATCACTTTTTTCCATATAAAGCAAGCTGATAATGTAATATGTAAAGTAATTTTACACGCAGAAAATAAATAGAAATGCTTCCTTATGTTTTCATTAGGTGTGTAAAAGAAAGCATTCTCCTACCTTAGACAAAGATGCTTGCTGCTGACTGACTGGAACAATTTTACTTGCATCCTACTAAACTCTTGAACAGTAATCCTGTTATGTGTCTACAGCAGTTTCATGGGGGTGGGACTTCTGTGCAATAATGAATTCACCAGGGAATCTTCCCTTTGAAAAAATGCTGCTGCAAACAAGGAAACCACCCTACACTTACTGTCACAAGCTTTTGGATGATTAGGTTAAGGCACAGGGAGTAAGTACATATACACACATGGAGTGATGCAGATTCAAATATTTCCTATGAGCTAAAGCTTTGACAGGACAAAAACTGCAGTATGCTTTACAAGGAAAATGTGTATATATATGTGTATGTATGTGTGTGTGTGAATGCACTTTATATATGCAAAAAGGAGAGTCATAAAAGGTCATTATGAAGATATTATTTATTTAGTCTGTATGGGTGTGGCAAAATAGCATGTGTGGATTTATTAGCAATTCTAACCCTTTAATATGAGAAAGAGAAATTCCAAGTCAAGCATGTCAATCCTTACCTAAAAAAAAAAAAAATTTAAGGTTATAATAATCCTAAATGATAAGCTGCATAAAAAGCAGATACAAACCCACCCTTCTGACTAACACTAATTTCCCATGTAGAGTGACAGCTCAGAGATAATGAAGAAGCTCTGTAACATGTTAACTCAATAACATAAAAAATAGCTTCCTGCAAGCTCTCCAACAAAGAACAGTGATGTTTAGAGTGATTATTATTAAGATGTATGAGCAAAAAGAGACCCACATTTGGAGAGTGTGTCTGGTCACTTGAAATAGTAAAAAAAAAAAATATAAGCATAAATTGATACTTTGGATGAAAGAGAGATATATCTGGCAAGGTTATGGCAGGGAACATGACAAAGAGTGAAGGGTCCCAGTGTTCAGCCAACCACCTCAGTGGTGCTGTAAGAATAATGGTCATACTACCCGATTACAGGACTAAGTGAGCCTATCAGCCTTTATTAAATCATCCAGCACTTCCCTTATCTCATTTACAGATAAAAAACAAAACAAAGCTCACTCATGGGCTTCCAGCTCTGCAGAGCTGCTTCCCAGCAGGTCAGTCCCAGCCTATGCTGGTGTCTGGGGTTACACCCCAGATGCAGAACCCTGCATTTGCCTTTATTGAGTTTCAGAAGGTTCCTCCCTGTCCATCTCTCCAACCTGTCAAAGTCTTTCTGAAGGGCAAGCACAGCACCTGGGGGTATCAGCCATTCCTCCCAGTTGTGATGCACCAGCAAACTTGGATGAAGGAGTGGAGTACCTTTTGAGCAAGTCACTGATGAGTAAGTTAAACAATACTTGGCCCAGTACTGAACCTTTGGGGACACTCCTCATGACAGGCTTCCAACTAGATCCCACGTCACTCATGATGGCTCTCTGGGATCTGCTATTCAGCCAGTTCTCAATCCACTTCACTGTCCACTCATCCAGCCCACCCTTCCTGAGTTTGCCTATGAGGGTGTTGTGAGAGATGGTGTTGAGGTAGGCAATACTCACTGCTCTCCACTCATCCATCCAGGTAGCTGCTTCATTGTAGAAGTCATTCAGGTTGGGCCAATCCTTCCAGGCACTCCACCTGCCAATCACTTTTACAGCTTTCTTGTTAGCTAATTCACAAGAGGTACAAATAATCATACCTTTCTTCTACATAAATTCCAGCATTCATTTAGGGAATGACAAATTCAACTCCCTTCCCTTCAAAAGCAACCTGCATTTTTAAACTTCATGCAACAGTCCTTACCAATAAATCATGAAGTGTTCTTGCCACACAGTTTTTGAAACTGTCCCAACAGGGATGCCACACTCAAGAATAGGGGTTACTTAAAAGACAAACCAAAAGAATAAACATCATCCTAGAATGTTCAAATGTGAGCATTACCTGAATAGCAGATAACAACCTTATCTAAAGAAGAATTCTGAGGATTTTGCTTCCAGAGAACTGAAAAGAATTTAAAGTTGCTCAACTCAAAGGGCAGAAGGTGAAGGAAGAACAGCGAGGGAAAAGAATGATAATATTTAGCTATGTCAAAAGCAAGAGCAAAGGTTTCCCATCTTTATAGAAGATAGAATAACAAGGAAGAATTTTAAACTGCAGAGAAAAAAACTTTCCAATGCCTAATCCTTGGATTTACCAGTAAGAAGAGAGACTCCACAGCCTGCCTATTTGCCTGGAAGCCTTTGAGAACAGGTTAAAGAAAGTATCATAAATAGTCTGGAAAGACTTAATTTTACTTTGGCTGAGTGAGGTGATCTGAACATGTCTACACAAGCTTTTCTGTACAAGTTCTGAATATTCAGGACTCAGAAATGAGGCATGTTTCTGTCAGAAATAGTTTTATCCAAGAACAAGTGTACTTCTTTTAATTTGTAAAAATATTTAAAATAATTATTTTTATAGGAATTATTCATAACAATAGAAGTGTGAATGCCACCCTGCTAATAAGACACTTGAAAGTAATATAACACTAATTTATCACTTCAATTAAATTTTAAATATATGCTTGATGCATTAATTGGAAAGCTTTTACCTTCACCCAACCCCCCCTTAAAGAATACAGGCTATTTATCTAAAATAAAGATTTCCATTTTCAACTTGATGCAAAAATTAGGAGCATGTAAGACTGAATTTCATACTGGCAGAACAAAACCCATGTTGCATGTACTAGACTTCTCCAAATGCTGTGATTCATCTCTTTATATGAAACAATTACACCCTGGTAGGCCTTAGAACTCAATTTTCTGACCTAACAAACTGATTTTATCTAAGACTTTCTTTTATTGATCTAATATGCAGTTGAAAGGCTGCTTCAATTTCTGACCTGTGCATTGCTTGTATTAAATTACTTGTTTTCACCTACTTTACAGATTACTCCATGGAAAAATGATGCTAGACAGCCAAGATATTGTCTTTTAAGTAAATAAATTATATGCAGTCCCTTTTGCTACTATTAGGTCCCCAGATTTGCAGTTCTTCTATTTCATAGTTATAGTCAGAATTCAATAAAAATCTTCAATAGTTGTTCTTTAATCATTTAAACTGCAATTTTTTTGTAAGTAGAAAGTGTCCTTTGATAAAGGAAAATAAATTTGATAAAATACCTTCTTTTTACAAACAGTGATTTGATTCAGTGATGCTGTGCTGTAGAACTGTAACCAGTGTTTAACAATACCTGCACATTATCAAACCAATTCATTTTCTGGGGAAAGACACAAAGCACTTTAGATATTGGAAACTGCATTTCATCTGCAATCTGTAAACAGAGACTCCAATTGTCAGAAAAAATCAGAGCAGAATAATGGCTCAGTGGAATTTAACACAAATAAGACATCTTCTCACACAAGTGTTTTGTATCCTTTACCCCTTCCTGTCAGAGGAGCTCAATCTGCATCTCTAGTGCACAAAATCTCAGACAATTTTATTTACTTTTCCATGTTAAAGTACAGATAATGTGGACAGCTGGCATTGAGCACACATGGGTTCTGTATTTCAGTGAGATAATGTGTAGTGTCTATCACTTTTAGTCTTTATCCCTATCTGGTGATATAAAGGCTTCTGTGTGGAGTCAGTTCTTCTGATCATTAGGAAAACAGCAGAGCTATTGTTGCCTCTCCAGATAAAAAGTACTACTGCTATTATTCATACTTCTTATTCACATACTTCACATTTCCTTGCAACAAGAGCTGTCAAAAGACAACCTGGGGCAGCCCTCTGTAGAGTCACCTGGTGTATCTAACTTTAGAGCTATCTAACTCTTTAGAGATTGCACAAGTGTACCTGAGACAGTCTATTAAAAAATGCCATCTTCATAACATAAATACCTTTAAAAATATTTTTGTTGCAGAGGTTTGGCAATACAGCCTTAGTAATAACATTTGGGGAGACCAGGCCAACATTTTTACCATAAACATATTTTCCATAGAAGCAATAGTTTTAGAAAGTCATATAACTGTAGTGAAGAAGATAATAAAAAAAATACAATATGGAACAAAGTGTTATAAATAGACTGGGATACATCAAATAGTATTGCACTGAGAAACAGTTAATAAATATCTCTTTGCATATTTGCTCCATTAAGGGGTTGCAGTCTTTTGAATTATTTTTTAACCATACTTCTTTGTTGTTGTATATGAACTAAAAACAGCAATGAGGAGAAGTCTCATAAAGTGCTGCAGAGAGGACTAGCTTCTGCATTTTTCAGTTGACTTCATGACTGACTTGAATGTGGTGTTTAGTTAAAGCCACCATATGTTTCTTAGAAAGTTCAAGGAAAAGACACATTTTTCCTTCAACAGTTTTTCTGGAGGTGCATCAGTGCACTAATGTACTGCTCACCACATTGAACAAACTGCTTCCCAAACTTTTACTAAGAACACAGCTCTTGAGCCCAAGTATTATGGCATTTATGTCAATGCAATTCTTAATGCATTCCTGTTGCTAGGATAAGTTTGTTTACAGCTTGTGGATGAAGTACTTTTCAAACACTTTTTGTGAGGATTTTGTGGTTTTTTCATTGACTGAATAGTTATATCTGACCTCTCCTGCCCTCCATGCGTGGGCAGTGCTTCCTCTCTTTGGATCATATCTGATATTTCAATGGCAGCATCAGTTCTTAGCAGCACCAAGGACATTGTGCTAGCTAGTTATACTGTAAACAAAAATAATTATATCTCAGCTCCTCTGAAAATCAGACACCAAATTGGGAGCAACCCAATACACTTTAATGAGATTCCTTTTAACAAGAGTTTAACCTCCTTAAGACAGGACATTAAAATCACCTTTTCTTACATTTAATTAAAAGTTATAATATAGTTCAACAGTTATTAAAATGAATAGGATAGATTTTGTTCTTTTAAGAATAATTTGTCTTGGAAATTTTCTTTTTTTACCAAGGCATAAGATGGTTGTTAGGTTTCAGACTGGTAGAGAAACCATGAAAACACTGCTATTAAGTTTCTTATTTTTTCCTCATCAGTGTTGACCAGTATAGGAGTTAAAAATTTTTTACAGGCAGGAGAAATTGAGAGCAAGTAAGAATGATATGCCATAGACAAAAATTGATGTCTGGGAGGTTAGGGATGAAATGTGCAAATATCTTGTCCGTTCAGGAAACACTGGAGCAACTTACCCAAGGACACTGCATCTCCATCCTTGAAGCTTTAAGACTCTGTTGGACAAAAAGCTCAAATTCAAGCATCCAACCACAGTGTTGAGTGCTGACCTTCACTAGACAGCTGTGGAGAGTGGCAAAGCTTTCAACCATGCATCATGCTGCAGAATACAAACTGCATTATCTGCTGAGGTGAAAAGTCAGACAGAAAGAAGAATAGGGTTTTGAAATTTTATGGAAAGATGACATACATTGAAATTAGACTCAAGAGAGGCCATTTTCCTGAAATCAAGCTCCAGCTTTCTTATACTTATAGGCAGTTTAATTAAGGATGAAGAGCTCTAATTATTGGATAAAATCATGGCTCCGTGATATTGAGGTCTCTATCATTGATTTGAACAGGTACAGGTTTTCAGCCATCATGCCCTGTTTCAGAGTACTTGTTTTTAAAGAAACTCAAAAAACAGCCACCAAACCCCATGAGCAATATCCTTACACCTGCAGTCAAAAAAGCACTCCCCAAAAAACAGCCAACCAAACAATTCTAACAAACCAAAAAACCTTGAGACACAAGTAAATTTAATAATTATCTCATGGAAGAAATCTAAACCCATGGCCTTGTGGCAGAAATAATGGACTACAGTTTTGTAATCTTGCTTCAAAACACTGGAAAGTATTCATAACTCTTGATAATGCAAAGTGTCTGCATTTCTCATGAATAGCTAAACAGATAAATACTTTCACTTTGATATTCATAGACTGATATCAAAATATTGAAACATTCCTTTGAGTTTCCTGCTTCCCATGAATTCCATCTCAAATCTTTCTTAGTGACCTTTGAAAGGGGGAATTTTTTTGCTCTCCTGGTTTCTCTGAAAATTAATGTAGCCCAAACCAGAACTAAGACCAATATTTAGAGATTTTCCCTCTTTCTTTTTCTTTTTTTCTTTTTCTTTTTCTTTTTCTTTTTTTCTTTTTTCTTTTTCTCTCCTCTGCCCTGCCCAAGCAATTTGGATTTTCCATATCTGAAGACTAAAGTGAAAGATCCTGATCTACCTTTAAAATGAGCCTTTCTTTAAAACAGAGATTTAGCTGATAGCTCCAGAAGTCACTTCCACCCTAACTTTTCCTAAAATTCCAAGACCATACTTCAGGAGTGCTTCATAATCATACCACATAAGACACTTAGGGCTTCATTGAAGTGGGTATGTTCCACACAGTGCCCTTCCCACCACCATCAGGTTGCTAATATGACTGTAGAAGATTTAAAAACAAAGTCAGATTCACTTGATTTATTTTTTGTTAGCTACAAAATGCAACCTAAAAACAGTTCTGTACTACTAAACATGACTCCTAGGTACATACCGTAAATGAAGGAGGCTGTATCCATAAATTCCACCATATTTTCAAAAGCTGTCTTTGTATTTTGTGCCAAACTGTTTTTTAAGCTAGCCTTAAAGAAAGAAAAAGAAACACAGAAAAAAGTGTCTTGGGGTGACTTTATGTCTAAACCAGAACAGAAAGAAAACCAAAAGAAAGCTTAGATTGCTTTCATGTTCTAAGAAACCGGGCTGGGGGCTAGAAGTAGCAGGTCTGACACTTCCTCCATCTCCCCCTTCCCTCTCTCTCCCCTCCTTTATTATTTATTGACCTCAGAATTCAATAAGTCACATGAGTCAACAGTGCTATATTACTATTTGTCTATTTGGACTAAAAGACTATTTGTCCTTTAAAAGCTACAACTCTAGGTGCTCTGTGGTGGACTCCATGGCAACATGACATCTTGCAACTTCATAACTTGCAAAACCAAGAAAATAGATGAAACAGGCAAGATAAAGTACATAAGTTGATCTTTAGAAAGCAAATATTTTTTATTTAGCGACAAGGACTGTTATAAGTTTTATCCATCATGTATTTGGCCTTCATATTCTAATTATAACTTACTCAGAGAGTTGTGTTCCAAATGAGCATCTGGACTTTATCCATTCGGCCGTATTGTTACTTGCTCTGCTTTTTATTCCAAATTTATTTTCACATAACTCTGCACAGTGCTTCACATTCCCAAGGGAGTTGTTCCTACCAGATAGTATTTACATGTCCACCTCCTGCCTAGATTTTCAGTAGTTTTTCCACAACTGTTTTCAAGGGTCAGAAACAAAGTGGAAACATATCATCACACACAATTAGGTTCATGTGACAGGATTCTGGAGTAGAGGAGAAATATGAAGTTACTCCACAGTTTTCAAATACAAAAAAACCCACTTTGATTACATGCTTTATCCCAGGACACTCTGTTCTATCTGCTCTTGCTCAAGAAGAACTTGCAGTTTAATCAGGATATAACCTCTGGGATCCCACAGACATCATCAAACATAAGACATTTCCTTTGTGATTTAATACCTTGCCACCTATCCTGAAAGACCCTATATTTTCAAATATTTTAAAAAATCAGCATGGATTAGAAGAATGGTAATTAATGATGGTAGAGTTCAGTTTCCTTACCAACAAGATTTAAAGCAAATAGATTTTAAGATAACTATTCTGAGTTCTTACAGCTACAGCAAAAATAAAACCCTTGAGTAAGAAAGAAGCTTCTTTAGAAGAGAATTGCAAAAAGCCTGCTCAGCAATAATTATTGAGAAGATTCAGCTGTTGGTATTTGCTTGTTTTTTTTATTAGTTTTAAACCTTATTACACACATCTTGCTAAATATCTATCATACATCTCTTTCATTAGATAATCAAGGATATCAATTAATAGTTATATTGGATATGCCACACATACATATCAGAGTGAAATTTAATAGGGGTCAGATCTTCAGGTCTTAGCACAACAGAATATTCCAGCACAAAATATTTTTATACTTCATCTTTATATTAATATGTCTTTCATTCAATTATTTTCTTTCTCAAATGTCAATCATGCAAGATATAAGAAATAGATGTTTGTTTTACTCGCAACTATTAAATTCCAGTTGGGTAGCACTTTTTTCCAACTTTAGATACATATCTGCCAGTAAGTTATGAGACAGCAGTAAGAATATGAACTACTTTAATTGGAAGTTATTAAACATCTTGGAAAATTAATCTTAAGAAAATTGGATTAAAAAAAACCATTGATACAAGCACTAAAAAAAAAGCATAAAACCTACTGGGAAAGACTATAGATGTGCTGAAGTACTGAAATGCCCTCTTAAAAAGTTACAGCATGGTTAAAGAATTAACCCAAGACGACTTTATCCTGATGCCCAGAGCTACTGTGGCTCCTTATCTGTATTTCCACAGAACAGCTTGAATCCTCCAGCCCTGTGTGTAATGGAAAGCAAAAATGCCACCCAGAACTCTGCAATCACTGCTTGTGGTGTCAGGACACAGGGACCATTTCTAAGACACCTACTGACACCTGGCAGATAACAATAACTGCAGCAAGTATTAGACAGTACCTGACACTCCCAGAAACAGCTCCTGGCTGCTCTAAGTATTTTATGAATAGTATTGCTTTTAGTCACTCAGTGGTAATTTTTACAACTTCCCTTTTTAAAGCATTTACCTAAAGCTATTGCAAAAAAATCAACAGTGAAAAAGGTATGACAGCTAAGCATCTCTCATATGCTAACATTGGCAACACTGATACTGTTCTCCTTTAGATATTGAGTAGGCAGATTTGCTGTTTGAACAGCAACCTAGCCATATTTTAGCAGTCAATTACAACCATTTGCATTTAACCAAAATCAGCATTTTTGCAAGTGATAAATAACAAGCAATTGATACTGTTCTTGCAAATTCTTTAGAAAAAATACATCTTTCAAAAATTTCACCTCAGCTTCTGCCTCACCTCTGCAGTCTTCTTGATTATGGCCAAAACTGTAGAGCACTTAGTAGAAAGCAAAGCAGTAAGGTGATTCTTCCTTTCCAGTGCCACAACTACTAGGCAAGAATCTCCTCTTTCATATAATCAATTGATTATTTCATCACATTAGCAGTGCTTTCAAACTGCCAGTCATTCAGATGTAATCATAGTCCACTTCCCTTCCCTTATGAACTGCTTTACTTGCAGAAATCACTAACTGAAAACAAGTTAAATTAGGAATAGCTGTAACTAAAGTCAAAAATGTAGTGTTTATTTACTGTCTTCATGAGAAAGAAGTATCTCTTACCATGAACAGTTTCATAGTCTTTAGAGAGAGATGATAAAAGACAGAAGCATGAATTATTTATAAATTTATTTTTTCCTTCTAACAACGCAATAGTTGTTTCTTGCTTTTCAGTTGACATCCCTTCATACTGTTGTGCTCTGCAGAACAATAGAGGCAGTTGTAGAAATGAAATGAGTCACAAACAACATGTGACTTGGGGCAAGCAAGGCAGAACTGACGATATCACTTTGTCTCAGCTGCCAAAGAGTGAAACAGAATCATGTTTGTTTACTGCTTGAATCCATAATTTTGCTGTTAATCTGAACACATTTTTACTTTTAGAAAGCATGACATTATGTAACATGCAGTGTAGCTCATAGCTTACCAGTACTAACTTACATTTTGGTTAGCCCCATTGTTGTCATGATACAAGACTCTAATGACGTATTGAATCATCTCATAATAGAGAGGTGACAAATATCTCTGCTGGATCAGCAGGTAAAGATTAGTTCCTCCATGTAAAAGGAAGTTGGCTTTTATGGCAATACACTTTCATAATTCAAGATATATTAATTTTGAATTGAAGTTGCATTTCTCCTCTCCTAGAGCTTTAATCAGTATGTACTAACTTAAGCGGGCAAGATGGAAACAGATTTTATTGTTTTCTTTTCCCCTAGTCTTTCAGTAGGACATGCTGGAAATAAAATTTATAACTAAACTGAAGTATTTTTTTCTCATCTGTTGTATTTAAATGGCTAAGTATTATCTCCCAAATCTTTACAGCCTTACTCCCTTTAAGTGTCAGAGCACATGCCTATTATAAACCATATACACGGTGACAGACTGAGGCATTCCCACTCATGTTAGGTACTGGATTATGAAAAAAAAAAAAAAAGAACCCAACAAAAAACCCAACCACACTTAAAACAAATTAATTTTTGTCTAACCAATAAACTATAAATCGAGTGCCCTAGATCAAGAAAAATAAAGAAAGAAAGTGGTTTGAACAGACATTAAATGTCCAAAGTGAAATTAGTGCTTTCATGCCTAGATGAAACTTCCATTCCTCTCAGTGCAATAATTAATTTCCCGGGTTTAATAATCCGAGAGCAACAGTACTCATGACTGTTTTTCCCAGTATTATCTGATTACTAAAATCCTAAATTCTAAAATCCTTCTGAGATTGGCTCTAAAAAGTTAAAGGTGGCTGCTGTTAAATGATCTACCAAATGCAGATATTGTTTCTTCCCAAAAGAATTCTAGAACTACATTTGTCCGGCAAAGCATGGATGGTGCCACACCAAAGTTTTTCCAGAACAGCTCTGTCATTCAAGGTTCAGCTGAATTTTAAGTGATGTTTAAACACATATTCCCTCAGCTGTAGTTAAAAAGGGATAGTATTGAAAAGGTATTCTTGTGAAGTTGTACCAGAAGATGTCTGGAAATCATCTGTCATCACTGTCATCTTAGCATGCTGACAAGATGAGAAATGGCCATTCTTCCTGCCCTCTTGCCCTCAAGTTAAACTTCAGACTTAATAATAATCTTTCGTTGGTCCAAATAAACCATTTTGTGTAGTTATCATGAGTCTCCAGGCTTGGATTTAACCACTGAATGAAACATAATTCCCTGTGATTCAGACCTGAGTGCACAACTGCCTTTCAGTTCAAGTTACACAGACAGGGGTAGTGACGGGGTAACTTTCTAAGCTCCAGTAACTACTGCACACATGCTCTTTGCCACCTCCTGCTGTTAAATACAGCAGCAGGACACTGAGCAAATGTGTCACATTTTGCAGGCTGGGTGGTCTTAGGAGAATCCAGAGTGAATTACCACAACTCAGTAGTATTACAGTCCTGGTAGCCACTTAGTAAGCTGTGTTAGTGCACTTCTGTAAGATCAAATGACCATGTCCAAGCTGTCATAAGGAACAGAGCTCTTTATGAAAGTGATTATTTAAATTTATAATTTATATATTTTTTATAATATCTACTAGGCATGTAGGCATGCTTTTACATGTGTTACTACAAACCCTTCTCTTAGGAAATTTCAAATGTAAATAAATGCCTAGAACAATGCAACTAGTAAATTAGATACATAAATATGTATAGTCCAAAAGATCAATAAAAAGGCATATTTATAACAACTTGGTTTCAGCATCACTTTCAGCAGTTATTAACACATAACTCAACTGTATTAGGAGGAAACAAATACTTCAAGATGGCCCTATATTAGAATTCATGGAACCACATTTAGTTTGGCAAGTAACACCAACTTATATATATGTTATTCTGACCTGATGGTTATTATTTTATTCAACTAAGACCTAGGAAAATGAAAAGTATCAGAAGAGCCAATATTTCTTAATCTGACAAGGTTATAGTAATTCTTAAAAAACAGGGGTAACCAGAAGAAAAAATTAGTATCAGTTCTAAAGAAAATAGTTATAAAGCTGTAGGTTATGATTCCTTAATAAAGGCTCAAGGCTTTTATGGAATAACTGGATATGGGATAGTAGAATGAAAGCTGAAAATAATAAAAAATTTAAAAAAATATATAGTAAAAACATTACCTCAAAGCTATTAGTCCTGTCCTGTGCTGCTGTGCCCTGTCCTCCCCCCTCCCACTCCCCCCTCCTGTTTTCCTGCACAACTCCCCTCTCTAAAAGAGACTGGGTTAATGAAGTAGGCCAAAATCCAAGGGCATATTTGTTTACAGGGACTGTTATTTAATAATTAGATGCTCAAATTCCTTCAGAAGTAGAAATGCTTGAGATCTGTCTTCATGTTTGTTTTAGCACTTAAGCATTTGCTCTAGCAGTACTCTGATGGAAAGTCACTTAAAGTAGTCTGTAAAACCTATGACACAGCAGAACATGCTCAAGTCTCACCTTCTCTGGCTGGCAGCAGTCAATCAGTCATAAGCAAAAACAAAAGAAAAGTTTTGATTCTCAAGAAGGGAGAGCTATACTTTTGCTTTGGCTCAGAGCAGGGGCAGAATAGCTCCATACCACAGGATGAATCAGTGACAACTCCTGACTTCACATGGGGGCGGGGGAAAGGGCAAAAAAGAGAAAAGGAAACCCTTTCCTACCCTCCCAAGCACATCTCCTCTCCCCACGGTCCTTACATTTTGCAGACCACCTCAAAGTGACCTGTGCTGCTGGCTTGGAGGAGTTCCAGGAGCTGAGTGGACGGCAGTGTAGAGGCTCGAGCAAACAGGAGAGCACAGAGTGCCATCGAGTGGCAAAATTCCAGCAATACACTCCTGAAAGTCCCTGCTAGTGCTTGCACAGCAGCCCGTTTCTTAAGCTCTTTGAATCTTTTAATTCTGAACACTTTTTAGTATTTAAAGCAGGTAGCATAGAGTGCAGACACTTATTTCTGTTGTATTTGGGCTTGAACTTTCAACATTTCATTGGAAAGTGTTCTTATGTGAAAGAGGAAAGAAAGACAAAAAAACCCACAAAACCAAAAAACACATAACCACAATCACACTAGAACAGAATTAACCAATAACTTTAATTCAACTAACACTAGAACCTATCCAGGTTTTCAAGCAATTATAAAGCCTTGTACTCTGAACATACTGTAATACTTCTGAAGTTGCAGAAAAGCCCTGAGCAGAGTTAAAATAGTTAAAATGTGGGGCCCTCTGTTAAATCCTCCTTCTTTCTTAGAAAATTAACAATAAGCTTAAATCAAGGAATTTAAATTATTCTAATTAAATGTCTCTCCCTTTCAGTCCTGGAAGAGTGACCTTTGAGTGACACATATCAGTTTTAACAGAACTCATAATTTTCTGAATGATGTTTACTGTAAGCTTGTTCTTAAAACACATGTGCACACTAATCTATTTTGCAAAGATTGTACTGTTCTTTCAACAGCTTTGTCTATAAAATGAGACACAAGTTTAGTACTTTTAGTTTGTTTGGTTGTTTTTTTCCCTAAGAAAATTTAAATGCTGCTAGGCTTCTGATAGATATATAGCCAGTATGGCAAGAGCCATTTTTATAACTTGGAATCTCCTAGGTCATCATAATATTCAGATAATACCCAGGTGGGTAGTTAGTGACAGAAGAAAAATGGCTTATATTATTCTAGGGCTGCAGCATCATACTGTGCCCAAAGACTAATAATGCATAGGGGACTTTTTTATTTGACAACACAGGAGATGAAAGAGGATTATTCATTAAATTCACAGGTCCTGGCCATGATGTTTTCTGGGTAGTTCACAGCATGTGCACAGCTGGATTTTGAGTACTGAGAAAACCATATTTGCTAGTGAGGAATATATTCTCTCCCCACTATCACCACACATTGCAACATCAAACCCTAAAATGTAATTTGAAGGCTATGTACACAGGCCATGTTAAGGTAAGAGGAAAAACCAGGCTTTAACAAAAGAGAAAAAAAAAAAAAAAAGAAGCACTTCACTGATACCCATCTAATCAGCAAATGGGATAGAGGAGAAAAAGTGAAAGTTGAAATATATTAACAAGAATGCAACATTAGGAGACATATGGCATGTCTTTGACTTCATGGTAGAAAGTTATTTCATTAATTGCATTATGGGATGCTATACATGTTCAGAATAATTCAAGACAAACAATTTCCCTTAGAGACATTAAAACATGAAGCAAAATATTAATGTGTCCCAACCAGTGATACTCTGTCTGTGTATATATATGCATATATGTGTGTGTATGAAATACAAAATTATTTATCTTTTACAGTGTTATTTTCTCCTAAGAATCATAAAATCTTTTATAGCATAGTCCCTGATTTATCACATCCTTACAAATTTCTATGGAAGTGCTAGTTAGTACTTTTTTTCCTTAGGAAGCTGTTGAGCTAGAAGGACTCCTAAATATTAGGCAAGCACAAGTTTCATTTAATTTCCTAATTTTTCTGCCCAATTAATCAGAGGATAGACAGCAAAAATAATCTGACTTCATCCTACTTCTACAAAGTTTTAGTAGCTCAATAAACTTTCAGAAGAAAAACAAAACCAATTTGTGAAAATTTTGTACTCCATTTTTTCTTGTTATGTTACCATGTCATGCTAGGAAGCTGCCTAGCCAGATACCACACACAGAAAGAAAAAAACTCTTGTTAGAAATTAGTACAGTCTCTAAGAATAAAGTGTGTTTTAACAACTTGATGCTAAAATGAACTTGGTAAAGGAATATTTATTGTTTCTCAACTCCAGAGTTATTTGTCTTCTACAAAATAATACACTTAGCACACAAACCTTTCGGGTTTCAAATTAACGTCTGCTTGAAAGTGGACACTAGATGCTTGTATAAACAATAGCATTTTCAAAACAATGGTTAAATTTTGTTTTGCACAGTATATCTGAGAAAATACTAAAGCTAGCAATTCTATCAAGTTACAATATAAAATGAGCCAGACATGCTCCAATACAAGAAGTTTGAGCAGTCTTTTCTATATTTAGCAAATTATATCTTCAAGAAAAAGATGAAAATAACAACTTTTTAAACCTTTTTTTGTAGAAGCCTTTTCAAATAGCAAGGATAACACTTCAGAGATAACAGTTCACCAAACTAAACCATTGTGGCTTTTTATACTTCTTCTCAGGGGCTTTGGGATGTAAAGAAGTGTACTAGGGTGAGCAAACACAGGACAAGGTACAATTTATTAATTTCTCAAATACATACTGTAAAAATACTGAGCATGTTGGTATTAAGAAATCAGCATCACAATGTTTGTGCACAGGACAGGACAATGACTTTACACTGACATTTTTGGTCCATTAGTTTTCAAGTCAGATACCAAATGTTGGTTGCTCCACATGGCCAGCTGTTTCCTATCTGAGTTCCAGTCTGAAGCATTGAATATGCATAGCAACACTTGTGTGTACTACACATACAGTGCTCTGTTTTGTCCCAAACTCCATCCTTCTTGGAACTTTTCTCACAGCAGCCTACACAGTGGGAAGCCAGCTGGAAGCAGGCAGAATTACATTTGACCTTCTAGCCCCTTACAGATTTCCCATGACTTTTCTGATATTCTCAAATGTGTGTTTTGCTTTACACAAGCCAGCATCACTTTTGGACAACTTTCAAAAATATATCACCAGAACATATATCATGGGTAGTCATCAATAAAAAGCTGATAGAAACACCAGTATCTCACCCTCAGGAAGGGATAACCTTTTACAGTCAGGTAACAGCTGAAATACTTAAAAGGCACTGATATCTCTATTTATAACTGCATGTATTGAGTTATTTCTCTTATTTCTTATAACATTCAAAAGTAGCATAGAGAGGTGCAAAGGAACTAGATATAGCTCATAACTATCTTAGTGTGACAAAATTTAAAGTTCAAGCAAAATTCAGCCCCAAAATACAGGCAGTGAGATTCTATTTTGAGGAACACAATTAATTTTTAGTAAAGTGGTGTGCAAAAAGAAGTGTATTTCACATATGGAATAGCTTAATTTACCTCTGTTTAAGTAAACCAATATTTTAAAAAAATCTTATTCTTTTACATAAAAGCAATATGATGTGCTCAAAACCTAGCAAGAGTGATCTTGAAAGTAAAATAAAATAAAAACAAACCAACAAAAACCTCCAGTAAGGTTTTTTTTTTTTTTTTTTGTCTTATTAATCTTTTTACCAGGTTAAAAAAATACTAACAGACTATGGAACACAGGAATTGTACAACATAAGCCTATTTCTAGTCTTTCAGACACTTGTCACACATTTTTGGTGAATTGCTTCCTTCTTTTTGGGATTAGAGCTTTCCAACAAGAGTTGATTCTGTCTACTCAGGTTACTCATATCCAAATATCATGGCAGTAATTTATGTTATCAGCTGCTGCTTCTCACTTCAGAAGCAGCCCTTCTCCTCTGGCTTCATCATCTTCACAGCTGCCAAAAATTAGGTTCTGCCTTGGCCAAGTACTTACTGCTGATTATTTAGTTGAGTGGCAGTTTTAGAGTGAAAGCAATGGAAATTTAAATTCTTATTTCTCCTCCCAATCTCCCCATGCTAAAAGATATTTGCAGTCACTCAAATTCTTTACTGGGTGATAATTTCACTAGTTTTCAGGAATAAAAGTGTACATTCCATAATTTTTGGCAGGTGGTGGAATCAGGTGGTTGCTGCTTTACCTATAAAGAATCCAGCTGTAACTTGACCTTGTCTTAGCATTGCTTAGAAATACAGAAACCAAGGGGTGCCATGAAAGTAAGCAACTACAGAGCAGAACTTCTAGTCTTATTGCTTCAAATATGGAAAATGTACTGAAATAAGCAAACTTATCTGAAGGCCCAAGATCACAGTTTGAGTTTGTGATTTCACCCTCTGCATATTTACAGAGTGTCACAGCAGAATTCAGTATAATTCTCATAATATTGAGGAAACCAACACATGAGTTATAATTTCAACACCTAGTGCACCTAGATTTGCAGGAAGAAGCTCCCCCTGAGGTGCTTCTCACTAAAGCTGTGCACCCACCAGGAAGCCAAGCACATCCCACAGCAGGTAGCTCTCCTCACTTGAAGCCAGTTGAGCCACAGCTGACTTTTCACATGTAGAAACTCTAGAGTTTCACACCAGCTACTCAGCCTTAGATTCATAGTTTGATAACTCCATTTCATTCTCCTCAGAGCCCTCAAAAAGAATTTTATATAATTTTATAGAATTTTAATTCATAATATTAAAAGTATTTAAAACAGGAAAAATCCATATTTGTGTTCGAACTCAGAGGTGTTCTTTCAGTCAAAATGCATGTCCCATGGGCCTTAAAGTTTCTCTGAGCTACATCCAGGCAATACCTCTGCTCAGAAATTTCTCTCTATAAAACCTTATTGTTAGCACAAACACTGCTGCCATTCCTATAACCTACTGTAAGATTACTCTCAGTAACAACAATAGACATAAATAAAAAACACTCTCAACTTTCCTCTAAGGTGACCCAGAGCTTTGGTTATTCCCAAATCATTTTATTAGTGACTACTCATGGCTGGGACCCATCTTAATTGGACCTGGCAGCTCTCCATGTCCAAGGATATCCTGAGTTATTTGTTTTGTGGTCTGGCTAACTCTTCCAAGGTCAGGGTTGCATCCTCCTTTCCCAAAGCATTATGACAAATTCTCTTGTGCTGCTTTCAACCTGCATAGAGGAAAAGTTTGTGCTAAGAATATATTTGCAACATTTTCACAGAATAATTACAGAATCTTAAACCAGAAAGTTTTAAGGACCTAATATTTTTCAGAATCTAAGGTGGGAGGGGGAATCTCCAGTGTTGTAGTAACTGTGTTGGGGAAAAAAAAAAAGAGACTGGTTTGAAGTCTATAGATTTTTGCTCCAAAAATTCAAGCATAAATTAAAATCCCAAACAAATAATAAGAACAACTTTAGGAAGTAATATATAAATAATACATTTGAAAAAAATTCAAATTATGAATTTTTTCCCAAAAATAAAATCATATTTTTAGACATATTTTAAAATTACTAATTGCAGGTTATTTACATAAAACATGTTATTGTATTGATATTTTTTCCCTTTGCTTTGTTTAAAGGGTAACAACTTCTTTACAACCCATTTTATACCACAGAATTTTATATACAAACATAAATATAAATATGTAGTTATTTTGTTTTGTCCTATTCTAAAGGATTGTATTATTTTCTTTCATTATGTTTTGTTTGTGTTTTTTGCTATTTTTTAGTTCTCAGCCCATTAGATCAGATATCTATTCTCACTTTCAAAAAAACCCATCTGTTCAGGGTTGGTTTTCTCATTGGCAATTTAATAAATGGTGCATCTCCATCTTTCTTGATATGAGCGAGAATGGTCTTATTTTTTTCCTCATTTTTATATAGTTTTATCTATTAATTGCTGAATTTACGTATTAAATTATTTATACAATCCTTATATGAAATTTTGGTACCAAGCCAAGCTAAGTAGTTATTCATATTTTTTAGCCTTGGTTAAAAATTTAATTAATTGCTAATTGTCTCAGTATCAGCTTTAGTATAATGGTTTATGAAAAACCCAAGGATTCCAGTAGAACAAATAAAATAAAAGACCTAGACACCTGCCTGTGGGTACACTGAAATAATGGAAAACATTTAATCTACTCCATCACTCATCAACATCCATTAGCCCACATGAAATCCCACAAATAAAACTGCTACATTTTGCATTGACTCTTGTTTTTTTTCTAACTGCAGCATCTTTTCTCCTGTTGTGTGTAGCAAAACCAGATAAATCTCCTGCAGTGCCCCATCTGACTTACATGAGTGCAAAACCTCAATTCTTTTCAAAGGTATATTCAGAGCTCTAACACTTCACATAGGTCAATGTACCTCATCTACAGCATCACTATTATTCTGAGCTCCACCATCAGCTGTGTTAGCTGTTCAGCTTCATGTGAAAGTGAATTTCTGCACTAGGGAGACCTTCCTTGTTCTTGCCAAGCACATTTATTAACTTCTGACATTCTGCTTCAGCTAATGTAGCCTGCAATCACAGGGGCCATTAGGTCTATATTTAAACTTTAATGACATAAAAAAATGAAAACTCTGATGTATTCATCTTTTCATTTTACTGGAAAGATTACAGGACACAAAAAAAAAATAGAGCTGATTTATTCATAGAATTATTATTAAGGTCTAGACTGTACATTCAGGATCTCGGTTTTCTGCATTGTTTTAAGGAAAAATGAAGTAATCCACTCAACCTGGAACTACGTAATTTGGACCAGGTGACAGGATTAATCTTGGGACTGTTCTTGGCTTTTCAGGAGGCTGTGGAGATAATGCCTGTGAGTTTTTTGCAGTAACAGTTCTGACTCTTGAATAAAAATTTTCTCTTTATCCTTGGAGAATCCTGAGAGCTTTCTGGGCATTTACAACATATTTATAAACATTAAAAATTCCTATATCAACAGAAAGAGAAAGAAGATTTCAAATACACAAATATCCACAGCAACGCAAACTAAAATCACTGAAGCATCCTTCTTCTTACCAAAAAAATATAAGAAAATATCCTGCAATTCACTTTTGCTGAAATTCTTACATATGGAAAGAAAAAAACCCAACAGTTAAAAAGTTGGAATGTCTTCTTATCTCTTCTTGTTTAGCCTGGAGAAAAGAAGGCTCAGGGGTGACCTTATCACTCTCTACAAAGACATGAAATAGGTTGCAGCCAGGTGGGGGTTGGCCTTTTCTCCCAGGTAACAAGTGACAGAACAAGAGGAAATGGCCTCAAGCTATATCAGAGGAGTTTCAGGTTGGATATCAGGAAGAATTTTTTTACTGAAAAAGTGGTCAGGCATTGGAATGGGCTGCCCAGGGAAGTGGTGGAGTAACCATGTTCAAAAAATGACTGGGCATGGCACTTAGTGCTGAGGTTTGTTTGTGGTGTTTGGTCAAAACTTGGTTTGATTGATGTTAGAGGTCTTTTGCAACCTTAAGATTCTATGATTTTAGATTTAATTTTTGAAAAAAAACTGAAGAATCCTGGGATTCTCTTCTAAATGAACTTGAATGCTATTGTCTCTCTCAGAAATGCAACTTCATACAACCATAAAAGATAAAAATGGCCACATCACATATGAGATTGACTTCTAAGTTATGGTCTCTAATACCTTGGCTTTATATCACTACATTTCTGATGATGTCAGGAAATATGGTGGAGTTATCTGACTAATGCCTTAGATATTACCTGTCACACTAGACTAAATGTGAACATCAAGGAGTTTGGTGGTATTGAGGAGCTAGAGGAAGCATAAAACGAGGTAGTAAAACACTAATATTGTGTTTCTAAGCTGATTTCCATTGTCTTTTTGTTGTCTGTAATTCTTGTCATGGGATACTGCTGGGAAACAGGGAAAAAGCAGCCTTGAAGCTTTGGATTTCTTAGGCTCCACAAGGTCAAGAAATTATAACCATGATTATGCAACTGCAGGGTGTGTGAGAGCCTCGTGTGTGTGAGTGTCTCGTGATGTTTTGCAGAAGGCATGTTTTCAAAGAAATGTTGCCTTCTTGGGCCAATGAGTCTTTTCTACTTTGTGTTTCATGTACTACCCTATATAAAGTGTAGTGTTTCTTTAAATAAAGTTCTCTCTCTCTTTTACTTTTCCATTGCACGAGGAACTATATTGCATTGCCCTTTTCACCACTCTCCTATAGCCTAAAATGCAACAAATTCTCTCTTCTTCCTGTGAGGAAAAAGGTGTGCAGTAAACCCTGATGAAATGGAGTTGTTTGTGAGAGAGTATCTTTATCACTGAGCTGTTGATTAAAAATCACTAAGGAAAGACCTTTTAGATGGGCAGAAATCTGTTCCTACTCAAGATAGTCCTTTCTGTTTCCTGTCTATGCAGAAGGGTCTTTCCAAGAGCTCTGCCTCCTCAATACCTCATTTTTGTACCACATCCACTCATAAAACATAACCCTTTTTGCTGAGAATGTATTCTCTATGTGATATTTCTAGTTGGGGTCACCTGATGATAATCTGTAACCTGATCACTATCCCTGTTTCCTAAGAATAGTCTATTTTAACTTTGCCTTCCTTCAGCATTCAGGCTGTCGTCTTTGGGAAGAGTAAACCTTTCAAGCTTGGAGAGAACAAAGGCTTGTCTACCCTGCCCAGCTAATGGCACAGCCATTTTTACATTGATTCTTCTGAAGCTGTTTATCTGTCTTTCTGCTCATCTGTCTTGACTGCCTTTCTCTGGATGTTTGTTTTTCATTAGCAGCTGCCTTTGACTCACATTCTGACAGCAATTGTTGTTTGTAGTGAACAGATAAACTGATGGGGAACATGATGTTTATGAAAATGGGATCCATAGTTACTGAATTCTTCAAACTCTCCTACAATTTTTTTTCTGCAATTACATCTCAAGGCTTCTCTCATTTTTATTTCTTTTACATGTCAATATGTACTTAATTTTTGTCGCTCTATCAGCTGATATTTCTTCTGCAGCCTTTATTTCTCAAATTCTTCATAATTTTGCTCTGCACAGAGTTGAAAATTTCTTTTTTTTTTTTTTTTTTCCTGCAAGAGCCTGAGGTTTCTGCAGTACTGTTTGTTATTCCACTGGCTTCCCTTGTTCTTTCAGGCTGTTATATTTAAGACTGATGAGGCATTTGTTCTCAGTCAAGAAGCTTTTTAAAAGTACACTGAGTTGTATAGATAAATTAATTACTACAATTAAATGCTTGTATATGTTTAGGAATGATTGTTGACTTTCCCCCTAAGCACATTGTCTTTAATCAAAGACTGCAGAGGTGAAAATAATCAATTACCTTCTGCCTACTTCTACTAAAAATATCCTCATTTCTCAGTTGGTTTTGCTGACTGACTACAAGAGAATTTGCTGTGCACACAAAAGGTAATCAGAAAAGAGCCACAAAATCACACTGGAAGAGGAGATCTATGATAATTTCAGATAATGTTTCCTAAAATTTAAAAGGAAAAGCTCATAAAGTAAGAAATTAATTGAATTAAATCTTGTTTACGCTCCTAGATTGCTGTTCTAATTTTTAGCAAGCACTGTTCTTTCCTGGATGTGACTACATCACAACTCAGAAGGCATGTCTGTCTGTAGCAGGCTTTTAAATATAATTAGAGTGTAATGTTATTTTAATAATAGCCTGAAAGGTAAGCTGTTTTAGGGGTTACTCCTGTGATACTGCTGCTAGGCTGTCAGAAACTAGAGTGGGAATTTCTGTTCTAGACTGCAATGTGGATATGCCTTTAGTATGGAAAATACTATCTGCAAAAAATGATGAATAAAAAAGGAGTCTTTCTAATATATATTTAACATACAAATCACCTACAGAGTACAAAGAACATAAATAATTAATGTTAGTTCTAATGATACTGTTGGTGCTATTTTACATATGAGTATTTTCCCTGCAACAATTTGTTTTTAAAAGGTCAGAAAGTCTTTTAGATTAAGCATAAATTTTAACACAGACATATTTAACAAAAAAAAAAAAAAACCACACACACACAAAAAAACCCCAAAACAAAAAGGGTTAAAGAGAGGGCACTTGCTTAAATAGTATTGCAATTGTGAATCCAATGTTAAGATTAAATGTGATGATACACAATCTCCCTTTGGATTAAAGCTACATCTGTACCTTCTGAGTGCAAAACTAAGCTATAACAACTACTAAGCTGACAACTCTTACTTCTACCTTTTTCCTTTTTTTCTTCTTCTCTCTCTTTTTCTTCTTTTTTGTTTCTTTTTTTGATAAGAGTTGCTTAGCAGCACAATAAAACTGTTATGTGACATTGCACTAGGGTAGAGATGTAGTTAATGCATGCCATATTTGTATGACAGATAAAAATGTATCTCAGGGCACATGATAATGACTGCCATGGAAGGATGCTGAAGGGAGCTGATTCAGTGTCACGGCACCCTTGGAAGGGCAGTCTCAGTAACACGCTGCAAAGACTGATGACTGAAGTCAAGAATATTCACCTTGGTCCCAGGACTACTGTTTCTGAAGTGAACTTTGGGATAGAAGACAGATGGAGGAAGAGGATAAAGGTGAAAAGAAGGGCATGAAGAACTGAAACTACAAAGCAGAGAAAGCATACTTATCATGGCCTAATTCCCTTAGCAAGACATGGGCTCTCACTAACCTGGCATATCTGCGTTATGAAGTGCAGTAATAGGTGTCTTGTTTTGGTTCTGTTTTCTTTTCCTTCAGAACAACTTTGTTTCATGGCCCACACCCTGACAAGACAGCTATCCTGCTTTCTGTCCAGACCACAGCAGTGTAGTGCAATGAGGAGATTCCTGCCTGGTCACTGCCTGCAGTGTCAGCTGCAAGCCATGCCAGGGGCACTCACAGCACTCCTCCTCTGCTCTACATGATAATACACTCATGGCTCGTGGGGGAGACACAGACTGATGTGTTCATCTGTTCACAAAGTATGTACTAACAGCTTGAGGTTTGTTAGATTTGAACTGAGCAGTAGGAGGGGAAATTAGTGTGTTCTACTCTAGGTTTTGCTTCAACATAAGCTAACACTCACTTTTCTTAATTCTGAACTAAATGTTTAACAGTATAACAGTAATTTTAGGTTTTATTTTTGTATTTTTTTTAAAATTAATATCTCTAAGACCAATTAGACTAACCTACTTCAACAGAGTCACTGCATTGGTTTTCATATAATCAGAAAACATTATATAGTCGTGGACTGTACAGTAGATATGAAGTTTAAACACAAAATCAATTAGGCAAAATCATTGCCTAAATTTCACTGGCACAAATACAGAATATATCTTCATGGTTCTAATAAATTGTGTAATTCTTCCTGGTCATTTAAGATATCAGAATTTTATGGAACCTTGTCACACATAAGCAAAAATAATCCTTGAGAACATCAAGTGTTATCTATCTTTTAAGTCAATCACAATCAGATAACTTATGCTTCTAAAAACAGAGAAATACATTTTCACTGTTTGTGTAAATCTAGTAAAGGAGGTATATAATAGCTGCACACTAATTACTAGTTATATTTTAACTATCAGCTTTACTTTTGAAACTTCTGTGTATACTAAATCTCATGCAAAACGATTCTAAATTGAAAAGTTCCTCTAGGTAGCCAAATACACCTTTTGGACATATTGCCATACCCAGGCCGACTGTATTTATTTGGTTAGGAAGGACCTTGACACGCTTGAGCACATACAGAGGAGGAAATAAGGCTGGTAGTGGCTTGGAACACAAAAATCAAGTACTGGAATGGTCTGCTTGGGGAGGTGGTGGACTCACTGTCCCTGGATGTGTTTAAAAAAAGGATTGGGTGTGGTACTCAGTGCCATGGTTTAGTTGAGGTGTTAGAGCATGGGCTGGGCTCAATGATCTTGAAGGTCTCTTCCAGCCTAGTGATTCTGTGTGATTTTGTGTGATTCTGTAGGTTTGCATGGCAAGGTTTTGGTAGCAGGGAGGCTACAGGGTTGATCTCCAGGAAAAGCTGCCAGAAGCATTCCCATGTCTGACAGAGCCAAAGCCAGCTCCAACGTGGACCCACCACTGGCCAAGGCTGAGCCCAACAGCAACAGCAGTATTGCCTCTGGGAAATGTGTTTGAGAGGGCTGGGAAAAAATTATCAGGAGGAGAGGGAGGAGATACTTCAGGTGCAGAGCAGAGATAGCTCTGGAAAGGATTCACATCAGAGATGTTAATGGATGACTGAGGGATCCCATCCTGGAGCAGCATGAGAGTACAAGGAGTACTGAGGAGGAAGAATCTGTGGAGACAACCTTTGAAGTGACCACAGCCCCCATTCCAAATTCCCCTGTGCTGATGAGCATGGATAGAGGGGCAGGAGTCAGTGAAAAGAGGGGCAGTAAGTAGAGAAAATAAGGAGTGAAGTTAATTCTGGGAAGAGGAGAGGAAGGGGGAAAGGTGTTTCAGGATCTAGCTTGATTTTCTTATTAAACTACTCTGATTCGTCAGGTAAGAAATCAAGTTCTCCAACCAGGGACTGTTTTGCCTGTGATAATATTTGCTGAATCATCTCCCTGTCCTTATCTTCATCCATAAGCTTCTCATCACTTTTTTTTTGCCTCCACTGAGGAGTGGAGTGGCTTAATGAGTACCTGATATCCAGCCAAAGCCAACCACTACACTATAGAAAAGTAGAATTAGATGAGGCTTCTATAGAGATAGATCTCCTACAGTGTCTCCAGGCTGCTGCTGGAGTGAATCTGTACACTTGGAATTGTAGTTTAGATTATCTAGGCCCTTGGAAACCAGATTTTTAATTCTCTTTAGGAGTATAAAGAACTTTCAGACTTTGTGATCTGGATGAGTTTTGATTATTCAACAGAAAATTCTAAAGTTCTGCCTTTCTCTTCACTGAGCAGATGGCTAATTACTTCAACTGAGATTTATTTTAGTTTTGAGGGCTATCTTCACATATTTAGATCTTTCCCTATGCCCTGGGGTTAACACAAGATTACAGTTCAAGATTTTCACCTTTCTGTTGAGGATGGTGCTACGTAATCCTGTGAAGGGTTGCTTAAACATGCTGAGTAAAACATTTGACTGCAACTAATATAGAAAGTGAACCTCTCGTGGCAGAGATAGTGGCAGTGAAGACTGGAAGCAGCCAGTGGTGGGACAGAGTTGGCTGTTTGGGGTAACTGGGTTTAACATTACATAGATTGGAAATAGTTTAAGATTTGTGCTCCTCTTACTGTACAGAAGAGTGGAAAAGAGATCCCACAGTAGCTGGGCATTTTGGATGTCACATCACTGCAGGAATATTTGGCAATTGGTTTCAAACATTTAGAAAAACAAATAAAAAAATTTCTTCAGTGATTATGGCCATGACTTTGCAAAGGGCCAAGCATGTGACAGTTCCCCTGGTGGTTTGGATATCACTGTCCAAGAAGCTGTGGGTCTTTATAGCCTGTCTTGGTTAGCTGCTGGCAAACTCTCATGGGTGAGGTTCTTGCAGCGTCATTATACTGCAGAGCTGGTAAATGTTACATTGTATTTAATAATGGATTATTTTATGTATAGTTTATTTATTCTGGCAAAAGGAAAGGAGACTTGGGCTGTTTTACAATGCCTTAGGCAATTGTCATTCAGTAGATTCGACATTTTTTATTTTTTTTTTTTCTGACGTAGGGAATAATATCCCCATGAATGGCAGCAGCTGAAAGGATGCCTTTTCCTTTTATTTAAATGTATTTCACCAGGTAGGGACATGTACTGTCTGTTTTTAAATAAGTTGTGCCTAAATCCTTACATTTAGACACTCAGAATTTACATTATCCATATTAACAGAGTTTCAGCACAAGCCCAGCTTGTAGCTCCTCCAACCTTCCTTAAAGATGAAACAAGGCCAGACTCCCAGCAGGTGGCAGCCAACTCTAAAATATGTGGAAATTAGCTCACTTCAGTGTACAGATAAAAAGATCTAGAGCACAGATAATGCAGAAATAAGCAAGCAGTGAGTTAAGAGAAAATTTCACATGATTATTGTTGTTAATTTATGTTCTGAATCTTACAACATTTTCAATTTCTTCATACAAGAAATGCCAGCTTCCCTTGGTTTTAGGTGACAAAATTGACACTTCTTTAACCTATGGCAGTTTAATATTTTTGTATTATCAGATGAACTGTAATCTCTGATAACTTAAAAATGCTTATAATTTCAAAATAATATTTCCCAACTTGCAATTGACCATATAGATCAGATACAAATGTATGCACTGCTTGCTTTTCTAAATCCCTAAAATAATTAAAAATACTAAAATAATTAAAAAACCATTATCTTACAAATATGTCTGAAAGCAATATGTATATAAGTAGTTTTGAAAAAATTGTTCTAAGACATTTGCAAATATTCTTATACAGATATAGAATGAGCACTAATGGCAGTTCCAGTCTAAGAGATGTTTTTCACAGTACAACCTAAAGTACAATGACTATTATCTGTTTGGTTGATACTATTAAAAAAAAAAAGAAAAGAAAAAATATTGGTCAGAGGCATTATCTGGCACTGATGACTCAGTAAGTTATTCAGTATTTCATAAATATAATGGTTATTCAATTCTGTAGTTAGACAGTCAACACCAAAATATGTACTTTTGGCGAATCCATTACTAGCCAAAAGTTCTTATTTTGGTGGCCAAGATACAGCCACTCTGTCATCAAAGGGGTGAAATTTGCCCTCACACATGATACTCATTGCACAGTTTAGTACACCACTTAAAGAGCTGCTGTCAAGGGCAAGAGAAGATACTCCCTGCAATTGTGCAGGAGCATAATTTCCAGCCTACTCTGGAAATAATACTTCCTGGTCAGGTCAAAAATGGCTTTCAGTCTTCAGTACCTCTTATCCTGGTCCATGCCCCATCTTCAGCCTGCTAGGCAGGGGGCTCGCACTCAGGGATAGACTGAGTCAAAAGATAACTGATAATATCAACCAGTTGTGCAAGACTATGACTTAGATATACATGATGAGTCAAAAACTCATATGCTTGAGCAGGGTCTGATTGCAAAATTCTAGTTGATTTCTTTAGGAGACTCACTGTTTACCCTCCAGATAGATTGCTGTTGGTATACCAGGGGGTAAATACCATTACTTAGTTGGCAGAGTGCATTGCATTTAGTGCTTTTTGTCACTCCCTACAGTTGTAAATTCCATGGAGTCTCCCCAGTGCATATTCATACTCAAATCTCCGATTTTACTTCTCAAAAACATTATTATTTAAACTAAATTTGAATTATTTTTCTTTCTTAACAACAGTTTCAAGAGTGGAACATGCTAGTTGCTAGCATTGCAGGCAGACTAAAATATAATAGCTAGATTTAATATAATTAATCTAATTTAACCCAGAATTAAATATTACTGAAGGAAGCTGATAAAAAGACTTATTGTGGTCCTTCAGTTTGCTTAGTGGGAATGACTTCCAGCTGCGGGCATTACAGTCTATGGATCTTTTAAAGAAGGGCAGCTCAGGTTGGGCATGCAAGCAACCAGAATTTTGTATTTTGAAAGAAAAGTTTGTTTAGCCATTGATCTTTTAAAATTAAATGATTTTACTAAGCCTGAAAGACTTTTGGTCACTGCAGTTTTGCTGAATCTTTGTGCTTACACTATAAGCAACATACAAGTCTTACTTATTCAGAAGATACTTTTGTAGATGGGAGAGTTTTACCTGATCCCAGACAGGAATGTATGCCACAAAAATTGCAATCTGCTTCACTGAATTTTGCATACCACTCCCTCATTTTGCATCCTCTTATTTAAAATGTCAGAAGGTCTTAAGACAACACAGTAAGAAAAACACATAAGGGTGAAGGAAAAAGAATGTGAGCTCTGTCCTCTCCTGATAAGACACCAGGTTTTCTTGCATTAAAACTTTAGGATGGCTCCAATGACTTTGCTCTAAAACACATACAAAAAGAGGATGAGGCTTGTGTTAGCAAGTAAAGATGATTTAAATATTCAAATTTTAATATTACTCTTTTACTTTTCTGCTAAGAATAATTTAATAATCCCCTTCTAAATATTCTTACTAACTTTTAAAATTTGATGTTTAATAACCCTAGAGTATAAGAAAAAAGTTCCTGAGCAGACTACTCCACTTGTGTAGTTATAAAAACAGAATAATCCAACTACACCTTTGAAGCAAGCATTTTTAGAAAATTTTCTCCAGATCTTCAAGTGATTTGGGTTCCTACTATTTATCAGCATTACATCTCACCTTTAAAATTGAGAAGTATCAAAATATTTTGATGCTCTTCAACTAATTGAAATAATTCAAAGTCCCATGAGCTCTGTTAATGAGTTTGTCTTTCAGTACATGTGAAGCTTCACCATGAGCAATTTTCTGTAATTCCATTAAATTAGGTTTTATTTTTCCCTCTGAGCAGCAAATAGTTTAAGATATTTAAGATATGAAATCGGAAAGAAATCTGCTCATTTAAAAATCCCTGGTATCTAATTGTGTTTTTCCTGGGTATTTTTTTCCTTGTGTTTTTTCTATAACTAAAGTGACCACAATAATTTGCTTTTAAAGTTATCTGGATAATTTTTGCAAATTCTATCTTAGTTTTTCCCATCTCTCATATCGCTGTTCATGATAAAAATGAGGAAGGATAAAACAGAAACCTGTAGATAGCTTAATAATGTGCTGGAAAATCCTCCCCAAACTACCTGGATACATTCCCAGATACAAATCTTGCAGTCTTAGTTTTTCAGTGAAATAATGTCTTCTCTAATACAACATGCTATGGAGGACATCAGAAAATCTATTTAAATGAGACGTTGTTATCACTAGGAACAAGTAGTGCTGAAAAAAGTAAATTAAAACTAAACTAGAAGGGAAATTCTCCAAGTTTCAAAATATTCAAATACATATTTGAATCTCCCGTGTTTTAAACTGCATTCTTTTCTGCATTCTTTTCACAGATTCTGGTTTGAAATACAATTAGAATAAAATTGCAAGCAAAAGATGCTGTCATCCTATTACCATTTTAACAATTACAAAATATGATAGAGATATTAACTTTTTTTTTCATTCAGGCTTTTTTTCAGCAGTTCTCTTACCTAGCAAAATACTTGAATTCTTATTTTACAGTAAAAATTATAAAAAAGCAGGAGGGATCTCTCAGAATATCCAGTTCATACTCATTCATTGGTGCATGATAAATCAATTGATATACTTAAATCATCCCCACTGGATATTTATCTACCATACTTGGTAAAAGTACCACGGAAGAGAATCTTACATCAGAGGAAGATGACTACTGCACATGGAAAATTTTCCTGAAAAATCTAAATAATTATTTAACATATGCTTTCCTTTAAAATAAGCTTTTCTCACCCAAATTGAAATCGTCACTTAGGTGCAAGAAAAAACACAATTCATGTACTTTTTTACAATATTAGAAATGATTGCAGTAATTTTATGCATTGAAAGTCATGATGCCCCACGTTATTTTGCAGGGCTCTCCTTACTGTTAAAATCAGCAATTTGAGAGAATTACTCTTCTTTTTTTCTGCCTTTTATTTTTGCCATTTACACCATTTATTCACTTAGTCAAGATAATTTTGATTTCTTATTCTGTTCTCTGAAGAGCTCACAAATACTGCTAGCTTGATATCAGCATTAAATTTTACAGGTGTACTCTCCATTCTGTCATCCAGGCTGTTAACACTAATCTTATGAACATGTCATGTGGAACAGTGTCAAAAGCCTTATTGATGTCGAGGTATAACAATTTCAGTGTTTCTTTTATCCACTAGGTCAGTTGCCTTGTCAAAGGAAGAAATTAGAGTACTTTGACATGATGTGTTCTTGACAGATCCACACCATCTTTTTAACGTCTCACTATTTATTAGGTACTTACCAATGAGTTAGTTTATGATCTCATGTCTTTCAAAATTGAAAGTGGGCTGGCTGGAACAGATTTGCTCAGAACATCCTCCTCTCACCCTTACTGGTTTTTAGAGAGAGCTGCTCTTTTTACCTACCCCTTCCCTTTCTTCTTGTCCTAAGAGTAAAATATCTTAGTCACAGCTAAACAGTTATAACTAGCTTCCTTGCTAACATCAAATGAATCCATCAGGCCTTCTAAACTCCAGACTCCCTAATTTTGTAAATATTCTCCAACCTCCTATTTCCTGCTTTGAAAAATCCATCATTCCTTGCACCAAATAATTATTTCTTTATTGCATTATGTGTTCAAAGAAGATTAAGAAATATGGAGAAGCAGAAAAAAAAACCCCACAAAAAAACCCAGTGAATGAATGAATGAATGAATGAACAAACAAAATAATAAATAAATAAATAAATAAATATTTTGGGAAATAGTATCCCAGTCTTCAAATTTAGTTCATCTAGCATGTACATGTGTTTTACTTGTGACTTCCAGTAAGGATATTTGAAGTGCTGTCATGGTGCTATACCTAGTAAAAACCATGTTTTTATATCAGGAAACAACATGATGCTGCTGTGATTTATTTCTACACTGGAGTAGGGGGATTATTTATCTTTTCTGAGTGACCTTTATCTATCTGCCAATTTACAGCTGTGTGGTTGTAATAATCCCCACCACAGTTTCCCTCTGTGAAAGTTGTTATCCATACTGGAATACAGACTTAATAGTGCCTTCAGAGAATAGTTACTTAAAAACTCTCCTGTTCACTTTGTCAGAGTGGTGTATGACTTTGACATGCAAGGTTTTCTGAGGTAGTCCACAATTACTCATTTGTGAAATCACAGATGGACAATTTATACTTCTCTTCCTTCTATTTCTACATTTACTGTTGACTAACAAGGGCTGCATGTTGTGGGTCCCAGAGCTCCTGCACACTCCATTTGTTGTGAGATTTTGCCTTGATACTTTGCATTTTTCATATGCTCTCCTTGGTGGCTGCCTCTCTAAGAAAGATTAGCAGTGTGACATCATGAATAGCTTTGCAATTTTCTGAAAAAGCACCTGCAGAAAAAGCTGCAGTGTAGCAGTATGAAACAAAATATTGCCTTTTGCCATAATAGTCTCTATAGTCTAGGGTTAAATATCATAAATTTGTTCTGCAATGTCTAAAGAGTTTCAGGGCATCAGAATGATGTTTATAATGAACAAAATTCTGCCCTAACTAATTCAAAGAAACAATAAAGTGATAGCATCTTACGATTCTCCTTTTGCAAAGGCTACAGCCTGGATTTTGTCATGAGGTTTCCAAGCTCTGTTACTGAAACACAAATCACTCGATTCTGAAGATTTGCAGATTTAAAATAAAGAAAACAAAAAACAGAGGTAAAAATTTACTGGACAATGAAAAGGAGATTAAACCAAAATTTTGAGGATGGAAAACAAAGTGTAGTGGAAAGGAAAATATTAAAACACTGTGCTGGTTTTGGCTGGGGTAGAGTTAATGTTCTTCATGATGGCTAGTATGAGGCTGTGTTTTGGGTTTGTGCTGAACACAGTGATGGTAATATGGAGATATTTTTGTTATTGCTGAGCAGGGCTTACACACAGCCAAGGCTTTTTCTGCCTCACATACTTCCACAATGGTGAGGAGGCTGGGGAAGATTGGGACAGCCAGGACAAGTGACCCCAGCTGACTCAAGGGATATTCCAGGCCATATGGCATCAAGCTCAGTGTGTGAAGTGGGGGGAAGAAGGAGGAAGTTTTAGAAATTGAGTTTGGGCTCCCAAATCACAGTTATGTGTGATGGGGCCCTGCTCTGATGGACTCTGATGGAGATGACTGAGCACCTGCCTGCCCATGGGAAGCAGTGAATTTCTTGTGCTTTGCTAGTGTGTGTGACTTTTGCTTTCTCTTTTAACCTGTCTTTATATCAGCCCACCAGTTTTCTAGCTTTTACCCTTCCAATTCTCTCCCTGGTCCTGGGAGTGACTGAGGGGCTGCGTGGGGTTTGGTTGATGGCTGGGGTTAAACCAATCACACACAAAAATGTAGGCACTGCGAAAAAAAAAAAAAAAAAAAAAAAAAAAATTTAAAAGAAACAAAGTGATAAAGAAGCAGTTTGAAAGAAAAGAGGTACTTGTGAATTACATAATGATGAGCTTAATGAATCAGCTGGCTGTGGGATGGACAAGATTAGGTTTTCATTTATAATAGTAGAGAGCACTGTAGCAAATTTTGAGAGACTGGACTGAACAAAGGAACTTTGAAAATGAGAACCCTGAAAAAACGTGAGAGGGAAAAGCAAGAAAAAACAGAGGAAAACTGTCAGGAACTTTAGCCCATGTGAGACAGTAAATTTGTGGTGGTAAACACGAGAAATAGAGAATGAGGGTCAAAAATAAAGGGAGTAATGTTGAGAATTAATAGCTGACTTCTGATATTCTCCTGGAAATCAATTAGTTGAAAAATTATTTGACTTTACATTGATGTTCAAGAGGAGATTATGTCTATAAATTAAATATTAAAGTATATTTCATACTGTATAATCAATATATTAAAATTTCTAATAGAAATATATTCTGCTGGGAAAATAGAAATTTGTCTAGAATATATAAATTTTTAAGTACAAATAAATACAAATAATAAATATATACACAAATATGTAGTTAAGCATGGTGAATTAGGATTTACTTTAATTTGAACAGCTGTTTCCACAAATCCTTTCCATTTTCAGTAAAAAGAACCTTAGGAACATTATAATCTTATTCCTATTTCTATAATATTTACAGTACATCTACTATCAGTGCTAAATTATTAATTTAAAGATCATGAAAAGTTTCCTGTCTGTACAGCAATTTAACATCTTTTAACTGCTTTCCTAAAAATGTGTAAGATAGAAAGCAGATAACCCTTAAGATGTCTGATAGGGATAGGAAAATCGATTAAAGGCATGTAAGAAGCTATGGTGAACAAGGAAAGCACATTCAGTAATGTATATAAAAGTACCTACCACAGAAAAAAAATCCCATGCAATTTAATTTACACATACTAAACCAAAAACCAATTCTCAATTAGCATGTGAAATGGAGATTTCTTTTTTCTTACTCTTCAAGAGTTCATCAGTATTATGCACATTGAATAAATATGAATGAGTGACTGAAGGGCAAACCTCACCTTTGCTCAACCTGTCTCATCTACAAGTCATAAAAGATGATTTAGAAGTTTGCCTTTACCTTGAAAATCACATAATTGCAAAACTTTTCAAAAGACTTTTCCCTGTGAATAGTCCGACATTTTTAAACCCCCCTGTACCATCTCCAGTTTCAGTGAGAAATTATTTAGATTTCTGAAATTGAAAAAAGGCTTTTCAAGTATTAGTCTTCAGGCATCTGCTTTTAGATTTGTAAATTTAAGTTGGGATAGTGTGTAAGGAAATCTTAATATGTCCCAGATAGCAGGGGTTCACCTCAATTTAATACTTGCTATTCCCTTCAGATCAACAGAAACAACAGTAACTCATTTATAAGTGCTATGAAACTTAGCAGGGCAGGCATGGGGAGGTTAAGAGCCATTAAACAGTTAACAAAACAAGTAATGGTAGAAAAACACATGAAAATAAGGGCACAGCCATTTCTACCTGTAGCTCAAAATCATGTCACCAGCAGTGGCTAGTTGTAAATAGATAAAAATGAATTGGTTGTCCTGGTTGTCCTCTCTCTCCATCCCCAAATCGTTTCCAGAAGTGCCATTTGTAGTTGGTTGAAATCTCTGGGATTGAACCTTACTGCTGACCCTGTGGATTCATGTTTGATGCTGATGTATTTTAAACACTCTCAGAACACAGGTATTATACATTTCCTCTCTTCAGCTCTACTTTCAATTCTATAAAGAACAAAACCTAGCATGTTTCTAAGGACTTGTCACTTCTTTCAAAGTCATACAGTGTATCTTGTAACTCTGCTTTGTCCATGTCTGTCTTATTTTTGATTTAGTGTCTTATTCTTCCCTTCTCACTTTCCCAGTTGGAAAGACAATAGCTCCCTCTTTCATGAGGTCAGGATATGGTCATCCCTTTCTTCATGATTTGTGTCTCTTGAAAATCTTTGACTCTAGCTGTTTCTTTCTAGGGAAATCTCCCATTTTCTGCTGGACCTGTGGTCACAGTCCTCTCCTGCCTCTGAACACTGGCAGCTGTTGGCACCTCTGGGGTCTCCTTTCACACCTGCCTGACATGGAGACTCCTCCACCTCAGCTGCCACTTCTGCTCTCATGACAAGAGGTTGTTTGCCACACCTGGGAGAATTCCTAGGTGGCAATTCTGGTGCAGGAAAAGACTGTGGGATGTGCTGGGATTTAGCCTTCCATTAATGGCTTGGAAACTAAGTTCAAATATCAGCACTTCTTGGAATACCATGAGACTTTTACTTTTTTCCCCATCAGAATTATTTTTCTCATATCATAACCATTTGGTAATAGATTTTTAATTGTTATCAATTTTTAAATTTTTATCCATATTCTAACCTGGCTTAAATCCTTATACAAAATATGCACTTTTTTTTTTTTTCTTTTATTGTGGAATACAAAGAATATATGCAAACCTGCTGAGAAAGTTTACAGTCCATAGTCAACAGATGTTCTTTGATATACTGCTCCTTTTTCTTTGCTCACTGCTATATTTTTTTAAATTTGTTCTTTAATTTAACTTTACATTTGCTGTTTCTTTTTATTTTCAAGATGGGGATTCTGCTTTGTATTTTTACCTTTCTATCTGCAATCACTTTTGTGAAAGGATTAGACAGAGTAGAAAGTGATCAATATTTAAAGAGTGGTTTTACTGCCCAAACCAAAGTTTTCATATTAAATAAATGGCCTCTGGACCTACAGTAGAGAAAGGTATATATCATTTATATATATATCAGAATTTATAAGAAATCAGGAAACAGTTTTAGTAGTAGCAAGATACAGAATTTAGAAGTTATAAAGTACAAAGAAGTGTCTCTCACATGGGGTCCATGACATAAAGGCAAATATTTAAGGAGAGGAATGTGCTTAAGTAATGAAGAGAGGACTGAAAGGAGATCTACTTTCAGCGTATCACTTCAAAGGATGAAAGCACAGCCTAAATTAAGTACTGTCTGGCTTTTGTTCTGTAAGGAACAAGATGAAAAAAATTTCTGAAATCTGAAGTTAGAGAAATTCAGGGACTTGTTTTTAAACAAAACAGGAATGTTTCTATTAGAAGAAGCTTCAAGAAATTTGGTTTCTCCATCTCTTCAGCTTGGCTCTTCTTCTCAAAGATTTCAGTCAAGTAGAAACTAATTCTTGGCTCTTGAAATATCTTGTGAAATTTAAAAAATCTAAGACACCCAAATCCAGACTGGTTGACCTTATGACTACTTTGAGTCTTAAATCTTACTGCACCTGTGCTACAAATATTGGAACAGGAATGTAGCAGAAAAGAGGGAAAATATAAACCAGCCTTCCTGCCTACTTAGGTGGCCTTGAAGCTTGATTGTGGGTAAAATCCAGCTCCCTGTAGGCCCTGGACTCATGTAAGAATGCAGTCAGGGCATGGCCATAGCAGAGCATGAAAGGGAAAAGATTTGGCACAGGGAAGGTTATGGAAACCTTGCCCACTTTCACCCTCTCAGTTACACAGTACCTGATCTCCTTCCCACCTCCAGGCATGGGGTGCACAGATTGGGCACTGACATTCTGCTTTCTAGTATAATTACTTTATTTTCCTGATGAATTTCAGAACTGCTTACACTTCAACCAAGGGTTCCTTGTCTAAGGACCTTGTACTGCTCTGTCCTCCCTTTGCCAAGTCAGCCCTGCTTGACAAATCAAATGAGATGAGACAAGCTTCCCTTCCTGTCCTTCCCAGCAGATCATTTTGTCTCCCTTTTCTCTCCTTCTTGTCCTCTGTGTGGGATTAAATCTCTTTTGGCACAGAATATTTTTGCATTTGACACAGAACATGTGAAAACTGCAATCACACAGATACATGTGGTTGCAGTAGGAAGAAGCAGTTGAAGTCTCCTAGGAATTATGTGGGATCCAGTACTGCTACCTTACAAACAAAACTTAAAATATGAACTTAAACTTATCTATTTGCAAAAAAGTAACTCTCAGGAGCTAATCCATTCACAGCAGAAATTGAAAGGTGAATTAACCTAACTGTATTCTACAAAATCTAATGTAAGTCCTCCAATACAAACTAGGGTAACAGCCTCTCATTCTTGGAGAACTTGAAGAAAAAAGAGAAATACTGCATCCTGAGTTCAGTTTTCTAATATGTGATGCTAGGTTTTCTGATAGCACCAACTCCAGGTTTGAGTCATTGACTCCTTACTATCCTGTTTTAGCATGTTTAATCACTCTTGCTATTACTGAAAACCTTTTGAACTCATTCTAAGTTTTGCTATATTCTGTTTCATATAGAAAGACTCTTTGTCATAACATTGCCAGAAATTTCAGAAGATTTCTAGCATGCATAAATATTGTGGTCCTCTTATTATCATTCCATACATGAGATTTGTTTTTCACATGACTAGGAGAATCACTGTAATTTTTAGTTAAAAATGTATTTCTTTTACATTGGTTTACCAAATATTTACAGTAGCATAGTTTTTAGACTCTTTTCCCCCATCCATACTCTTTTTCAATTCTCTGTAGAAGAGAATTTAAAAGAAATTCTTTGTACCTTTTTTAGACACCAGAAAATAAATCTGTTTTCATATTGAAAATTTAATGCCCATAGTAAATTGTTTACTGACTGTACCTGAGGTTAGACAGTCTGTAACTCCTTGTAATCTATAATTTTTAGAATGCTGTACTTCTCAGTGGTTACATTTAATATCAGATATTATTTTATCTTGGATTATGCTTAGTATGCTGCATGTTTACTGAAGAATTTATCCTTCAATGAAAACCAGATAGTCTTATACATATGGTACAGCACAATGGAAATAAAAGAATAAGAGGAAGATACCACATGATGAGATTGTGCTGACTTTATCCTCTTGTGTATTTCAAAAAATCCCATCTCTAGTAGAGATGAGACCTGTCTCATAGTGCAGGACAACAGAAGGATGCAAAACCTCCACTGAAATGTATGCAAAACTTCTTGGAAGGCCCTCCCAGGTGTAGTGCAGAATGTGTCACATACATTCTCTGGGAATACAAAAGCCTATTCCCATTAGTCATGCAACCTTGCAAGTATGCACTCCTTGATACACAGCAATACATAAGTGTATTTTTAATATTCTGTTCTGAATATTGCCATGCAGCATTTACAATCTTTATAAAGGGGAAATTATTCTACAGACTAAAATATCTCTGCAATAAAGAAAATTCACTGTAAAGAATAAATCATTAAGTGGACTTAATTGCTCTATGTACAAACTTAGCTGCTTACAAATTTTTGGTTTGCAGATGGGTTATGGATACTTACACTTGTGTCTCGTAATATTTTATAGTTGTTACAGAGTAGTTATCTTTGTTATTAGGTCTTCTCTTTATTCAAGACATCTGGTTTAATTGTCAACTGATATCTCTGCTATTTGAATAATTAACATAACTTGAAACAAAATGGAACATTCTTTCTTATTTGTGGTCATATGACACTTCACCTGAGTCTGGCTGTGAGATGAAATACCATCAGTAATAAACCATTGGCTGATACAGTTCTTCAAAAAGACAGAAGATCAATGCTTACCCTTGTTCCCTCTTATTAATCTTTACAGGTATAAGAGACCTCTCAGTTTTAAGATTTGATTTAGCATTATATGAATTAAATATTAATTTGAATTGATTTAATTTCCATAAAACTTATGTTTTAATTTTGGACTGACTAACTAACAAGAGCCTCCACATGCAGACAATGTGAAGCAATGACTTCTCATCTTTTTGAAAGACTGGTCTCATAATTTCCAAAGTCTCAAAGAGTCACTCAGCATATTCTTGCCTTTAAATAAGTAGATACTGCCATTGTGCAATATAATTTTAAATCACTGTATTTTTTCTTTCTCAACTTGTCATTTCAGCTGCTAAACTTCTGTTACATGTCCTTTGGGACTCCAGCTCTGTAAGTACAGTACTCACAGAAGTGGTAAAAGCTGCTCATATGACTAGGGAATATTCAGATCTGCAGATTTTTCTTCATAGAACTTCTATTTTATCCCTGTGTGAACTCCTGTTTCAAATGGATGTCAGGATCTTTAAGGTGATAAGTCCAAAACTGTGTACTGTATCTGTGTGGAATCTCTCAGAAAAGGACTGTTCTCCCCCCAGACATCTTGCCCAGGAGTGCTTTCATCCCACATCCCCTTTTATGTCCTACCACAAGCTCACACCTCCTTATTTGAAGCTTATTTCTTGATATAATTACTGCTATAAAAGAGAAATCAGAATGTTGCTTTCAGCTCTCCTTTTAGAACTAGGCAGGAAAATATGTAAGACTTTCATTTTATATAGATTCAAAATGAGAAAAAAAAATTAGGAAGTCCTTTTTTGTATAGAATATGCAGTCTAGTTTGATATTCTGTAAGAGAAATTATGGTAACTTTAACGTGTTTTTCTGATTTATATTCCAATGACTCAAGTTCATGCTCTAAAGCCTTAGAGTAGTATGTCATTTAAATTTACCATGAGATATTCCACTGACATTACAGTGCCATAAGTTAATATCATATTTTATGCCATAGTCTGAATACTAACAGGTAAGATGACCTGCATTAAAAATCTATTCTCTATTCTTGATCTATTTTTGATTGTAAGAAAACACTTTTCCCATCCTGACTTGAATTTTTTATGTCATATTTCTTTTTCTCATTTATCCCTTTCCCTTTAAAGGCAAGATCTTGGCAATAGAGACATTAAAGATGCAACCAATCTAGAAATACTTTAGCATATTTCAAGATGTTTTATCTAAACTCAGCATTTGTCCCTGTCCTGAGTTCTTTGAAAGCTTTGTTGCAATTATCTTCTGAGTTTTTTGAAAAAATTTCAAACTTTTATGTGACAAATTTTACTATGCTTTTCATTTATTCTGTATATACATCTTGCATTGGGTGCAGGGGCTATTCACTTCTATAGAATACTTCTTTCTATTGCAAAACTACCCCAGTACATATCACAACTAATTAGTTATATTGGGGTTGCTCAGCCTGAGAAAAAAAAAAATGCTTCAGAGAGCCCTTAGAGCACCTTACAGTACATAAAGGGGAGCCAAGGGGGACTTTTTACAAGGACATGTAGTGACAAGACAAGAGGGAATTGCCTTAAACATAGTTTAGGATGAGATTAGGTAGATAAGAATTAGATCTACTAGGTTATTATAATCTGTTAGATCGGGAAGAAATTCTTCCCTGTGAGGGTGATAAGGGAGTGTTCAAGATGAGGTTGGATGTGGCCCTGGAAATTTGATCTAGTGGCTGGCATCCCTCCTAGAAGCAAGGTTGGAATGAGATCTTTAAAGTCGATTTCCACCCAAACCATTCCATGATGCACAATAGAAAAGCCATAGTAAAGCTGTTTTCTCTTCTTGGGGGTATGTAAAAAGATCAGAACAACTTGTATTTTAAAATGTAATCTTCCCTAAATAACACTGATTGAATTACTGAGTCTTCTTGCCTAAAAACAATCTGTAAAATTATGTGCTCCTGGCTGGTGGCAGATCAAAAACATGTGCTTAAATATTGCTTAAATGTGGGCCACAGCCCTAATTTTGGGGTCTGAATACAGTCAGACAGTTTTAAATTTTGAGGTATCAATCTGGACCATATAAATTTTAGCCCACAGGTTTTCCACCACAGCATTTGTCAGACAGACCTGCCCTTGCTCCATCTCTCCTTCTCTCTGGCTAGGTGCCCACCTGCTCCAAGTCCTGCCTGCTGTGGTCTCAGCAGAGATTATGGTTCATGCTGCCCTCACACCACAGGTGACATTCAGCTGCTTCCTGTACAGTCCAAGCAGCAAGTGCAGGTCAGTCTTCAAAGACCCTGCAGATAAAATGTAAGGGGATCTAAGCCTCTGCAAAGGGCTTTACTCAGTCTGGAAGAGAAAGAGAAATTTGAAAAATTCTGAGGATAACAGTGCTCAGTTGAGACTGAGTACTTATTGTCTGCCTTTGTTTATGCATGGATGCATGTACATATTTTGCAATGGAATATGAACACTGAGTTTTGAAAGAAGCTCATCCTGTCCCTCTGGAATATGAAACACTTAAATATTGTGCTTGTTTTATTGTCAAGCTGTCAGTCCTGATGTTTAGAAGTACCTGCTGCAACCTTTATTGTTGCACTTCAGTAGTCCAAATGCATCCCTGAGGGGACTATCCAACTGTACTTAAATGTTATAAATAATGATGTTTAGTAGATTTCATCAAGAACCTTTTTAAAAGCAACACTAGGACATCTGTTAAAAAGCTTTATGGGAATATCTAATGCTTTCAAGACTATTTTTGCTGTCTTATACTTCTATTATGCCCATACAATCCCACTGCTTTTATGTTCAAGTGCTATAATTATTAAATCAAGAAAGACAGAAGTGAAACCTGGCTCAAAGTACTTACACAGAAGAGACCTTAACTTTCACTCAAGACATTGACTGGCATGTTCTCTTGTTAGCTACTACTGAATAACCAAAACAAATAATAGTGAATACATAGTGCTTCCTTGCCAGAATTCTAGAAAATGCACTTTGCACTGCAGTGCATTTGCTGGAATGCAAAAGCTGAGTGGATGTAATGGTTATTGGTTAAAGTGGTTTTTTCACTCCTTCACATTTGAATACAGACAGTTGTGTGATTCTTACATGTACTTGTGCTTGTAAGTCTGATTTTTTTTTTTTTTTTTAGTAGAGAGCATGTTTGTTCTGTGATTCCCTTTGTTAATTTGAAAATCTTTAAGATAAACCTCTGCCTGTAAAAAAAACTTGGATATCACTAATATTGAAGTCAGGACCTCTGGGGGTATGAATAGGTGAGTGTATTGTGTGGCATTCATAACTAAGAATTGCTAATAAAAAAATCAATGGCTCCACAGAACCCACCATTACAGATGTTTAGCATAATGACTGTGTAGCACAGGCCACTAGTGCCAAGCTAGCTATGCAGGTAGCCTGAAAAGCTTGAAGCAATGTAGAAGTATTGGCTTCTAATAATGCTTTATGCCAGATTTCCAAAGTTCTTCCAGTAGGGCTAATTTGATCCTGTTTTATATAAAAATAAATGTGGTTTTCTCTGAGGCCATAGTAGTGTGGACCTCCTGGGAAGGAATATCTAATGGGTGACCTAGTCCCACCTATCTGCTGTTTTAGGGAGAGTTTTCACCATCAGAGAAATGTTATGCTTAGTCTGTATTTATGTCTTGCTTGCTCTAAGGTATTAGCTAATCAGTAAAAACAAAGAGGAACACAAGGCAATGAAACATTTCCAAATTAGAAAACAACAGTATTATTATACACATAACCACTCCAGTTCTGCCTTCTTATGTGTCTCTTTCACTGTAATAAAATGACCATGTAAATGAAGCCATGCTGAGATAGTGTTAACTCAGAATTTTTTAACAACTCATCACACTATCAAATTCTTATGCAACAACATTACAGGGTTTTGTTTTGTTGGGGTTTGTTTGTTTGGCTTTTTTCTTTGTTTGTGTTTTCAAAAATTGTTTTTTAAGGTTTTATTGGATGAGGAAATGTTTATTATATCAAGAAAGTTCAGTATTTTTCCAATCAAAATTCCAGAAAACATAATTATTATTTTACTTATGTTCATATACTGTTTTGTATAGCGATTTAATTAAATTAGCACATATGCCCATGACAATAATAATCAATTTAGTGATAAATCTTATAATGGAGAATTTTAGTCGGTGAATTAAATCATGACCTAACTGATGAGATGGGACACCATTTCAATTTAAACAATTTGTCAAACCACAGAACTATTCTTATTTTCTCATATTTTCTTCCACATAATATCCTTTTAATATTTATTAGTCATTTAGAATGAGTTGAAATTATGGAGAAAAATTATTGCTTACAGCATTTTTTCTGCTTTGGTAACATCTCCTTCACTGACACTATCAGATTATTGCATTATTTGGTTTTGAATGCTTTCTTTGTCATCTCTTATCTGTCTTTTATTCAGTCTGACCTTGGATGCAGTCAAGTGGCAAAAAAAATCAAGTGGAAAACTTAGTGGAAGCAAGGGGAAAAGAAGAAAATAAATAAGCAAAAATATTTTCCTGCAATTTCATTAAAAAAAATGCTTCCCTGTAATTTTCTTATTCATACATGATCTATTTTCATCTCAGCACTGATCAGTTAAATAATCTATAAGCAAGGTCAGTTTAAACATGTAGCAAAACAATCTAAGGCTGTTAGACATCAAATGTTTATTTGTCTCTTAAAAAGAAATTATATGTTGCTTGCAGGATTGGGTTTTTGTTGTTGGTTTTTTTTTTTTTCTGATTTAAGTTTCTCCTTGATTTATTGAAGAATGCATCACTTTAGAAGATTGGAAGTGAAAGGAAAAGTGGAACGTTCAACTTTATTATAGATATGTTGACTTTTCACAGTGCATGTTATTTTTTTTATGGCATAGAAAGTAATTAAGCTTATTTCCAAGACAGCTGCATTACCATGCTGGGTAAAGGAGTCAGACACAAAAAGCAGGAAGAAGACCCCTTTGAGAATGAGATATAGAGAAAGGAGACTTGGGCATCTGCCCCCTGGAAAAGAGGTCTCTTAGGTGAGCAGGCTCCCCAGCTGGCATAAAGGGGTGTTGGCCAGATGCCAGCCTGGGGCAGAAGTGACCAAGGGAGATGGCAGCTTGTTCACTGAGAAAACACTGAACCTACCAGGTCCAGAAATTCTTCTTCCCAAGAGAGCACCTGAAGGGGGTGGCATGGAGGCTTTCCCACCCTGGATACAGAAGTTATTGTCATAGCCTGTTCTAGGAGGTAGCAGCATGAACACATTGTTGATCTATCTATTGGGCAGCTGTCAACACCAGTTATGCATCAATCAGTAAATTAGAGTGGTTTGGCTATTTGTGAGATTTATAATGTTTTTCTGAAAGGCACATGGGTGCTTTATATTCAGTATTAGTACATAATACTTTCAGATACTGTACAAATTTGAAATGTATAAAATATAATAAAGTTGTTTTTTCAGATAAGAAAAACAATGCAGGTACTGTAAATTACTGTAATCAAGCTGTTTTCCTTTTCTCTATGCCCTTGTAGATACAACGTTTCAATAATCTCAAAAAATAAACATTACTTATCCTCTTCACTGCAAAGAAATCCTGGCACCTTTGGCAGGTTATCCAGTACATATTCAATTAAGCAACAGGTATACAGCCACATGCTCAGGAGTAGAAAATTCTCATGTATGGAACTTCTTGTTTCATTGAGTACTGAATGCAAGAGTTTAATTCAATGTTATTTGCTTAGAAAATGAAAACAGCTTTATTTTCACTATCCTGATGTTTGGCATTAATTCATGTTACCACCATTCAAATCTCAAGGTAAGCAACATGTGAAGCATTAAATTCATGACATGCAATTACTGTGCTATAAGTAATCAAAAAAATTGTCTCTCTCACTGTTTAAATAATAACACAGAACAACACTCTGCAATTCCTGTTTAATAAAGAGAAAAGGCCATCACCAGATTCTATTATTTCCATACAGAATAAGTGCTACATTTTAGAATCTGCAGTTCCTTGGTGCTTTATGCACCATGGTGTTATCTTCAGTAGAACTTAGTGTTTGAAGGTAAGTGATTAAGTATTACTATTGCTACAATAACACAACTCTAAGAAAATAAACTTTATTGACAAAAGCTTGAGAGCTTTGGACTTTAATTTGCTTTCCTTGAGAAAAACTCCAAACCCTATAGTAGATTCAGCTATGAATTTGTCTGAATGCTCTTGCAGCAATTGATAGATGAAGTTTAGCTCAGTAGGGACTACTACTGCATAAGCATGTTAAGACAGGGTGGAAAAAAATCATGTATATGTATAATTGTGCAATACCTGACAGCTATCTGCAAGAAACATGATTTCACACTAGAGCTTTATGAAGAAAAATTAGTTATGCAATGTTGAAAATTAAATACAGTCAGGGTCTATACGAGTATCTTGTTAAAGGCCTGTCACCAAGGGTATCCCCTAAGCTTCAAAAGTGGTCCCAGCATTGTTTATCTTATTTCTCAATGACTTGGATGAAGGGGCAGAGACATCCTCAGCAGGTTCACTGACACAAAGCTGGAGAAGAAGCCAATAGCCCAGAGTGCTGTGCAGCCCTTCAGAAGGAGCTCAGCAGGCTGCAGAGAGGGGAAGACAATTGTCTGAAATGTAAGAAAGGCAAGTGCAGGGTCTTGCACCTGGGAAGAATAATCCCACGTATTAATGCTTTCCTTAGACAAGCAATACACAATGAAAAGTCACAATTCTTGCACTCTCAGCCAGCAGTCCTAACTTGTACTACCTATTCTTCATTATTAATGCTATTCTAGGTTTTAAACTATCCTGAATTTGAAAGCAGGCCAACTCAAGTGTTACACTTGAAAAGAATGATCTCAGAACAAAACCTTTGCAGCCAATTCTTTCTAATTGTGTTAGTAATGTGTTTGGGGTAAAATCCTCATATAAAACAAAACACTGAGTGACCTATATTGCACTAGGTTTAGAATATATTTTCCTGTTGCAAATGATAAAACACCACTAGAATCAATTTTTCTCCCTGGTGTCAGTAAACTCCAGTTAACAGTTATATACTCTGAAATAAGTGCTTTAATAAGCATTTGCCTCAAGCTGTTGTACAAATTGCTTCATTAACACAATGGAAGCAGTCACAAAGACTTACTCTGTTGTTCGATTTACTTTTTTTGTGTATATTCTGTAATAAGTGCACACCTGATGTTTGGGAAAGAATTGTTTGATAATATATTGAATAAAATATTGCAAGCAGTGTCACATATTTGTTAATGTAAGAAAGGGAAACATTCCACTATAAATGATTAAGTTTGTGCTTCCATATGCTTTATTCAAAGTCTGAAGCCTTCTAGACATGAATTGCTGTGCTTCACTCTGGGATAGCAAATCTACATTGTATGTTTTTGTTTTCCTCACACCAACACAGAGTTTACACTTGGGGAACTAGAACACTGTGACAAAATCACCATCAGTATAGGATCACAAGGTACACTTGCATCATGTCAACCAATTTTTTCAAAAATTATCTTCAGTAGAGGCATAAGCTTTTTTCCAACTGAGAACAGTATTCAAGGAAGCAATAATATGAAAGAACAAGACTTTCTACGGTCATTTCTACATTTAGTAGAAGGAAGGAGAAATGTAAACATATAGATGGGTTTTATAGAAAAACCCATCTGTGTCTTAACTTTTCCACAGTTAATGGAAAACCTTTATCTTCTCTAACTCAGGAGTACAAGCAGAAGCTGTTATATAGACAGACACTTTAGCTAATCCTTCAGCAATCCTAGCTCCTATTACATTTTCCTTCTTCCCTTTGACGTTAATAAATAAGATTTAATTCTCATAGATTGGCATTATCACAAAATTCAGTTCCTTACTATCAAAGATGCTCCATTTCAAATGGCAAAACACTCTAGTGACACCTCCAATCAGCCCCAAGAATAAGAATGCATTACCTACCTTCCAGACAGTCATTTGCACTTCTAAAATTAGGACTTTCAGTCCTTTACCTACTTCACATAAGGTATCTACCAATAAAGGAAACTAATTAAAAAAAATTTGCAGTAATAAATTATGTGAGTAAAAGATCAGTAGGAATAAAAAAAGTTTATCATTGATAAAGAAAAAGTAAGGAACTAATAACTAGAGAAGGTAAAAGGGAAAGAAATGAGCCTTATTTGTTTTAGTGCTGGTTCATTTTTACTTCACACTTTTCCTTTCCCTCCCAATGTGTTTGTACATCACACTATTTAGCTTGACGTATGTGTATATATATCTTTTTTTTTAAATAAAAATTGCATTCAATTTTCCATCTAGTTTAGAGACCCTAGGAAACTTAACTTTTAAGTGTGAAGGGAGTTTTTTTGTTGCTTTGGGGTTTTTTCCTAATTTTTTAAAATGTTTTGTTTTGTTGTTTTGTTTTGTTTTGTTGCCAGTAGTAATTGAGCAAATCTTAGGGGAAGTTCAGCATTAGTTGACAAGGAATTCTTTGCAATGCCTTTTGATAATTTTCAGGAATAAAACATTCCTAACCTCTTGTTTCTTTCCATACTTGTTCTAGCTTCTTCAAAAATTTTGCTACAACTTTCTACTTTTATGATATGGATATCACATTAGAGTCTATTACAATCTTTTCTTCTACCATGCTCCTTCAAGAAACATCTTTGCACCAAAGCTTTACAAGTTGATTTCCATAAAATTCATTTTTTGAGACTGAGAATTTCAAGTTGGTACAAAGTTTCTTTTCAGCAGAGTGACTAAAATGAGTAATTTTTTAAAATACAGTTGAAGCTGGAGCTTCAAAAGAATTATCTGTAGTCCTTCAGCTGCTAACCTGGGAATGTAAATCTCCATTGGGAAATGGAGACATAAATTACAGACTCTTGCCTAAATGAGATAGAGGAAAACTTCATTTGAGGTCTGCTATATTCCATATGAACACCATAATTTATTGATAATAATTACAGTCAATTGTGATATTCTTTTTTCCTGTTTTCCACAGAATTGATGAAAAATTCTTGGTCTTTGCACTGATGTGAAAGGATAAAAACACTTACATCTCCTGAACTTTCTTTAAAAGCTCTATAAGCCCTAATAGGCACAGTAGTTTCATTTCTGCTGACACAGAAGCAAAGGTGTATGTTTCTACCCAACAGCTACAGTTTAGTTCATAAATGAGTATATTTTCTAGCCACCTCTAACTTTTCACAGGAATTTCCATACTTATGGGAAAAGAAGGTTATGTACCCAAATAGTAATTTACATTTGATGATAGGTGCCCTATTCTAATATATCTATTAAAAAAAGACAAAAAATGTTAAATTTGTACAGAAGAGACAAGACTTGTTAACAATGTCAATTTATATGACATTCAGATCCTCACAACAAGGATTATGAGGAATATTTCTATCTCACAATAGAAAAATTAACAACAAAATTGTAGCCAGAACCCACAGAAGTGAAAGCTATCAGACCTTTTTGGTTTTGCAGGTAGGTACAGAATGCTATTTTTGTTTGTTTGTTTGTTTGTTTATATTTTAGCAGAAATCTACCAAAAATTAATGAGTTGGATCATTTTTCACAGCTCTAGATGGATCATAGTAACCTTTCATTCCTTTTTTTACATGGTTATCAGGTTTTTTAAAATATCTTACCTTTAATTCTTTGAAATCTATTCAGAAGAATGCATCAAGAGTTGAACACATTGTAGGTTTATGTGATTTTTATTGTATGCAAAGTGTCTTCTCAAGCAGTTTCCTACCCAAGGAATTCACAGTGGCTGGAAATTTCAGATGGTCTTGACAATTTTGCAGTAATTTATAACACTCAGAAAAATATAACTATACTTCAGAGCAATCTGATTGGAATTATTTTAGTTTAATTAAATTCAACAAGATAAATTCAACAGCAAAAACTACGTAAAAGAATTTGACATATTGTGCGAGAGATAACATTCAAGGTCTGTACTCTCACTCTTCTTTGGGTCTGATAACCCCAGACATAGCACAGCTGCATCAGGCATTGCATATACTTAGAGATCATTGAAATGTCACACAGAAAATGCTTATTGATTTTGTTTCAATTTCATAAATTCCTAATCAGCAAAGATTTTTCCACATCAATATTTAATATTGAATCAGAGTATTTATTGGTTTTCAAAAAGTCTCCACAGCATTCACCAGATCAGTTCTTCTCAACATAAAAAGCTATCATACTGATCATGCATGATGTCCCCTTCACAAATTCCCCTCATTTGAGGAGGTTCTGTTGAAATGCACAATGGGACAGAGGAATAGATTCGTCCTCAGAGAGAAATTAATGACTTCTCCTGTTGCTTTGCTCCCTGTCTGTAAGTATGGCAATGAATGACAGTGACTTGATTGAGCAGTGTATTAGAATAAATAGCATGTCAGAACTTGGCCAAAGGTGTGGCTGGTAGTGGACCTGAAATGCTGGTATGGATTACCACATGGGCAAGACACGTATTCAAGTGTTATTCATGGATCTTTTGAAAATTTTGGAAAACAGATACAAAGAAGAGTACAACTGAATCAAATTCATATGTGTAATAGCAGTGTTCTTCTTGACCCTGCTTTGAAGATATTTATCTGGGGGAAGTCACATTTCTCTAAGTTATACTATATTTTTATATTTCTTTCTAATTATAATGTAGTTTAAATTGCAATATAAATATTTGCTGTCTAACACATTGGCCCATTAAATTTTTCTTTTATCATCCCCTTTATTTACTTCCACTGATCACTGTTCAAGTATTTTTCCTGACAGCATGTACTTTAGCAAATACAATAAACCCATTGTAACAGTCTGGAATTAATATTAATGTTGCCAATCAGTAAAATTTGTGAATTTATGCAATTAGTTATATTTGAAAGTGTCTTCTGTGCAGAAAATGAATTCTTTGCAGGTGAGAATTCTTTCAATTTTTGATCACAAGACCCACAGAAACTCTCTGGAAGATGGGATTTTGATAATATTCAGTTCAAATATCTCATAGACAATAATTTTTTAATATATCATATTATGCATCATAATATCACTATTTTAAAATTTATTTGCTGAAATAGATGTTACATATCAGTAATCTAAAATAAATTTGTAGTCAAAGGGTTTGCTATAAAACTGGCATGCAATGAGGAATCTATTCTGTATTAGGTGATCCAGCTTCTCCTAGGTTCCTATACTTCCCACACAATTATTCAAGAGCATTTAAATGATGTTAGAACCATAAACAGTCTGACTCCTAATCTTTTCAAATGTCTTTTCTCTCCCCTTTACGAACTCAAGGAAGGACTGATGATCTGAACACAGAATTAATTTAAATTGGATGGAGGAAATGACAAAGCAAACTCTGAAAATTTAATAGGTTTTTGCATGCTTTGCTGAAAACAGGACTTGAAGGTGGAAGTATAAACTATGTGCCTACCTCCTCAGAGCTGTCAGATGTACAAGAATAATCTTAATTTTACTGCTAGTCTAGCTAAATCTTCTAATTCACAAATTTTATATTGGTCAACAATACAACTTTTAGTGGTCCTGTTCTGGGTGAAGCTGTTTTTGAATAGGACTGTATGTCACACATAGGATCAAGGTTGGGATGCAAGATACTTAGAGGTAGATGATCACAAGTGAGAGGGAAAAATAATGGTATTCTACAGAGATCCAGTTGTGAGAGTGTGGACACAACTTCTAAAAGCATACATGGTTCTATTAGACAGAAAATTAAGTGACAGAAAATTACAAACCAAAAGATCTTTGCACAGTACAGATGAAGTTTCTTCAAAATGTGTGCAGCACATCTCTGGCAAATCAGAAAGATATATACACTAGAGATATTTCTCACAATAAATCCACATCACTACAAAATAATCTGTCCCTTTTTTTTCCCCTATTATCTTAACAGGCCAACTTTTATTTAAACATAGTTTATATGACATGAGAATTTATACTTCTTTTTTTTTTTCTTTTTTTTTTTTTTTTTGTAAAACATATTGACACAAAAGAGCTGTACAGAGCTTAGAGACCAAGTTCAGAAGTGTTAGCATACTTTTGATTTGTTTTGAGACTTACATTCTTCCCTTTTACTATTATTTTATATAGATTTTTAGAATTTATATTCCAGTCTTTTCTCAGGCAGTCTAAAACCCAAGAACTTTGATTATTCTCACCTTCTTCTAAACCTTCTCCAGTTGGTTCATTTCTGCACTGGTAGAGCAGTGTCCAGGACACAGTGTGCTACCAGAAGCCCCAAAAATGGTAAGAAAACAAAAAAGATTATTTCATATAGTTGGTAACAGCTCTGATCTACTTTGTCTATTTTATCCCTGTATGCCTTTTATTTGGAGAATGCTTTTATTGTTTTTTTGCGGGGAAGGTTGTTTGTTTTTTTTTTAATGTATAAGTTCATTCAATCTTCTATTATCTTACCCTACATAGGGGGCTTGGTGACAAACTCAAAGTTGATAATATCTAATCCAATCCTATGTCTCAAACCAAGGTATGGGATCAATTTTTAGCAAGCCCTACAAAAAATTACATTTTATTTCAGGAAAAAAAGTCACCAAAACTAAAAAGCTGACTTTTAATGGTATTTGTTAATCCAGTTTTAAACAGAGGGAAAAAGAAAAAAAGAACCAATTTTTCTGGGGACACACAAATGAATTCTATCCCTGAGTTGTGGAAATGTCTGTTCTATCACTTCAATTTCATGGTACTAAAACCAGATTATTGTTTTTATTTTGCAATGTCTACTTATTCAGTATAATATCCAATTATCTAGAGATATTAAATAATCTTATTAAGATAATATACAAAACAAATTTAAAATATGGGTAGATATTGCAAAGTCTGCCTGATATATAAAGCTTTGTGAAGTTCTTTATTCTTGTGGACTTAGTGTGTCACATCATATTGTCTTCAATGATTTTGGTGATATAGATGACAGCACTTACTTTACAGGATTAGCAAGGGCTAAATTCAAAGTGTTAATGACACTGTTGGTCCACAAGAAAAAGAAGAATATATCTCTTTTGACAGTCTCTTTTCAACCTACATTTTGAATATTTTCTATTTGAATGAAATATAAGTTTTCTCTTTCATGAAGAGTACCACACAAATTTTTTTTCAAGTTATTTTTCTTATTTGCAATTCATAAGAGGAAGAAACCATCCTACATCAAAGATATAATAAAAATTAAATTTTGAAAAATTATTTTTTAAAAAGAAAGGTGCCTTAGGTACTAAAATAATAAATAAAAATATGAAAAGGCAGAAGAATATTGTATACATATAGAAATTACTGCATCCTTCAATGCTGACCTTGTTCCTATGTCAAAAACCAGCTAATAACATCAAAATGACAACTTATTTTTTTTTTTTTAAACCCCATCAGATTTTTAAAGATCTTTACAGCATTTTGGAATTAAATTCAATTGTGAGCAAGATGTGTCTTGAATGTCTGCTTCTAGCAGGAAAAAATACTTTACTGGTCACTTACATTGTCATTGCCTCAGTCTTGCCCTCTATCTATCTGTCTATCTATCTATCTATCTATCTATCTATCTATCTATCTATCTATCTATCTATCTATCTATCTATTGCCTCTTAAAAGAATTAACAGACATTTATCAGCTGTCAAAACCCCAAAATCCAAAACAGCCCCCAGCTAGTCCCCAAACCCTACCAAAACACAAACTAAAGCCATATTCTTACTCTCAGAGAAAGAAAGAGACATTCTTGCCATCAAATGCCAGCAATTAAGGATTTTAGTCAGGTAATGTCAGAATTATAGGATTTAATGCTACACCACTGTCTAAACTAGTCATGCCAAAAAAAGCCAGCAATGGAACATTATAAAACAATAAAATTACATTGTTTGAAAGGATGTTGTAAATGTCTAGTGCTTATGTCTTATTGTGATGGGACCCAGTTTTTAATGCCCTTATTAAGGTCATAGTGTATGTATCTGCGTTACTTTTTTTTCACAGAGATTTAAATAGAGATAGTATTTTAAAATGATAATATTTTTTCCAGTTTTAAGAAGAAACATTTTTTCAATATTTGCTATAGTATTTAACAAAAGCTGAAGTACTTTTAAAAGAATAAAATATCTGAAAATGCTATTTCTCATATTTGAGATCTATTTCTCAGATCCCCATAGAGAAACATTCCTCAGTCTGAAAGGTCACAACTACAAATAAATCAGAACTGTCACCAGCTAGAGCATCATGCTGATAAAAGAAATAAAACAATTTATGGAGCTATCCTTCTCACAACAAGCCTTTGTCAGACTGTCATCTATCTAACTTAAAACAGTTCTTTGTAGAATACCATTTTACTTTTCTTTGACTGTGACTTCTCCTGTAAGTGTCCATTATTAACTTTCCATTTATCAAAAAACAGAGATCAGGTTTGGGACACCTTTGATGGAGTCTTTCATGTTGCTTATCTATGTATTTTACTGCCATTTCAACACTAAAGGGTCAGACAGAAAAATTAATGTATTCATATTTTAATAATTGATACAGGTTTACATAAATGTTAGATGTTATGAAACTTTTATAACTGTTTTTTTTTTCAGTGATCCCCAGAGACAGTCTGTCAGAAAAAAAAATCTGCTTATGAACAATGCAAATAAATGCAATTCTTACTATTTTTCCACCTTATGCATTAGCATAGCACAGATGTTCTTGGTTTCACAGCTTCTAACACTTGCCTTCCTCACATCTGTCTTTATTTCAAAGTATGAATTTAAGTTATGTAAAATAAAATTTTGTCACTAAAATTTTCCATTTGAAACTAAAATGTCCATTCCATTTCTACAAATAAAAAGCACTGATCATATATGACATCTGATTATAATGATAATTTTACATCAATTCCTCTAATGTGGCTTTTCCTGAATCTCATTATGAAAATTTTAGTTTTATTAGTTCTTCCCTTCATGAAGGCAGAATTTATTCTAAAATTTTTCACTTTATGGGATGTAGAGCTTTATGATAAAAATCACATTAGCTTTTGTGGCATGTTCTCATTAAAGAAGTTATCCAAGGTAGTTCACAAAATGAACTTCCAGGATTTAGATTTAAGTGGAACATCACTCTCTGAAAGTTACATGAAACTTTGTCAAATTTCAGCACTTTCTCAGTCCTTCACTATTAAACTAAGAAGTAACAAAGTCGAGTTTTAGCATAGGTGATTTAGTTTAATTTTCTAAGTTCAGTCCTGCTGCAAATAGACTTGCACTTTAACAACCTTGTTAAAGTTAATGAATTTCTACTCATATTGATAATAACCACAGTGGTGTTTGTTATGCTGAGAACTAATTCTTTCCTTGGAGTAGAACTTCAGTACATTATTAAGACTTTCAGACAGGATAACTGAAAATCTATTGGAAACTCCTTCATATTGTGGGGGTTTATGTATTTAATTTTGTTTTGCTTTAGTTTTGTGTTTTTGTTGTTGTTTATTGGGGTTTGTTTGGTTTGTTTTAAATTTTGTTCTGTTTTGATACTTGTTGTTTGTTTTAAATTTTATGGCAATAAATACATGTGTTATTAAGCAATTTCTGAAATTTTAGACTGATTGGACTTCAAAATTTATGCTATCAATAAACAGTCCTTTTAAGTATAACTAACTTCTAGAGGAGGATAAAAACCCTTCGGAATCTAGCATAATTGGATTTAATTGTTTAAAAGCAAAGTATTTTTACAGCTTTACATGCATGTGCAGAAAGGGAAACTATGCTATGTTCAACAATTCTTTTTTTTTAGTAAATTAAAATTAAGAAAACTGTCACTCAAAAAAAAAAAAAAAAAAAAAAAAAAAGAAAAAAGAAGCCAAAACAGCACACCTAACACTGCCTGATATTTCATTCAGTTTACCTCAGGCTCAACCTTTCTTTTATAAAGCTGTAATAGAACACCAATGTGCATTTTGGCTTATTCCTTGAGGATGTAGCAAGGGGATACATGAGAAAAGGTTATTATCCATCTGAAGTTCTAACTATGAAAGCTGGAGCTGTTAACAAGGTGGAATGCAACTTATCTGAGATATCCCCCAGAACTGGGGGTAAACATTTCAAGCAAAATATCAGTTGCTATAAGTATCTTACAGGGATCATACTGCTCATTGGACCCAGGAAAACAGCAAGACTACAGAAATACTACAGGAGACAAAGATACCAAGTGTTTATTGGCCTACTTATTTTGTTATCTGTTCAAATATTATGTGTGATTTTTTAATAAGGCTTGGCTGGATAAAGACAGTACAACAATTTATTTAATTTATTTAATTACATTTAGATGATTATATCAAATACTTTTGTCAAAATAAGGCATGATATGAAAGATGAGGCTGAACTTCACACCCAGCAAGGCACAGGTAAGAGGGTGAAGTAACTCTTTTGCTTAAATGGAGGAGCTGTTTCTAGGAAAGTCAATTATTAGTTGCATATAGAACCTGCACTTCTCAGACGGAAATTTCTGACAGAACTGTTAGAGTAATTTGCTGAATGAGTTGATATTAAGAGACAATATGGAAAAAAAACTAAACAGAAACCCTGAAGGACTCCAGGAAATGGTTTCTCTACAAATGCTGCATTTTGGCAGGAGTGGAGTTTATCTCATGACTACAATGTGAGCTGAGATGTATTCAGACATCAGATGTTCTGATGAAATGAATTATCCAGATGTCTACAGCAAGTCAGATGAATATAAAGCAAGATATCTTTTGGACCTGATCTTGGCAAAAAGGAGGTGAGCACAGTTTCCTCTGTCTCTTAAATCTGAAGATTTGTCACTGGGCTGTCTCATTCTGCTCTTTCAGAAATTGAAGGTACATATAAAAAAATACCTATTTGCATCACATATTTACATACAAAACCACATATTTTTAACCTGACTTGGCCTAAGCAGAGCTTCACAGAGCTTAGCAGTAAGATTTCCTCTATCCAAAGCTATGGCAGATCTGTGACCCTTGTTCATTGACCAGGATTCCCAGCAATTTCTGCAGAAGCTCTGCATTCCTAGTTTGTGAATTTACACCACAAGGATTTGCAGAGACAAAATTTTTGTTTTGGTGACTTGGGGTAACTAGGAATATTCAGACATGAATAGGGCAGTCAGAAGTATGTCTGAACTTTTACACTCTTCAAGGACTTTGATACACATAAGGAAACCAAAACCAAGCAAACAAAAAAACCCCTCAAAACAAGAGATCTTGTGAAATTTTGTTGACCCAAAAAGTGCTTTTTTCTCCTCACCTAATATATTATTTTTATTGCATGACAGCAAGAGACAGTTATCACTGTAGCACTGCAAGGGACTATAGCTAGGAATTAAAGAAGAGCAAATTCCAACTCAACTATACTGCCAGCATGAGAGCAACCACCATGTCTGTGTATTTTATTGACTTCACAAACACTCATTTCATTTGTTGAATCCTTTAGTTTTGAATTTTGGAGTGAAAGTACTTATCAAGCACACTTGACTGGAATTTTTTTCTTTGAAATAATTTCAACTTATGAACTGACCAAGTTGGAGAGAGTCTGCTTTTGAAAATAAATAGGTAGCAACATTTTTCTTTAGGATGGCAAACACTCATATCATCAATTATTGAGTAGGCTTTATGTTTTGGGCAACACTTCTGAGTCATGCCAAACTCTTGTCTGCTGCCCTGCTAAAACAAATGGAGACTTATAATGGCCTGCCATCTTTCTCTTTGATGAGAATGAATTCCAGGAAATAAAGAAAACTTAATCAAGTGTTGGTTTACATGCATCTTGGTGTTGGAGCTGACCTTTTCCAGCTTCCAGGTAAGTGCAGCATGTGAACAAGAATTCTGCAGGAACTTTCAGATATTAAACAATGAAGACAGACATATTTTCAGAGGAGAATTTATAAGTCCTTAAAATAATTTCCACTTTATACTAAGGAGCCCAGTTTATGGACACTTCTTTTGAATATCTTCTATTGGAATTATTGGCAATGATAGTAAAAAATTAAGTTATAGTCTCCAGCACAATTTTGATGAATATGCTATAGGGTATAGGACTTTATAGGGCTATAACTCATTCTAGGGTATTCATTCAGATGCAGTTTATGATGATTAGATGCACCTGAAATGATGACCAGGCTATTAACAAGAGGGCTAGATTTTCATTAAAAGTGAAGGTAAAATAAGAAAGCAATAATTTATGAAGTACTAACTGAAACACCTTTCCATGTATTCCTTTCATTTTAAAATTATTATAGCTTGATCACATCTCTGAGCAAAACAATAAAATAAGATCTGATATACATGTGTATATTTTCCTATGAAGCTATAACATTAAGGGAGAATTTTGTACTTTTTCCTGGTCAGCAAGATACTGCAAGAGCGATAAAAACATCCTATAAATTATAACCAAGTCCTACAACATAACTTGAATTGTATTACTCTCAAAATTACTGGTACTCACAGTGTAGATTTTAATGCATATTTTAGAAACAGCAATCGCAAAGATATAGTCTAGTTAAGTTTTTTTTAATTTGATGAAACAACTACTGAGCTTCTAAGATCATACTATGGAGCTTTATCAAGAGTGAAAATTATTATGATATTGTAGATAAAAATTGAATGTAGTAATCTGAATTGAATAAGTAAAGCATTTTACGAGCAATTCATGGAATGTCTGTTTAGCTGTAATGTTTAATGATGTTTTAGAAACTGAGGTCATTTTGACATGGGGATACTTGAAGCTTAAGGAAACATTGACAGGTACTGAAATTTCTTAAGAAGCAAGTGCACCTTCAGTGATCTCAGAACAGTTTTTACTTTTTCCAGTGATTAATTTATCACAGACTGCCTCAGTGCATCTGAGGTTTGAGAAGCCATAAACCATGTGCATTTTTTGGCCATGATGATGAATTGCTGTTTACATCTCCTACTTCCTTAATCCTGACTCATGGTTTTGCATACCTGTCTCAGTTGGTTGGTGACACATTATGAGCAGGACAACTTCCCAACAGCCCCATTGCCTAATAACAGATCAACCTTCCAACTCAACCCCAATTTATGTTACATGAGCAATTCAACCAGAATAATGGCAGGGTAATTTTTTTCTGTTAGTGTCAGGTCAAATATACAAAGTTTTTCTCTGAAAATATGAAACTACCTTTTTCTTTTTTCACCTTGCATTGATCAGGCTGATGTCACCCCAAATTCTTCAGCTTCTGCAGTTTTTAAATAACCCATGATTTATTAAGAAAAGGCTTTCTGATAAATATTCTTTTATAAAGTTTATTCATAAACACTGAAAACTGTATTTTAAACTATATGAACTCTTTCTTCCCTTACAACCCTCAGTATTAAAATAGATTTTCTATATATATATTTTTTTTTTTTTTTTACCTTGTAAGAAGCTTTATGTCAGATTGACACCTTATTTTAGTCTCTGACCTGCAGGAAGAAAACCTTTCTTGTATTTCTCAGAAGTCTGATATTTAATTCTTTCATTGCCTGGTTTCCACTGACAAGGTGCTAAATGCATACAACCATGCCCTGGCCAAATAAAGGTAGTGTGTCTGCAATGACACTAAGTCATAGAGCAGAAGGTCAGATACCATTCTGAATCTTAGTCATGAAAGAACAGGGAGGAATTATTAGCTATTCAAAAACGCATATCACCAGCATCCACAATGCTAGTCCACAAACGACATTATTATCCATGTTCTGCTCTTGGAAACTTGACTAAAAAACATAATCTAATAAAAAAATCCTTCATGTAATTACTAGAGTGCACTGGTGGGTGAACACATGCTGATTTCATTTACATCTTTGTTTCACTCAATTCTCAAATCACATGTCTGGAGAAAACACATTCAAGATATTTCAGGAAAAAAAAAGTTTGAGCAGTCATTTAAAAGAAAAATATGCATTTTTGTTTACTTATAACTTATGAATAATATTATCCATATTTTAATTTATTTCTCCAACAGAGCAGAATGCAAGAAGATCAAATAATCCATTGCAGTTAATTGAGTTAATATGTTCTTGACATTAACTACAGTGCTGAAATGATTGTTATTAGTGTTTGAATACGCCCTGGATCGGCAGAACCTCATACTCTCAGTAACCAGAAATTTGCTTTGAAGAACTCAGACTTCTGGTAGTCTCCAGATGTATGTGAAGTTGGTTCTTAAACAGATGTATATGTATATGTATATGTATATGTATATGTATATGTATATGTATATGTATATGTATATGTATATGTGTATGTGTATGTGTATGTATATACATGATGCAGCAAGTATGCAATGACACACAGAGATGCTATCAACATCCTTCACAAAATACTGGTACAAAATGCACCCTGACTAGCAAGGACTGCCTGTGCAGTGCCCCATTAGTGAAGATGTTTTGCTTTCAGTCCCACAGCTAGCAAACCACCAGCTGCCCTGTATACCTCACTGACATATTGTTCTGCACAGGGACTAGCATCAGAATGCTGGCTTGTCTCTGGTCTAGAAAATAATCCTGGTAGTAGATGCAGTCATCTTGTCATCAAGTGCAACAGTCATTTTCCTGTAAACCTTTTCCATTTACATAAATGGAAATATATGGCACAATTGGTCTGGAGCATATGGCTCTTCTAGCTGTCTTCTACATGCATGTCGGGATATTGGCTATAAATATAACCCCATGCATAGCTGAGAGCATGAGGTGTTCAGAGACTGCATCTATTTGCATCAATTGCAAAAGCTAGTTGAAATCAGCTGGGGTCTTGTCTTGCAGCCTCAGGGTTGGCACATATAATAGCCATGTGGTTTCATTTGAGCCCTATTCTCTGCTGCATAGCAAATGAAAAGTAGACTTCACATAGTGAAAGTGGGGCTGGAGGCTGCTTTGTGTTCTTTGGTTAGAATTGTTCAATTGCTTTGATAGTTATTTTAAGAAAATCATAAAAAAATTCTTCCACAGGAAACAACATTTATGACTGTGTGGTCTAAATTTACCTAGTGCCAGCTTCATCCCAATAAACTCATCTGACTCAGAATTCTGCTGAAAGGTACCTTAAAAACTTAACAGAAATCTTCCACGGATTTCTCTCACTAGAAAACCAAAAGTGGTTTCCTGTGTGCTCATGGACACAGAGATCATGGTAATATACTTGTAGTAATTTTAAGTCTTATAAATCTAATTGATTTCAATATCAATCCACATTCTAGGAGCAAATATTTCCAACACAAAGCTTTTATACTGAGATATTGTAATATTTACTTTCCCATTCCTTTATAGTTAAATCTCAAGAGAAAGGACCTACATTTATCTTATCTCCTATCATCACCAGGGAAATTGTAAATCTTAGTAAGAAAGGCAGGAAGGAAGTACAAAGTTGATTTTACTTTTAGGATGGGGGAAAAAAGAAAGTTTTCTACACAATACTATGCTGTAATCAGTTGGAAGTATTGAAGTAATAAAGAACTTTTGCAGATTTTTTATCATGCAATGCTTACATAATACAATATATACATTGTAGTTCTTACTTTTGACAAAAGACCTATTTTACTGTAGCTAAAATACAAACTTGTAATTCTGTCAGCCCTATAAAATAAATTTAATGAAGCTTGACGCTGGGAATGTGACAGTCACATGAAGCAGGTACTGGGACTAATATGTGGAACTTATCCAAAAATGTATTTTTTCCCATGATTTTCACAGTTTTCAAAAGAAAAATGCAGAAAGGCATTACTGCCTCTTTCCAGGCAGTAATTGGTTGGTCAGTCATAATTTTCACATATTGCTGAAAGTGCATGCTATGTTTAAAAAGGATGTTTCTGAGAAATGGAAAAGAAACTTTGCTGTTTGATGGTTTGATTGGGACAAAGCAGGAAAAGGAGAGTTTGGGCATTGGATTGGAGAAAGCCTCTTTTTTAAAAGCTGGTCAGAGGAGGAAGAATGAATGTAAAGTGAAAGGTGACTGAGCTTGTCTATGGCAAGAACAGATCCCTAACCCAGCAATAGCACTGAGGAAATTTTCCTGGGGACTCAGAGGAAATGAAACAAATCCAGGAATGCACTGAAAGCTTCAGGGCACATTGGGCAGAGGCAAAAACCTGTTTACAAATTGTCTAGAATACCACTGTCTTTTAGTAGACCTGGGTTTTATTTTTTGCTTTCAGAGCTACTAGTTTTTTGCTTGCTTTCCCACAAAGCCTAACATGATGAACTGGCAAGGCTTTGGTGTGCTCACTTTTAAAGAAGGTGATGCAGTCTCTTCAAAATTCTGACCAACACAAGAGTTTGTTATATAGACAACAAAGATTAAAATCAAACCAGTGTCTAAAACTGAGTTAGATGCTCCTAGTGACCTCTAGAAAGAATGTTAATTAAAATGTTAATTTGAACAATATCAGTATCTTCAGTCTGAGTTTGTTAGGTGTTCCTTACATCACTTTGGCATGTTTCTCCTGTTTGACAGATATCAAGAAACCATTAGCTTTGTAATCACTTCACAAAGAAAAAAGTTGTCTTGAATTTCTGTTCAGTTACTCCAGTTTGAGATTAATTCTCAACTTTCAGAAAATGTTTAGGAACATTTAGAACAGTTTAGGAAAGCAAGTGCTATTGGGATTGCCGTGGCTGTTCTGCCTGTCCTGGCTTTACAGTGTATATTTGCTTTGTAATGCTACCAAGTTTAGCTGTCTTCAGAAGTAGCATATTCATTGTAAAAGCTAACAGAATAAGATAAAGCTATCATGTGCAAATGTCAATGAAGGATTTTGATTAGGGCACTACATGGAAGTTCAACAGCAGTCAGTCTGTGATACAGGTTGCAGCTGTGCTGTGAAACAGCTCTGTGAGAGCCTCATCCTGCAGCAGCCTGAGGGGCTGAACAGGGATCACTGTGCTTTCCTGACATTAAATAAATAAGTCTGCCCATCACAGCTATCTTGTCTCAATCTGATTAAAGTATACACTGTGAGGATCAAAGGCCTTCTAACAGCTGTTAAAAAAAAAACACCAAAAAAGGTTTTTATTAGACTAAATAAGATATCTAGAGTAACTGTTCTCAAAATATTTGGAACTGTATTTTCATTTATTTAAGCAGAATTTTTGAAAAATTCTTGCATACATGAAAAGAATTATAATTTTTTTTACTGGGGTCTGTTGAATATCTCATGTGCATAACTTTCCATGATATGTAAAGCCAGCACAAAATTTTGATTCACTGGAGAATATATTTGGAAGCAATGTCAGTAACCTGGCAAGGGGGAATTCAAAATAATTTTAAAATCTCAAAGCAACAAAAAAGGAAAAAAAACTTGAAAATCTTAATGCCCCTGCATAGATGCTTAGAGACCATGTCCGTACAGAACAACACATTCAGTATTCAGCAGTATTTTTTTATTATCTTATCTACCAATTTTAATTAGAGATCAGTGAATTTCATACAGCTTTTCTTGCCTTCTCCAGCATTCCAGTCACAGGGCAGACTAAAAATGGACTCGTCTTTTTTTGGTTACTTTTGACAAGAAGCTGAGAAGTCCCTTGTGCTAGTCACTGATGGGGAGAGTTTTGAGACCTTGTGCAGTTCTTGCTGGGATTGTTCCTGGTGTTTTCTCTCCTTGTTTGCCGAGCCCTGCTGCCTCCAAGGGGAAGAGACACTGAACATTGCTGTGGGAGAGCAAAAAAACTTCAAAGATACTGATGATCCTTTGCTTCTCACATCAATTCTCACACGTTGAGGATGCTTTTTCTTATTTTTGTGGCAGACAACTAGCCTAACCAAGCAGGTTACAGTAGAGATGGTTATAGTCAAATACATATAAATTAATAAGGTGAATATGTACTTCTGCTTCACCCACTGAAACTTAAATCTGCAGCTGTACCAAGGAATTAATAGGGAAACCTCCAGAAAACAGCAGCTGTGGGTTATGCTTATGTGCTGGATTTTTTTCAGAGTGAATATTTAGGACCCTCAAACCAAATGCAATATTCTTTGTGCTCATCTTTATGGTATAGAGATGAGTGGCACAGGAAAGAGAACTAGGTAGAGAAGAAAACAGCATCAGAAGAAAAATTGAAAGAAAAGTCAGCAGGGAAATTTTAAGTTAAAATATGACAGTGTCTGGTGTCTTTACACTTCCCCAGGCCGAATTAAAAAAAAAAACAGTGTCACTAGGACATTTGACTTGCCACATTTGTGTTGGTGTGGTGGAGCTTTCCTTGCAGGCTGGTCTTTGAGCAGTATGGATTACTCCTTGTAGGACTGACCCTGTTAACATGTGAGCTGTAACTACAGCACAGCTGGGGTAGCTAAGACACCAACTTCTTGGCCACCTGTAGCTAAAAAGAAATTAACTTTAGCTGAAAAAATTAAACATCAATATTTATTTTAATGTGGTCTAGACAATGACACCTGAATGACAGGAATACAGCATACATATTCCTAATATTTTCATTTAAATAGTAACACATTGTATTTTGCTGTATTTGTATGCTCTGGAGGAAAATGGAAAAGATCTTTCAGAGGGGAGAAATTGTAGCAATACAAAAGTAATATGCAGAATCCATATGGGATTCTGAAAATGTTTCATGCAAATTCATAGTCAAAATTCTTTTATTCTGCAGCAAACCACTATTTGTAGTGCAGTACTTCTGAGCTAATAAAAACCTTATAGCCTTGATGATATTTTATTCCCCCAACAGATTTTGATCATCATGCATTTCTTAACATTTCTGAGAAGGATAGGTTCTTCCTCTTTATTTCTTACCTAGACTGATAGTTTCAGATTCTTCTCCTGAAAAGTGCTGTTATTAGTATGGGCAACAAATTATGAAGCCATAAACTGCATTCTAGCCTGTGTTCAGAATGAGCATCTCTCATGTCTTTTGGGGAATGAACATAATATTTGCAACTATTTGTCCCAGAGCAGAAAAGTTCTGACTCTGCAGAATAAAGGATTATAGAGTTTTAGTGCTGCTGTGGTGAATACCAACTTTCTTCATGACTCAGACAAGATGCAACATGCATTATAATTAACGTGGGTCTAGCCCTAGAATGTTGTGCTTTTAGCACTTGTTGGTGCCCTTTGCATGACATAGTACTGGGCCTGATCATCACTTCATCACCTTCTGCCACTTGTCAGATGCATTCAAATTTTATTGATGAATCAAGTTAGAAATCCTTTCAAAATTGTTATCACAGATTTTTTAACAATTTCTGCAACCCATCCTTACAGAGAAGAGAGGAGGTTTGGCAGAAAAGTGTAAAAGGCATTTCCCAAAAAGATACTGCTCCTGGCACAGCTTTTTAAAATAGTCAGTTTTAAAAAAATCTATATTTGAAACAAGTCTTCCTTCCCCACCCCACTCAGGTCCTAGAAATGTCTAGCTTGAGTCACTCATCAAAAAATATCTATGTATCTATACAGTTTGTCCCATAGAGTATGCAGCCTTGCACTGGAGAAGTTACTGTACAAAAAGCAGTTTCCAAGTATAAAAAATAATATTTCTGGAAGAAAAACATCATTGTTACAGGTAAAATTAGTGACTACCTTGAATTTCTGCAGTCGTGTGAGGTCTAAGATTTCCTTTTTGTTTGGAATCTTGGACTCATCTTTTTTTTTTCCATGTCATGTCTGTGCAACTCTAACAACTCTCACAGAAAGTTAGAGCTTTTATCCAGCCTTCATATTGGTACTTATTTTTAACCTGACACCTTGAGCCATCAGCTGTCTGTTGAGATGCAATGGGCTCCCACAGGACCATTCTCTGATAAGGAAAAAGCTGAACTTGGATGTGACCTGTAGGCCCCTTCTTCATTTTCCAGCTTGTTAGCAAAGTGTGCAAGTGCAGTCTGATAATAGACAGAAGCTATTGCTGTAGACCTATTTTGTGCTTTTCTCTGCCTGTGGTACCATTTATCTCTTGGTTACCTCTTATTACCATATCTCTTAGGGTTTGGGGTTTTTTTGTTTGTTTGTTTTGGTTTGGGTTTTTTGTTGTTTTGTTTGTTTGTTTGTTTGTTTTTTCTTTCTTGAAGAAAAATAAATTCTGCTCTAACAATACATGGGACATGAAAACTTTGCCTGTACTCCTATGTGTGAAATACACATTCTATGGAAAGGCTAGCAGAAAGGAAATTGCCACATCATACCTGAGGGAGAGAAAAATGGAGAGAGCAAAATTTTCTGAACAGGAAAACTTAGTGCTATTCTGCATTTTATATTGGTTTTACATACAGATATTCTTCTATTCCTAGATAAGTATTGTGATTTTTTTTTTAATAAATACACATTACTAGAGACAAACCTGAGTTTAAATAAAAATGCAAATGAAGTCAAAATAGATTTTAGTTTGAGGGAGAAGGAAATATAGGTATATATTGAAGTTATTCCCAGGTGGCACATGTACAGTTGAGTAGCAGAATTTTTTGCCCTGCTTCTGTTAAATTGAAAAGTTCTAAGAATAAGCAGCTAAAAATCCCAATTCTTTACTTGTATAGTGCAGGTAACTTTTCCCTAAGGAAGTCTATGAGATGGTTATAGCTCATGTACTGCATACTGTACCATACCTTAATTTTTTTTTTTCCTCTGAGGCAAAACTCAACTCTGAAGCAAGCAGTGAGACTGGGACAAGAGTCACTGTGCTTTCAAATACAAGAGTCGTTTGAGATCCCATTGCAATTATTTCTATTTTTGTTTTTAAGCTTTGCAATTTCTTTGAACTTATAGGCTACAAAGAAAAAGGTTCTGAAATCAAGTTTGCTTCTTATCTCTGGGGCATTAGAAGCCCACCAGTCTCCTTTGTATGCACAGCAAGATCATGGATCAAATTCTCCTGGAAGCTATGCTGAGGCACATGAAAGATAAGGAGGTGATTGATGACAGCCAACTTCCTTCATTAAGGGAAAATCCTGATGAATGTAGAGTGTTGGTGTATAACAGAGGAGCAACTACTGTCATCTACCTGGACTTGTACAAAATTTTTTGACACAGGCCTGCACAACTTTCTTGTCTCTAAACTGGGGAGATGTGAATGTGATGGGCAGACCACTCCCTAGATGAAAAATAGGTTGGATGGTCACAAACAGTTGTGGTCAATGTCCCAGTGGAGATCAGACAAGTGGTGCTCCTCAGGGGTCAGTACTGGGACCAGCAGGTTAAATATCTGTGTTGGCAAAATGGACAGTGAACTGAGCTCACTCTCAGCAAATTCCCTGGTGACACCAAACTGAGTGGTGCAATTGATATTCTGGAGGGAAAGGATGACCTCCAGAGGGAGGGATCTCATGAAGTTCAACAAGGCTATCTGTCTGTCAAATACAATGGGAAAACAGTAACCACTCATCAAGAGATATTCTTCCCAGAAGGTAAAAAGTAAAAGTAAACTCTAAAAATGAAAAAGTAAACTCTATTTTATTTTTTAACTGAAGTTAAATGAAGTTAAATCAGAAGATTAAAGTTGGTTCTGGACTTTTGCCATATTCCACGTCTGCTCATACCTGTCATCTAAATTGGCAAGAAAAATCATCTACAATTCTTTCCCTAGCCATCTCCTTGCAAGAGGTTCAACAACACCATAGCAAAGGTTAACTTATTTGGCAATAAAGAAAGGGGAATATGAGCAGCAGAATAAAAATAAAATATTTAATGAATTCCCCAAGCAACCTCCCACAAAGATCAGGCCTCCATAAAGAACAGATCATTATTTACAGCAACTCCACTGCTGCAAAATCCTCCAGGGAGAATATAAAATATCCATTCTCCTTCACGTTGTCTGGCTTCTCTAATTTCATTGCTATGCACTAACTAAAATGTCTGAACACAATCCTTTTGGCCTCTTGTATATCTCCAAAAGTTGCAGCTTTTCTTTTGATTGTTTGCTTTGTGTTTTTTTAAATGTTCAAAGAGATTCTATGAAGACTGCATTGGTCCTTTAAATATGTGGTTTCTGTAAAACTTAGGAAGAGACTTATCCAGTATCACTGTTTTTTCCAACCTTGAAAGCTTCCAGGATTCTTTTCATTTTGATAATACTCCAAGAAATTCCAAGAATTCTTGAATAATGTTTGATTTTGTTCCAAGGTTGTTTCAGACTGGATATCAGATAGCAGGTGGAAAGATGTTGGAAGCAGTGACACCATCAGCTTTAAGCATATTAAACACACTCATTAGAAGCCCATGTCAGTGAAGAAAAAACAGCATCTAAGGTTTTCATAATCACTTTTTTTCTGAATAGTTTTCATGACTTTTCCTGACCTCTGTTCACTACCATAAGCTAAAATAATAGGAAAAGTCAAGGAAAAAAAATGAAGGACTGAAACAATAAAATCAGTTTACTGAGAGGGAAGCTAAAAAGTAATGTACTTCTTTCTTTCAAGGATTTTATAGGCAATATAAAAGAGATTAATTGAAATTTTAGCTTATAACTACAAGAGTATACATTACAAGCCAAAGCCAAACTAGTTTAAATGGATAAATATTTTTAAAGGTGTGGTATTATGTAAAGAAAAATACCTAGGCCTATAGTCACTTTAGAAATATTTAAGAATAAATATAATTAAGGAATTGAAATTATTAACAGAAGGCACAAAGGAAATCGTAATTTTAACCTCTATTTCTATTCATAGATTCAAGATTTCACTCTGACGACATTGAAACATTTGTTTTGGCTGAATGAATTTTCATCTGCTTTAAAACTGACAAGGAAAATGAAGAGGAATAGAATGAGATGATATAAACTGAAAAAAAAGGGTTACAATTTAGTCGCTTTCCAACCAACCCACCAAATTTCTGACAGATTTAATAGCTTTGAAGCAAGTTTGTTTGGTTTTTTCCTTTGCACATTTCAGCAAGGCTGCTTTATGTAGTGGTACAAATCTCAGAGGAGATCATTCACCTGTCTTCCCTGTCAAATTACATTGCAGAGTCAACAGTAGACAACAAAGTGTGATGTCTCATGCTAGACTTTTAGTTCCTGAGAAATCTGGTCAGTGGAGTACCTCCTGTAATTCAAAATGTTTTAAACAATTAAATATTTAAAAACTAAAAAGAGGAGTTAAAAATGCGAACTTAATTTGATCATATTCAGTCAAATTGTTTATGCAACAGTTTGAGAGTAGATGTAAAGAATAACTCAGTGAAAAGGAGGTGAGAATTTTTAAGTAAGTTTAGCAAACTTTCATCAGAAAATTATGTGTCACCCTTGATCCCATGACCCCTGGAAACAGTGGAGAAATTCCTCTTATGGTTCAGTTTTGACTTCAGTGAAGTTGCCTGTGCTACCATATGTCTTTTGGGTTTGGTAATTAGATTGGAAATGGAGCTAAAACTCAGGCTTTCCTTATTTAAATAATGCTAATGATAATTATAAAGTACACTCTTTTTTTTTAAATTATTACTCTCAACATTTTGCTGCATACTATTGCAAATCTATTTAACAACAGATTGTGATATTTGCACTGGTATTAGTAGGCTAATTTAAAATATTTGATATCTATATAACAATTCTGTGGAGAACCATTTTTGTAATGATTATAATTTGTAAACTGATAGTTGAGTACTAAGGCTAATCAGTCATCTTAATGGAAATGTACAGTAGCAGAATATTAGGATAAAGTAATATGCTAGGTAGGGAATTTGAAGGAGTGTAGCCTTAAGCTAGTTCACTCAAACACATTGCAGCACTAATAATGTTGAATTCATTTACCCATTCTCACTTCAGAGGGTCCAATTTCAAAAGTAACAGGTTCAGACCCTTCTTTTTTTCCTAGGTCTGAAAACTGAGATTCCAGAGACTTCTTATGCTACAGGTATGTGCCCTAATTTATCTATTAATCTCTCCATTTTGTTTTGGATTTTGAAGTGAAGAGATAGCCTGCAATCAATAAACATTAGACAAACTATTGCATGAGAATATAGACAGTGCATCTAGGTGAGTAACTACATCCTGTATAAAATCTTCCATTCGGAATTTATGTACATCTTTGCTAATATCTTGTGTTTTAAGACCTCACCTTCTTGAAGAAAGTTGTTTCATATGTTCTCTTTGCAAAGTTCCTTGTTTGTTGAGAAGCTTGCCAGACAAAGTAAACAAAAAGTGAGTAACACATTATTATAAAAAAAAAAAAAAAGGCAAACATTACTAACCTGAAAATCTAAAAGATCAACACATTCTTGGAGTCCTTCTAACTTACCTGCCAATAGCAGTGAGAAAAAAGTAATAGCAAGTAAAAGTCTGGGACAGGAAAACACAATTACTTCTGATTATCTGGGAATCCAGTTGACAATAACTCATCTGCCTGTGGTTGTTCATTAGAGGTTTCAAACTAGCAGAATGATCACTTTAAAAATAATTTTAACGGGCTCCAGCTCTTTGTAGTTTAACTATACAGCAATAAGTGAATAGATGTTTTTCATCTGACTTTTTCAATCTTTTGTTGCTGTGTGGTACAGCACGATTTAAACTGCAGCTCCCCATGAGTACAATTTGCAATGTACAACATAGATTTAGATTGGACAAAGAAGAACACAAGTGAGCTATAATCCATAGCACACAGGTATCTGTATGTAATGGTACATTTGAAGAATTTGTTTGATTAATTTACTAACAACTGCTAAAAAAACCCTTAGAGCTTTTCCCAAAATACCTGATAACATCAAGAAATACACAGAGATAGTATTACAGCCATAGTAACCTGTAGGATTTGGTGTAGAATCTATAATGGTTGTCAGACTCTGCAGTGTAATAACTCAAACTCAGTGAGAAAATATGTGTTAATATGTCATAACTTATAAAGATGAAAACCTTGTCAGAAAAAATGCAGATACGAAAAAGTTACATGTCACATGAAAGATTTTTTATGTATTAGAGCAGAGAAGTCAGAGGCGTGCTGTCCTAGTTAATAGCAGATTTTTACTAACCAGAACAAAAATTATGCTATGATGAGATGCTAGGTGAGAAAAACATGCAAAATAACTTACTAATAATGATAGAGGTGTTCCAGGATAGAAAGATGATGTTAAAAGTGAATAGAAACCCTTAGCAGCTTAGCAAATATGAAAAGAAATAAAGTAATAACTATCATTGAAGGATTGAGGTTGAAAGGGACTTTTAAAGACCATCTAGTCCAATTCCAAATAAGGGCACTGTATTTCTAGAACATGTAAATAGAGAGATGAATAGATGTTTCTATAGATGATATATAGATATTTATAGATGAGATTAGATAGATAGATATAGATATAGTTATAGATGATATGGATGATATAGATATAGGTTAGATATAGATATAGATACATAGATGAGATATAGATAAATACAGAGATTAATAGATGTTTCATAGCAGAAGCTCTAAGTTACATTCATAGGAAAAAAAATATATTTTAATACCAACAGAAAGAGATGGTTACATAAATAAAAAGGTGGTAAAATATTTAGAATTTTTTCCTGTTGCAAAATAAATACAGGGCATGATCAGAAGGTTGATGTTATGTTTTAAAGCAAGTATTTAAAAATAATTAGTACCATCTGGAAACATCCAAGTTATGCTATTCATCATGCTACATTAAAAAAAATAAAGCTTCTGCATGACATGCCTCTGGATTGCTCAAAGACAAGACTAAAAACAATGTGGTAAATGGAAGTGTTTTGTGCAAGGCTTTCTCTGTACAGCTGTGTAAGGATGGGCACTTTGTATGAAAGGGTTCTGCTTTCAGAACATCATTCAGAACATTTAACAGTAACATCTGTTAGTTTATCTGATCTGACTCATCCAGCCCCCTGGTAATAATGCCACTCTTGCACTAGACTTATGGGATATTGCTGTAATGCCAGTGCAGGTTAAAGCAAACAGCTGCCACAGGTGTGCTGCACGTGTAGATGCAGGGGAAAGGGAGCTGCAGGGACAGCAGCAGGAGGTGCTGAGAGACAAGCAGTGTGCCACTGGAGGGGGAAAACAGACAAACAGAGAGCTGTCTTCTTGCATCCTGTTCAAAGAGCTGTGGGAAATTCTGGACAGGGAAAGGTCCCTTCCCCTGGAGGGAAGGAAGGTTAACTGGTACCACTAAAGGCTATTAAGAGAACAGACACATTTAATGGCAAGATTAGAAGAAATTTATTTGATAAAACTTGAAATAGTCAAAAATATAGGATATACTTGACCCTTTCAGACAGCATGGGAAAAAACTGACAGCACTGGATAATGCAGGTTATATTCCCTACTAGTGAAAGACAGGTGGGTATGGGTGATTTATATTAATTTCATCTAAACAGGAAGCCTATAAACCCCTGAGCTTTTGAAATGCTGGGGTTCATGTAGGGGTGGGGTGGGGGGAGGGAAATTCAGAAGATCATAAATGTGAATGACCTAAAGTGACAATATTTTTAGGTTCAGCACAGTGGAAAACTGTTCTTGAAAGCTACATACCCTGTATTTAAAAGAAAATAATTTTGTACTCATTTATTTTAGCCTAGATTGTGCTTAAGTAAGTTTGAAATGTGAAAAACAATTCAGAGAAATATGCCAAAACTTACACTTTTTTGGAAAGCTGTCTATTATGATACAGTGGTGTTATTCTCATGGTTGAAAATTATAAAATCAATTTAAGCATCAAATACCTGACCTATTAGGAGACAATTCAATATGTTTTTTGATTTATAGAGGGACAAATAAGCAAATTTAATTCCACTTCTTTCTAAAGAAATAATGGAACAAAGAAACAAGCATATTTCCCAGGTAGTTAGGGTTTTTCTTCTCTACTGCAACTAACAAAATATGTGACATCCAAAATTAGGAAAGAAACTATTTTAGCAAGGGCTACCTGTGGTGAATTGACTATCAAAGAGAGCTTTAGAGCTGCATTAAATATGTGTTAGGCCTGGCATGTCTGGCAGGTTGGTAGAATATCAAAGGCAAAACAGAGTAAAAAGAAAGAAAATAGTCAAAGAGTAAGGAGATATACCAGCTTTCAGAGCTGAACATATTGTGGAATTTTGGAGGCAAAAAATAACTTTGTTATGTGCTTTGGGACGATAACCTGAATGGTTAAACTATGGTTGTCACAGCAACCATTTGTATGCAAAGGATCCCACAGAAAACACTTATTGAAAATGTCTAATGAATCTGGACTTTATTATGAGGGTTGGTGCAGGCTTACCTCTCCAGGGGGAGAATTAAATTTTATTTTTTTTTTTAATTGGGGAAAAAGTATCTTTTGTGCCCCTTTAACATTCTACCATCATAATTTTTGTCAGGCTTAGGTATGTTCATCACAGTGAGTTTCACAGTTTTCTACATATCAAAATTTGCACAACAAAAAGAAGTATCCAGCTGGTGATGGATAACAGGCCAATAAGATGATTCTTAAAAAACCCCATAAAATGAAAAGAAAATGCTGAAGATGGACAGAAAGGTCCTCCAATTAAAATGAACTGGATTTTAATATCTGCAAGTGAAATGCTCCTTGCTGCAGATTACCACACCCTGAAGACTACAGAAGCTCTGTCAAAAGTCAGACAAGTCAGGGGAGCAGGTTGTGTGCCCTGGGAAATTCCTATTTCCCTATGAGCAGACTTTAAATTATGCTATTTTTATATTTTAAGAGAGAAGGTCTGGCACATACCTGCTGTGGGGTGATGTTTGCCTTCCCTAGTAAAGCAATATACAGTAACATTTCTTCCTCAGGTCTAAAAAAATTGGTCTGTACTACATGCAATACTAGAAGAATCCTAGTGCCAGAAATCACAGTCTGTGAAGAATTATCTTGCAGTACTCAGTTTTAACTGATAAAATAAAGATTCTGAGGAAAAATGGTGGCATTATGAACAACCATGAGAGTATAATATACAGTTTGTTGATTGTGGATTGGAATTAAACTCCAGCCAAAGAAAGTTACTGTCAAATGAGCTGGGATGCATGGCTGTGTTTGAGGGTGAAAGGCACTTCTAGTTATATCATACTTGCCAGAGCATTTAAACACCAGGAATCAGAGAAATAGAAGAAAAAAGGGAATTTGTTTATGAAAGTTACATACTCTTTATTTAAAAGAAAATAGTTTTGTACATTTATTTTAGCCTAGATTATGATGACATGTCTTAATAAGAAGAACACTTAGTGTTCTTCCTAAGGGGATAACATCAGTTCTACTACTGACTCTAACAGCACCAAGGCACACTTTGTATGTCCTGCACTAATATTAAGGTAAACATTCCTATTAAAGCTTCTCATTATCCTCAATCAAAATTAGGTGCTTTGACAAGCATGGTTAGTGTAGCAAGCCTCAGGCACACTCCAACTGATATGCCTGTGCTGTAATCTAAGAGATTATGCCATGTCTGTCATGCTTAGGTTTCACTACTTGCTCACACACATTCCATTTTAAAAATAATTCATCCTGCTTATATAGCAATTATAAGGATGTTTAAAACACTCATATGGTAAATATCCCATGATGATAATCTGCTCCAGAAATAGCAGTACTGCTACTCACTCTCAAATTTCAGATATTTGAGAGTGAATGTTTGAAAAAGGACGTATGTGCATTTTCCTGACTTTACTGCTGAGGCATAAAAAAGTTAAAATCAGGAATTTCAGTGCTAGTTAGAAGTTGCAAACTCTTGTCAGCTTTTGGCGGAAGCACAGTGGAGATGTGTCATCCCTGGGAATTAATTGTCTTGATGATGTGGCTGGTAGCACTCTGCCAGCTCTGCCTGCTGGCAGCATGCTCCCTCCTGACAGTGAGGTAGGGGAGCAAACCCACAAGAATCTCCCCATAAAAAACTCAGGGGATTAGACTGAAGGGAAGCTTGCCCAAGGTGCTGGTTATACTGGGGTATATCAACATAGAACTTTCTTCACAGCTATTTTACTACCATGGTACCAATAGAGTTACAGCCTCCCATCCCAGTTTTCCCTATGCCTGTCTTTTCTGCAAGCTCTACTTAATGTGTAATGGGTTCTTTTAAAACAAGCAGTTCCAGCAAAAAGATACTTCTAGCTGTTCTAAATAACATTGGCACTGACATCAAAACAGCATGGTATGGCTTTCCACTTGTAGTTTACATGAATAGCACCTGAGTATGAAATTTTAGGGCAGAAACAATTAGCTATTTTATGCAAGCCAGATGCACTTATACTCCTCATGAAACATGTCAGCCTGACTCCTTAATTAGGTAGGAAGTGTTCAGACTTTGCTCAGGGTATAATCAAATGTTATAAGTCAAGCACAAACAAAGCTTATCAGCTAGAAAAGTAATTTGAAACAAATGGCAAAGGAAGTTCTGAAAAGCAGTGTGTGGCTAGAAATCTCAAACATATTTTCAAGAACAAAATATGCTACAATAATAATTAAAGTGAAATCCTAAAGATAGTGTTCTGTAAAATGATGCATTATGTGCTCCTTTTATTGAAATAGAAAAGGAGTTGAGAACCAAACAAAGATGATCAAACAGACATTATAATAATGCTTTTACTAATGACAATAACAGAATAACAATAATGGCAATAACAGAATAACAATCATGACAATAACATAAGCAAAAACTTTTGCTCTCGCAAGTTTCCAAAATGAGGGAAATTACAGATTAAAAATATGGAATTTCTCAATACTCAAAAAGCTCAATCTTTATCTGCTATAATATAGCATTATAAAACATAATTGTCAAAATGCTTGTGAGATTTCTAGCTTAACTGGAATATTTGCATTTTAATAGTATAATCCATTAAGTTATTAGAACTAGCTGAGAAGAAAATTCAACTGAGTTAGATAACTACTGTCAGATTTGCTACTTTAAGTAAATTGCATTTAAAATATTTAGCCTATTTAACCTATGGGCAGTGCCTTTCTATATAAATATCTTCAGGTAAAATATTCTCAAATTAAGAAATTATCACAAAAGTATTTCTCATATTTTAATTTTAATCATAAAACTGCTTGTTTGATGGTTCATCATCACATAAGAAATAGCAAATCAAAGTGCACAATGAGAAATTTATGTACATTATTTGATGAAAGATTGTTGTTTTGTGAAAACATACCTAGGGAAAACTTACAGCTGTATGGATTCAAATAAGGATCTGCATGAGGAAACAAGATGAGGTAAAAAGTGAAATGGTTGTGACATGGATGACTCAGCAATGCACACTGCAGAGAAATTAAAAAGTTCTTTACCCATTGCCACAATAGAACCATCATGACTTCCTTCATCCTACAAAAGAATCATCTCTCTTCCCCAGTTCCCACAAGCACTGTTTTTGCTGGGGTCACTTCAAGCTGTCCCAGCCTCTCCAAGGAGGTGAGGGGAAGTGCAGGAGGTCAGAGTTTTTTCTTCCTGCTTTTCCACCATCCTCCTTGCTGTATCTCATCCCCTGCTCCATGATTCTTTGTACTCTTGCCCTGAGGTCACTTGCAGAATCCCAGGGTGTCTCTGCCTTGGCTTGTCACCTCCAAGGCTTCATTTCAGAGCAGGCTGTGCCAGCTGCAGCCTTGCTACCCAGCCCTGCCAGGTATTCCTGATAACCTCAGTTAAAAGTAATTTCCTGGAAGAAGCAAATGGCAATATTTTGAGAGCACTGTCTCTCAGCTCCTTCCCTAATGAATAAGTAGTGATCACAATAAAAGGTTATTGCACATTAGTGAAGATAATAACCCACCCACTCCCCCCAGAATGAAACAAAGCAAAAAACAAGGTTGTCTCATGAAGGAGAAAAAGCTGACTCCTTTTAATAATAAATAAAATAAGTAAATAAATAAAGAGACTGGATCAGCACACCCACAAATAGACTAAATAATTAATATACTTCTATGCTTCTTCTCTCTCAGTTCCTAAAAATGTTCCTTTGATTTAAAGGAAGTTGTAACTGAAATTATTGCAGTTGAACTGAACCAGTAACATATGTTTTGACAAGGCGGAAAAATAAAAAAATGCAGATACTTGAATTTTGCATTCCCATGTTTATGACAACCTACAAAACCCCCCCACAAATTAACCTATGTGTATATATATATATATATAATCTAACCTGAGAAAAAGGCTGGAATTTTAGATTTCAGAAAATGCTATTCAGTCTCTTCTGGCCTTGAAGATTGCACTTACTCACAAGCCACAGACAAAAATCAGGAAGTTTCTTCTTTGAGAAGGCAATCGTTCTAGCATAAAACAGGGAGATTTTAATATCTATTCAAATTTCAGAATCATGTCAATACCTCTTAAATAAAGACATGATGCTGTCAGTCTCCAGGAGGCTTTAAACAAGTATGTATCTCAAATTAATCTTGAATCAAGCAGAAACAATGATTTCTTACACAAGCCCCAGGGACCTCTGTGCTGCACATCTTAGTTCTTGGTAGGATTGGTAAAACCCTCTCCCCTGCTGTACACAGAAATTCCCTCTGATATGGGAGGCAGTGGAAGCTGTTAGCACAAGGAACACAGTAGAACAAGGATTAGCTAAGATAAAGTGAATGAAAAAAATCATTATCCTATAAAGTACATAGCATATTTTGTGATTCATACAACTCATTAATCTGATCAATCTTGTGTAGTGTGGATCCAAGAAAGCCAGGATACATAATTGAGTTCTCAAAGCCGATTTCACTAAGCCTAATATCAATACTTACTGAGAGAAATTTACCTTCTGTTCATAACCATATCAGGTGAATGGTAGACTGGCTAATTTTCTAGTCTTGGAAAGCTTGTCCAGCATAAATGATGAATTGACTGAATCTGTCACAGTTAGAGATCTCATATAGATTGTCTTTAAAAGAAAATGTTAGCTAATGCAAAAGGTACCTTTCTACATAATGATGGAGAGTCCGCTGGCTAAATAGGTAATGCATGTCTTATAAAAACAGAACAAAAAAAAGCTATATTTTCCTGTGTATACTGAAGTGCTTGGAATTAAAGTTCCATTTTCTGCAAGACTTATCAGGCAAAACTGAAATAAAACTCAGTGATAAGGGTTTGTCTTAGTATGTAGTCAACTATTTCAGTGTTTGCTCATAAATTATTCATAATATATATGAAATTGAAAATCTCCATGGTGACCTCGATGAAGTCTTAATAATTTGGCTTGGAAAAAAAAGAGATTTTTCTACACTTTTTTGTGCATCATGCAGAATAATTTATTTCATTAGGTCATAAAAATCTTTTCTATAGGTCAGTGAAATAAATTGTTGCATACAAAGATCAAGTAGCATTCAAAGAACCAACAGAGACCAGTGCTATGCCAGGATAGATTAATGGTGTAGTGGCAGTCAAAGTGGAGTGCAAAGGGAGAGAAGAATGATTTATAGTTAATTTTTGAAAAGTTGAATTAGTTTATTTAACATCATGGAGGTCTAATTATCTGGATACAGATACTTCCTTCAGGGAAGTTCCAGTCCCTCTCCTTATAAAACTGTCAGTAGATAAGGACCAGTTGGACTGATGGCAGGGAGAAAAGAAAGAACTCTATAAAAATTTGTTGGTTTTATGCATGTTTTTTTCCAGTGAACTTCTCCAGCTATGTTTAAATTATAAACTATTCATAAATAGCAAAACTGTACAGCACAACTTCTCTAGCTGCAGCATTCAAACTCTTACTTCATTTCCCCGTGCTGCTGTGAATAACATGCTCTTTCAATAGACAAAAGAAAGAAAATTTTCTTTCTTTCCATTTTCTTTGGAAGTTCAACATTATGTAGAGAAAGAAAGGTGAAAATGTTGGGTATTACCACCTGATATTATTGTTCTTGTATTTCACTGAAAAATAAATATTTTTTCCTTTCGTTGTGAAACAAAAGAACTAGAAAATTGTTTTTCAAGATATACTGTCAAAAGCTAAGCCCTTTGGGCACTACATAAAACTGTTTTTCAGTCTTCTTTACTGTCTGCAGTGCAGTTTCTTTCCTACCTACATAGTGGTAATTGAACATTGTGTAGCTCACTGGAAGGTCAGAGAATCAGTTTTATTTGTATTGCAATACTTCAGCATTAACAGCAGGCAAACTCAGACCAGCAATAAGGGTCAAACATGAAAACAAAATTGGTCACAACCATGTACAGAGAGTAAATTTATCCACCCCTCTGTGTGTCTGTTAAAGGAAATCTGTCACATATGCATACATCCATACTACTTTATCTTCTGCTTTGTTTGCTTAACTTCTTTTCAAGCAGTTCCAGCAACTACTGGTTGACAATATACCCATTCAATCTATTTCTAGACTTAACAACCTTCCTAGTCCGTCCATCCATCCATCCATCCATCCATCCATCCATCCATCCATCCATCCATCCATCCATTATCCCCCATGTTTAGATGATTTTCATTGGAGCCATTATCTACTCTCCCCTCATTCTTGGACAAAAACTTGTACACTGAATAACCTTATTTCTTTAAGCCTTTCCTAGTGTGTTTTGCATACTAGAAATCTAATTGCCACAATCCTAAGTGAATTGCACTCCTCATTGAAGTGAATTCATGAATTCTCATGAATTGCACTCATGCTGAATTGCACTAATTTTTTCATAACTCAGAATTCTATTTAGTTCTACTTCTGTCCTACATTTTTAGCCCTTTCCTGCTACCTATATCTTGCACGTTCTCTTTATTTCAGCAAACACTGAAAAATAATAATATTGGATGTTCTTTTTTCTTCTGTGCCACTAATCCATCATAATTCCAGAACTTTGCTGATCCTTGACATCACACCAAACTTGCAGAAGAAATGTTACATAACACAGTAATATGACACAAGATTTCAGGAAGAAATTTGGAGCGGTGTGAGAAATCTGAGAAGGCAGAATTGTCTGCCCAGCAAATGAGTTAGATCTTCTTAGTTTTAGCAGAAACTGATGTCTACATTTGTTGTATTGCATTAATGGAACCTCTATTTTTTGAAAGAGAGGAAGGAAAAGACAGCTTCTTTGTTTCAGTGTTGTTGCAGTAAAATATTATTAAGTTTGACTTCAGATTACACCAGAGGCTATGAAATACCTTGAAATATATTAGTAGGGGGCTAGAAAACTTGGAAAAGATGATACAGGATAAACTACACCCTTATCTGCTATTTAACATGCTAAAAAATACAGTACTTATTACAAACCCTGATTTATTCTGTGGAGAGACCATAACTTGTGTGGAAAACCTAGGACTCTGAAGTGCTCTCCTTTTGATCCTTTTCTGATTCTCTCCATTGCCTTTTAAAAACATTCTCCCTTTTCAAAAAAGTCATAGAACTTCTGAAACCTGTCTCAACAGATATATCAGATTCATAATTTAAAACCCAAACCAAACCCTAACCCAACAAATACAAAGAGGTGTTTGTCTAGAGATTTCCAACATGATATCTACTTCTTTACCCACACAAGCTGTTATGAGAGACAATTGTCTGTCAGACATTTTCCTGGTATGAAAAGCTTCATCTGTGACCTGGTACTTTGTTGTGAAATATACTACAATTCTTTCATTGAAAAACACAGTTTTCCAAAAACATTCTTAGCATGGAGAACATGTTTTTTCCCTTCCATTTTCGATAAGTGATGCAAACTGTATTTATAGCTTGATGGAATTTTCCTGAGGTAGGTAGCACCTGCACGTGGGATCCATTTATCCATTTTGGGTGCTTCTAAACCACTGTCAGAAACCATCAGTAGGAGGTGGGAAGAGTTTCAGAGCCACTGAGTCTGCCAATCATAGCACTGACTGACCAGGGAGCAGGAAGTAAAATCTGGAAACAAAACTGAAGCAGCATTTTGAGAGTTAGAAGAATTAGGAAAACTGCAAACCCCACATAAAGTCTGTTGTAGTTGTTTGTTTTTTTGTTTCTGTTTGGGTTTTTTTGTTTGTTTGGTTTTGTTTGTTTGTTTTCCTAAAGAGGATGGTATAATGAACTTCTCCAGTCAAAACAGATCTTCAATATACCACTCTGTATTTTTACCTTTTTCAGCATTTCTACTCTTTTACATGAACCTTTTATAGTCTTAGCAATAGAGCACTCAAGATATTTAAAACAAAATTATCTACCCCCTGTTGTATTCCAGAGCTTTGACATTAACCATGCTGAAATTTGAAACTGAAGAAAGGGGAGAAGGAAGAAAGGGGAAAGTAAAGAAAACTTTTTTCTTACTACACCATTTTCTTTCAAAATTTCCCTTTTGGCTTTTTTATTTTGTTCTAATATACAATCTGTCTTCACACAGAGGGCACAAAGCTTTGCCCATGTCTAATTTCCTATAAAGTATGGTGCTCTGGCAGAGTTTCTCTCCTTTAATTTGTTTTGTTTATAACTATATAGGCTTGCAACACATACTTCAAAACTTATTGCAGGGAAGACTCTATGAAAATATATATGATTTTAGAAAGACATAAGGTACAATTAACATCTTCCTGTGACCATTCAGCTGTCCTCAAGCCCCTACCTTCAAGTAGATTAAAAGCTATGTTAGTAGGTTTTAGTAGGTACATAAAGCTCATAGTAAGTATAGAGTTTCAAAGAAAATATCTTACTTGTTCCCACTCCTCTTCTTTCTTTTTTTACTATGTTATGTCATGTTCCTCCAGATATTGGGGCTAGAGAGTAGCATATTTGAATAGCTTAACACATCTCTTCCACCCCAGTGGCCACACCCCATATGTATGTATGTGTGTATGTGTGTGTGTATACATATATCATATATATATGTATTACACATGTAGATAATGTCAGTGAGTTCGGGCAGAAATTAGTCCCAGAAAAATAAATGTGCTGAATACAAAAAAAACCCCAAAAAACCAAAAAAACCCCACCAAAACAAAAAAACATTTGGTAAGGACAAGTAAACCAATTTTTAGAGAGAATAGAAAGCTTAGCAAGTGTTCACTGATACATTTGGGACTGTTTGGAAACCAACAAATTGAAGATATGTTGTTTTGTACACACAGAAATTCTTGTGGCATTGTAGAAAAAAATTAGGTCTACCATTGAATTTTTGAGCAAAAATTTTGAGTGTTTAGAGAAAAGAAATTAATGCAAACTCCAACTTCAGTTAACATGGTAAGTCCAACTACATTAACATCTGTCAAGATTTTAAGAAGTACATTTATCTTTTTTTTTTCCCCATAACATATAATATAAATATTTAAAACACTCAAAAGTTCTGTTTCTTACAATTGTTGCAAAACTAAAATATTTCTACTAACAAGGTGTACTTTAACATGTAAAGAATCATTCTTTCTTTGACATACTTGTTCTCATCCAGTCTTGAGAATGACTGACTTTAATTTTATTTAGACTGCATTGCATTCTCTAATTATATTAGAAAATATTACTCATAATAATTTTTGCTAAGTATCATCTCTGAAACACAGTAATACTCAAAAGAGAGTCTGGGCCAATGACTGTGCTTTGAGATAAGAAACCCTTTATCTTAGCCTTGTACATCCATCTAGAGGAATGAATAAATCTGTATAGACCTCAGTGTCTTTTAGAGTGTCACAATATCCAGCTCCTGTTTTCACAGGAATGAAACTGGTTCCCATTTACTTTTTAAAAAATAAAGTCAACAAATAAGGTTTTTCATAGTGTCAGCATACCTTATGACTTCCTGAAGTAGTTCTTCACTTTCAGTCCAGCAAATTCTTGACTTTGAGGGCAGTTTCAGGAAGATGGTATGATCTTATAAGACTGATGGCTATATTTACACTGTTATCAGCATTCAATAGAATGATAGCCATAATTCTAATCATTGCACTTTGATTGTGTTGAAATCAATCCTACCACCACTATGTCAACCAGCATAAATAATAAAAGACCGATTTTCCATTATTCATAAAGGCTAGTTTTTATTTGCATTCCTAAAGAGTTTAGCTGTTTAGTTTTTTGGCAGAGAGATGAGTTAGCAATGAACATCTTTAATTATTTTCTCTGTAACTTGACAAAAGTGATTATTATCAAGGGAAATTAGACATTCAAAAGCAATAAAAAAAAGGAGAAATTTGCTATGTCAGAGGTCTTCCATACAAGAAGAATAAGTGAAAGGACTTATCAAATGGTTTCTAATTGAGACTGATAGCAGAAAAAATTAGAATACATCTAATAAGATATATATGCATCCTTTAAATATAGCTCCTGTTGGGTTTTCTTTGTCCCTATAAATTGTTGAGGCCTTCATTTTATCCAAGTGCTCCCAATGGAATGTAAGAACATCCTTTCAGTGAAATCATATTTATTTTTTAATCCATTATTGTTCTGAAGTAAGTAGAAGAGCTCATGAAGGAACAAAAAATAAATACAGTTTCAAAAACATTAGATAAATCCAAAGTTATCAGGCTTCTTGCTCAGACTTCATGAAAAATTCATTCATGAAAGTAAAATCACCGTTGTTTCTTAGCAACACCTTCATGACAAGCAAAGTATTGGAAACTCTGCTTTGCAAACTTTCCTGCCTCTTCACAACTAAAAGTGCAATTGGTCCATAGGTAATGAAGTAAGTTTTTCAGGGTCCTAGGATATATATACATGACAGTGTAATAAACTCATTGTAAATCTACCAAGGAAGAACATTTCTGCTGAGAGAATAACACAACAATAAACTGAGCATATTTTTAAACAGATTAAAAAGGTAAAAAAATTAAAACTGAAAAACCTGCAGCTTTAAACAATTTCCCAGCCTGGCTAAGCAGCATATATACCAGATAATAGAGGATATAAAAGCATTATGTGCAGTAAAAAAATTCTCGGTGGAGTTTTAATTGAGAGATGACATGTAAGTGGTGATATATAAAGCAGTCAAGGTTTGTCTTTTAGAAGAAGACTCAAAAGTATCTGCTGAAACTGATCAAAACTGACAACAATATATAAAACTAAGATTGCATAGCAAAGTGATATGAAACTGTAGGAATGAAGCAACATTTTGTGACGTCAAATAATGCTTATAATAATTGCCAAATTTCAGTGAATTAGACTAATTGCACAGCAAGTGTGAGTAGTTGTGAAAAGAAAGGTTTTGATTATTTAATTACAGAAATTAAGAAGTCTATATTTCTTCCAAAATATTAAATCTTTTTTAATGTGAATCGTCTTAAAATAATACAGGTAGAATTTCTATTACTTCTCAGTATTTATTACAAAATAAACCCAGACTGTATCTCTACTCTTGACAACAAACTGGATTTTTGCATTTTGAGATTTTTGAAAGCCTTAGACTTATATATTTTACTTTATGAGATTATTTATATTTATTATGTAAAACTGCATGGAATAGTAAATGAATGAGAGAGTTGGAGGAAAGACAAGAAACAGACATAAAATTTTCTGTACTACAACAAGGAAATACACAATGGCATAAATAAAGGGGGAAAAAGTTTTAACCAATTTTCTCATCTATAACTTTGAAGCATTATTTTCCTTTAAAATGCATTTATACATGAATTGTGTGAAAAAATTGCAAAAACATTGTAACAGCTATTATGACTAATAATCAGCTTTTGCAATTATTCCACATATATGTGGTATATATATACACATACACACCTTTCATTTTTATCATCATTGTTTTGAGTACTAATATTTTTTCCTCTGGAAACGTACAAGTTATATAAATCAGACCCTGCTTAAAAAAAAAAAAAAAAAAAAAAAAAAAAAAAAAGCACAAGAGTATTACACTTGCTTCATAACAGAAACTTATAGCCCCAGGATGTGCAAAGAAAATTGGGAATTCGTCTAACAGCCAGAGCTTTGCTTCCTTGCAGAATATCTCAAAGGAACACAGCAAGAAGTTGTTGAAGACACACAGTTACTATTATACTATTCCTGACTTTGCTTTTAACTGTCTGCAAGCAGTACAACTTGAGTTAGCTCGGGCTAAATACAGGAAATATGTCCTCTGCAAAGCTGAGTTTGCTTTTTTACAGTTACAGATCAATTTTGTCTTTGAAGCTGGTTTTGCTTTGATTAAGGTGAGACTTTCAGAGATCCTTTCCATCTTAAATAACCAAGCAAACCTGTGAAACTCTGGTTTAAACTAACTCCCTGTATCATGCCCCCCAGCCATGTGTTTCACTCATGGAATTGTTGAATTGTTGTTTGCAAGATTCATTCTTTGAATCCACCATGCTCCATATCTCACAATGTCGAAGAAAACCAGTTGTGATATAGTGTGAATTGACATGTATGGGTAACCAGACAAACACCAAACCACAGCTGAAATGCAAAGAGCAGATTTTTTTAGTTAGCTTGCTAAAAATTCTGGGTGGCAGAGAGGCCCAGTCTGTGCCTTTATGGTCTCTCTCTCCCCAGCAGGAATGCACAAGCATGTCTATGTTAGTGTGTTATCTCTACATAGGAATTCTACTTCTCAAAAGAGGCAGAGGGTGAGCAACACCAGGCATAATAAATGGAGTTATCCACACTGATAATCTCAGTATTCCAGCTGCAGGTCCTTTGAGCAGAAGTATTCCCTCCTTGCCAAATCTTCTGGCTTTGACCATTCTTCTTCAACAAATATTATTACATATTTGTATTATATATTACATACTTTGCTATTCTTAAAACTATTTGAAAGGATCATTAGGATTTCATGCATGACAGAAGTGTCTAGGAGTATCTGTGAGTCTCCCAAATACTCACCCAACCTAATGCAGCTGCTTTGATGGGATCTCTCTTAGGAAACTTATTGCACAGTAGAGACAGTAGCTCACAAAAGTTCTGGCATCCCTGCTGTGTTTCTGTCTTTTGATATCAAAGCCCTTGCACTCCACCTCCTTCCTTCTTATTCCTTAATCACCTGCTCTGGGAATAAAAGACTGTTAGAGAGAAATTTTCACATTTAAGCATATCTAATCTCCTGCACTTGTCAAGGAAGCTGTGGTCGATACAGGCAGTGGTGATATAGACAGTGCAATCAATGGAGTCCAGAATTCACTAGTGGTCAGTTTTTCTCAGCAGCAAGTAAGGACATCCTTTAGGGAAATCCTAGCCACAAGCATTCCAACCTCCATGGACTGTAGATTGCTGTTGACAGTGGTGGGAGCAGCCCAGATCCTGATTCACAGACATGATAGTTCAAGTTCTTTATTTAGGAGCTTAAACCCTCACTGACTTAATATGTGAGCAGCTTTTTCTGCACTTTGCAAAGCAAGGGGAGAACAGCAATGTGCAGACAGAGTAAGAGGTGCTCAGCATGTCTTTGCTCCTGAGCTGAGAAGCCATGCTAATAACAGCACTCCAACCCTACCAGAGTGAATACAGGAGGACAGGGAATGGGAGGAGTTGAAAGCAGCAAGGGAAGGAAAGCATGACCCTGGGAGAAAAGGAGAGGAGCAGAAAACCCAACACAAGGCCACAGTGACAGATTGACACGCAGTATCTGCAGTATCAGCCTGCACTTACACAACTGCATTGTCATGGTATCCTTTCCTGCCCTCTTTGGTGGGAACACATGAGGCTTTATGCTTATCTAATCTACTTTTATCAGATTTGATGTTTTTGGCATCTTTCTTAACACAGTATAAAACATTGTTCAGTTATGTTATCTCAACACTCTTAATGCTGACAAAGTACAAAAAAGCTGTCCTGCATCTGAGGTGTTCTCTGGTGATGCCTGGAAACCTCACCAGGATGTTTCTAATATCAATTTGAAAATAGTCCAGATGACAATATACACATGAAGTGCTAAAACCATATTATTAAACTATTACTTAACAAACTATAATTGTCTTAATTTAACAACAAAATATTTCCACTTGATTTCCATATAAAATACAAGCCTTTAATAGACGCTTGACTTCACACTATTTTATTTATTCATGTATGTAATGTGGTACATCTGCCTTTCTTATCCACATTAAATAGAAATATCTAGCTGAAGACATATCTCTCATTGAGGTATTTACTGGGAGTAGGTGACTTGTCATAGTAATTTAAAGATTTTACTGATAGTCCTTTAAGGACTACTTGTAATGAAAACCTTGTTATTTCTATGGTATTTGCATTTCTAAGACTATGTAACTTCATATTCTACAACACAGCAAGTTAATTTTAAAAATAGTATATGCAGCCTGACCAAGATAAGATAGGCAGTGAAAAATGGGCTAAACATAAAAAAACCCAATTAATTTAGAAGAAAAATTCCAACAGTGTCATTTGGAGTGTTCCAAGCAACGTTGTGACCTGAATAAAAGAAGAATAAAAATTAAGAAATGGAAAAAATAAATCCATTTAAGGCTGCTATATGCTGAACATACAGAATAATTTTGACTTGGTCTTGAACACTCTTAAATCATCTATTTTGTTCTCTGAGAGAATGATGATAAGACCTTAAGAGCATAGGAACAATGATGGCAAACAAGGATTTTTAGTTCACAATAATTTTCTTCTGAACTATTTGTAGGGCACAGTTTTGCCAAGTTTCCTTTCAAATTTGGGATTTGCATTCAGTTGCTTCAGTAGCAACAGGGGAGGTTGTATGCAATAAGCATCAATTAACCTGCTATGTGGTTGCTGATTTAAAATAAAAGCAGATTAAGGAAACTGTTAGATATGCACCTGCCATCCCTTCCCCTTCCTATCACATTCACACATAAAGTAGAATATAACCTCAAACTAGGCTAGGAAAAGATCCTGCCAGAAATATGGTGACAATTGTGTGCTGTCTGGGAGACAGACTGAGTAAATTTGCCTTCTGTGACATTATGTTCATATATAATGGTAAATTAATGTTGGCACTTGCTCTTGGCTGTCTGCATTCACACCCCAGAAATGTGGAATTCATTTAATTGGATGAATTTCAAGTAATACTGGAAACTCCTGCCAATAACCAAATTGAATTTTCCCAGAATTAGAAAGATACAGACCATTCCTGAAGAGAAGTGTTGAAAGGTTTGACAGACAATTGCTGACCCAAGCTAAAATGAGTATATGTTTCAGATTGAAAGGCAGAGCTGCTCAATACCTGAAATATATAAAATCTTTGAGCAACCCTGTTTTAGGATATGTGCCTAATTAAAGAACTGTTTCCCTTATGATTTATACTAGCATGACTAACACTCTAGAAATTTCTCTACCAAGAAAATGTTAAATTTAACCATGGCAGTGGCTTCTCTTAAAAGTAACCTACTTTGTAGCTTTTTAGTTTATGTCAGTCATATTTCAGAATAAAATTTCAGTAACAAAATGTGATACTCTGAAGTGATGGATTGCTTATATGCTCTGGATTTTATACTATTTTCCACTATACTGGATAAAGACAACTTCTATTAAATGGGTAATAAATTATAGAATTTCTGAATATCATATGCTGATCATATTAATCTCCTCATATTCAGATGAATTTGTCATATACCTTTAATAATACTTTTAATAATAACACTAGAAGTAGCATTATAGCCTTCTTTGTCTTAGTCTTCTCCGCTGACAATACAATAGTCCAATATTCTCATTGATTAACCTTGACACTTTGTTTCTTTTTTTAGATTCCTCTTTAATATGTCAGATTCTGTTTCTCTGTTTCCCTAGTTGAGTGGCAAGGGAAATAAAAAAAAGATGAAATTTCAGCAGCCAGAACAACTTAATAAATATACTGCTTCAAACACCTCACCTGGCAGATTCAGTTCTCTCTTCTCTATATGTAGAAAGCAATGCATTATTTATAGTAATTTCCATACCACAATTATTCCTACATAAATCAAACAATATAAAAAACTAGTACAAAAAGACCATGTTCATCAGGTGCTTATACCTCTACTGAAAATTAAACTAATTTCTTTTATATATATATATATATATATATATATATATATATATATATATATATATATGTATATTTCTTGATAAGAAGAAATCAAGCTTCTGTATATTAGGTCCAGCCATAATAAATGCTTATAGTGCATATAGCTGACATATTAGTAAAGAAGACGTTGCTATAATGGTTCAAGGTCATGCCAAATAACAATTATTTAAAATACAGTGTTACCAAGAGTGATTAACTACTGCACTCTAATTACAAACAAGGAAAATTTTAAATGACATTTCATGTTCCTTATCATTTTCACAACAATTTCGATACATGTTAACTGAAAGACACTGAATATAGATTTACACATTTAAAAAAAAAAAAGTATTTGCCCATATTTGGCACAGTGACAGACCACATGCAATCTGAAATTAGCAATACTGAGTTGGGAATAAACCTGGCTTGTTCTGTGCACTTCATAGGCAGCATCAAACATAGGCAGTATAGAATCTAAGTAACTTCTCTAGATCAATGGTAACAGACTTTGTTATCTCCATTTGCACACATTTTTGTTGTGGCTGTTTACCTCCCACTGGAGCCTCATTTCCTGCAAGCTATTATTCACCCTAAGTCCTTCCCTAATGTGGCTCCTATTTTTTTGCATCTATTTCCTGTGAAATGAGTGTGCAGAACAGCCAGATCAGCATGCCCTATTTTTACTCTCCTATAAAAACCAATCCTTACAGAGAAGTTTTTCTTTTCTTATTACAGAAATATCTGTCCTCTGGACTTCTCAGATTCAGTACACTTTTAGAGTTCAGGCCATTTAGGCTGGGAAATTCAGGTCTCTTCATGATCTTTACCATGAGGAGAGATGCATGAGTTTTTGGGAAAGGCTGTTCTTTCCTTGTTTGGCTAACATTTACCTTCAAAAGTTTAGCACCTGAAGAGAAGTGGAAATCCAAAAGCCCATCATGATGCAAAAAAAAGTTCTGGTGTATATTAGGTATGTATATATGGATGGGTTTTAAACCTACATAGATATAACCAAACTTTAGGAAGTATCATTAAGTGTCAAGGTATTTGAGAGAAGTGCTAAATGTAGGAAAGCCCATATTATCCCATATTATATGTGTACACTGCCACAGAGGAAGAAAACTTCTTCCTTTGCAATACAAAACCACCTCTTCTCAGCAAGAAGTTAAAGATAGCTAGTTAATGACAAAAAAACCTCAAAACCTTAAAGGATAGTTTAATTTCTCCTTCAAATGGCAATCATTAACAAAAAAGCATGGACTTGCATTCTGTACAGTAAGAAAAACTCTAGTTGTACTGTACTGTTCCAGCACACCACATAGAGCAGTGTTAAAAAAGTCTATCAGTGTTCAATGTTGAGAACAATGCAAATATTTAGCTTTGTAAAATAATGAAAAATTTGTAAAATCAGAGCCAGATCAACAGCTTTTTGTGCAGTTCATACTCACTGTTGTAGAGCTGAACTGAAGGAAGAAAGTGCACTTTGGTGAGTGGAAGGAGGCACAAGATGCTCCCTATTTTCACTTGGTGAACAAAATAGAGAGATGCTGACAGAATTTTTGCTAAACAGCAAAATATAAGGAGGAAGTCTATGGGCTAGGGGAAGCTTGAAGAAAATATTTCAGGGAACAAATTTAGTTTCTAGTCACAGTAATGCCTGTTAGATCAGAGTCAATATTGCTATATATGAAGTGATTGAGCAGCAAATTGCAAGCCACACTGACTCTATCTAAGGAGCTGTTTTCAGTAACCATATTATTTAATATATTGTAGGTATAAGGAAAACACACCTCACCAACTGCAGGGCCACCTTAAACCAGTTTTGACTTTCCATAGTGTTCCCATGATTTGCTGCAGTGTTAGAAAAAAGTTAGTTCTCTGTTGAAGAACTGGTGCTAGCATAGGAATGGAAATGGCAGACTAGAAAGTGTTAATGCACCTCAGATATTTTCTTCTTTAAGTCTCTACAGTCATAATGTAGCACTCATGATTTCTGCTTTGAGAATTTCACTAGGAAGAAAATATTATAACCAATATTCCTTTGCTCATGAATTCTATACTTTCCCTGCTGTTCAGTGATAGTTTCCCTTCAGTATAATTCTGCAGGAGAGTGTGAAATGACTAGTGATGCCTTCTGTTCCTGTCTCTTTCTGTCCCACAGGAAAGAAGTTTGGCTTTCTTTCTTCTTTTGGCAAAAGGAATTTAATAAACTTTGATTCTTTTTTTTTTTTTTCCCCTTTTCTTAAGTTAAATTAAAGGGTTGCAGTTTTGCCAGAATAAAATAAATGTAGCCAAGAATTTTTTATGAATATATATTTCTATGTACCACATTCACTCTCAAAGATTATAGCCTTCAGAAAAAATGTTACTCCACAAATTCATTTGGCAAACTTTTTTGAAGACAGACAATTTAGTAACATCTAGTAACCAGAAAGAAGCATTTATTATTTAGTATTCAGTTTCAGTGGTCCTTGGCCTACAGATACCACATGCTCTCTTCCTTTCCAGACATATAGAAATATAAAAACTAAAGGACAGGATGCAGTATCATATTAAAATAAAATTTACCATCTGACAACAGTCTACTGTAAAAGTACCCTTGCTCTAATTAATGCCAAGGCCATACAAAAATATGTACATAGAGACAAAGAGCTTTTGCATACTGAGAGCTCTTGTGTTTCTGTATAAATGCCTCAAAAATACAGTTAGAAAATTTATTACTGTCTAAAATTGTGACCCTTAATCCAGACCTAGCTACTTCTGCAAAACCAACTGGAAATGGAGAGAGGACAGGGCAGCAAAACTGGGAACCTGATCCTCTTGGTAGACAATATCCACTTGTTTCAAAGGCCAGAGACTTGTGTGTATGTTTCTTGTTTGCATTGGCAACCCATCTAGCACTGGTTCATCAGGCAGCACTCCCCAGCCTTGGTTTGACAGTTGAACAGCTGAGGAGGAAAAGCTGGAGAAAGGCCAAGGGACAGTGGCAGAGCACAGCTGACTGCACAGGTGGATGGATGACTCTGCAAAGATAGCTCCAGACAATTCCTATTAAAGACATCACTTCAGGTTGGAGATGGTAGCAGGGAAACCTCAACCAACATTTTAGGTATTGCCTACTCTATCCTTATCCAGGATTTTATGCCAAAATTTTCTCACTGTATTTCTTATGGATGGCTAAAAGGATTAAAAAAAATTATACTGCAGTATATATACAGTATAAGTATGGATTGGCTGTTAGCAATTGTAATAGGATATAAACTATGAGGTAAAAAATATCAGTTCTACTGTTAATTATCTTTTAACTGCTTTTCTTGGTAAGCATGGATAAATACATGACATTTCCCCTGCCAATATTAAAACAGAAAAGTATTAAATTTTGTACAAAAGTTCAAGTTCTTTCAAGTCCCTTGACTTTCCTTCAGGAGTTTAGAAACTAACTGCATTCATCAGTTACACATCCATGATTAAAGACAAAAAAGTGAAGATAATAACATATATTATTTTCACTCTTTTTTTTTTAAAACTGTGAACATTCAAAAAATACAATGTAATTAAAACTGAATAAATTATAATTTTGGTTGAATTTCATCACGCTCAATTAAAAGCAACCATTAAGGTTAAGATCAACAGCTCTTCTTGACAAAGATTTTCCACAATGTATGTTGTCTAAAATAGGAACTTTCACATTGCCTCTGTTTTTAGAAAAGATCTGTTTCACTAACACTTCAATTGTCAAAGAAGTAGAGATCCTGGAGGCAGCTAAAGAAAAAAAAATTAAAAACAAAACAAAACAAAAAAAAATACTTTAGGTAGCAGCCACGTTTTTGCTTTTCTCAAAAAAAAAAAAAAAAAAAAAAAAAAGTAAAACTATTATCTAGTATTACTAGTAATCCCCATTTAAAACAAATAATATAACATTATTTTTCTCCCATATTTGCAGTAATAAAAGAGGAACAACCATATAAAAGCACCCCAGGTCTTGCAAACTACCAGTAAAAGAATATTCCAGTTAGAAAAATTGGGGTTTTTTACCTTTTTCTAAATGATCTCCACAGTATAGACACTTTTTTATGGTTATCTAATAAATGCCCAAGTTAGGTGCAAGCAGCTCCATGAAAAAATTTATTTCAATCAGATACAAAGAGCATGAGCATATGTTTTAATTTGTATAACAGATTAAAACAGATTTAATGAAGATGTCATTATTATTTTATTAATGAAACAGTATTTTAAAATTTTGCAGAAAAATTCAAGATGCATGAAATTTATATTCAATCTAATAAACAAATTTAGACTGTGATGGATTGACCTTGTCGGAATACCAGGTGCCCATTAAATCCATTCTTTCACACCCCTCAGCTGGTGTAGGGAAAGAAAATGTAACAAAAGGCTCATGAGTTAAGATAAAGGCAAGAAAAGATCCATCAGCCACCACTGTCACAGACAAAATAGAATTAACTTGGAGAAAAAAATTGAATTTATCATTAATCAAAATCAGAGTAGGCTAACGAGAAATAAAACCAAATTTTAGAACACCTTACACCCAGTCCTTCCCTCTTCCCAGGCTAAATTTCACTCCCACCTGCCAGAGGCCCAGGGGGATGGGGAATGGGAGCTTTGGTCAGCTCTTCACAGATTGTCCTTGATGCTCCTGATGCTCAGAGGCACAGCCCCCTCACCTCGGTCTGCAGGGAATCTCTGCTCCAGCACTGAAGCACCTCCTGCCATCCTTCTGCACTGACCTTCCTGTCTGCAGGGCTTCTAGGGCTTCTTCTCCTGTTTTCTCTGGCAGCCATGGCACAGGGTTTCTTTTCCCCTGTAAAGTACCTTATCCCAGAGGTGCTGCCACCATCACTGCTGGGCTCAGCCTTGGCCATGTAGGGTCTCTCTGGGAGTGCTGGAGCTTTTGCCTCTGTCACACATGAGGGAGGCTTCTGGTGGCTTCTCAGTTGATGAAACAATGAATTAATTGGAACTGCTGAAGCAAACCTACCCTTTTTTTCCCTGAAGTTTTACCAACTTCAGTTTGCAAAAGAACAGTGCAAATAAAAAAAATGTCTCTTTTTCTAATTTTTTTTTTTCATTAATTCAGATGGAAGTATTATGGTAGGCTTCTAAGAGGATAATGTACCTGAAAAGATGAACTGTCATATATTTCTGTTTTAGGTTCACTGCACTGAGCTAAACTGTCTAATTTGAAAAATCCTAGTACAGCAAATCTTCCACAAAAATCTACTTTCCTGTGGATAGCTAACTTTCCCTCAATGTTTTAAAATTTTGCAGTGTTTTGTACTTTTCCTCTTCCCTTTTAGTTTCTCTAGGCTGCATACAGAATTCTGTTACAGAGACAATATTTTTTAATTGTTTGTCAGGAATAAATAACTGCTCAGCTATGCTGGGATTAGCTCTCAAGATTGTCTCTGAGGACATTTCAAACCAAAAGATCTGTGGAAAGAAGACTAGATACAGCTGTGAGGAGCAGAGTATGTTTACATATGTATTCACACAACAATCAAAGACTGATCTGAATACACCCATAAAGGTTGAAGGGATTTTTTTTTAGTCACTGATCTCTAATTCAGCAAACTATGCACTGAAATTGTGCCCCACATGTGGTAAATGCACATATTTCCATGTTGTATTCTTTGCTCAGGATCTTTGGGGTCATTATTCTTTTGCATACCTGTGAGGCCAAGATCCAGGTTCTATTTCCCTAACCCTGGGAAGTCCAGGCACTGAGCCAAAAGCATTTACTCTCTTTTGTTGTAGTTTAACTCCAATCTCAGGTCATCAGTTGTGGATGAAGAGAATGAGACAACTCAAGGGGGGTTGTGCATGAATGTTACCTTTCTTTTCCATCATTCTCAGCATCTCAACACCCATTATCCTGACTGAGCATGTAAAGTGCCACATCTTAAATCCTGTTTGTCACAGCACTTTGTATTATGCTCCTTATGCCACCAGCAGGAAGGCAAGCCCTTCACAGGAGCTGCTCAGATGGCTTCATGCCTCTGAGTTTTCCCCATTTCTGCCTCAAAAAAAACACTTTTCTAAATGCTGATTAGAGTGTAGTGCCATTTTCCTCCAGGAAACGAATCTCCACCAGTGGTAATAGCTCTCTAGACCAATACTCACAAATTGGATGACTAATAGTAAAGGATGCTGTAAACTGGATAAGGGAAAATTCACACACAAGATCTTGTTGAGGAGCAATCCCAAAGAACCCTTTGTGTCTCAGAAATCTTTCAATAATACTATTCCTAGAACTTAAAAAAATTTCCTGCTTTATTGAATAACTTACCACTAACTAAGAAACCAATGACATTTAAATTTTCTAACACCTGATACAGGATCATTGAGCTAAAGAGGAGCAAAAGAAATTACTCAGTCTAAGTCCTAGTCATGAAATTGTTTGAAACAACACCAGTTATTGATACTCCATTACCTGAGTAGTTTACACACCAGGAAAGCTTTCATAATATCCTCCTAAGTGCTGTATGGTAGTTCCCTGCTCATTTTCTTACGCCCTTATTGATTCATTCCAAGTATTATTTTTTTCTTTAAATGTAACACCCAAATCTGAATACAAAATTCTGAATACTGATGCTTTGTCAGTGCCGAACATACATATAAAAATGGCCCAACCAACAAACCAGGGGCAAGAAAACACTGAAAAAAAAGTTTGAGCAATTTAGTTTAAAATATTTAATAAATTATTTAGTTTGAATCACTAGTGACCTGAACAATCACCATTTACAGACACTTAGTACAGTAAATTGATTCTGAGGGTAAATGAAGTGACTGCCTCATGGATAGGTTTAATATGTAATTAAAGTATTTGATAATCATGCAATATTGTCAAATTCTGTTTTATGGAATAATAGCATTTTATAGCTCTATGTTTTTGTTTCTCCTTTGTGACACATAGAGTTTAAGGACTAGGCACTACAGGCTGGGTACTCAACTTAGATGTGTCCAGGCAAATTATTGCACTGAAATGGAATTATCCCAGATAAAGATTGATATGAATATAATTGATTGTATTGTGTGCCTTGATGAAGGTAAATATACTTAAACTGAAGCATAAATAAAATAATTCCAAAATGAAGGTGTTTTAATAATTGATTTACCAGCAATAAAGAACCTCCTCCACAACCTCAAAAAATCTCTTAACAATATGCAAAATGCAAAAATCTACATGTTCTAATAAAAGTAAATTAAAATGTCAGCAATACAAAAGTAATTTACATGATAATAGAACAAAGTAAATGTGGGAAAAGAATGACTTGGTGGGTAAGACTATTTTTTGACACTCACATGAAATGTAAAATTAAGGATGTTTAAGGTCAGGTGTTTAGATACATTTCCCTTATTCAGGGAAAAAAAGTTACCTGGCAAATACTGAAAGCAAAAATTTGGTTAATTTGAAGAACTTTGTTAATTTTAAATTAGTTATATTTTTGCTCTACCTTTTAATTTTTTTTTTTCCAGATATGTTAGATCTCACTAATAATGAGGCATAAGCAAGTCTCAGAGCCCATGATTTAGGAATTCTGCAGGTGTGGTCCCAGATCCCTCATACCAGTTTCCTATTTTGAGAGAAGTTTCCAGTCTCACTCAGGATACTTAGCTAAGCCTGGAAATAGAAATAAGAGAAAAATAGGTCATGTTGTGTTGTATTATTCATTTAAGAGGGAATGATCATAACTATAGGCAGTCATTGAGCAGCTTCCCCTCCTATTAAATGAACTGTAAAAGCAGGAAAAGGAAGGTACAAGGCAGCAGTTTAAAAGAGTTTAAAAAACAAGTCTGCTATTACTGAAGTACTCAAGCACTTTACCAGTGCTGCACAAATCTGCTTTTTAGGGTTTGTGACCCTTGCTATTCCTGCTGCCTAACTTGGAACAGAGATGGCTAAAATATATTGATGAGACTTGCCATCATCCTTTCATTTTCCATTTGCATCTAGAACATGTTAAAACTGTGATCCTCTAGAATGCAACAGCATGTTTTCTACTTAGAATCTGATATCCTTTATTTTGAAATTATGTGTACAATTAGAATAGGGGAGAAAAAGTCATTAATTCCTTCAGATTAGAAAGAAAACAACTTCATTCACAATTTATTGGTCATAGCCCAAGAATATTTGATAGCCATGTGTTGGTAGTTTTCTTCCCTAAAATTAAATCGATGTAAATATTGTATATTTAAGCATCAGATGAGAAATAGTGAAGAAACTATCAAATAGCAGGCAAAACCCCCACAACTTTCATCTATATTTAGTCAATGTAGATATCTGTGTATACTAGACAGCTTTTCATTTTAAAACATCATATGAATTGTAGCAGCAGAAAATCTGATTATTTGTGCACATTTACATTGCATGATTATATTATTCATGTCCAGATATTTAGGAAATCAGAGTTACATCATCTTCTTAATTTAATTACTTATTTTCCTGAATATAATGTTAGAGACAAAGCAATGCTATGGATGAAACAAGAAGTTAATGGAAAGTGTGTTTGCTTCAAGTACTTTAAGATTTACTATTAGTATCAACAAGTGTGCACAATTTTATAATCACTTTTTTTTTTCTCATCATAAACATAGAGAAATAACAAATAATATCACTCAAAAATGTATCAGAATAGGACAAAACAAATAAAATAAACCTTTGTATCATTTTTGCTGCTAGTAGAAAGATTTCTTCTTTTAACTGGATCAGCTTAATTGGCTCCCATAATCTGGCCATGAGCAGAACAATAACAATAGTGTTTTCCACCAGCCCTGTGGTCCTTTCCTTCACCTGGTATTGAAGGGCAAAGCTAAAATGCACAGTCTTCAGTATTACTACCAAAGGTATTTGTACCACTCTTGGAATATAAAATGTTCAGAACTTAATATCAGCAAAACAATTACCATTTTATCAGATTAACAGAGAGAAGAAGTAATTAGAATCTTTACTCATGATGTGCAGGAGAATAAGCCCTTGAAACCAGAGTAGCATGCCCAGAGATCTCATGCAATAAGCAGGCAGTGCATTTGTTGTTTAAACTCAAGGTCTTTGACACCAGCAGTTTGAGCATCAAGCCCACCAGCTGTGTGGCCACCAGCTGGGCTGCCTGGCTTCCTGGGTAGCCCTGGGGAAGGGAGCCAGGGAAGACAGCAAGGGAAACAGCAAAGACAGTCCATCACCTGTCCCTGTCTGATCAGGAACCACAAATAATACACACACACACTTCTTCAAGGCAGCAAGAGAAAAAAGGCTTCAGTGCTCCTCAGCACACTTGGCATTTTGAAGACCAAAGAGAAAGACAAATAGCTGGGGACAGCAAACAGCAGGATAACAGTGTGTGAAGATCAACAGTCCTGTAAATGACTTCCCAGAAACTCGTCACAGTGAGCCAGCAGTGTAATGCCTCTCTATGAGCACAGATCTGCGATGTCAACCTGTGACATGCAGCCATTGCTTCAGAATCTTTAAAAAAAAAAAACCCACATTTTCTTGGAGTTGCATGACAAACTCCCTCCAGCTACTCAGCAGGTATTCCCTGAGATGTAAGCTGGTTGGACAGCAGAGAATTGGTTGGTTGAACAGTGTGAAGTGAATGCTCATGCTCTCAGCAGGGACAATGCTTTTGTGGATACTACTGCATGGAATGGATCGTACAATAAAACTGCTGAAATGGATTTTCTTGCCATAAGATGGATGAGATATTTTTGAATATACTGCATAAAGCTAGTGAAGGCAGCATGTCACTAATAGAAATTTTAAAAGTTGCTATTATGCAGCAAACCATCATCAATTCATAACTTCCACAAAGAGGTGTTACTGCTCTGGGGATCTGCACTGCTGTTTTGCCATACTTGCCTTAGGCACAAACATATGAGCCCATGCTATTTCCTATTTAGAAGTGAATTGAGTATTTCTAGACAGAAGAATGGTTCTTTCTGTGGTGGATGCTTCAGTCAGTAATTTCTTGTTTGTTATTTCATATAGTCAAACCACACAGTTTTTCTGACTTCCAACAAAATGCTAAGTAATTTATTCTGTTTCAGAATCTCAAATCATATGCTCAAGCTTCCACCTCAATTAAATTTGGACAGAGACTTTTTACAAGACCATGTACTGAAAGGACTAAAGGGAATGGCTGTAAAACTGTAAAACTGAAAGATGGTAGGTTTAATTTTAAATTCTTTATTGTGAGGGTTCTGAGACATTGGCATATGCTTCCCAGAGAAGTTGTGGATGCTCCATCCCTGGAAGTGTTCTAGACCAGGTTGGATGAGGCTGTGAAAAACCTGGTTCAGTGAAAGGTGTCCCTGTGAATGGCAACAGGGTTGGAACTAAATGATCTTAATGCCCCTTCCAAGTCAGACTATTCTATTATTCTACATAAGTCAAATATTTTTCTTTATAGCACTAAAAGAAGCTTTTCTAAATGCACAAATGCATCACCAATGTCTTTCAGATATCTATTCAGATATCCTTCTACAGACAATCATCTCTGTGAGAGCCCACAAATTGTCCTCTTTCTGTGTATGTAGCAGAAAATTTTTCAAAACCAGTATTTTAGAAATTCTTCCTTTTATGCTATCTGTTTAATAGCAGTCTTCCCCTGTGTACTGACATTTTGACTGGGTAGGTCTTTACATTCTTGATTTTTTTATGGCTTGATACAGCAAGAATCCTTACTCTCAGTTATCATCAGTCCTTGTTTTTAAAAAAACTTCCTCTGTTACCTTCATGATAATGATGGGAACCAAATGGCTTGGAGTTAAACCTACTGAGAGATCTGGGGTTAGAGTTTGCTCTATTTTTGTTCTGATAAGCCTGCAGCAATCTTTTCTTTCTGCTTCACAAGGTACTACTCAGATTTTTCCTGATCTTTGAAAGTATGTGATGCACTGCTTCAGAGACTTCTCCATTCTTTACATGTAGGAGGCTATTTCAAGGAAAGCTAGAACTTTTTCCCTGAATAATACCACAGCTTGAGATATTACTTTGGCCTGATAGAGCTTACTTGTAGAGGTGAAAACAGAATTTTAAACCAAATTGATTTCCAATTCTAGTGATCCCTGAGCTCCCACAAATAGAAACGTGACCAAAGTATTCACAAGCCCTGCAGGGATGGTTGCATGTGCTGTTGATATTAAAGATAGAGATATTATCACATGCACAAAAACCATTCAAGACTATGTTGTTCAAAAAGCTAAAGTGCAGAAATGTAGAATATAAAAACCCTCTAATTACTGCTTGCTGTGGATTTTTGTTTTGTGTGTAGAATGCCAAGAATCTCAAAGGCTTCCATCTAGAAAAATGATTGAAACAAATGCCAAAGGTTGTATTGCCTTCCTGTGTCTTCCCTTAAAAAATATCCAAACTATTATTATGGCCTACTTGGCATATTCTGTCAGTTCACCTGGTTCAGCTTTCTGACTTCAGTATTTCCAGAAGAGCTGAATGCAGCCCTCTTCTTATTCCAATCAATCTGACCTCATCACAACTTTTCTGAACATTCTAATATATTTTGGTTTCCTTCAAAAGTTTAATCTGTGTATAAACACTTCACAAATTTACTGGAGCCAGATATTTTCCATCTTTGCTGATACTTAACAAGTGTATCTACCACTTGCTTTGTCCAGTAGGCATTCTCTCTTTCTCTCACTGTCCCTGTGCTATGAAAGGCAAATGTGGGGTAATGCAGACTGATTATTTTATTCCAAGTGTCCCAGTTCAGAGTAAACTGACATTTTGAATCCCCGTACTAGTTTTCAAGAGAAATTTTGCTGGTTTTCCTCTCTGTATTACAGGGAGTTGACAGTTTAGCTAAAAAGCCTTCATAAATTGAGGTTGGCTGGCTGCCACAGAAAAGCCTTTAATTTAGTCTATGTCTGCCCTTACAACTTGGCGTATCTCAAGCAAAGAGGAAAATATTATCCTATGAACTAATAATTTAAGGTAAATCCCACACCCCTTTATTATTTATACAATATTAAAGGCAGGTACAAGGCTTTAAACATAAATTAAAACATAATCTTCTCTTTGAAAGCATGCATTCAAAAAGAACATTAATTTTTATAAATATAATAGACCAAGTATAAAGGCTGGGTAGAAAGACTGGAGGTAAGCATATAAATGGACTATGAGCAAAAAATAATTTAGTAGTGATGGTACTACACAAGTATGCCTTGGTAGCCTGACCTGGTTGTCTCAGAATGAAATCATGCTGGTGACAGCATCTCCCTGTGAGAAAAGGTTTATCCTCATGCTGTGACAGATCTGAGCCCCTCTGAGTTGAGTTATAAATACTTTGTGTTGTTTGCAGCCTGAATACACTGAGATACCTCCACTGTCTGTGAAAGAGGTGGGATGTAAAAATCAATAATTTAAGAAATAGTAAAGGACAAATTCAGCATCATGGGCTGAGACGATTATGGCTCAGCCTCTTTATTATGTATTTCTGTAAATCAGAAACCAGAACAATTGCTATTCTACAAAACAGGTTTGAAAAAATTCTAGTTCAAGAGAAAGTTGTGTGAGAAGCATGAGTGTGGAGTGTGGTTTGCAGAGGCAACAATGCATACAGTAAGAGAAACAAAAATACACTACGAGAGACAAAAAATCATTTTTTCCATAGGGTATAGAAGATTTATCTTCTTTGCCATAGTACAGCTCCGATTCTTTCTTTTTACTGTCATATAAATAAAGGTATTAGCAGAATAAAATAAAGATATCCACCAGGGAGGGAGGTGGAATAATTTGCCTTCAATGCTTACTCTGTGCAAATGATTCTAAACTTCTCCCTTATGGGGACATGCCCAAAAGCAGAAGAACAAATTTGTCTCTGAACATATGACAGCACAGCTCTGCCATCTGAAGCTTTCTCTCAGACCTCAGGAGTCAATTTCAGTGCTACCCAAATCATTTGGTAATGTAGAGCCAGGCAACTACTATATATGTTTTATTCATATAATGCAAAGTAATACCTTTAAGGCCAAAAAAAGAGGGGAATGAGCAGTGAATCTGAACAGGATATGGAGATTAGCTTTTATAATTGTAACAGTGAATATCCTTAGCTGTAAAAATCAGAGAGGTGCCAAATACAGACAAAAAGCTGTAGTGCTGTTGTATCAAGAATCCAGGTATATGCACATCTCCTGAGGTGAGACCTAAAGACACCTTAGAACTTGGAGAAAGATCTTAACTATCCTGTGTGAAAACCCAGAATCTTGTGTCACCTTTTCCGTTTGCGAGAGAACACCAAGTTTCCAAAATGAAAGTGATAGAGGGACCTTTAGAGAAGAGAGACAGCTATAAATACCGGATTGGTGGGGGAAAGAAGAAAAATCTCAATGTACTTACATTGTTTGGACAAAAAAGGAGGTGAAACAATTACTAAGCACAATGTGACATCATATTTATTGAAAATTAAAATTGTTTGATTGATGATTATTAGTAGCAGTCAAGATTTAAATAAAATTTATTTGATTTAAATTCAGAAATAAGGCATGGTGAATGGAAACATTCCTTAAGAACTTGCAAAATTTGCTAGGCATGGTGATGGCAGTGAAGACTGAAATCAGAGTGGGTTTTGCGCCAAACAATTATAGCCTTGTGGAACAAGAAACAATTTGGGCAAAACCAAATCAGATACCCTTCAGGAGACAATGACTACTTTTTCTGCCTATGTACATGGCAAATGTTAAATTGAAATTTCAGTTGAAAAATCTAAAGGTCACTTTTATCTCTTTATAACATTCGGGACTAAGTGTCTTGTGCTAAGCTTCAGAGAACATAGAAAACCAAAATACTTCCTTGATGAATCTGAAATACCCATTCATTGCATGAAGAATGAGATTTGTAAAAAAAAAAAGAAAAGAAAATATATTTACACATATTTCCATTCTCCCTGTTAATGTTCTTACTAAGCATTTAACTTTTTTTCTTGAAAATCTTATTTCAGAATTAGGGAAGTAGTATGAAGTTAAGTAGCATATAATCCTTGCACAGCATGTCAGAGTTGCATCTGAAATTTCCACGGGAGAAGTAATAACAGAAGTTGGTTACCAATCTCTGATGACTGTGATTACTGCATTTGGGAATGCTCAAATATTACAACAGCAGGGACATAATAAGATATGAGATGGAGTGAAAAAAAAACGGAAAAAAATGTTGAGAATGACAAAAAAAAAAAAAAAAACAGATACCAGAGCAAAGTGTCTTTAAGCATGCAAGTATAGGGATACAATGGACAAAGTGACACTAAAACCATATTTAAAAAATGCTGGATCAAGACTTTCAGAGGCAAAGAGCTCTAAAAAAGGTTTTGAGAAATTATTCTTGAGGAAGACACTCATTAGAAAATAAAATATTTTAGTTAATTTTTTTTTTCCTTTTGAGACAGAAAATTTAGCATGAAGCTAGATACTGAAATAAAAAATTAGACAGCTCTGGTTTTTTTGGTTTTTTTTTCCTACAATATACATCTGGAATGTATTCACAAGCTAAAGAAAGGTCAGGAAAAGACAAATAGGAAAGTGAACACTCATGATAAGAAGTTCCATTTTCCCAAATTTGAGTTATCATTAACAAATGGTTAGGTAAATTCTCTAACTCTATAAACATGGGAAATATCTGAGGCATAAGTGGAGTGTGAAGAATCACTAATAAAGAGTTTATCATAAAAGCTTTCACAGAATATCTTGTAAACAGTAGGAAAAGAACACTAGCCCATTAAAAAAGACAGCTTCAGTGCTACTCATCATCAAGCAATTCCCATATTGATAAAGAACTTTAACCCCACACATTTGGATGCAGAGCTAATTTGTATTTGCTCTGAGTATTTTACACTGCATTGACTATGGGAGAAAATCAAATACAGAGTCACAGTGGGCAAGATCAATGCACAGACTCTCTATTGTCCACAGCATTAGATGCACCACTGTGCCATAATGGTAGAGCAACAACATACCAGGCAGGCACACTCTGACCATGACTGGCATTGCATCCAGCACATTTTTACACTAGTTGAGTCTGACATTAAAAACCCAACTCTTTTCAACAGACTGCCCTGTTCAGAGTTATCAGTTCAGGCTGAAAAGGCTATTAAAACACAAGAGTTTCTAGCTGTGGGAATTGAAGATACCCAGTCATGTCAGATATCACATACTCTTTTGTCTAAGGCCCTGAGTGACAGGTTGATTTGATTGATATGGCTTGAAGTCCCATTACTGCTTAGAATGTCAAACTGCAGCCAGCTCTGTACACAGCTGTTAATTCTCTTTATTCAGTTCTGTTAAGATAAAACTGAAGGGTTTCTTCTATGACATAATAATTAGTACGTAGAATCTGAATTTTTCACGTGCTTGTCATTGTTAAGATAAAACACGAGAGCAAAGCAAACCAAGAACAATGCAGTTCCAACTTAAGGATTTCTGTGGAAACATACTAAGCATAAAGAACAATCTGTAAACTTTTGCTCAAGGTAGAAAGAATGATAAAAACTACTTTAAGACAAAGAATTGACAGTTCACCCTTTTGACTTCATGAAATCTGATATATCACAGACATTTTTTGAGGTATATAATATTTGTGTGCTTGTACATATACACATTCACACAGCTATACTCCATGTGTTGGTGCAATATCTATGAATTTTAGTGCAAGCATGTGTGCTTAGCCCATTTTTTATTATTTCAGTGCTCAACAAAATGTAGGAATTTTTTGAAAAGCCAACACAATTCAACCCACCCTTAGAGAGAAAATTTTGGCTTGCCTTGTTCCACATATTCCACATATAATTTACCAGCCAGTGCTTCCCTGATTTGAGGGATCCTTCCATCTTCTGCATGTAAACTTGTCTTCCTTTAAGAATTTAGGCACAATTCATACAGAATATGGGCTTTGTCAGTGACTCCTTCAAGGCTTTCTTCCGAGCCTTGTTAAAAATTAACAATCTTTGTAAGAAAATTACATTTGCATAATTTTGAAAGTTTTTAATTTCTCCACAAAAATGGATTACTGGAATCTGAAGCTGTAAATACGCTTGGTTTGCATCACTAACTTCAACAGATGCAAAAGATGCCTTTTTTATGATATCTTGCTGTGACTTATCAAACTTATTTGGTAAAATAACTTTTAAGGTAACTTTCCCTAACCAATTCTAAAAAAACACCACGTTGTAACATAGCATTGTGTGCTCCAGATGCCAACATAATTTTGATGGTTTAGAGTTACATCTGTTCTACAGAGGACTTCTTGCCTTTTGTGATGAACAGGATGTAGAGATCTATGACTTAATAAGACTTCAACTTTATTAACTTAGTCATCTGAAAATTCACACAGCACAGGCCATAATTCTAGAACTAACCACTCTTTTAATTTGAAACACTCATCAGCAAAAGAAGATTCAAAATTTTTACTGCAGTAATTTTACAGGGAAAAAAATCCTAGATTTATTTTATTTTTTTTCTTCAACTCATTAACATAATAGAAATAAATAAATCCAAAGAGTTTACATGTGGTGAAGAACAATAATATCTGAAAGTTCCTTCCTGGATGTTGAAAACTGTAAGAGAGATATTGAATAGTTTGAGAGTGGTTCATCTGACTTCCCAGTCCACTGCCAGAGTTTTGTTTTGTCGCAGCTTCTATAAATGGAAAATCTTCATTTTTAAGTTAGTAAAGGTTCATATTGTAGGCTCTCTCTTGTGTATCTGTTTTAAAGGTGGAGTTTGGCCATAAAAAAAAGACATCTAGAAAACCTACTCAAGGATCTGGATGAAGACATGTGATAAAAATATATGAGTTTACTCTCACAAATTTGAAAGCTATTAATAATTTTACTGTTTTCTTCCCTCTTTTTCAAAGCTTCCTTCAAATTTATACTCTAGAAAAATATACCTTCAAGGTGTCTTTATTTCCTTGGATATAAGATATATTTTTAAAGTGTATTAAAAATTGTAACGTGTTTAACAAAGTTTGTCTTGATACTAAAGACAATTTTTTTCTCTATTTTTCCCCCCTCTTTCTGCTCTTCATCCGTCTCTGTGAATAATGCTATGTAAAAGACTTGGGAAATGAGAGCCTGTCAACCACAGTCATGCTGCAGAGATCATTGTAGGAATGAGGCCTTTATATAAAAATCCCACACAGGTAGCAGAAGTACAGATTCCTAGAATTATTACCTAAATATTTCCTAGTCCAATACTAGTGCTATTACCCATCAAAATTAGAAGAGTCTCCATTCTCTGTATAAAGACTCCTTGCCAAAGGAGTGCAGTGTATTTTTGACATGAGGACACTAGCTCATTAAGGTCAATGATTCATTTTATATGGTCCAGTAAACAGCCAACTTAATGAAAATTTTTGGCTGATAGTTCCTTATAGCTGGCACAACAAAGAGCTGACTAAAGTATTCCAGTGTTCAGTGAACAATGATAACAGTGTCTATTAAGGGTATGCAGCTATGCCAAATACAATCATATATAATCAGCTGCTCCAGAAATCCCTGTCAACACATTGCAGAATATCATCAGTCAGATGATGCATCTGCTACAAGTGGCAGCTGTTGTGCTCTGGAGTGTAGACAATTAGACATGAATATACTCCTTGGGCTATCTGCAGCATTCAAGCATGGTATTAACTGACACCTGTTAAACTGCAATCCCTCCACTTTTGATATCCATCCATGATAATTATTGAAAATACAATTTAGGATATCTAAAGACACGAGATTTCATAAATAACAATGAGCATAACAGCAATGCTTCATGCATTTTTGGACTTTAGGAAAAGATATCTTTAAATAGTTCACAAATGATCAGGCTTACTAAAATTATAAGCCTCTCAGCAAAGTCATAAATGCCAAGCACAAATGCACTGACATATAATTTAATACGTGCTGCAGTGTAATTTTTATATGTAATTATTGAAGTAGCAATAAATAATATTGCAAGAAATATTAACTATATGAACAGAAGAAGCAGAGAAAAAAATCCCTGTATGTAAGGCTACAATGAAACTGAACATAAATCATTGCCTTTGGCATAAATATTTGCAAAGGCAGTGAGCTAAGATTTTTATTGGATTTTGCTTTTTTTTTACCAGATCTGGATTTTTCTTCATATTACTAGATTAGGTGATAATTTTGATTATCTTTCTGACTTTCTCTGGATGACAAATTTTTCTTGCAGCGAGGAAATAATCTGGAGGTTTATTAAATTGTTACATATATCTACAAGAAATATGGACTTTTGTAGATGCCCTTAAAAAACACCAATCACACAAAGTTATTAAAAAAATTGTTCCCTGATTAACTCTTCCTCAACCTAGAAAAATATCATGCCCTGGGAAAACATTAATCATGAAAGCATATCTAAATGCTGGGGGTTTTCAAACTGTATTTAAATTCCTAAAGTTTGTTCATTATTGATTGAAAACAAAGAATGACAATTTTTCCCATTCAAAGTGATAAAGCAGACATAAATAAAGCATGAACATTTACATATCCTTAAAAATCATAACAAAAGTTTCTGTCTCATAATTTTCTGATGATTTTTTCTTGCAAACTGTGACAGAGAAAAAGAGATTTTGCATAAAATCTAATTGCATAGAATATGAAAAATATGGCTCTCAAGACACTATAAACATGTAATGCCTTGTTTTAATAACTGTAAAAGTTGTTAATTTACTAATTGCAAATCTATTATCACTTAAGGTTTTTTTTTTAAATTTTTAAAGCACAGTGGGATGCATCAGGTTAACATCACTAGAAAACCAGCATTTTTTCCTTTAAAACTTGTTGCTAAAGATTTGTTTCATAGTTTCATCTAGTTTTCTTGTGATTTTTAAAAATTATAATCCTGACTAGTCCTTAAACTGGATCGAAGGCATTAAAAAGCATCTGGTCTTTAGCACTGCACATTATTATATTCTCTGAATTTGAGTAAAGCTCATATAGCATGCAGTACAAAGTCTTTTACTGATGTACATACTGATAACTTAGCTGCTAACACTGAGAGCAGCCTCATAAAATTTACAGAAGATTGTAGCCTACCAGCAGTTAAAGCCTTACATACTTGTCCATAAAACTGGAACCTTAGCAATAGGCTAAGAGAAGGCAAAGCACTTATACTCTCCAATAATGGAGAAAAATCAAACGTTTATTTTTTTTTCCCATGCAGGAAACACTAAGCAACATACTGTGATGACTATTCAGCTGTGTGGAGAGCTCCAAGCCTGAGAAGGCACCAGTCACAGTGTACACACTAGTAAACACTTCTTTTCCCTCAAACAGTATTTACCATGCTGCTTCACACATCAGACTGAGGATGCAGAACATGACAACTACCTCAGAAGTCAGCAGTAAAGACAAGAGCAAAGACTGGGATTAGATCAGGAGCTAAAGCCAAATGTACTCTGAAGACAGAAGCCTTGCAGGACAATGAAACGACCAGCTGCAAGAACTCCAAGTACTGATTACCAAGCAAACACCCAGCAGGCCCACCTGGAGTCTTACTTAGATAAAATCCCATTTTCCCCCAGCAAAGAAAACCTCATTTTGTCTTGCTGAATGCTCAGAGAGCAACATAATTTACATGCCAGATGAACATGTGGGATGAATTTTATTGCAATAAGCATTTTGTGAATATGAGGATAAGCAATTTACTAGGAAAGGATGAACTATGGCGTTATTCAAAAGCTATCTCACTGAACAATAAAATAGTCAAACAAAACTAAAAATGCTGTTTCAGTGGAATGTTTTTAATACAGTTTTGGGAAATGACAGCTAAAGGTCCAAGCAATAGCCTAAGAATAGAGTTTTCTTGCTTTCTAGTGTAGCTTGATTCATGTCCTTTGGGAAGGATGGTTACAGGCGCCTGTAATTTCAGGAGTGTGCATGACTCTTGTCACAAGAAGTGAATAGCATCAGAGGAACACATGTACCCTCTGCAGCAATACTTTCAGAATTTTAGATTTAAAACATTTAGTCATCCTGTTAAGACTGAACTTAAATAGGAATGGAACCAGTCTACTGGCACTGAAAATTAAAAGAGTTGTAGAAAAGTATTAATGCTAGGGGCTAGGTGAAAGCCATCAGGCACATAGGAGCACCTGGTTCTGAATGAGGAATCCCCTCAGAGGATGTGATTGATATTCACGTGTCTCTGAAAGGCCAGGAGGTGGAAAAATAGGGTGGACAAACCAGACTGCTAGCCAGGCTGTCTGACTGGCAAGTCAGTCAAATGTGTAATATCAAATGCAGAATCACAGAATCACACAGAAATAATCAGGCCAGAAATAAATACCACTGAAGTCTTCAAGTCCAGCCTATGACCCAACACCACCATGGCAGCTGGACCATGGCATTAAGTGCCACACCCAGTCATTCCTTAAAAACCTCCAGTGATGATGACCCCACCTCATCTGGCATTCCAATCCAATACCTGATAACCCTTCCTGTGAAGAAAATTACCCTTTCCTTGGAATCAAAGCAGAGCAAAGGTAAAATTTATTCTTTGTGATAAAATTGCAAGCCTAATGAGGAGGATGCTGATGGTACTGAGGATATTCCCACACACAATGTATTCTGTGCAGCAGACAGATCAGAAGGACTAAATCACTAGAGAATATAGGCAGGAGAGCTGCCAAACCAAGTAAATTAGATGTTAGTGACCAGTACTGAGTGGGATTTATCTGAGTTCTGGAGTATTGTAAGAAGAAACTGCAGAGAAGATGAGTCTCTTGAAGGCTGAAGGAGATATGTTTAATTTTTATGCTGGTGGATGAAGTGCTTGTAGAGCTATTTTTCATCCAGGTAGGGGAGGTTCAGACTGTGCATTAGAAAACATTTCTATATGATGAGGGTGGTCAAACACTGGAATACACTTCATAGAGAGGTGGTTGATACCTGAAGCCTGTCAGTGTTTAGTTTAAGGGCACACTTCAAATTTTTGGTCAGCAATGAAATGGTCAAGAAGTTGGAATGGATGATCTCTGTTGGTCCCTTCCAACTGAAACAGTCTATTCTGTTATATTCTAAATCCTACAATAAAAGAACTAAGGGCAGTGAACAAATTACCTGAAGATGTGTTTAAATTAAATAAAAGAATGTTCTAGTTAACTTGCTGCCACAGAAAGCAACCGTCAACAGTTTAAAAAAAAGGATTACAGAAACTCACACACAATGGCTTGATAAGCTAATACCAAAGGTAAGGGCAGGAAATATAATTGTGGGTACTAGGGGATTCTCTGGGGAACTGACTGTGTAAGCTGGGCACCCATAAATGTCTTAAATACCTGTCCTTAATTTCATCCTCTGCTGCCACTGCCAGTCTGACCTAGCCTTGGACATTGGTTGGGCTAAGTGCATTGACAGGGTATTTTTGCCAGAGTTGACACAAGTCCGAGGGGATAACAAGAAAACTGCAGAGTGATATCTAAGGTGTTTTATTCAGAGGGATTTTAGGATAATTTAATTCGTAATTATGACAAGATTTTGAAACTTGTCTTAAATAATGAAGCATTACTTCCATGTGTTATTCTTTTAATCTTGAGAAGGTAAGGCTGTTAACCCAGAGATCTTTCCCAGTACTAGTATTTGCTACAGATTCTTACAGAAAGTCTTAAGGAGTTAAAAAGTTAATGGTTAAGAAAAAGAGACAGCAGAAGCAGAATAATCACAATGATTGAAAATACATAACTAAAAACTTTTGCAGATAATTATTCTCCACAGAATAAAGCTGACAGAGCAGTCAATTTTTATACAGCTGATAGCCAGATCTCCCAATACCAAATCTGATATTACAGAGCTGATATTTTCACGGGGGCAAAACTAAAAACTAATTTTCTTCTTTTTCTCTCTTTCACTATAAAATGATTATTGCAGGTGTGAAGAAAGTTTCATTCTCCTTCTGTTCAAGCTCCTCTGTGTCCCAAGGGCAGTCATGAAGCTGAGCTTTTTACAACTTACAAACTGATTTCTTGTTTGTTTTTTAAATCCCTCTCAAAGACTCCAGAGTTGTGGAACAACTGGCAATATACAGCAACCATCTGGACCACCTTCATTTTTTGACAATTCAAATTGATTTTCTTCATCCTGTGGAATTCAAGCCTGATGATGTGTGTTCACACCATCCAATGCATCTGGGAAGACATGGTTAGTAAGAGAACATCAGAATGAGCAAACTGCACTATGGCAGATGAAGTTTGGAATCAAACTGCTTATGTGCAAGATAAAGGTTTTATCTATGTTTCAAGGCTTGAAATTTAAAAAATTTCTAGAGATGTAAAGGTGAAATAAAGCCCAATGCCACCGATTCGCTTTGCTGATTGATGGTATTTATCCTCAAAGACACAATAGAGATTGTTCATATAAAGTTGGCAGGGCTTCTTAAGACTTGCACAAAACACTTTAACATAAAAAATGCTGATGTAATTCAAATCAGGAATTAAAATAGTCATGATACAGAGAGCCAGTGGTGCATTGAAATCACACGCAGATCTGAAAAGGAAAATGGTGATTAATGCATCTTCTCAAGAGCAGCTTTGCTCCTCTAAAATAAGCAAAAATGAAGCACTGTGGAATAGTCAGAATAGTCTTTCACCATCATTATTTCACAGTAAATAATTTTTAGACTGGAAGGGTATTGCCTTAATTTGCTTGATTTATGAAGACTGATCCAGCAAAACATTTTATAATGCTCCTAACTTCAAATACCAGAAGTTCTATTAAGTTTACTGGAATGACTCACACACTTAAAGCTAAATACACATTCAGAGCTTTGGATGAGCTTGACCAAATGGTAAGTGTAGTGACAAAATTGCATTCAGAATAAATAAATCCAAAGAATAAGTTGATACGAATTAAAGAATAGAACAAAAATATACAAATTTTTCACAAAAACCATAGAAAAGTATATCCCACTTACACAAAAGATATGTGAGACAATGCAAAACACATGAAATAAAAGGATTAGCATGTAGTTTAACATATTTTCCCAATTAATTATGTTAGCAGAAAAGGTCAATAAATTGAAGGTGCACATTTCAAAGAAGTTTCTACTAAAGAACTTTATTTACATTTATTTAAAAATTAATATAACTTAATTTGTGATACTTCACAACATGATAACACATTATTTACTTCTAAAAGGGAATAATACACCATTTGACTTGTTTCTTTGGAATGTTAATACTTCATCACGCAATAGTTTTACTGAACTGATATTTCTTAGGCAAACTGTACAGTGTCAAATTTAATTAAACATTTGCTTGTTAGATTTCCTAAAAATAGATAGGAAAATAACCTAAAACAACAGAAATGAAACAGTTTCATAAAATGTGAGAAAATATTATTTGAATGTATTTTTCCCTTTCAGTTCTCAGGAACATATGGCCATTAATAAAGTTTTGTGGTTTAGGCATATAACTTAAATCTCTTAAAAGTACATAATGTACTGTCATTAAACAAAAAGATAAAAACCCACATTATATTAAAGCCATGCAAGATTTTGGAAACTGGATGTAAATAAACAAATAATTTTAGAAGCAGCTCCAGGAATCTGGTTTAGCCTGTGGTGACTTGCTCACAAATGTATGCTAACATGCATGGGAAGAGACATTTATTATCACAGCACCCTAAAAGAGACTGGCATGGTGTCCTAGATTTTCTCAAAGTAAAAACTGAAGTACCAAGAGTTTAAGGTCAGAATTTTAGTAGGTCTACTAGAGTCCAGCAGTTTATGCCAGGAAACTTGAAGATGAGGTGGCAAAAGTCATCATAGAGAATAAATACCTTTATGGAAAATTTGCACTGCATATGAACTAATTCATACATGGAGATATAAACTATTTCTTTACATGGTAATATAAGAGGACTCATCTGGGCTTGAAAACTGTGTAATGTGATGTGAGTAGAGATAAATGTGCTTAAAAACCTTGAACACAAATGTGTGCTTTCATCAGTCCCATTCTTTAGCTGATGGATCAACCTTTCATAAAACAAGAAAACTGCTGTTTCCAAAATGCACTGCTTTCTTAATTATTCTTTCATATGTATATACACACATGCAGACATTTCTTGACTGCTGAAATCACAGCATGTCTGTTTGCTCTCTGATCCTGTTTGCAAAATAAAATAGAACAAAAGGAAAAAGAAATAAGGAAATAGAAAATACCTTACAGTCTATATTCCCTCCTCTTAAAAAACGCTCAAAACAAACAAACAAACAAACAAAACCTCACCAACCTGTAGACCATTCTCCATTTTCTAATTCTTGTTCCAGCTATTTTCCATTTACACTGCTGTAGTGTAATGTAAGCCTCAGTGACTTGTCCTTCCAGAACTGTTCTTTTGTAAATAAAACTTTTGTCTTCTACACAGGTTCCATGGCTTATAGCTTCCATATCTGTGCCTCTCTACACAGAGGGGCCAGAGAAGCAGCAGAAATTTTCTCTTGTTGTTTGTACTGTCTTGTTTCTGTGAATAGTACATTTCTGGTCTAGAAAAGACTTCTGAATCAATGCTATCCTGAAGCTTTCCCTTGCTTTCTACACTTTAGCCTGATATATTTGACAAAGTAGAGAGGTAAAGAGGGATTTAAACTTTTTTTTTAGCATTTTCTTCCCCTTTAAACAGTAAACATGTTCTAATACCACTCTTTGTCTCTTTTCCTATGCCTTTATTCTCTTTCCATGCTTTTTCTTTGTATGTTTCCCTTTCTCCTCCTTCATTTTTGCTCTACCATAGCAGTAATTATTATCTTGAGCAATAACCCACCCCATGCTGCAATTAAAACTGTCAGCCTTAGTACCTGTCATCAGATTTTTCTCTTCCCTTTACACTTAAAAACAGTGATTAAGGTAAGTGTGAAGATAGACCATGCAACAAAAATCAAACCCAAACCCTATGGAAAGAATTAATTTCCCTAATTTTCCTCTCCCGTGCAAAAGGAAAGGGAAGCAGCAAGGTCTCTTTAAAAGTGAGTGGGAAGCCAGGAGTATAAAATCTATTGCTTCCAGAAACAATGCAACTCCCCCACTGCAAGGAAAAGACTGAGCCAAAATATGAAAAGGCAGTGGCAGTAGATTTTTTTTACCTTCTTTTTTTTTTTTTAATTTTTTTTTTATTTATTTTGGACATCTTGCAATTGCTTTATTTGGTTTTGACAAATGACTGAAGGCTGCACAATTATTTAGAGTTCTCCCTGTGGGGGAATCAAAGTAATACCTCCAGTTAGGAGTTGGAACAATTTGCAGAGGAAAATTACACTAATGTTAATGATGCATTTTAGAAATGTGCTATAAAAAGTCATGGACTATGACGATTGTTTTTTTGTTTGTTTTTTGGCACAACACTTTTATGAACATTTAAAGCCTAATCAAGAGACATAGAATTTGTCAGTATTTCCTACTGACTTTACCAGGGTTTGAATCCACCCTACTGTACTGGCCTATTTTCACCTCTTTCTGCCATAAACAGAGATACATGTTCAAACAGAGTTCATTGCCACCTTCTATTTGAAAAGAACAAAATTTATACCTAGGTTACTGCTTTTCTCCTTCCTGATGCTGGTTTTTAAAAGAGACAAGAAAATAAAAGAAAAATTCCAGGATATAAAGATACAAAAATGACTCATAGAACTTTTGGATTGAATTCCAAAGGAGGGCCACAAAAATGATTGCAGGGATGAAATTCTTGTGATGAAAGGCTGAGAGAATGGGGTTGTAGAGTCTGGAGAAGAGAAGACTCCAGAGCAGTACCTACAGGTGGCCTACAAGGAAACCAGAGACAGAGACCTTTCATGATGGCATGCAGTGCCAGCACAAGGGTTACTGCTTTAAATGGAATGAAGTTAGTCTTAGATTGGTGAGGCACTGGCACAGATTTCTCAGAGAAGTTGTGGATGTGCCATCCCTGGGAGTGTTCAAGGTCAGGTTGGATGGGGCTTTGAGAAAGCTGGTTTAGTGGAAAGCAGCCCTGCCCAGGGCAGGGGAGTTGGATCTAGATGCTCTTGGAGTTTCAACTCAAACCATTCTAGGAATCTATAGTACATCTTCACCTGACTTTATTTCCATTTCTCTGAGGGTTAGGGATAAATCTTGTTTTTACTGTTGCAACTTGATTTGGATTTGCTGCCTATGCATCACTGGCCTACACATCCGAATACTGATCAAGAAAACCATTTATTTTCTGTCTCTCAAAGGTTATTGCAACACCGTGTCTCAGTCATCCTGGGGAGCATGGAACTGGAAAGCATCCTGACTGTTTTCTTCACAGTATTTAAATATTGTAGATGAGCCTCTCCCCTCACATGAGTAAATGACCCCATATCTTGTCAGGTTCCATGGTAGCATGGGGAATATTACCACAGATGCTTCTTTTAATACTATGTAGTTGTTCTATTTCCTTTATTATAAAGGGTTTCCTGTCTCACAAAGATTACACAAAATAGCAGAAAGGTTTGCCACTGTATAAGAAATCAGTGCATTAATTTACCAAGGATGAATGAGAATGTCAGTCATAAACTAAGAGGAACAATATAATGTTATTACTAGGGTATAAAAATGTTATCTTTATACTATTTAACATTTTAACTCTGTTTTTTTTCCTTTCAGATTTGTAAAAGTAAATAATCCCATTAGTAGAGAGGAACAAATAATGAGTTTGGTGATTTTCTTTTCTATTTAAAAAGAATGTAACAGGATAGGATAGTTTGTGTTTTTATTTTATGGCATTTTAATTACATTTATTGAATGACAAAACTCTTAAGAAATTAAAAGTTATTAAGGAGTCTATAGTCCAACATCTTTCACACTAGAAAGTTTCATTTTAGTTAGACAGACTAAAAATTAAATTTACCTGTGTGCGCTTTCCTTCTTATATAACCTCTGCTGTCACAAAGCAAATAACCTTCCTTTTGACACAGTTTAAGTAAGTCACACAGGAAGCATCCTGATAAAGAGACAGCAAAATTCTTTTAATGCCTATTCTTTTGTTATTTGTGAAGAAAGGAGGATGCTTAAGGGGACAATTGAAACTCAGCTGAAGAGTTAAGAGTAGGTGGGAGTTAAGAAGGAGAATTTGACTTACTAACTGTTGCAGTGTTTGGGACAAGAAAACTGTCTAAACATTACCTAGAAATAAAACAATTATGTATTTTTTTCAGAAAAGTTCTGAAATATCTGCTAGAATGCAGATCTCTCAGTGGCAAAATATGCAAGCTCTCAAAATATCATAAAGCACAGAAAACAAATCACCTTGCCTTCAGTAATGCATCTCTAATGCTTAAATCCTACTTAGCATTATTCTCTAGATGATGTTGAAAGCTGAACTTCTCCCTCATGGGTGTCTCAAACAAGGAGGCATACATGTGACTAAAAGCCACTTTTACTTCTCAGATCAAGTCATGCATTAAGGGAAGATGGTTAGCTCCAAGGACAAATTTTTTAATATACATTGCTGTCACTATTTAAACATATCAGAATTGAAGACACTTCTAGAGCTGGATACTCCTTAAAAAGGTGATATCCACCTAAAGTTTTCCCAAAAAATGAGCAAAATTTTCAAATTTCAAATTTTTTTTCTTAGTTAGGTAGGCTAGTTTTTTCTTTTCTTTTTTTTCTTTTTGTTGTTGTTGTTGTTGTTGTTGTTGTTGTTGTTGTTGTTAATGGACTCTAATAAGGCTTGATATATAGTATAAGATTTTACCTCAGCTCTTCTGAAACTATTCATGTCCTGACCTCTGTAAGAAATGTATTGCTTAAAAAAAAAAATACTTTCAAGTTCAAACAATGCAATCTGAAGCTCAGTTCAACGTTTCAGAGGAGACATACCTATAGTTTAAATAGAGAGCTTGTGTTAAATTCTAGTTTCAGTGTGGACTGTGTTGCATCAACACAATTTATCTTCTATTTATCTTTTACTGTCAGTAGTTTTTCCAGATTGGACTAGTCCAACCCTGAACAAAATTGCTAAGAATATTTTTTCTTGCTGTATCAGCTACCATGTTTTAGCCACTTGGGACTTATCAGCCTATATTACTGATATATTGTCCTATATTACTACAATTTTATACAGCTGTTGCTCTTGTTCAGAAATTGCTGATTTTTTTAGGCATTGTGAAGCAAGCTGCTCTCTGGATATTGGTGAAGTCAATGGATGGCATCAAGCTCAGTGTACACAAACCCACTAAATGCTCACCTTGTTTTTTGTCCAAGCTCTGTACATGGCTGTGCTGTTACCAGCACTGACATTGCCCAGGGCAAGCAGAGAGAGCATTTGTTTGCATTGGTGACATCACTGCAAAACCTTTTACAGGACTGTGTAATTCTCAAGTGGCTTGTAAACAAGTGCAGTTTAAACATGAATATGCAGTTTAAGTTTATTATGAAAAGATACAAAGAAATTTGAGTAGTGTAGGATGATTTATGGTAGATAATATACCAGCACTGTAATTTAAACTTTACTATTGCTGCTGTGGAAATAAAGCCTATATTTCTTTAAAATTGGATTTTTTTAACATAAGTACTGCATTTAAATTCAGTGTCTGTTGTTTTCAAAAAATGTTTGAAATAAAATTGCACTATACTCTCTGTGTGAGGACAAAACAATTGAAAAGCAAATTGAAGATATCACCATGCTGTTAATGTTGACAGAAGTAAGGAAATGCAAACTAACAAAAAAAAAAAAACCCTAAAAAATAAGCAGAAAATCTATAAGTTTCTCATAAGCAATTCTATGTGTTCTTTTCACCCTTAGCAGGACTCTTGTTTGAGTATTCTTGAAATTAATTCTGATATATTTCCTGTTTAATGTATCACATTTATTTATGGTTATATGGTAGCACCAGATGGAAATGCTAAGACCAAATGAAAGAAGTACAAGTGACATTTCAAACTAACAGTGTTAATTACATGCTGAAAATTTCTAGCTTTCCAAGAAAAAGCAATTTCCAACTTCCAAAACCTTGCTATTATTTTCATGGGAAAAAAAAAAATATTTCCAAGGTAAATAAAATAAAAATCTTCAAAGTTTCAGTGTACTGCTTTTGAATAATGCTATCCACAATTTTAAGACAGACAGTCCATTAAATAAAAAAAAGATTGTTCTTTTTTTTTTTTTTTTTTTTTTTTTTTTTTTTTACATAGAGCAAGAGGGTACAAAAGCACAGCTTTTGTAATTTTGGTAATATTGCAGTTCTACAAACATATTGCATAGTTTGTGTAAGAAAATAGTTCCCATCTTTTTATATATATTTCTATACACAAGAAAACCATTAACATGAAGGTTACAAAACAAAAATGATTAGCAGACCTTTACTGAGTAGTGTTTGAAACAGTATAACACTCAGATTTTCATCCAACTTTCATGTGCATTACAGTGAATCAGCTGACAACAATTCCATAGTCTAAAGTTTGTGGGTTTTTAATTCGTTTTTTATTTAGAATTTTTTTGGAATCTAAAACCAAAGCAAAACAAACAAATAAAACAAAAACCTCCTACATGATACATTGTGTTAGCAACCAAATACCTTAAACATCCTTCTAGATATCTATGGCTGTATCTTCCAGACTTAATAACCCTCTGCATCTAAATTGGTTGAAATGGAATTTTCACCCAGTCAAGACAATTTTGCAAGCAAACTTCACTTCAAAGAAGCAAGGTCTTGGCATGTTTTCTTAGGAACACCAAAAGACCCCCATATGCATGAATAGTAATGTAATTGCAAGACACTGACAAAAAATTTAATCCTTGGAAAAAAGTGAAAATCTACAGCTCAAAATGCTGCACAAATCTAAACTATGTTACAGTTCATGTTGTAATTACAACTTTTCATCTCTTCATTCCAACAGAATTAGTAGAAACAGCAGTGTCATAGTGTTGGATATAATAGAAGTTCTGTCTTTGGTCTTAACATTTAACCAATGAATGAACTGCAATACAAACCATACAGCTAACAGTGCTCAGAGAGGTTGGCTGATGCTTTTATTTTTCTCTTCTTTTGTTTTCTTTTTTTAAACAAGAAAGAGACAGTATTCTATAATATGACACAAATATTTTTTACAGGAGATAAATCTATCATATATATTAAATACACGTAGCCAATAAGGTCTTTGCAGATATTTCATTGTTGTCATAAGGATGGAATCTTAATTTTTAGTATGGTTAATGCATTGAAATCACTTTTCAATACTCCCTGAAATCATGTGGGCTAGAAATACTTTTTTAAATAAAAATTGTTTTCTTCCCTTCTTACCGTTTTCAATGGATTTAAAGTAAAATATCAATACTATGAAATTCACCAGAATATTAAGACAGAATAAGAACTTGTTTTTCTATTCCATAGATTGTTGAAACACTTAAATATACTCTACTTCATATTGATGGGACTCCAATAATGAATATCCTGACAGTGCAGAGCTATGTGAATTTTCTGGCTTGTTTTAAGGAGTCCAATGTACTATCCACATATATCCTCTGAGTTCTCTTCATATAAAGTGGCAAATTATTTCAGTCTGGCTGTTAAAATTAATCTGGTAAAAAAGTATTCTTTTCCTACATGCCCATTCCCAACCAAGTTGGTGTGAAATTTATTGAGTCCTTCCATCCAGTGAACAGAGACCTTTTTTAAACGAATAACAGATAAATAATCTCAGAAGGTGAAGAACAAACAAATAAGATTTTTTTCAGTGGAAAATTCATGACAAAGTATCTGCAAGTCACCCTGCAGGTTTTTTTGAGGAGAAAAAAAGCTCCTTAGCTTTTTTGCTACTTGTATGCAATTTGTAGGAAGCCACATTTTAATTCACCAAATAGATTAGTCACTATATTTGTTAATCTTTCAAGCAACAGGTATATGTAGGTGTGCACAGATAATTAATACACATAGATGTGTCCTCATACATACCTTTATATTTTTCCTTGTGATATTCATGATTGTCACTCTACCATTCTATTACTTGTGTGCATAAGAAAAATACATCTATACCCCTACAGTTATAAGAGTGTATTGTATAACTATACCTTCTCATGTTTTGTTGCCACCTTCTTTAACATTATTTATCATCTATAACACTTTTTGTCCCTCTTGCTATCTTAAAAGTCCTCATGTCCTAATAAATTTTCTTGCAGTATTTTATACTATGTTTTCTTTCAAAGAAAAAAATCTCAAATAAACTCAAGTCAGCTGTTAACAGCCTTCTTTTGAAGACATAAAATAATCAATTCAAAATCTTCCTTTAACTGTTAAACCCAGCAAATTCTTGCTATGGGGTAAAATTCACACCTCTGAAGAAGGCCAATGGTAAGGCAAGCACCAGCCAAGGCATTGACATGTCTTGTGCAGGTCTTTTGCATAGGAGTGAATTTCACTTCCTCCTATGTGAAAACAAAGTCAACCTTATTAGATAGCAATAAGATGCCAAGGCAATCAATGTACTGATTTGCTCATTTTCATTTTTTTTCTCTAAAAATATATTTTTAAAAAGTGTATGTAAATACCTACCTTGCACCATCTCCCCCAGTTTTAGAATTACTTTTCAAAACCCCTCATTTCATTGGTGATCATAAATTCAGAAGCCTCTGAAAATACAAGCTAGGTGATGCAATTTAAAGAATAGAATTAAAAAGCACACTTACCTCACACAATCAAGCCATCTTCCACAACAGAAAACATTTTTATACTGTTTTACTTTCCTGGGTTCTGCAAGTTTCAAGATACTCTTGTTAATCCATGCTGTGACAAATTTACCCGCAGCATACCAAAGCATTTATTATAAGATTTCAATTACCAACCAAGCCAAATAAGTATGAACATTGACACAAGAAAGAAATCCCACATGAAACTTGTCAAAAAAGAAAGTCAGTAACGAGATCTGAGTGTAAATGTGGCTGCATGATTTAAACACAGACCTGGTAATGTAATATTGATGCAGTTTTTAATACTGAATGTCATTTAATATGTGGTTTTATATATACTACTATTACTTTGAAACCTCAGCAGCAGGTGGTAAACAAAAGAGAATAATAAATGTGAATGTCATACAAGTTGCTAGTGCACTGCTTCTCAGTGTCACACCTTACATTACTACCAATGTTTGTACTGTGTTCAAGTGGCAGCAGTAAGACATAGTCAGAAAATGGGCAAGATACACCTTTGAAGATTTCTCTCTTGGTTTTGTATTTGCCAATTATGAGAACCTTGTGAAGTGCAATACACTGATCAACAAACACATCATCAGAATTTCCTTCTTTACCCTGTTCTTCTTTTCCAGAAACTGTATGTTCTACTTAAAGCAATTGCTTCACATGCAATGGCCACAAAAACATGATATAAGGTCATTCAGATCTGACAAACAGGAGCATGTCTTTTAACTTTTAAAGTAATATTGCTGAGCACTTCCAAATTTTACCTAGCGTACAAAACCCTAGACTTAGTAGACAAAGAGTAACAACACATTTTTAAAGAAACCAAACTCAGGGAGGAATTCTGTCTCTTTTTGTATTAAAAAAACCATTTACTGAATTTGTTTAGTAAAGCAAGCATCACACAATGCTTTAAAATTTTAAAATTCAGGGATAAAAGTTTACATCCAAAAAAGATGAATGGAAAATTGTGCTTTCAGACAGTAAAGTTATTTATCATACAGGGGGAACCAATTCATCTCACCATTAGATTGTGAGTAAAATCATGTACTCTCTCTCTCTCTCTAGATATATATGCATGTGCAGTTCATATCCATGTCCTGGAAAAATCTAAAACTATGTGCTTCACTTCAAGTAGCAAAGGCACCTGTGTTGTTGTCCCTTTTGGAAAAAAAGGTGATTCTATGTTCTAGGTTTCCTGATGAAGAATACATTGAGTTCTGGATGTCTCTCCCATCTCAGTGTTGAGTGGCAGCACAAGCCACCAGAGAAGGCAGCTCTGTGCTGCTGCTTTCAGTGGAAGAAGTTTCTCTGCAGGCGTTTGATGCGCCGAGCTTGCCGCGAGGGAATCCGAACTGAGCCGTGAAGCAGAGGGATGGTAACAAAAGGCTATTGTGGTGTGAGGATAAAACGGAGTCCTTCTAGCTCCACAAGCAGATGTTGCTACTGGACTGACATGTGGAGCCTGCTCCTGCTGGGGACAGGTAAAGTTTGCCATTGGGACAGGCGCAGAGCTCATAGATAGTCTGGCGAGGAGCTGAAGAGCTGGGTGAGGAGGAGGAGGAGAAGGAGGAGGAGGATGAAAAGGACCCCATTGGGAGATTCCCCAGGCGGATTGTGTCTGCGTCTAAAAATATCTAAAAGAGGGTAGAAAAAAAGAAGCACATAATTTTCTTTTAGCAGTGAGACAGTGTTTTGAGGCAGCCCTGATTTTTTAGAAATACATTAAAAAATTTAAAAATATTTATCAGAAGCATTATAAAGATATATTAGGAACTAATTTTTAGAAGTAAAAAAGCTATTGGTATTTATTGTTTTTCATCTCTGTGTAGTCATTTCTGCATTAATAGTCATTATGACAATATATGCAATTACTTCACCAGCATGTTTATTCAGGTACAAACATTATACAAAAACATTTTGACAATATTTTTTAATAGGTTGAATTTTCACTTGTACATTTTATGATTAACATTCATTCATTCATAGCAGCAGCATATATTTGCTCTGGCAGAGTTTGTATTTTAATAAGTGTGAAGTGATATTAAAGCATGTTCCCTAGTGTGCTCCTGTAAGCAATTCAAAGTATGTGCTGAAGTGTGCTAAATTGTAAGGGCTTAACAATAGCTACTTCCACAGCATAATTAAATGAGGTTACAAAATAAAGGACTTCTTTGACCTAAATTAAGAGGAGGAAAGATTTCAGGTTAAAGTCTTATTAAGAAGGTCATCAAGATATTCCCATTTGTTTTTAAACATTGAATATGATTTAAAAATATTGTGTGGTTTTTTTTCTTTTTTAAATCTGCCACTGGAAATAACATGAGAACATGAGTCAGTATGAAACTGTAGATGCCAGTAACATTCATGAATCTCTGCTGAGTTCTCCAATACTTCACTTACATTTGCAGAAAACTACATGTCTTCTACTGGCACAAACAAATGAGTATCCAGCTGCTCAGAATTTATTTTTTATTTATGGAAAGAGTAAATAAGAACTAAAGTAAGATCAGTCATTACCTCAGGAGCAGACTAAGAACTTCTAGAAGACAGGTAACAAATCAAGATGGCTTTAAGCTCTGGAGGTAACACTATGAAGCTTAGGAAAAAGCCGGTTGCTTAACTACTTGCTAGTGTTTTTTATATGGCATCTAAAATCAGCAAAGCCAGCTTGACATCATTATATTACAATGTTCACAGTACATGGAAAGAACCTGAAGAAATATGGAAAGTATTTTTTTTTTTTTTTTTTTTTTTTTTTTTTTTTTTTTTTTCCTACAGGAGACAAGTATTATTTTATGATAAATTAAGAGTTACATGGCAGCAACAAAGCAGTGCAGAAGCACTACTGAGCTCCTGCTGCAGAGAAGTCAGGAATAGCAGGCTGGGAAAAAAATAAAGTGTCTGTATAAAACTCCACAGAGGGACTGATGCATATTCATGTTTCCATACACAACAGAAGCATTGCAAATTACAGGAAATACTGAAGGTAATACAGTCTGACAGTAGGCCCAAATACTACAACTCCCCATCACTGAAAGTTCTCCAGCTCCCACAGTAATATACTGCCAAGGGAGGAAATACTCACTAAAAGAGACAGAAAGGGACAATCTCAGAGGCAAAGGTGACATTTGCATGTCACAATGCTTGCCTTAATTCACATTCTGATGCAGGAAGTGATCACAAAACCAAAATGCAGCAAATTATTGTCTTTGTTCTGTAACTTATATAACAAAGGAATTATGTATCTAGATACACATACACACAATGTTGCTTGGAAACTCCTGTATTACAGACCTGAGAAAATTACTAGTCATAAGCCCTGCAGAAATAGTTTCTTATGTAAGAAATGTGGATGGTGTTAGGAAAAATTTGATAATTTTCTGCTGGAATTAAACTGAAAAATAAAAAAGATTGCACATGTTGAAATATTCATCTCAGATAGGAGTAAATGTGAAAGTAACTGTGGCAAACATAGGAAGAAAACAAAATAACAGATGGGGAAAAAAAGTTTAATAACAAACTGGAAACTAGGAACTGGTAAAATGTGGGAAAGAAACCAAGGACACAATAATGAATGGAGTGACAACTAATTAGAAATGTTCTTTTACTTCTCATATCAAGAAAAAACAAATGGTTACAGTTCCATTATGAAAATAGTAACCCTACAATTACCAATAATAATTGTGTAAAAATCCAGTAACATTTAACAATGCCAAGTCTGTAAAAGTATAAATGTACCTTTTGTACTAAATAATGCTCAGCATAGTTCTGTACTTGGAGAATGATAAAAAATTGACGTCAGAACATGACTGTGATAAAATACTTTCAATTTAAACAGTAACTCAACAGGATATTAAACTGGAGCCAGTAATGTCATAGACTTTTAATCAGCAGTTCTTGATAACTTTTAACAAATAGAGATAAAAAGAAAGATCTGAGTGGCCTTTTGGACTTTTAATACTGATTTTCAGTAAGCCTTGTGTCATGGTTTAACCCCAGCCAGCAGGCATGTGCCACACAGCCACTCACTCAATCCGCCACCAGAAAGATCAGGGAGAGGACTGGAAGGGTAGAAGCTGGGGAAGCTCATGGGTTGAGATAAAGGCAGTTTAACAGTGAAAGTTATGCAGACAAGCAAAGCAAAGGAACGAATTCACTGTTTCCCATGGGCAGGCAGGTGCTCAGCCACCTCCAGGAGAGCAGGGCTCCATCACATATAATGGTGACCTAGGAAGACAAACACCAGCACTTCAAGTGCCCTCCCCCTTATTCCTTTTTCCCCCAAGGAGTTTTACATAGTGAGCCCGATGTCATAGAGTATGGAATGTCCCTTTGGTCAGTTGAGGTCACCTGCCCTGACTGTGTCACCTCTCAGCTTCCCATGCAGCCCCAGCCTCCTCCCCAGCATGGCATTATAAGAAGCAGAAAAGTCCTTGGGTCTGTGTAAGCCCTGCTCAGCAATAACAAAAACATCTCTGTATTATCCACCTTGTGTTCAGCACAAATCCAAACCACAGCTCTATACCAGCCATTGTGAAGAAAATAAACACTATCTCTGCCAAAAAACAGCACACCTTGATATACTTGGAATACCAAAGAAGATAAGAAAAAGACTATTTCTATGGAAGCTGGAGATATTAGAATATCATATATGCAATAATAAAAAGCACTTCAGTATAGAAGACATATATGAAAGGCAATCCAACAAAATACAAGATGAGCTCTTTATAATTTTGGAAGATTGTGTGACTGGACATTTTAACAGCTTAGCTGCAGTAATGATGGGGAAAGATCATGAGAAATCTGTAAAACAAAATTATATGGATTCTAAAAGACATGTTTTGATTCAAACAAGAATTAACTCAAAAAAATCACATGGCCTATGTGTCAGAGATCTGGCTGGAGTTAAATCTCTTGAATTTTATTATATTATTTACTGTGAGCTCAATAATTTTTCTGTTTGTTTACATCAGGTAAATCTATTTACAATCTGTCATTGCAGGTGTTCTGTAGTGCACTGCTCCAAGACTTTAACTCAGAGCACCCTACTCTGCTGTGCATTACAGTACAATGTAGTTCAGTGATTTTGCTCATTAAATGAAATTATCTTTATAAGCATAGCTGTGCAGGCTTTTCCCCTGGTACTTAAAAACTTCACACTGTAATGTGAACACGACAATCCACTTTTATCTGGTACCATAATTCTGGGTGGTAGCTATCAAGCCCTGTCCCAGCATGCACCCCAGAACATCTGGTCAGCCATGTGTATACCAGGGTATGGTGTCTGAGAAAAATTGAACTGGCTTCTTGAGAGGGTGATATCTGCTGCTGTGAGCCCAATTTAATCACATCCCTATAGCTACACCCTGGTGAAGCCTGAGATGAAGAGGATTAATAAAGATGATTTAAAGGCAGTATTAAAATCTACCCTGTGCATATGTTGTCAAGGTTATAAATGAAATGAAATTTAGAGATGCAACAATAATTGCTACCTATTAGTTAAGCAGGAATACAAATATACCATCAGAGTAGCCCAATTAATTAGGAATTTCAGAGAACATAGCACATATTTGAGGATCTACCTTTCCTGTCCTCTGATTTGCTAAAAACTGAAATTCATGGCTGAAAACTCCTTCAACACCAGCAATGCTTAAAATACTTACTGTTTTATGTCTGGTGTTATCAGGTATCTAAAGAGAAAGAAAGAAGTGGCAAGGTAAAAAATTAAACAATATGGTGTTTCTAGGAAACACTGCTGCTAGATGGCAGTAGTTAATGGAAACACATGGTCTTTCTCTAATCTGTTTTGCTGTGAGAGGTATGAGATAAGCCATTTAACACCTCACATGCATCAAGGCCAGTCATACTCTTTCTGAGAGTCTCACTCCTCAGCAGATAAATAGGCAGAAATACAACCAAAGCCTTCATCCATTTTTGAAACATTGCAGGAGATTGAATGACAGATTGCAAGATGAGAAGGCAGCAGCTACTCAGAGAAATGTTATTTCATGGACAGCAGAGTGCTGAGTGGCATCATTCTCTCTAAATACTTAAGGTTTAGAAATCCCAGATCACTGCTTTATCATGTGCATATTAGTACAGAGAAGAATACATTAGTTCTATAATATTTAAAAGCAGATCTGATTTCTGACTAATTAAAGTATCAAACTGAATCAGCCTGTAGTGTATGTGATAGGAATGGAAAAATGGTACTCTTTTTATACACAATTTTTCCTACAAAGATCTGCCATTCACCTGGTCATCAGACTGTATTGTTAATCTGAACATTGAGAGAGAAAGGAAGAGGAAGGAAATCCAGAAAATATGGATTCTCTGCAATACAAAGAACTAAATTGAAGGAGCAAATACTCAGTGGAAAATATGCAGCATGAGATAAAAAGTCAAATACTCATACAAGCCTTTTAATACAGAGTTATGAACCTGTCTTGCATAAAATTCTCCAATGGGTCTTAGTCAAGACAGTAAATGACAGTTTAAATTCATATGGTCAAATTAAAAACTTAGGAGTTACAGACAATGAAGAATTTTCTGTATCCTTATACTCTTTGATTAAACTGGCAATTCTATAGGGCTGCAAAGGCATATTTCAGGTTTAATGCAGATAAGAAATGGCAGGAAACTGGATGAAATGTGAAAGAAAAGAAGGAAATCTGATAGATGGGTTTTAATCAACCAGTATGAGAAGATACTGCAGTGCTGTCTCAATAAATAAACTTTTTGGATTCCTTTAAATATTTAATTACTGTGAAATATAGAAATGCAAGTTTTTTTCTTAGTCTTTTTGCTATTCTGCATAGGCTATCAGAAGCATCCTACAAACAGTATTATACAGATTAGGTCATTAGATCTAACTATATAATTTTCATATGTTTATGTGTTTCTATATTCAAGGTTAAGATGAACTATAGGATAAATTTAAGTACTTTAGTTCACATGGACCATTTATTCTAACACTTATCTGTGGCTTTCATTAAATCTAAATGATAGTTCTCAGAAAAGTAACAAAAAGTCATAATGAAAAATTAAAATATTAACTTGATAGCATATGTACTGGAAAATTTAAGCAGATGGCAGCACAATATCTGGAACCACACTGATCATAATCATTAATAGTTTTGAGGAACAGTTGACCATTGAAATGAATGTGAAGACTGAGATGAAACTGAATATACCAAATATTCAGAGAAGACCAAAATATCTAGTACAAACTGTGTATTAAAAATGTATTCTCTATAATACTAGGACCAGCTGACCACAAGACAATTGAGACCTTCAGGCCTGAGGGTGGCCTGGTGTGGTGAATGTTCTCTTTCTAGAGATTATACCTGCTACGCCTGAGCAGAGCCACCCTGGCAGCACTGACAACTGAAAGGGATTTGAAAAATAACATTCTATGCATTAAAAACAACACTGCACATTAGTGAAGTGTACAGTTCATTCTTGAATGGAAGAATTTATGTTTTGACTCATCAGTACCAAAGAGGTGTTTGAGGGTAAGGTTTTTAATATTATTTATATATTGGTACTTCTGAGTTATAACCCCAATACACCATATGGATGCCTACTGAAGAAAAATACTTTCTGGTCTATTTATTCTTTCTGTTATGGAAATAATTTTCATTCTTTGCAAATTCATTCAGTCTTGGACAGATGTGACTTCTTTGTGGTTTATGCACACAATCCAGCAAAAATGAAATGTACTTGGAATAGTTGTGCTTAATTTAGAGTAGAAAACCTTTATTGTCAGTCAAATAATTTTTAGATTAAAAGATGATACTAATTTTTAAAAAAAATAATTATCTAATAAATTATTCGTTGTCACTTTTACCTTTCTAATAAAATTCCTTATGGTGTGGATCTTCAAAATTTGGCCATGAATAAGCATTTTAAATTTGGGTGTTGTCAGTTAAATCACTTTACTTTTGTAGTTTTGTATTTTTGATTCTAAACTGGTATAGAACACTGTTTTATTCCCCTATAAATTAAATTACACATGAATAACTGGTTAAAAAATGAATTTTTTTTAAAATAATATTTATTTAAATATCTGTCAAAACATCCTAATAGAATTTTTTTAACCTGTAATTAAAAAATACAGAAAAAAATTCCCTTCATTTTCACTAATCTCTTTCTTCACAGACATCAGTAAGAAGTCAACTGCTTAATACCATGAAAATGGCTTTGAAAACAAAATGCAATACATGTACTTGATAATATTTAGTGAATAAAGAGTGGATCTTTGAGCTCCAGAGGCTGCCATTGCTTATTCTTTATTAATTCAATTAATGCATACAAACATTTATTTTTTTGCATACATTTAATCTCAGACAAACATAACTTGGTTGAATTGAACTAATCTATGATGTTTTTGTCTTTGATCAGCCATTCCTGCATAGCTATGGCAAGCAGTGTGTACAACAAGGTAATTTAACTTCAGTGTATCTACTTAAATTAAGAAGTCCTTTCCTTTTTTATTTTCTGTTTCAGAACATAAAAAACATCCACAAAAATGCCACCAAGTGCTTTAAAATGCTACTGTTATTTGGGCTTACAAGTGAAGATCATTGCAGTTTTATTAAATATTAATAAATCTTAATTATTAATCTCTGTGTTAAATGCATCTCTTGGATTTAGAACTAGATAGGATTATAGATCAAATGTTAGTACTATATGCATTTGTTAGACTCTACAAAATAATATTGTCTGTGTGCTTCATTAAATGTAAATATAAATTTGGGTTCTTGTCTGCCACACTGATTTTGAGTAAACTTTGTCTGTTAAAGAGTATTGCTCATTTTTAATGTGACAGCTATAAGCCTTACCATAATGAGGGATCAGCCTCATTATGCCAAAACCAACAAATTATACTCTACAAATGATGCTGTGATTGTAATTTGACCAGGAAATACAAGGGCATAAAGAAGCAAATAGGAAAAAAGGTCATAGACAAGGTGATTAATGTGAATACATTTGTAAAAAACGAGAAGCCTCTGTACATCTTTCTCCTTTTATTGACTTCCTCTTTGACAGTCAACATGATGCAATGAAAGTACAGAGCCTGACTTACATAGAAGCTCCTTGGAAAGACACATAGCAGCTGCTCAAGCTTCCTAAGAGCTGAGCCTACTTAGCAGCCTTCTCTTCAGAGACTGCAGCAGTCAGTGCCCCAGGGAGCTGTGCAGCCCTTCAGAGGGGTCCCAACAGGCTGGAGAGAGCAGAGAGAAACATCCTGAAATTCATAAATGCAACCACAGGGTCCTGCAGCTGGGAAGGAATAACCCCCTGCACCAGCACAGGCTGGGGACTGACCTGCTGGACAGCACTCTACAGGGAAGGACCTCGGGGCTCTGGTGGACCCCAAACTGTCCATGAGCCAGCCATCCATGAGCCAGCCATCCATGAGCCAGCCATCCATGAGCCAGCCATCCATGAGCCAGCCAGCCATGAGCCAGCCATGTGCCCATGTGGATGAGAGGGCCAGTGGTGTCCTGGGGTGCACTGGGAAGGGCATTGCCAGCAGGCTGGGGGAGGTGATCTCTGCTCAGCCCTGCTGGGGCCACATCTGGAGTGCTGTGTCCAGTTTTGGGCTCCTCGGGACAAGAGAGACATGGAGCTCCTGGAGCAGGTTCAGTGCAGGGCAGCAAAGATGAGAAAGGGTCTGGAGCAGCTCTCACAAGGAAAGGCTGGGGGAGCTGTGCCTGTTCAGCCTCAAGAACAGACATCTGGGAGGGGACCTCATCAATGTCCCTAAGTATCTGCACAATGCATCTCAGAGAATGGGTCCATGCTCTTCTTTGTGGTGCCAAGCAACAGGTGGCAATGGACAGAAACTCTTTCCCAGAAAGTTCCACCTAAATATGAGAAGGAACTTTACTACGTGGGTGACTGAACACCAGCACAGATTGCCCAGAGAAGTTGTGGATTCTCCCTCACTGGAGATATTCAGGAGCAGTGTGGACACAATCCTGTGCCTTATGCTTTAGAATGACACTGCTTGAGCAGGAAAGTGGGACCAGATGACCTATTGTGATCCTCTTCCAACCTGACCAGTTCTGTGATTCTGGATGGTCAAATCTATCACACTTAGTTGTTAGGCCAAAGAGTGGACACCATCAAATAGATGCTTCAGCTTGCTATCTTTATACAATTATGTGTTTCAGGTTCAATTTGAACATTTTTATGTCTAATAAAATCAAGTATCTATAGAATTCAAAATTGATTTGTACTTTTGCATTACCCTTCAGTGTTAAAAAGCAGTACTGAACTAGCAGTTATTGTGCCAAGTTTCCAGACAAGAAATGATCCTTTTTCTTCTTATGTGAACCAGTGGATTCAGCTGTAGCCTGGAACTTCACATTTCATGCTCCATGTAAATTACTACTGCTTTAAACCATTGGTTATGGTTTATTTATGGAATAATACATAGTTCACAATTAAATGCCAAGTTATAATTGAATCAAAGGATTCTGCTGATTCCTCAACTCACAACGGTGCAGCTCAAGAGCTTTAGAAAGGGCAGCAGAATCTGAATCTAAATTACAGCCCCCAGTATTCAGTCTGGGATCACACATTATAATGTATAATAAGACTAAAAGGATTATTATAATACTGCAATAAATAAAAAGAAAATGTATTGAACAGCAGAATTCAGGATGCTTACAGAGGCATTCAGTTTGTGATGTGGGAGGCTAAAGATTATACTGCATAGAAATAAAGCTAGAGAAGAAGTATTTCATAAACATATTTATGTTCTGAAAACTAATCTGAATTTATTCTTAAATTAAAGGAAAATCTATCTATCATATTTTTGACTATCTTTCATAGTCAGTAAATGCATAATGCTCTGTAACATGGCTATACCTAGTTGATTCAAGGTACCACGTAGCCATTTTCTGTCATAATAGGGCAATAACTTTGCTAGAGAAAGAAAATACCAGTTCACAAAAATCTGATGAATTTTTGAAAAAACTTTCAAACATTAAAAAATTAAATTTAGTTAACTAGAATAAAAATAATATAAAAACCCCTTGCATGTCTTTCTAGTACAAATTGTCTTATCATAAAAATGGTTCACAGATCAATTCACTAAGATAACACTAATTTATTTATGGAGGAAACTTGACTGATAATGCATTCAATTCTTAGGCTAAAATGAAGATTATTTTTAATACAGATATTTTGTCATTTTAGAATGTGTTTTCTTAAAAATGAATAATGATAAAAACTTTAATAATTTTTTTAATTGTCTGCTAATCTGTGGTTTATCTGTGGGGCTGTAAGCAGGAAAAGCAATCAATATTTTGTTGTGTAGATATTTAATCCATTGGATGTTTACCCTGGCTCCTCACACTAGGCTGTAATTCCCTGTAACTTTGGACAGCAAATAATGCTGTGGTGCCTGTCCTATACCTTCCAAAGTGTTTCTGCATTTTTCTCTAACCCTCTCCAGAGGAGAGATTAAACAGTGGACTCTAAAGGCCTTGGTCAGATCCCTGGATAGAATTTCTCTGTGGATTTAATCTACAGTTCAAGATCTTACTGAAATTGCAAGCATTCAAGATTTTGAACTTTGCCAGATGTATATTTATTAAACAGTTCATTAGGAAAGAGTGGAGAAAGGTTGGTAATTTGTTTTCTGATAATTTTCAATCTAACTTCTGTGTAGGAAATCATAGATGTGCAAAGTCTTGTAGAGAAAATACTGATTTTTAATAAGAAGTTCAAAAACATTAGCTTTTCACTGGCATTTTTTACTACAAAATGTTTAATACCAAATTGAGTTCTAGTTCTGAATAATACATAATATAGGCATTATATCTTTTCTTGAGTTCCCATTGTCAAAGTCCTACTGAGGTCATAGGACATTATTTCCAAAACTACCTTTCCAGCAAGGTATAGTAAACACTTAAGAAAAATGAGAAGTCATGCAATTAAATCACAGTGTTGATATGGAGAAAAAAACCTGATGGATCCACAGATAAAATATTTGTATGAAGCGGTGTATAATACAAAACAAAGACAATATAGAAACAAGCATTGTTTAAATAATAATGGAAGACTAAGGAAAGGTAACAGTCTTTCTATTGGCTTCCTTTTTTTTAAACTTTAATTTAAATTTTACCTTTACCCTCCGGCAATATCATGAAGGAAAAGATCTAAGAAATACATCCTATTTATAAACTATATGTTAATAAATTTAGGAAACACAATAGATTCAGCCAGGTAGGGATTTATGAAGGGAAAAAAAGGTTACAGGAAAATCTTGACTCAAGAATGCCCACAGAAAAGACAATGGTGAGACAGGACAATATTTACTATTAAAAGAGGATTATATTTTTTACTTCTATCAGAGTAATGTTAGGAAACAGTAAGAGAGGTGGTAAGTAAAAACTGGGAGAAGATCTGGTTTTGGAGAAACTCAAAAATAAGGTGGGATATGTGGTATATAAATATTTGAGACTCTGAATTAGGAAAATATAGTGATTTAATTACGCTGGACAGATACTTGCATCAATTAAAAAATGCTATTAAAACAGGCCTGTGATGCAGTATATTGAACAAAATGTTCCTGTCTTCATTGCAATGCAGAGTGTGCATTCCAGGGGTCTACCTGTCACAGATACAAATGTTGGTTTTGCTTGGTTTTGCTTATGTTGGATTTTATGTAAAATATCTGGAAACATTTGGTAGACAATACAAAGTACAAACATAAAAGGCAAAAAAATTTCTAAAGGGCTCCATTCACAATGAGATTTTTACATTATGGATTTCCAAAAATACTGTAGTGTAGCAAGCCCCTCTGAGAACAATTTGAAAATCTATCAACTCCTCCAAAGTGCCTAACAGAAGTCTGAGATTTCTTGATAGCCTTCAACAAGTTTTTTTGCTGCTTTTTTTTTTTTTTTTTTTATGTATCATTTACAATCTGAAGAAGAAAGGACTCCCATTTCAGCAATCCTTCATGCAAAACATCGATTGCCATCCCAACAAGTGATACAATTTCAAATATTCATCATGAGTTCACACAGGTTTACACGTGAAGAATTTTTACCAAAATCTTTTCATGTCAATCACTAATCACTGCTCTCTGAAACTAGACACTAATGAAACAGGAGAGAAAATATGATGGGAATACTCTGTCTCTCTTACAGAGATAGCAAAAGATTAAAGAGTTAAATCACAGGTAGAGCAAATTTGTTAAGCCTCTTAATCATGATTTAATGATGCATTAATCCAAATTAATCCAAACTTCTCTGTCTTATTTTGACAGATTAATACAAATTATGCTTTTACCAGCATCACTTAAACAACTCTGTTCCATGGAAGCTTTTCCTTTGAATCTTAATTTACAACTAAATCTGATCTGTATTAATTTAACCAAGTTTATTTTCAGTGTGAATGAAACTTAGGGATTCAAATATTTGTAAAAAAGGAAATAAGTATCAATAATTGAACAAGCTAACCCAAAATTACTTTAACCAAGGCAAATGCTGAACACTTCTTGGGTTTTTTACCTTGCTGCTGAATAAATCCTCCTCACACTGTCTGTGCTATGCTGGGCAGAGCTGTAGGACATTTCTCTGCTGGCTGAACTTACCTCCCCTTCTGTGGACTGTAAGTGCAGTTCTTTCCTACAAGTAGCCTTTAAATCTCCTGCAGCTGCATTGACCTGCACTCCCCTGGGTGCTTCCATCACCAAAGATCTAGTAGGAGATTCAAGTCTGAAAGACAAAAACAATCACTGAGAAAAAATGCACTGAATTGAACCACCAAAAACTTCCCAGCCTCAAAATCCACAATGCAAGTAGATATTAACATATTTTGAAAGGTAACAAAGGAAAAACAGATTATGTGTGTGATTCTAAGACTTCCTTTTATGATACAGACATAGAAAAAAAGTGAAGCATTTAAAAATATACTGATGTAAACTTATCTGCCTAGTGATGTTTTCTGGCACTAGCACTTAATGCATCCAACTGTACTAATACTGAAATATTGATACTTAATAATCTGCACATCTCTGTTAATGCTTCTGTAATGACAGTTTAATACTAAAACCTTCTTAGTGACTGATAAATGTTTAATGACATAAAGAGAAAACAAAATCTTTAAATGTTTTAAATTATGTGAAACTGGTTAAAATTACTTTGCTTTGAGAGACGCATTCATGTTTTAGGTATGTTTAGCAGCTTCATGTATGAAGACAGCGAAAGAAAATATCTTATTTTGCTATCATTTGCAGGGTGTTACATGTTTTTTCTGTTCTGCAAAATATTGTGCTCATATAACCCTGTTATAGTAGGTTTAAGAACCACATCACTGCTTCTTGGTATCTTTACTCAGTGCAATTCTTGTTCTACTGTCAGTCTTTCTGCTTCTCCCTTCCCTATGCTCAAGATCCTCCATCATCCTTGATGCAGAACTATGACACTTTCTTAGCTGTGCTTTCTCATAATATTGTAGAGATTTCTCTTGAAAGGGAAGTACTAATGCAAAGATTTTGTAGAAGACATGCTCACATGCTGAATAGGTAAAATGACAGGATGAAAACTGTATTGAACTAGGAAACAATAATTCCAATTCTGATTGTGTTCAGTTGCAAACTTATTGCATAGCACTCTATGGGAGGGAGACAATTTTTAATCTATTTATAACTTAATAATATAGTAATATAGGCAGGACACAATTTCACTTTACCTGAACAAAGTTTTTTTGTAAGATGAAATATGCTAATGATAAAAATGTCTAGACCAAGTAGCTTGAAGAAAACACTATATTTCTTGCTTCAGCAAAGTGTCAGTGTCATAGCTATCCAAAATATAATGAGGTACTAGATGTATAGTGGAGAGAGTTGTTTGACAGAAAATTTGGTGCAGAAGAGCCAGATGAAGTCTTTCAAGCAATGGAACAAGAGAATTTCAAAGTATTTCAACTATTGCATTTTTTAAGTACAGAAAACAGTACTGGATTACCATTTGTTAAATAAAAGTGCCACATTTGCATGCAAAGAAAGTCACTGAGATGGTGTCTGTGAAAAATTTGTGTTTGTTGCATGTCACTGACACTCAATAGGAAAAGGAAAGGAAAGAGAAAGGCAAAGGGAAAGGATTTATTCAACAAACAAAATGAAGCTATTAAAAGCAGATGTCCACATAGAGAAAAACAGAATTTGTAGAAACTGATATATTAAAAAAAATAAATAAAGAAATACATGGGATGCATATAGATAAGAGCAACAGAAAAATATCTCTCTGCTACTCCTAGGCCCTTTTTTTTTTCTTTTTTTTTTATGCTTTGTAGGGAGAAGTTGATAGAAGGTTCCTCAGTTCTTTGTATTGAGGAAGAATCTAAATATCATTAATTACTTAATGACATACACAAGTACTTCTCAGGTGGTGGTTGTGAACTTCTGATGGCTACAGAACAGCAGAAAAAGAACTTCCAAAATATTTTATAAATGATGTAAAGGATAAAGTTTAAAAATTAGGTTCCTGAGAGTACTCCATTGCCTTTATGAGGTTTTACCTTGAACTTAAAAGGGAAATGAATGGTATAAATGTTAAATGATTTTATTCTTTCATTACATATTTTTCAGCAGCTTATCACTGTGATTTATAACCTACTTTACAGGAATAGTAACATTTCTCTGTGGTTTCAGTTGCCATTTCATAATAATAAAGACAAAAGTGTTCTTAACTACATTTATTGCATTGAATTCACATGTCTTAGCCAAGTTACAAATATTTCTGGTTTCATAACATTCAAATCCCTCAGATCTAATTAAAACTTTTCAGCAGGGGGACAATTAAAACCTGTTTAGGAGTATCCAACAAGAAACTGTGGTTTTCTTTGATAAATAAAGCAACTTTTTACAGTATATAGCTTAGAGTTGTTTAGTCTAGTTTCATAACAGTTTTTCATGAAGTCCATTAGCATAAATAACTTTATGTTTGTTACAAAAGAAGATACTTGGGAAATTAATTTCTCAACTTGAGAAGTTTATAATATCAGCCTTCTCCACACCGTGGAGAATAAATTTTTTAGACAATAGAAATTCCTAGCAATCTTTGGTAATCAAATAATGTGGTAAATGTCAAGGAATGACTGATGATTATCAGGGCAAGTTTTAAAACACCACCCATTTATTAGTAAGAATGAATGCCTAAATCTGTTTTACAGTTCTAATTTACTTTTCTTATTGTTATTTTTTGACTGATCTGGTCTGAAAAGAAACTGTAGCATGCTACTGCAAATGCAAAAGTCTATACACATAGATTATTTCCTCAATGTTTTGAGATAAATTAGATTTTATATACAGCTTCTTTATAATAATTTTTCTTTGCCATATTTCTGATACATTTAATCTCTACTATAAACTCATTATAACACTCTATATTGTAATGATCATCCCTCCAAGGAAGAATGTATTATTATAATAGCATATGGAGAATTTGCTTTCCTTTCAGATTTACTGATGGTCCGTCACAGTGGCATTTACATCTATGAGTGGCTCCTATTCACAGAATTAATTTTTCTTTCCTATAAAACAAACTACTCTGATGGAGAAGGTAACCACTGCTATTATTAGACAGAAATTGCAAAACTGTAGGAAAGACAAAAAGGCTTTAAAAGAGTTTTTAAATAATTGGTCAATTTGCTAAATGTGATGAAGCAAGATGATCTATCCAAAGCAGAGAAGGACTTTTTTCTTTTTAATTATCAGTGGTTAATTTATGAAAAAAAAAAAAAGATTAATTTCATAAGATCAAAGCCATATAAATTTGAGCTGGAATAATGAAAGAATGACTGCTAGAAAAGGTAAACTTTTAAAATATCTTGAATATGTTCCTTTGAAGGTATTAAAATATTTCTCATCAGAAATGCAGAAACATTTTTTCTTCATTTTGTATTTTCTGTTTACAAGCTGACCTAGATTGTATTGGAGAAAAACAAATTAAAATATGAAGCAAAATAAAAGGTTTCCTTTTGGGTTTTAAGCAATATTTTATATTTACCTCCGGCATATCCCTCATACTCACGTGGGATATAATTTATCTATGTTAATTTTTTTCTGTTGGCTAGTGGAAAGTATTTCTTAAAATAGAAGGAAATAGCATATTCCCCTGTGTAAAAGCAAATAATTTATTTGCTTTGTGTCTATTTAAGCCCTATATCCAACCCATGCTACTTAGTAAAACTGATATAAACCTCTACCAATTTAGAATTGCTATCCAAAACAATGAATTAAAAATATGTCAACAAGAGATCTCACATTTAAAACAGGTATATGTTTCCCCTTTATTGACATCTTTATATTTGGGGTCAAGAAATCAAGACTTCCCAGTATTTGACTTTTTTACATTATAGTCTTGCCAACACATATTGTGGGGTTTTTTTCAGTGAGCATAGGAACCCTGCTAGGAAAAAAAATGTTTTGCAAATATAAAACCAATGGAAACTCTACACATTTACTTGGTAAGCCTTTTATAGATTTTCATAGATTAAATAATTGTGCCACTGATCTTGCTACCCGTAGGTCAAGAGTATTGGCAGACTGTGCTGTGTATGGGTATGACACACAAAGAGGAGAAGGAAGGCAAATAGATGTGCCAAATCTCTCTCTATTCCTCTTCCTACTGCTTTATTGTAAACAAGTGCCCTCAACCCCAAAAATCTCAGAGAATGCAGGATCTTCATCTCCCATGAGTGGAAGAATTTTGTTCCAACTTAGAATTGAGAATTTTTTCAAAATAATTTTGAAAGTGTTTTCCAGAAACCTCCAACAATATAAAATACACATTCTTTCAATTTTTATTATTATGAACAGTTGGCTGTCCTGAGGCTAAAGTGATTTCAAGTGTCCACCAGTGAGACCTAGAGTCCTTAAAGGAGGCCAATGAGAACTGATGGTGATAGATAAGATTAGGCTTTCCATTCAGTCCATTCCTTGGAAGTCAGGTTGTAACATAAAGAATACCTGGCAACTATTATGCTCGTGGTAACAAAAAATATTTAAAACTCTATATTAAGATATTGTAACTCTTCAAACAGTGAATAGCTATGTTTAAAATTACAGTGGGAATGATATGAAAATAAAATTATTTTTCAACCATTCCAACCTTATTACTTATACTATTTACAAGGTTATACATGCACATTTTACCATATATATATAAAAGTGACTAAAATATTTTGAAACATTTACATGTATCAAAATATGCACCTCTTCAAGATGCACATGAATCATTGCCAGAATACTAATACTTTTTCAAGGTTGTTGCATTGGGATGCTTTTAACAAATTGCTTATATTTTCAAAATTATGTTTTTATTATTATTATTATTGTAAAAAGCAGTGGTATATTTGGAGGCCTCAACATTCTTAATATTGTTTACTGATCATCAGCTTTTCTTTATTAAGAAGTAAAATTATCATATGTTCATGGGAAACTAATCTTGGGCATGATTTATCTTATGGTTTTTTTTGACAAAACACACAACTCTTAAGTAATAGAGAGCTAGATATGAGTTTTTTGAAAACAGCATTGGCCTGAACCAATAAATATTAACCTTTTTTCCTCCCAATTCCCAATTGTGCAACTCATGGGTGATAAAATTAAACAAAGAGGAAACCTTCACAACTTAAATCAAAATGGTAGAATGGCATTCAGTACAGCATTTCATGTTATGTCCATGCTCTGCATGTCACTGACTTTGGCATGTGTCAGCATGCTCTTATTATAACTTCTAAAATTCTTGAAATCTTGAATCTTGAAATTCACTGGGCTCAAAGATGAGTTCTAATTGCCCTGTACATGCCATTGATTTAAATCCAATAGATCTGCATTTTCATAGCAACACTTGAAACCACTGAATACTTTAATGTTATTTGGCTCAGATGATAAATCAGAAAAAACAATTTACCACATAGGGAAATAAAGAATCTCTTCTGAGAATATATAAATAAAAGAAATATATTACTGAAGAGGAATAAAACGGACAAAAAAGGTCATTGGGGAGTTTTTCAGAAGTGTTGTCAAAGGAATAGAAAGAGTAAAGAAGCATCAAGGAAAAATGAGAAAGGCTGGAAACAGCAAATATTTAATGCAAGAACTTGACTAAAGAAGCAGGTGATATGAGGAAGGTTAAAGAGAACTTAATGCATGATTGTTTTTTAGCATGGGTGAAGGCATAGCCAGAATAGGTAAAGACAAGGAAGCTCTCAAAAACAGAAGTTATAATAAGAACAAAATGAATCAAAAAACTAAAGTGGAATCTCAGATACTAAAAAATCATGCAAGTATAAGTCAACTAAACTGAAAAGCTTTGAAAATCAAGAAAATTAATAGCAATGTAAGGTTTAGAACATGAGCTTTGTTTCTTAGAAAAATATTAAACATGCATGAAACTTCCAGGCTGTGAGAAGAAGTTATCGGTATGAGACAATCCAACAGAGCTGATTAAGGAAAAGTATGGGAAAAGTATTTGTCATAGTCCTGATAACTTAGATCTACCCCATTTTACCCTAAATGTTTCCCTTTGCATTATCTTCCTTATTTTTATTCTGGCTTGAATCCCATTCTACACATGCCCAGCCTTTCTGCTAAACATTCTTACATGAAGTTTATCTTCTTTACAGAAATAGCTCCATTACCTGAGTTGTCTTACAGAATATATTTCCTTAAAATAGAAATCTATTCTTTCAGAAAGAGATTGAAGCAATATGCCCACAGAAAATGCTCAAGTGCTTGTCAAGAGTTAGATCTGAAGATAAAGTGCCTGGAGGCGTCTGAAAAGTCTCAGGAAAATCATTGGCTTTCTGTGATTAGGAAGTACCAGTCCAGACCACCTGTAATTATCTAGATATCCTTGATATTGTTTCTTTGAGGGGTGTTAAGCTGATATAAAGTTATATTTTAGCTGAGGCAAACTGTGCCATGGCTTGATCCACATTTTTAGAAAACTACATCTCATAGAAAGTATTCTGCTGAAAATCCTTTGACAGGTTCAACTTCAAACTCTGCAGATTAAGTATAGCAGAGACCTTGGAATATACTTTCCAATGGCCCATATTTGGATTGTATTCAAACATTCCAAGAAGAAAATAAAAAAAAAAAAAAAACCAAAAAAAAAAAAAAAAAAAAAAAAAAAAATCAGAAAATTTTTGGTGAGTTTACTTTCATTCACTTTTTTGGGACAACTGCCATGTCCAAAAAAACTAGAGAGATATATTCACTTTCTGCAATACAAAATTGAGTTAAATAGATGGTGAAGAAGTCAAATAGCTTTTTAAATTCTTTTGGCAGTGAATTCCATCTTGAGATACAACAAATGATAAAATGTGAATTGGAGGATAAGGCATGTAAAACCATTCTTTCTTCTCTCTGGTTAAAAGCTGTCTTTCAAGTTCTCTGTATAATTATATATATAAACAACAGGAGCTGTTTGGTGAACTGCAGAACTAATAGTTTCATAAACTCATGTACTCCCTGTAACTTCTGAGCCTGCTTGTTCTTATATTCAGTCTGTATGAGCTCCAGATCCCTCACAAACTATCAGGGACATGAGAGGAGACAATAGACAGCCACACAGCAAATTAAAAAAAGCCTTATTTTCTTGTGAAAGTGGTTAAATAGCATAGCTGAAAATCGAGATACTCCCTGAAAGGAGAAAGGAACAGCTGGAGTGAGGAAAAAATACCTGTGGAGAAATTTAGTATAAGGAAAGACTAAACAAACTAAATATTGCTCAAATGGAAAACAAAATATATTAGTAGTCCTTTTTAGCAATGCATTAGTAAGCATGTTCACTTAGAATCAAAAGAAAGACATGAAATTAAAATATTGTGTATGTTACAGCATTATTTAATGACATATAGTATAATTTTCATGGAATATAAGTAGTATATCAAATCATGTTTCATCAGAAAAACCACAGCAAAATGCAGGCATGGTGGTATGGTGAAACAAGACTGTATTTATAGTCCAAACATGTCAGAAATGAGTTCTGATATCTCTGATATCTCCTGGGCTTGGAGGACTGTTTCTCAACTTCCATTTAAAAAGACAGTGAAACACTTCTACCCACAGTATCTGTGAAAATGAAAAGCTTGAACAAATTGTGTTGAGTCTAGTCCTAGGCTGGACCTATGTGAAATTAGAATTAATTAAGCAGCAGCTTGGATCTGAAAGCAGTGTGAAAGAACCACAGTGAAAACAGGCCTTGAAGCAGCCAAGGGCACACAGGAGGGCACCTACTGAAACCTTGAACATCTCCCTCTGGAACTCTGAGCTCATGCCAGCTGTTGGACAAGACCGAGCTTCATGCAAACAAAGATCCTCAGGTGCCTTCACAATAATTGCAGAATAAAGTTGCCATGACTTTCGTTAACTCAGCACTGTGGAAATGTTTTCTCCTACAAGCTTTATATGGGTTTTCAGATGAGGTTGACAGGATAATATATTTACCCTCACAACCCTGTGCAGGCTGGGACAGCTGCACTTGGAGCCCATCTGTGACATGGCATAATCATAAAGCAAACATAATCATCAGCCCAGCAGGAAAGGACCTGGGGGTGCTGGTGACAGCAGCTGAGCATAAGCCAGGAGGCCAAGACGGCCAGTGGCATCCTGGCCTGTATCAGCAACAGTGTGGCCAACAGGACAGGACAGGGATTGTCCCCCTGGGATGAGCACTGGGGAGGCTGCAGTTTGAATTCTGAGAGTACAAGCCCCTCACTGTGAGAAGACATTGAGGTGCTGGGTGAGGATCTGCAGTGTAAGACACAGGAGTATCTGAGGGAGCTGGAGAAGTTCAGCCTGGAGAAAAGGAGGCTCCAGCATCCTAAATTAATTTTTCTCTCTCTTGTGAAAGTTAAATTCCTATCCTTTGTATCTTGGTTCCTGCTAAAGCATTTTCCCTTTCCAATGTCAAATATAATCATCGTCACTAAACACTAAAGCAAATTATTCTTTCAGTTTAAGAGCCATACCCAGCTGTCCTGTCTACATAGCAATAACCACCATTCATTAGTGTCTTTCTTCTTCATTACTTCAATATTTTTAAAATTTTATAAATAAATAAATAAGTAAGTAAATAAATAATGTATATTTTAAAAGAGAAGAGCACATTTTTATTTAAAAACAGAACCTTAACTTTTGGAAATTTTTCAAATTTTAGTATACCCATACCTGTTTTTGTATGGACATGTATGTTAAAAAAGTATATTTCCAACAGCTAGTGATAAGACTAAACAAACAAATTTCTGTCATTATACATAACCAAACAATGAAATAACTAACATAAATTATGAAAACAAAAATGGTAGTTATTTCTATTTTACTGAAAAAAGGGTACTGAAAGTAACTAAAATATGACATTATTAAAAGAGCCTAGGAAGAGAGACAGGTTTTTTTACTCTGCTGCATTTTCTACCTTTTGATGAGGTTATTGGATTTCTGGCTAAAAATAGATGAACAGTCATGGTGATTTTGTCACTCTCAACCTGCCCAGATGACCAACAAGTTAAGGTCAAAATTTCTGATGTGATCTCTGGCTCCAGGCTTTTACAAGATATATACTTTGACCTATTAGTAAACCACTCCTTAAATGTCACAAAAGGTGCCTCTTACAAACCTTTAGACAGCTCCGAGTGAACCAGACCTCCTGTGCAAGATAGGACTATTTTTAATTCTTATTAGAGATAAAGTAGAATCCAACTATCTTGCATGGTTCCTTTCCACTTGATCAATTTTCATCTCATTATTCCCAGCATTAGCTTGCAAGATTAACTGATAGTAGTGTGCAAGGCATGACACTGAAGAGAAAAAAAAAACTTTTAAATTTGATCTTGCAGTTATCTCCTGAGGACAACAACAAATTAATTCATCCCCTATTAAAGATGTTATACAGGGCAAAGTTATCTGCATTTAACTAATGTCTCTCTATTTTGTGCATGGATATTGCCTACTAGTGCACCATATTTTAATGCACTATTGGCCTAAAACCAGTATTTGGGGAATATATTGACAGTTTAGTTTTCCTTAATGTGTTCCTGTGAGAAACAGGAGCGAGAGAAACAGGAAGATTAAATTATTATGATATAATTCATTTTTCTGATTCTAATGCATGATACTTTTATTCTACTTATCCCAACTAATGAAAGTCATCTTTAATTAGTTTTTGGGATTGGACACAAAAGCTTTCACAAATGATTGTGTATTGCACTGTCTGCAAGCAAACCCTTTTCAGCATTATTTGAAATTGCAAGAAAGGAGAAAGATGTGACCAAAATGGTTGGACACATAAGAATGAATTATATAAGTACTCAATTAAAGTTTACTTTTACACAACACATTTTTAGTAATAAATATTAGGGGAGCTTCTCTGTATGAAGACCTCAAAATCTGACTACAGAACTAAGAGTGTTTGAGGCAAGGTTTAGATATGTGCAGCTAATGTGAATCTGACTTTATCTTTTTTTTTTCTTCCTAAAATCCCATGAAATACTATGATCTTTGTGGGTATGAAATTCTTAGACCAAATTTTCTAGTTATGCTTTATTCAGAGTAATAAAGGTGGCCATTACTCCAGTTTTAAAGTATTCAGTAGTCAATAATTTCACATATACAAAGCTATGAGCATATTTTATTTTGGAGAAAAAGGAAACAAAATGTCCTGAGATTTATTAATTGACCACAAATATATATTCCAACAAGAAAAATATGGGGTGATTTATACTTGAATTAATGATCTAATGTATATTCTATTATCTTTCAGCCCTGTCTACAATAATTCTCATAGCCTAATATATTTACATTTATGCACTGTGATTTGCTGTCAAATTGCATCCAAGAGTGTCCACTGAAAAAAATGAATAATGTTAATTCAGCAAACTTTCTACTCTCCCATTACTTGCCATTAAGTTTATCCATCCAAAGACACAGGGATGCAGCACTTGGAAAAATACTCTAGGTGATTTTGGGATTATTGGACAATTTGGGTAAGTTTATTCTAAAATATTAAAAAGTAATAGAACCCAGACCAGCCCACTGAAATGTCCTAATAGTAATTGTCATCATTTTAAAATTACAAAATTGACTTGAGAATTTTAAAAAAGAATATGATGAAATCCAACTATAATAGCACATGTGTACAAAAACTTGCAGAACTTAATATAGACTGAATATATTAAGAATGAACCACTTAAAAGAAGCTAAGCTTACTTTGCCCAACTCCAAGTCTGTCTGTTTCTTCAATTTTTTTAATAAAAGGTATGGGTTAAAATTATTATTAATGAGAGGGCAGAAAGTTGAATGTCAAATGCTTGCTAATCTAAATCCATCTTGGAAAAATTAACTGAGGTAACAATGGAGTTGAAAACATTAAGCAACAATAGGAATCATGGCAATGAATAAAGACAAAAGACTGGAAGGGTGAATGTCTCACGTGTGAATTTCAGAAGCAATGTGAGGTGATTTCAATCTTATTTAAATTAATCCTGGAGATACAGGATTATCTGTTTTACCATACATTTTAAGTCTGTTAATATTATTTAATTATCAGAAAGAAGTAGAGAAAGCAGTGTTTCCACATTTTTTTAAGTGGGGCAAGTTCCAGTCTCTTACCCAAATTATTGGTCCCCTGCAAAAAGAAAAGCATGTTATGTTTCTTCTTTGATTTATGCTGAACTTTCTCTGATTAGAGCTCATAGCACCTTGGTTATTGTCACTAATATATGCCTTTACAATTATTTTCCACAAAGGACTCAGAGGGGTCAGGAAAGGGACAAAGATTTTGAAAATATAAATCCAGCAAATGGAATCCTCTGGAAGAACCTAAAGCTATACATTACTTTAAAATGTTTAGTATAAATAATCAAACATAATCATTTACTTCACACACTCTGTATACAATAGTCAAACTTGTCCACATGGACTGCTTCCTGCAAATGATTTCTGTTCCTAAATGCCTTTGCAAAAGTAAGGCTAAGCATTTTACTATGCTTTTCTGTAACAATTAGTCAGAAACACTTCTGGGCAGGCAAAGAAATAGTTCTATAATGTTCAAAAATCATAGTAGAATTGAGTCAAATTCTATATTATTTCTCACCAGTTCTTCTGGGAGTAACACAAGTAACATATCCATATAAATCACAGATAAGTACTTAGCTGTCCACATACATGCACTTAAAAAAAACCTTTCACTTTAAACCTTTCTAAGTTTTCTTTGCTACAGATTCCTTAATAAATTTTAAACCTAATATTTTAATTTTAAACCTATCTACTGATTTCTCCACTTTTTTCACTATGTACAGAAAAAAAATTGCATTTAGAAATGTAGCCTCACTTGGTAATGAATTTTTCAAAAGTGTGTGGGTTAGTATAAAAAACCAAACAACCCAGAAACACCTCTAAATGGAAAAATCAGGGACTGTTTAATTTAACTTGACCTCTATATTCTGTAACAGCTCATAAAGAAGTGAAATAACTGGTCTGATGCTATTGAAAAATATTACATAGGTTGGACCTTAGAAACACCTGGATATTCCAGTCTCTAGGGAAAATACATTTCTCAAGAATTCTACTATGGGATGCAAGTCATATATAAAAAAACACTGTATTTTATATTTCATGTCAAAGGAGTTTGTGGAAGTTTTTTAGAACAAACTGGAGTTTATCAGTGTTTTTGTATCTATGAGTAATTAAATAGCCAGTAAATATATTACTATACAGATATTGTTATTTTAATCTAGATTTTATTTTCTTTTTTTTTTTTGGAGAACACTTGATTTTAAAACAACTTTTTGAACAACACCTACTTGAGGTCTTGGGAAGGTTCTGCTCTGATATGGGGTGTCTCCACAGAGTGCCCAAACACTGCCCCTTCCGTGCCTAAAATACATAAATAAAATACAGTATAATTACTTGGGAAAATAAAACCACAAATGTATTTAAAATATATCACCACAAATTGATGCTATCAGGAAAAAATGTCTGATTAAATCCTTTAATAACAATTGTAAATGTTTCTTCATATTTACATCTTCATTTTTATATCAAAATCTGGACCAAAATTCTGTGAAACACTGTATTTCTGCTTTTTCACATACAAATCTGAAACATTTTCTCACAAATCTAAAATGCATTTCTCAGAAATGGCTTGCCTTTGTCTTCATATTTTGGAGAACAGATATTTTACAGAGAATGGAAATAATATCATAAATTTTTGTGGCAAAAACACGGTAGAGAAATATCTGCTGTATTTTGCATTCTGTTTATTATCTCTTAAATTGAGATGTTAAGCTTTTAGAAGTTTGAGATAACTGTCGCTTGACTGAAGTTGCTGGCTCAGTCTAGATATCTGGCAATTTCAGAGTTTGTTTTCATCAGATCTTTCTCATTGAAAAATTTTATTCTCATGGAATGTGCTTTGGGTTGTGTTAGTAGTGGACACTAAGCTATCTCCTACCAGTGATTTAAAATCCAGGCAAAAAAAATGGGTAAAAATTTTCCAAATCTAAATTGCTTCTCTGCTGAATTTTGATTTATATTACTAGTTTCAAGTTGAATATGGTAATCCCACAGTTCTCATCAGACAACCAAGATTTTTCATTGAGAAACTCCTCTTCAATTAAAAACATTAGAACTCTAGTAAACATTCACTGAAGTTATTTGTAAAAAGCCAATTCTTTTATCAATTTTAAATGCATCTCTTGAAAGAAAATGAAAAAAGGGAGAGAAAAAGACAAAAAATAAAGAACTTTGTTATTTGTTAAATTAATAGAAAATTCAAGGAATTTATATGTAGGGAACAACACTATAAAATCAGCATTTCTCTAACCTCTTCCCTCTAAGGACTGAACACATAAAAATTATTTACACCACTCACTTTACATTTAATAGATAGAAATAGCCTCCATATATTTTTAGGCATTTGAAGTTTACCTCCTCTTTTTCACTTGCTGAACAATCATCATGCCTATCCTTGTTTACTGATTTATCCAATACCATTGTTTGTGTCATCCACCTATATAAATTTTACTTTCCTTCTCTGAAGATGTTTTACTGGGCATTGTTTAAGGCAAATGGCCTAGTACTGTGGAGTGAAAGTCTTTCCAACAGAGAACCTCCAGCAAAGGTAAAAGAATACAAAGAATCTGTAAAACAGGTAATGCATTTTTCTATCTTGTATCAAAATAATCTTCTATCAAAATAAGATCAAAGAAACTGTCTGGGATAACTATAGCTCATTACTAAATATTCTTGAATTAATTGCTATATTTCAACAGCAGAAGGTTTCTTTTGCTCTGAGACTTGAATTCTGGGTAGACCTAAAAATATACCTACAATATCTCACAGTGGGTCTGCAAGAAGTGCTCAACAGAACATAGGCATCATTCTAATTGCTACAAAATTTAAACTACAACAAAGTATTTTCAATTCTTAAAATATTTAAATATTTTTCATATTTTTTAGGAACTATGGATGTTAAAGAATATAGCTATTAGATATTTTTACAGTTAACCAATTATATTTAATTTCAAACCCTTACCAGGATTTGAAAGCAGAATGAGGTTATAAATGTCAAATTGCTAACATTATTTTTTAGTCTTAAAGGGAAAATAGCCTGAGCGAGAAGCAAAAACCCACAAAGTTAAGCAAGTTTCAATCTGGAAATAATTTTCTAAACTCCACCTTCATTAAAATAAAACCAAAAATAACCAACCAACCAATCAAAAAAAACAAACAACCCTACCCCACTCCCCAGAACCTTTGTTGTAAAGTGGTCTACTAGCATGGAATATTGAAGACAGGAAGAATAATGAACTAAAATCCTATTTTTTTATCTCCAGAAATCTTTACAAATATTCTGACAAAGAACATTGAAAACAACTTTATTGCAACTGCTCTTTGAAGAACACATAAAAAAACCATAATAAAATCCACTTTCTATAACCAAGGCTTGCTGACTGCTATGGAAAACCACAGGAGGAAAAAACCCAGCATCTCTTTTTCCCTAGTATTATTCCTAAATGTGCTGTGCAGAATCTGTTTTTTAAATCTGGCAATGACTTGAGGTTCTCTTTCCTTGAAAAGACTGGAATAGCAACTCTGTATAGCCAGGCCTTTTGTCACTCAAAATAAAGTTCATCCCCATTTAGAAAGAAACTATCTGGAAGGTGAATATCCAAAATCAAAGAGTGTGTTTCCAAATTCCATTCATCTTTTTCATTAGTAAAATGAAAATACTTTCAATGCCAAGGGCTCTTTATAATTTTGAAGGTGGCAATGGGATATGAAGATGTAAATAAGTGAGTAGAATTCAGAGTTGCCAGTCTTTACTCATGAAAAGACCATGCCTGCAATATTTGAAAGGGCATTATCAATGCAAAGATGCACAAAATTCACTCTAGTATGAGTTTGACATTAAATCAATCAGAATTGCCAAAGGTAATATCAGGCATAATAAAAGTTAAATGTCAGCTGGCTATAACCCAGCTTTAGTATTTCCTACTTTTAGCGTCATGCTTTTTAAAAGATGAGAAGGCATTTCTTCCTTAAGAAAATAGAAATTTGAAAGAAAGACCAAGTTCTTCAGGTAGACTCAAAATCCAGGCAGGTAGAATTAAAGACAAACTAATACAATTAAATAAAATATAGTTAAAGCCAAAACCAAATCACATATGCTCCTTTTGCTATTTGAAAATGCAAGCTTAATGTTTCTTTCTTCTCATATAGCCTCAAAAGCAGAAGTATAATAGCTCTTGTCATAAATGCTTTATCCTTAAAAAAACCCAACAACTTTCAACAAGTTAAAGAATATTTCCAATTTCCTTTATTACATATTGGAATAAAAACAGACACTTTCAATTATGTTGGTTTTTGTAAGAAAGGTGAAAAAGATCAAGCAACTGAAATTTACTAACATGTTTCCAACAGTTAAACAGTAAAATCAAGAAAATAGAAAATGATCAGCATTACTAAAAATACAGAAGAAAAATTATATTATCTTTTTTTATTTTTTTTTCCATTTACTATATGGAAATCTGTAGTAATTTGATGAGAAGTTGGACCATGAGTTCAGTAGTCTTAAGAAATGCTACTATGAACATACCCTCTAATTATATAACCAAATAAATATAACTATAAAATCAAATTAAAATTCCATAGCATTTTTTTCTAAATTAAATAAATATATGTAATTGAAAAGTTAGAATGTTAAAATACTTCTTTTGACAGGAATAAGAGGATGTTCTAATAGCTGCATTCCCACTTACAGAATTATAGCCAAGACCTACTTTGACATGAGTGAAATTCTAGTGAGAGATTATTGCACAGAAAAAGGGAATTTAAAAAAAAAAGAAAGGCTGGAACCTTAAGGCCCTTTCAAGTACAGCACTAAAGGAAGTAGTTAGGGGACTGAATTCAAAGGAACATGAGTTAGAATGGATAACTATAAAAAGCAATCCTTTCAGAGGAAATACAATCACAAGGCCACGGAGTAGGTGCAAAGGATCTAAGATCAAAACTGTAAGTTTGAGCAAAATTACTCACATCTTCAGCTTCCAGTAAAAAAAAATTACTTAAGTAGACTTCACTAAAAAAGGAGCATCTGTGCAGCCAAATTACAGATCAAAGAATACCAGTTATTATATATGCTGATAGAGGAAACTCTGTAAACAGCACAAATCAGGTAAAAGGCCAAAAGTTCAATTTATAGAGAAACCTTTTCATGCATAGCTGATTTATAAACACCAGACCTTTAAGAAACTTCTTTGACACAGAGGAAATCAAAATTACCCTTTTGCTACAAGCAAAAACAGTGATATATTCCTTCTGAAATGGAACATTCAGAATTCAGAAAGACCAATGTACACTACTAATTTCTTATCAACTTATGGGTTTCTGAAATTCAGCCTTTGAGAAATGACAAGTGTCATAAAAAAAATGCAGGTGCAACATTGGCATTTGCTTCTGGATTGTATTTGCTTATGTATGTTCATGCTGAGCAAATAACTCTTTCATACTTTCTGAATAGTTAGCTTACATAACAAAATGGTACCTTTCAGTGGCTTTGTAAGTGACTAGGATGAAAAGATTGAGCTGGGTTTTTTTTAGTTTTGGGCTGGTTTTTAGGGAGGCTTGTTGTACTGTGGTTTTTGTTTTGTTTTGTGAAAAGAATGCTGTCTGAAGAGTTGATAACGCAAGAACTAAAAACTAATAAAGTATTTTGCTGTGGAAAATGACCCATATATTACCATTATCCCACTCCCTCACATCATTCATGTGAGCAAATCACCTGACAATGGAATTGTGAACCATTTTGATGTGTATAAACTACATGCCATTGCAACATCATGGACACAGCTCAGTTTTACCATCTTGATCTTTCACTAGGTTTTTCAGAAATATCAAGTAGGAATTACTGTAGGTTGTAGGTAGGTAGTAGTAGTAGTAGGTTGAAATGCCAATTTGTCCACCAAGTTACAGACTTTATAGAAGGGCTTGTAAAATATTTATTTTTGAAATTTGTAATTTTATTTCTTGCACATTAATTAGTTAAATCATTGACAGATTTCACAGAGGGATAGACAATCAAATTTTTTACCATTGAAGAGACCTTAAAAACACAGACTATGTGTTTTATGTTTGGAACTTTTATGTTCTTATGTAATTGCAATAAGAAACAAAATTCCCAATTGCTTTACCATGTGTACATAGATAAAAAGGGTTTTTTGTGAACTTCAAAAGATGTTGTTCAACAATAAGGCCTTGGAAGAGCTAATCACTGCCAGACTGGAAAAAAATCCCAGAAATATTCAACTATGTAAACCAATGATCATTAAAAGGTGACATAAAATTTGGTTTCTCCTTTTGTAAAAGTCCCATTATTATGGCTCATTTTGGGATGAATAGGAATGCAGCTTCTGGCCTTCATGTTGGTTGTGCATCTCTTCAAGACTTCCAGTTTTGTAAGTTACTTGAAGTGTAATTTAGCTAGGTGCTTGTATTGAAAAATAAGATTTAACTATTTTTGCTATGGAGGTGTACACGACTAAATTGAAATAAGTTATTTTTGGGAAATATGACTGATATGATTGTTGGCATTTCAATCTTGCAGACTCCCTCAGAAGGAAAACTGGCTCATGTTAAATGATGAAGGTTTCAGATATGACACTGATGTGGCCATATGTGAGGTATATTATAGATAGGAGGCTGTAGTACATCCTGACAAGGTGCAGTTGTTTACTTACAAACTAAAGTATGTGTATTGAAATCTTCAGTGGTAAGTTGCTATTAAAAAGAAAATTCTAAAGGGAGCGATTTAGATTTATTACTCAAAGCCCTTGAATATGACTAATTTGTAATGCATATTTTCTTTAGTAAAGCAGCCTTACTAAAGCAAAACTTCTACTAAGCCTTTCATTTAAATAAGAAGAACAAGTTCTCCGATAAATTAAAATTCAGCATCTTCAGTGAGCTAAATTTTGATCAAAGCAAATTGCAACTCCAGGAAATACTTGCAAAATTGCAACAGTCAGTATTTATCTTCTTAAATAGCATGTTAACTTATTAAGTACAAACATTTGAAACATAGATTCCTAATGGTGGGCAGTTGAGACACCTCTTGTCTTGCAATGCAAACGGAACTGTTTGTTCTGTTTCTTATCCATAGCACTGTTTGAAGGCCCACATCCAAAAACTATGTTTGTCTACCACTTGATTTACTTTGCTGAAAAAGTAAATCTATTTGAATAAGATCTAGACTGAGAATAGCAGTAACATAATTCAATTAATAATTGGAAATGGCTTTTCTAAATGCTCCCTCTGAGATGAGAAAGCCAATAAATGTAAATGAAACTGCCAAGAACTCACATTAAATTTGATTAGTTTCTCAAAACTAATATAACATTCAAAACATGAATGAAATTTATATATATATATATAGGGGGTTTAGAGAAAAGAGGTTTTAAAAACATAATAATTTCTGTAATGTCTTTTACTTTTCCCCCTTATTACGTATGGCAGAGATACGCATGACAATAAAAATGATCAAATACAATAATTTTCTGCTTGAATTGATCCAGTCTCCTTGAAACTTTACAACAGCTAGATATATGAATAGACCTAAAGCTTATATTGAGATTTCATAGTAAATAATTTCTAATACCCTCCCCCTCAAAATTAATCATCTTTTCATGTAAATCATAATCTGAACTTGTACTTTTCTTAAAATTGTGTAAATTCTTTTGGGCCCATCATAGTCCATCAGACACAAAAAAGTGTCTCTGTCTAAATTCAAAAGATAATATTTTAATGGGATTATTTTCATATTTAATAAATAAAAAAGATTACATTTTCATTTTGTTGTAGTAGATAAACTTAGATTTTGGAACACTTAGACATATGCTCTAATGAATAGTTAATGAGTTTCAAAGTAGAATTGTTGTTTCCCTGATGAAAAACAAATGAATCCATGAATAAGAAGACTATCAAACAGCAGTCAATAGCTTCATAACCAGGGGATTCCCCTGGAATGTGTAGGAATTGTACATAAACTTGGCTATCCCAAGTACAGAATGGGAGAATGAGAAAACTTTTTCTCACACAGTTTCCAGAACTATAGGAATTACAGGAATAATTTCCCATTTTGAAGCTTTCTGGAAAATACATCTGCACAGCCACAAAACCTAGCCAGGAATGTCTATCCAATTTCATAAAATCATACAATCACAAGGTTGAAAAAGACCTCCAAGATAATCAAGCTCAGCCCTTCAAAAAGCTCTAAAATAAAATAATTTATGATTAGTCATTGATAAAAGTAAGGGGCATTTTTCCTTCAGTGATGACATTTCATAAATAGTTTGATTTTGAAACGTTAAAAAATCAGAGGAATTTATCAGGAATTTGTCCATTAAGTAGAGCCATCACACTAGTTGTCGAAATGAGGAACATAGATTACTTATATTTTATCTGTAAATAAAATGGAGAAATTGGAATCTTTACAGGTCAGTTACTAATGATAATGTCTGAGACTAGAGCAGCAATGCAGACAACCCAAAAACGTTGAAGCTTTTGCCTTCAACACCTTGTCAGCAGTTGATGATTTGAATGTTATCTAATTTGCAAAAATTGTGCTTGGAAATCTTTAGCCATATCAGAAGTCATCCAAGCATTTTAACTGCTTCATAGGGTACCATATTTACCTTTTAAAGGCAAATTCTCTGTGGCACACGGAAATGTGCATTTATTTCTTTTCTCTTTGACATTACTGTAACATGCTGAAGAATTGCTATGAGTATGTGATAATTCCTGCTGCATTCATACGTTTTAGTAAATTGTTTTATTTATGCTAAGGAGGTCACAAAGAAGCAGGACAATTATCCAGATTTTTTAAATAGCTGTACTATAGTATCTTTTACTGTATTGGAATTAGCATGCCATTGATAAATTATAATCAGACATATATATCTGATATATATTTAGATGAGTACATTTGTGCACCCTGTAGAAGCTCATCATATGCAAATACAGAGTATGTATTTAGAAAGTTTTCAAATGCTTCCAAATACTTCTAAATAAATGCAAAATTTAAAATCTGTGATGAATCCTCTCATGCATTTTTACAATGCAAAACCAGGGATATTTGGATGTAATACATTTCAGTACCTATTAGGCCAAAATTTAACAAAAATACTAGTATCCCAAATTATTGAAAGTCTTAATTTTTCAGATACAATAAATAAAATGGAGCTATAACATTAATTCCTTACAAGGTTGTTAAAATGTTTCTATTTGATATTAGCAGTAGTGATTATAACCTGTTATGAATTCCTATTCCTGCTCTTTATTAATGCTCTGGTTTCCTCTCTAAAAGTAAATTACATAGATGAATACAGCACATTTAAACCTGGAATTAGGTAACTATTGCAGCTTTAAATGGAAATTCTGCATCTGTGAGTAGAAGTGTGAATATGGAACAGTAATTTTGTTACTTAATATTCTCACCTTCAAGTCTGCATAGCCATGAAGCTATGCTGTTAATTTAGCAACAAAATGGAAGCAGGTGTATTTCAAATCAGTTAGCTGAAGTGACTGTAAACCACCAATGGCTGTATTAACAAACATGTGCCTATTTGTTATATGTACTAACCTTTTCTGCAGTACAGCCTTTTCTGCAGGAAAGGACAAGATACTAAAGCATAGTGCAATGTGGGAAAGTTGGCTGAAATATGCATCTTTTGCCAAAGACTCAGATTTTTTTCAGGCAAGAACCACAAGAGATGTGCCACATGCCTTGCAGATGCTGTAGAAAGAGGGTTTATGGCAGTAATTTACTGCTAGATCTACTACTCTATTTCCAAGATGGGACTGAGCTGGTCACAGAGTAATTTATCATTCCCAGTCTCAGTAGTTCCTTCTATATCACCAAGGAGCAGTATCCAGGACTCAGAGTATGACCACAATTCAGATTACTTGGCAAATCTTTCAACAGTCCAGCCTGCTGTGAGTCTTGTGGCAAAACCTTTGTCTAGTCTTTGCTCTTTTACTGTTTGTGAGTCAGGAGAGACTCAAAAATCACACTCATCACTGCTGCAATAAAAATATCATAAATTCACCTTTCACATACCAATCATAAATTCAGACTTTTAAGATTTAAACATTTTCCATTGCCTTGCTACATACCAAGGCATGTAGCAAACTAGCAAAGCAGGCTTTACTGCTGCATGAAAATTTGGTATGGTCAGCCACCAGAGAAACCTATTATTCACACCTTCTTAAAGTACATTATTTTCAGGCATTTTCAGAACAGAAAACTGAGTCCTGGGCGCCAGGACAGTAATTCCTAGGGAAGACAATATCTTAAAATTTGACAGTTATCATGAAATTAGTATTTTTTGTTTATAATTTTTAAGTTAAAAACACATAAAAAATTAATTTCTTTTGTCCAGCTATCAACAAGAGGCCTTACTAGTTTCAGAGAGAGGAAATAAGAGGCAATAAGAAAATATATTTTATTTTGCGTTTTCTTCAGATGAACTGTAAGAGATATTTCTCTATTATCCTCTTAATAAACTGTCATGATGATCACCACTCCAGCTTTCAGCTTACACTGAAGAGAACATGACTGGGAAAACCTCTATTCTTTTATTCTCAGACCTTCCAAAGGAATATACTTCTTTTAGATTTAATCTTCCTTGTCCTTTAGTCTCCCTCTAGCCTCTAGACATCACTGTAAGCAATATATTCTGTTTTTTTCCAGCAGGATACTCCCTGTGCTCCTTTTCTTGTTTTACAATAAAATTTTAGTATCTATATAATTTTTTTCATTATTTTTTTTGTCTAAATGAAATTGTTCTGAGTCACTGTTAGATTTGCTGTTAAGAAGGAAAAAAAATGTTTTCATTAAAACTTCAAATTCAGAAATTTTAATTGTCTTTTCCTTTCTTTGTAAATCTAAATACAAACCAGGGAGGAAAGGCCAAGAATGACAGTGACAAGAAAAAAAATTGGAACTATAAAAAGCCTGAAACCAGTTCTGACAGCTAAAACATGAAACAAACTTATTGATAGATACTCTTTCAGCACAGTAGGCTTTTTCTATTGCATTTTCTCTGCTCTACACTGAGAGTGTAAAAACAGATCTAAAAAGTAGCCCATCATTTGGTAATGCTGCTAGGATAAAAAACCAAAAATAATACAATTGTCTTGCTTGATATGAAAATAAATACTTTTCAAAAAAGCTATTTCTGTTTGATATTTGATGAGAAAACACTTTCAGATGCAACTACCAGTCATACCTCATGCTTTTAACCATAACTTGGGACAGGAATTTTTCAAGTGAATCTAGTATTTGGCTACTTCCAGTATCTTTGTTGAGCTTGGAATCATCTAGGGTCGTGTCATGATATCCAAGTACTTTTAAACTATTTTTTTAAACTGCTGGTTTCTACACCTCTGACCAACACAACACACTTTGCAGACAGTGATGTAGATAAAGGACAGGAAAATGTCCTATTATGCTGTAAGTAACCTATAGTACTTGCTGTCATTTTGATCACCCTTTATGAATCATCTTGGTTTAGAATGATGAGACTTAAGGGAAATGGGCTAAATGACATTTTGACATTAGTGAAGTGATATGGCTGCCTGCAAGGACTGGAAGGTATTTGTGCATGATTATGCATGTGTGCCTGTGTATATGTGTGCTCAGATCTACTCTAGTAGTGCTTGCATATCACAAAAGAAGGTTCAAATGTTTTACAAACCTTATCGCTTCAATGAAAATCAAGATATGTGCTAGAGAACAGTTATCATAAAACAGAATTCTAATGCTTTCTAAGGAGGAAGAGGTAAATAATTATATCCCACTATACCCATTACTGATATTAGTGTTGTCAGGCTCAGTACAAGTGTTCTTCATATATTAAACCAGTAAAATTTATGCTATTCATATTCAGTTCAGTTTAACAATTAATGTAGTGTGTAATATCAGGAATCATGGACACGTAGGTTTTAATGTGGGCTACCAGCTACAGCACAAATGAGTTTCTGAGGAGAAGACCCTTCCTCTGATTGCTTTACCTTGCTAAGCTCATTCATTCTATCCTTTCTTGTAGCAAAGTGTGCTTATTTATGCAGCTTTCTTATCTTTCCCTCAGTGTACCAAATTTTAGTCAAAAGTGAAGTTGACAATACATCCCAGAAGCAATTAACCTAGGTGCAAATCATGTTCTAATCTCCAATTTTTGGGTTGTGCTGCCCACATTTCATTCTGACTAATGTGTTATAGCTTAAAAAAAACACTTAAAGATTATAAATAAAACTACAATGGAAAGGACTGTATCTAATATGTCAGTAAGAACTAAGATTAGAAAGAAAAAAATGTAGTGAATTTATATTAGATGACTTGTGACTAGACATAAAAAGGAAATATCTGAACTTTTCTAAGGCTTATTCCTCTCTGTGATCATTAAGTTCAAAACCAAATCAAGACCAACAAGTTCCTCTTCGACAGATGATATAATTAGCTCTGAAATAAAAATGAAGGAAATTCTACATTCTCTACAGTCAAATTATTTCCCTCTTCCTCAATTGCTTCACTTAAAAGATTAGTGTTGATTAGTTGCTGTGAGGTGTTTTGAGGGGCTTTTGGTTGTTTTTAATTGGTTGGGGATGAGTATTTTTGGTTTAGTTTGGGTGCTATTTTTGGTTTCTGGTTTTTAACTGATAGATAGCATCCCTTGTTTTTCAACAGGTTGTTTCTCAGGGCCTCAAGAGTGATATGAAATTCTCTTTGAGATTTTTTCTTCAAACTATGCAGCACAAATTTCTTCTTTCTTCCTCAGAAATAATTCTTGTGGGCAACTAATCAGCCTCATGGATGTAGATTCTATCCAGTTGTTTACTGAACAATGGTGCATCAAACAGGACTAAGCTCTTTGAAGATGACCTTGCCAGTGTGGAATAGGTGAGAAAATCTGCAGAGCCTACTCCCATTCACACATTCTAGCTTCATATTTGATTTTCTTGTTTCACATTATTCTCTTGACCTTTGATCAAAATGCTTTCTAACTTTTTCTGGGGACACCTTTAAATATTATTTTTAATTTCTTTGAGATTTGAAAATTGACCCCTAGAAGTCATTTGATTTTGTTTTGCTGTTGTCTTTCCCTATAACTTTGGACAATGGAATGTTTTCATTTGAAATAATTTTAAGATTTCTTTTCACCTTCACATTCTAAGTTCTTCCCCACTGATCAGCAGCATTTCTCACATTACTTTTTCAACACTTGTCATCCTTACAATCTCTTTGTCTTTTGTACAATCTTGATATTTTCTCTTTTTTATTTTTTTTTCCCTAATAGATGTCTATCTCTGTAGTTAAAAGTCTTTTGAACTTGAAAGGAAAAAGAGGCCCCCAAATATTCCAAAATGTTTTCACTAGGCCCTATGCATTAGATGATTCCTTTTCTTTATCAAAAGCCTAACCTGTTTCATTTTTTTGGTTTGGTGGTGAACATTGCCACAAATGTTGTTTGTCTTCAATACCCATGAAATACAAATAATAATTTATTTTGAATCTTAGAGCAGTTATATAGCTTTCACATGCATCCATTTCTGCCTGGATATTGAATTTTTTTCTTCATTCTATTTTTGTGAGATAATTTTTACCAGAGATAATTTCATGTCTTTCATAGAATATGTTTTGATTTTTACCACTCTTACTTCTGGAATCTACACTATCTATTCTGAATTTTTAAGCATTTCTATCTATACTTCTTAAACTTCTTAACACATACATACTTACATACTTTCTGAACCTTGAACAAAGCCACGTTGTTATACACAATTCAAATACAAAGTCCTATATATACTGATGATATTTTTCTACAGCCAGAATGATGGCCTATTATGTTTGTGTCTTGGTGTGCTGAATTTAATGCTGTCAGACACTGTGAAATTTAAACTCATCATTAGCCACAATGAGAATAGGAATTTAAATTCACTATGTAGGCTGAAAGCTGCAGGCCATATTTTTTTGGTTGAAATATATTTTTTTTTTCTGGAGTTGCTTCCTGTGTACGAAATTATTCTTAGCTTATAGAAGTCTGCTATGAATAAGATTTGAAATGTATTACAGACCAAACATTATTGGAATCTTGTTTTTCACAGCTTTGGCTGCATACCTGCTTTATAAACAGGTCTAGGGAAAACAGTGAAGTCCAAGATGTTAACTACCAAAATGATAACCTTTCCTCTGACTAAGGCTTTGTATCAAACTGTGACTGCCATGGACTCAAACAGCACCTTCATTAAAGGCCTTCTGCTACTTTCCATCTAAATTTAGAGCCAGTTCATGCAATTTTGTGAAGTATGATATATGTCATTACAAATGCCTGTATAATCTCACCATGCAGTTTGTGTTACTAAATACATTAGCTTGTGCGTAAAGTTAGGAGAAAAGTTTGCTTAAGGTTGGATAAAAAAATAAAAAAGACACTTTTTAGGGGTTGGTAATATAATTCAGAGAAAATGAAGTGCAGCTGTGATGTGTATTACATGTCTTGCAGTAGGAGGTACATCAGTATATTTGTAGTGAAAAGTCAGATGCCTACAGTATCTCCCAAAAATGTAGCAGTATTTCTCCTATTCTGAAAGCTTTACAAATTGAAACCCAAATTATTTCATCTTCTAGTGCCCAATGAGAATACTGCTCCAGGACAAAGAAAAATATTTTTGGCCTGTAGTGTCACCATTATAGCATGAGAATTTGGAACCAAGTGTCCTTTTTTATTGAACTGAAATCCTGTAGTGTTCTGCAGCCTGACCCTTATCTCCAACAACAGATTTTGTTTTTTACAGACATAAATAAACCACAAGCAAGTTCTTTAAGGCAAAAAACAATAAAGGAAAATAAGAATGTTGGAGCTGTTTTATGATTCACCTTTCCCTCCTGTGAATAGCTATATCTTAAAAATAGAAATGGGTCTGGCTGCTGCAATTTAAATGTGCATTTTCAAAACTACAAAGCCTGAGGGCATGTGAGTGTCAGACTTAGTTCAGGTTTAACAGTTAGAATGTTGCTGCAAAATCTGAACCCAATTAATACCTGGTTCCTGCATTCAAACCTTGTGAATATTTAGTGTGTGTTTTCCAAAGAAGTTGTTTTGGTTTGATTTAAGAGTTAGCTTACTAATAGAGGGGCAATTTTCTGCTGAGCTTTGACCCTTCCCTAGGTCATGTGGATTTGCCTGGTATCTTGTAATTCAGATGCCTCAAACCAGAACTATTTTAAATTGCATCTGTAGACTTTACACAGTCCTCCAACAGGAAGGGTAAAGTATGATTAGGAATATAATGCCAAAACATTGGCACTTTTTCCTAAAAGTGTTAATTCTTACATTGGCCACAAATATCCGGTAGATTAATCTTGGTGTTCAAGGCTTAACCTGAAATCAGATTCACTTGGTAAGTTTGAACCTGCAGCTGGACTGATGCTGCTCTGTACCAGAGCAGGGAAAATTATCTCCACTAACCTTGAAAAAGTGCAGGCTGCATTCTGCAAGGGAACAGCTCAGACAAGAACAGAATCAGCTTTAAAAAAATAAAACCTATTTAATAGATTTAAATAGATTACAGCCCAGAAAGAGAGGAAAGGATTAAAATCGGTCTTCCCTTGTAACTGATGCTATCATGAAAAAAAGGGGAAAAAAAGTCGATTATTTAAGGAAAGTTATTCAGTAAGTATGGATTAGAAGGCTGACTCTCGAGGTAGGAGATATTTTCTTCTATCTCTATTTTGAAGGAGTGTTACTTAGCTGTTTGAGATTTTCTTTTTATTCCTTTCCTTTCTTCTGCCTGACTATAAACTGGCTTCTTCTATGTCTCAGTCTACAGAACAGCCCAGATTAATATTCACTGAAATGGCTGTAGAGGAATTGAACACATTTCCCTGCTCCTACAGAACTGTTTGCACATTTGTCTGCTTTTTGGTTTATTCCCTTTTCAGAAAAAAGTATTTTACCAAGACTTATTTCACCTTCACAACTACATATGTTTCTGAGACCAATTCTTCTTTTCCTTCCACATATTTTTTAAATAAAAATCTTTCTTTTGCCAATAAATTGTTATTATCCTTAGGTTAATGTATTCCTCCAGTAATCTACACAGTTTGCAGGCTGGTGTAAGCACACACTGCTTGAAATCTGAGCTGGTTGGATGCAATCTAACCCAAAATAGAAGATATATTTAGGCAATGTCCTGGATAAAAAATGTATTTATTTATTTAGTTAGTTAGTTCTTTACTTATTCTCACCATTTGTAGCCTGGCCATAAAGCTTTCAGTTCATAGACAGTTGGAGTCATATATATATATATATATCTTTGCGATTGTAATCAGCTCTGTAGTTGTACTTCCAGAGTCATGCCCTGACAGGTTGTTTTGTCAAAGTTGACTGCCACAATAATATCTTTCAGTCAGAGCTCCCTTAAAGGCAAGAGTAGACATTAAGTGCTTTCTTGAGACCTAAATAAGCTTATCAGAAACCTTATTCATCACTGGAGTACATATTAAGGCACTCATTACTCAGAAAACACAGAAATCCTGTGTGTGTGATGCATTTTTGTTACTGACAGATGATGGTAAAAGAATTTGGGTTCATTCAGTGTTCAGAATACCAAGAATTTGGCATATCTGCTTAAAGGATTAAATTTTAGTGCAACATCAAATACAGCAGTTTTACTGTGGTCAGATAATTTGGCTCCATAAGCCACCTTAAAAATGATTAAGTGCTTCCCTTCATCTTATGCCACCTCAACTCTCCAAACTCTATCTGTCCTGAAGGACAATCCACCCACTGAACATGACAAATACAAGATCTTCTTTCCCATTCATACTGAAATTCCTATTCAGTGTCTCAATGCACTAGATATAAGTCTACTGTAATAATCATGTACATCAAATAATAAGCTTTTTTCTACATTTCAGTACTTCTTATAAATATTTTATTTCTACTTCTCCAACCTAATTTGCAATTCACATATATTTCCTCATAATTCTGTCATATTTTCTTTTTATAGCCATAAGCCATATTTCTATTTTATAATTTTCTTTTAACTACCCTGGAAGACTTTTCTATATTTCAAATACCTGCAGACTCCCAGTCATGCAGCATAATCTTAAAATCAAAACTGAAGTATTGATGCACTCCTCTGCATATTAATTCTGATTATTATTAGAATATTATCAGAATATAAGTGTGCTGGAACCTTCTGAAGCTTCCTTGAAATATCAAGGCTCTCATCTTTCATCTAGTGAAGTCAATGACTGATCAAAAGCCTGACTGAACCCACTGTAAGCATATCCTTCACTGTAATGAAAAACATACTTGCAGCCCTTCACATTTTTTCCTGACACTGTTTTGGTGTCAAAGCAGTTTTGACCTATATACATCCTTCTATTAATCTGAGAAAGTTGCCAAAGGATGTACTCTACTGTCCTTTTCCAACTTTCATTTTTCTACATGATTCTGCTATTTGACAAAGAAGGGTCTTAGGAAGTCCCAATGACCACCAAATTTTTTTATGTCTTTTTGTTTCTCCTAGTACTGCTAGCAACAATGTCCAAACACTTGTACAACTGCAATTCCCTCAGTGAGAACTATTTTTATGTTTGAAATACAGGAAAAAAGCGATCTTCAACCAATTACATCAGGTCATAAAATACAGACGTGTAATTTCATGTATGTGAAAAGTTTGTTTCCAAAAATTATAAATTACATAATTAAAATTTTGGTAAAACTAAAACTGACAAATTTCTAAGTAGCTCCTTATTTATTTTTAGAGAAAAAGTTATTACTGTTGACACATTAATTATCATAATAAAAAAATTTCTGTTCTATCCAGAAAGGAATTCAGGTGCTGTGCTAACACAGGCTATACCACCCAGATTTGCAGCAGTAAGAAAGAAAATAATCCAGTAATTAAGAAAATAGTAGAAAACAATATAATTTAGATTTCTTTAAAGGTAAGTAGTATTTTCCAAACAATTTAGACTATGTTATTTAGAAAAAAAATTATATAGCTGATTTCCTACATCTAGAAAACATAATTGGATTTGACTGCAGTACAGTAATGGCTTCTGATTGACAACCTATCTCATTTAATTTTCAAATCTAGATTTGCTTTACCTTTTAAAGTGTGATTAATAAACATAAAAAGCCACACATGCAAGTATAACTTATTTAGAAGCAATGTAAACCTGCAAAAAAAAAATATAGTACAGTTTTTTTGGGTCTTAGAAGAAGGGTCAGAGATAAAATCATGTTTAAATAAAGAATGTTATAGGAAAGTGCAGGAATGTTATGGACCAAAGGAACATGTAGGAAACAAAGTTAGAGTAAAATTACTATCTTGTCCTCTTTGACTTCATAGAGAGAGAAATACCCTTTTCAAAAAGAAAATGGTTGCAAAATTTGGATAGAAAAGTATAAGTTGAATGGGAAAGACGAGAATTTCTGATAATGTGGGTTCAGCCTTAAGCAAGAAAACCACCTCACAAGACCAAGGAGAAAAAACCTCATTTACATTGTCAAGAAAAGTAGGTGCAGTTTGACTAAAAAAAGGTGAGTTCCAGGTTCCTTCATCCTTATACAGCTACTAACGAACTAACTTTGCTTTAAGAAAAAAAGAAAAAGAAAAAAACCCCAAACTATACTAACAGAGTAGAAAATTTTGAATTAAGATTTAAATAAGAGCAGTAAAAATCAAAGAGATACTCTTGTTTTGTAGCTACAGAGAGACAGAAGCCTCTGTGATGCTGTAGATGCTATCCATTGGAACAGCAGGGTGATTATAAAACATGGAGAAAGATTTAGCCATGTGCAGAAAGGAACCTGTGAGACCACCAGAAAATGTGTTTCTTGTTATTACTTGTTTCCCCAGTTCTTTAACAATATGCTCACTTCATCAGGCCTTTCACTTTCCTCCCCCCACAGCTCTATGAAATGTTTTAAACTAGGTATTAGGAGGTATCTCTGTGCAAAAGGACAATAGAACAGCTGCAATTCCAGCAATTCTCCCCAACAAAATTTGAATCCCGTTTTCGTTCCTTGAGTAATGAAGCAGAAAAGAGTTAATGCAGTTTAAAAAAAAAGCAAAATTAGCAATGAAAGGAAGAATAAGAAATTTAAACTAAACCAGCCAATTGCCAAATTTTAAAGTGAGAGACTCTTAATATACAAATATGTAACTGCAATATCTCTAAAACAAAAAGTACTACTTCTGATTCTATATTTTTCTTATTTGGGAAATAAATTGATATCTGGATTACTATCCTGTTTCTACTATATCTTTCTTCTTGGAATAGGCTGCCTATATAAAAATTTACAAATAAAAATGTTACAAAAAGTAATCAGCAAGAAGCTGTCAGCTTAATCTTTCAAGTTTTCAATAATCAAGAACTTCTTAGACTGACTTATGATAGATTGCTTTTAAAAGCCAAGCATTAAAAGCATCTTGTGAATGGGGGAAAAATAATATAAAAAAAATCCCACATTGCTTTCGTAGTTTACAAATGCCCATGGGCATACTTTGAAAATTAATTACTAAAATAAATCATTTATTGGACATATTTCCAGTGAAGTGCTTCCAAAGAGACAATATTGATTGCTACAGAAGAAAAGAAAATAATTTCATTGTAGTACCACCCTTAAATAAATACATGTGAGAGCTTTATCTCCAAATAAGCACATCTCATTTTCCCTTTTTAAAATTCAACTTCTGTTTTATTTCTTCTTCCATAATTCCTTTCCTTTATCCACCCCAAGGCACCATGGAAATAAAAAACAGAAGCCTGAGAAAAATAAACTAAAGAAAAAAAGTTCTGGTTGATGTTTGACATTATGATTTCCTGCCAGGTTTCATCAGTCATATCATGCCATGTGGAGTAATACAGTCTGATTGATGCTGCTCACAGGGACTCATCAGCTTTCATGTGTTTGCTAAAGAATTTAAAGGTATCACACAATCTTTGGATAAAATTAATTCTTATGGTGCCAAATATTTGATTAAAAAATAATGCTCTGGACATCTATAATTTATGAATGCATTTCTCAGTGGCAGGAATCTAATTCATAGCACCATTTGTAAGATGTTTTATTATTTAACTTATGATAGATGCTTTGAATTCTCCTGTGTCAATTGTGCATTAAATAAGTTTTCTTGGTCTGTAGTACTATGACCAAGTTTTAGCCTTAGCAGGATTCAGCATAATTCTCTATTTCCATGTTATTCATGATGGAGCCCTGTTTTCCTGCAGATTGATGAACACCCCACTGCCCATGGAAAGCAGTGAATTAATTCCTTGTTTTGCTTTGCTTGTGTGTGTGACTTTTGCCTTACCTAATGAACTGTCTTTATCTCCACCCATGAGTTTTTTTTTATTTTCACCCTTCCAATACTCTTCCCCCATCCACACTGGTGGAGGAGTGGTTGTGTAAGGTTCAGTTGCTGGCTGTGGGGAAACCACAACAGCACGCTTTATTTAATTATAAACTAATATAGCCAAATCGAGGCAAGGTTTTTCAGCTGAGCCTCATGAAATCTTAATTCATATGGAAGTTAGACTTGATATTTTGTATACAGAAAAAAACAAAGGTCCCCATATAGAATATTTTTTATCATTTCCAAGGAGCATTACCTAAACAAATGGCAAACATATCAAAAAACAATGCTTAGTGGTAAAATATAAAAGCCAAAATACAATGGTAAGTGTGATTTTTACCACAGCTGTTCCTGCAGAGTTTAAATTCAAATCTACCTTTAGAAGAATTGATATTTAGATAATGTAGTATCTTCTGGCTGGTTAAACAATCACTGATAATGAGAAGACGTTTTCTTCTTGGATTACAATTTTATAGAAGATTGATAGTTTAATTACTACCAGAGGTATTAAAAAATATATGTTTACATCCATTTAGAGTCTTAATTATTAACATACCTGTTACTTTCAGTCTGTCTGCTCCAATGACAATCTCATCTTCATCTGCAGAAAACAATACTTTTCCACTGTCACTTGCTCTCACTTCAAATCTCTTACACTGAGCTTCCACAGCATCAGCTCCTGAAACCAAGGAAGTGATCATAGCATCTAAGGCATTTTGTAAGAAGTAATCATTGGTATAAAAGGAATATCCAAAACGTATCGAATACATGACACTTTACTAAGATATTTGGCTTTCTGTAAGCCTGGAAAATAATGTGCATTATAAAACACAGGTAAAATAGTTTACAGAAATAACTGAAAATCATCTATTTCATCATTATGTGGAAACCAACACTAAAATTTAGAATGTACTTAAATACTGAGATCTTCAAATGCAAATTCAGACAGAGCTTTCTGGGGTTTGTTCAGTTTAAATTGCAGTTTCTGGTCAATGAAAAAATAAAGATAACACATGACCCTATTCCATCAAGACATACAAATCAACACAGTAGAAAAGGTTATTTCTCACTCAGTTCTACTGTAAACTTAGACGATAGAATAAGCAAAAAAACAGAACAGCAAAACAAACAGAAAAACCATGAACTAAGATATCAAAACTTGTGTCATATTTTATGAAACACTATTCTCAAATGTCTCAAAACTCAAAAACCCTAAAATAATTCTGAAATGGGACGGATGTATGGGATTGATCTAACTTCAATTAAGAAAGCTTGCAGGTATTGAGACTTTTACATTTACTGTGCTTTTCAATTTACAGGTCTGATTCTCACTCTCCAGTGTTTCATGTACTAAAGGGTTTCTGAAAATTTTATTTTATTAATTAATGAAAGCAAACATCACTTTTGAAAATATGAAAGCCTACTGCATATGGCATGACAAGATATAAAGCAAACTACTTTATTTCAGGGAATAATAATTTGAAATATTCTCTATGATCCCTAATTAGATTTATAATCTTTCCTGAAATAAATCTGTATGCATAAAAATTATGTGGAGGGCATTATGGACAAAGAAATTGATATATATTATTTCAGTTTAATAATCTGGTTTAAAAATTTGTAAAAAACTCCTGCCTCCCTAATATGTAAATTTTTAGTTTAATATGTAAATGCATAGTATCAAAATATATAACAATAAATATAAAAACTGTGATAATGAATTTTTGTCAAGGAATTTCCTTAGTAGCTCATAATTTGCAGAATCAGCTATGCAATCAAAACAATTTCTCTTACTTTCAGATTAATTTATACTTGTACTGTACTGTTTGTACTGTAAAAAAATCTGGCTATTTTTGATTCACAAAGAAAATGAAAATGAATTATCAAAATAATTGTGATGATGCACTTTTTTGAATTTAGATATTTTTTTTCTTTCAATGTGTAAAATAGTGTTTTATTCCCCTTCCCCCCCGCTGAAGTTTTTTTAATATATGTTTATTTAGGCTGTTGGCTTTGTTTTGAAAAAGTACAAAATCTTTGTAAAAACAGACAGGGGCAGATTTCATATTTCAGACATAGATGTTTGGGGACCTCCTTGTCCTGCAACCATACTTATGGTTCAGGAAACCAAAGGATAATTGCAAATAATCTAATACTAAATAGTTTTAAGAGCTGATGATAGCTTAGCCACCTAAAAGTGAGTGTCATTACAAGTACTGTGATGTTACTAATTTATACCCATCAAAGTTGTTAGCTCTGTAAGGAAAAGAAATTAACAGAAAATGTGTCAGAAATCAAAAAGAGAAAGACCTGCCACATTCTTACTCATTATATATCAGTGTAAGTGACAGCCCATGTTTCAATAACGGCTCTTAAAAACTTTTGATGTATTTAGGATAATATAGGATTTAATGAAAAATGACTTAAATAACCTAATGATCTAGAATTTTGACTAAAATGCATATATTTCATATGTTATTTGTGCTGCTTCAGAATCACATTGTATAAAAATATACCTAGAATTTAGGTAGTCTGAAATATCATTACAGGAAGTAAATAAATTTTAATGCTAAAATAAGTGGGCTTTCAATTTATGTTTCACTGAGGACTTAATAGTGTATTTCTTGGTATTACTTACTTATAGCTGATATGGTAGTCAGTGTGTTCAAGGCAATTGAGAGATTACTTTAAAACATAGTTCATGTTAAATGTTTTTGACATAGAACCAGGTGTGAATGTTATAAAACTGGTTTTGAAAAGTTAAACTGCCTATGGAGTAATCAGTGCTATCAAAATGGAATTCTGTTTCATTGCATTTTCATTTCCCAGTTGAAACAGGAACAAGCAGTTGCATTTGCAATGTATTAGGGTATTATCTTCTTAGCTGTAAAGCAAATTGCTGTGTTCCAAAAACACTTTGCAAACATACACATCTCATAAAATGTCTGAATTTTTAATAGTACTACTAATAAAAAATGATGCATCAAGTCTCAGAATATTATGCATGAACAAAGGAAATATTTTGAAATTCTAATCTCAAACTAGAGCCGTCACTATTTTCAGCAAATCATATCTGCTTGAATAATGCATACTTCAGTCCAGAGAAGCATGTATGAAAATGCATCTTCTAAATTCTGTTTGGAAAGGTAATTTCTATCATACACATGGATACCTGAAAAGCTGTTTGGCTTTGCTACTTCTTGCTGTATTGCTATTCTACTTCAAACTAGACATGGAGTTGGCCCCATAACAGCTTTAATCAGGTTCAAGAAAGGTCTATGACAAACTCTTTTCTTGAGTTCAGGAAAACTATTCACTTATAAATTCTCAAATGAATTATTACGTTTCTGTGAAATTGCTTTAATTTAAAGTATATAGATGAAAAATATATGTATCATATTCATATGTACATGGTATGTAATGATGGTTTATAACACAAGCCTGTTGCACAGCAGTTGTATAATTGCAACTATCATTAAACCAACTACATTTAAAATGGTACAAAGCCTAAAGTTGTTCATTTTAACTGTAGTGAAGATGAATTAAATGAAAATCTTGGGCGATACATACAGTAAAAATACAGAAAATTATGGTTCTGTAATCCCGATTAACAGTAATAGAGATTAAATTTCAAGATAAAAACAATCTGCTTTGTATTTGTAGAGAGTTTGGCTTACTAATTAAGTAATATCATAATAGCAAAATGAAGAATCCATGTTCTCACATTTTGCATTTAAAAGTCAATGATAATTTACACTACATCATAATTCAGAAATACTGATTAGAACTACTATTTGCTGTGATAATAAATACTTACAAGAACTCTCCAGTCTTACAAGATTTAGATATGATTACAAACACTCTCGTGTGTTTGTAACAACACAACATCAATTGTGTCTGATTTCTTGATCACCTTCCACGTCCACCCCGCAAACAACAAATTCGGACACAGAAAAAGATTTTAAAAAAATCAACAACCTTAGATTAAATACAGGGATTAGAATTCAAATGGAATTACCACCAATTACCTTGTAAATAGGAAACATAATAAAGTTCAATATACTTTCTTCTGGTTCTTCAATGAAAAATGGGCTATTTAAACATTTATTAAATGAAGAATTTTATGCAGAGTCTTCATGACAAAAGGAGTTACTTTTATGAGAATGTGTTCATGCTTCTGAGATTGGAGATTAAAGATGCAAAACATTTTTAATTAAGATTCAACACTCATCTGGGTATAAGATCAATTTTTGAGAAGTATACACCTAGATAATTTTTTCAAATATTCATAGTAAAGTTAGACATTATGGCATTTTGGCCAACAGAGATCTTAAAAATTTTTCATTGAATGCAAGAGCAATTGTGCAAATGAAGAGAGAGGTTGATCTTCAAGGTCTCCTACTTTGAATAAATTGGAAACTGGAGCAAATGCTAGATGAGAAGAAGCAAAGCACACATTTGTTACCTTTTCTGAAAGTGAACAATAACAGCTGTCAACATAAATTATTAGCATAGGAATAAGGCACACATTATTATGAGAGGAAACTCAGACGAGCCATCTGAATCAGGCAGGACATGTCCTTCATCATGACCTACAGACCCAGTAATACCCATGATTGATTAGTGGTATTACATGTTTAGGACTTTGCCAGATGAAATGTGACAGAAAAGTTCTGCCCTCCCAGGCAGATTTTACTTCTAGGAACTTCATAAAATCATAGAATCATTATGGTTGTAAAAGACCTCTAAGATCATCAAGTCCAGCATTAACTGAGCACTGTCAAGTCCACCATTGCTACAGTATATAAGTTTCACTGAAAAACACATCTGGAATACTGTCTGTCACCTCTGCAACAGATAGAACACATCCTTCCTGCAGTCTGTGCTCCTGGTGCATCTTGGCAGTGGAACCCCAGCTATGAAAATAAAATGTGGAAGCACCATGCAAGTTGCAGCAGGCAACACTCTCCATCCTACTTTTGTGTGAGGCCACAACAACTCTAACAATTCTGTGCTTTCCTGCCAGCTACCCCTAACATATGGTAATTCCCATGACACTCAGAAATTACGTGGCTGAACAGACCTTAGTTCATATTTTTATCATCTTTGAACAATACACATGGGTGAATGAAAGTAAAATGTGATTCTTTGCTTCTTGAAGGTTGTTTTGAGCTTTAAGTCAACACTTTTATTTTGCTTCTGTAATGGTTAAAATTACATGCATTATCTGTAATTTTAGCTATAATATCTTAATTGCTTATATGGTCCTTAGATAAGAAATCCAAGCATGACACAAGAAGATATGTCAGGCACTAAAATATAGGTGTAGGACTCCCCACTGTATGTTTAGCTCTACTTATAATCTCCTTACGTTTAATTTACTCAAAACATGATCTAGATTCTTGAACTGAGGCTTGTAGCAAGTAAAATGACTTTTGTATCAGACTATTTTTTGTCATAATACTATAGATGTGTTATAAGCATATAAAAATACAATAAACATGTATTAATAATAAAATAATATACATGGTTTATGTAAATATATAAATTTTAAATTAGATTGTTGCATAAAATATTTAAAATAAAAAATAAATAGTATTTTAAAATATAAATAAATATATATAATTTTTTATTACCAGATCAATTATATTATCTTTCCTACACATTTTCCTTTATTGTTCAGGAATATTTCTTTGTGACATTAATAAATAGCCACAATATGTTAGCTTCTCTTTATAGCTACATTTATCAACCTAGTTTTCATTGACAAGCTCAAAAGTCCAGCTCATACAACTGCATTATTTATAACTCTAACATATTTTGTGGACACAAAATGTGAATGGGAGTAGGAAGCTTATCAGTTTTTCTTACTCATGATGAATGCAACCTGAATATTACTAATTCCTGAGAGAATTTCCCAAGTTTTCAGTCTTATCTTTAGCCCTGTAATTTTTAGCTTTCTGTGATATGATTAGTTTTTACGACATAAATAATTTACAAAGCCAAACATACACCTTTTGGAGGTGCTTACTGAAGCACCTACTTTTCCATATAAAATTAGTGGGAATATTTCCATTGTCTTGTTAGCTGAGGTAGGCTGTAAGGTTATAATTATGCTGTTTGATCATTATGGTTTATGAAAATACTGGGTGGTTTCTAAGTAGCTGCACATTCCACTGAAGAGAAAAGTGAGTTCAAAACAGGCAGAACAATTCATAGTGAGATATTTGACTACTTGCTGTACTTGATGAACACCATATTTAAATGAAATAGCAAGAGCACACAGAAATAGTAAGGGGAGTTGTGAAATGTCTTCATTATATTGATGAAACTCAAAGACAAGACTGTTGAATTTTCCCTTGGGAAATATAACATCTTGCAGATCATAAGGTCAATCATTCCTTGCTAAACCTGTTATTGTTTATCATTATATATTTCCTTTAGGTCAGATTTCTAATCAGCCTTCTCTGTTGAATGTTCTACCATTTTACCAGAAATTCTACTGAAAATTCACTGATATATAAATCTCTACATCTCTGCTTTATTCCTCTCTTTAAAACAAATCCAATGTTTGATTTATTTGCATCTTTGGAGGCCTAATCCCTCATCTGCATGCTGTCTAAAATGCCTGGTAGTAGTAGAAGGATTTTTATGCATCTTGCTTTATCACTCTGAGGTAACTGGACTGAAAATTAAACTGGATGAAGTGAAATACAGTCATTTAATCCAATGGTTCTTTACAATTCCTCTTACTCATTTATCCGTGACATTTTGAAAATAACTGTTATGGATCTTGCTTTGTGAAGATTTAAAAAGAAAAGTATTTCAGTCTTGTCTTTCTTACTGGTAATACTCTCTGTAAGCATTAGGTAGTTCTTTTGAGACTTTTTTATACTCTGCAGGCATTTGGAACATTTTTTGGTTCTTTATTAACGTAAATTAAAAGCTAGCAAATATTTTTTGCTCATATTCACAGAATCACAGAACCATTCGGGTCAGAAAGACCTCCAAAATCACAGAATCCAACCTTTGACCAATCTCCATCTTGTTGTCAATGTATTCTCTATGCCCCTTTTTTATTAAGAAGTTTGTTTTGCATCTTTCTTCCCCTCCCACTGAATTTATTAAAAAGATACAAATTGTTCTTGAATTAGACCATCATAATTCCTCTGAACGCAAATCAAAGTTTTTTGAGATAACTGAATTAATCACACTTTGAGAGAGAAAACCTAAACAAAGGACACAATCTACCAGAGTACTGAGAAACCTTCTTGAAAAAGAGATGTCAAACCCCCCTATTTTACATTTTTATAATATTAATTCAATACTGATAGCAACTATATAAGGGAGAATAAAAATGTCTAATTTTTACAAACTGACTATTTTCTAATTATCTGCTTTAGCTTGAGAGCACAAATATCCTGAAGCAAAATGTCTTAGCATTTCATATAATCAGACTTTATCTGAGAAAGATTTAATGAAAGAATGTACAAAATACTAGAAGATAAATGACTCATCCACAAAAAGTAGTACCACTGGTAGTAAACAAGAGAAAAAAATATAGCCTGATGACCAGAAAATAATAATTATAAACCCTTTTGCTACATAGTAGATCAGTGAAATGCATTTGCAGATTTCTGTGTAACTAACATGATGATGGCATAAGACGATGAGGGCTTAACCCAGCTCTCAGGATTTATCCATTATCCATTTAGGAGATTACTTGCCTCCTTGCCCTTGACAGTGGGACAAGGGCCAGAAAACTGCAGAAGCAGGACAAAAGCATACTTGGTCTCAGCTTCTGGAAGTGTCTCTTTTGATTAATGTTCTCAGTGGAGTTCATTGTTGACTTCTAACACGTAAGATGCAATTCAATTCACCAATGTAGACATCTACATCAGGCAGTTACCCTGCTGACACTGAAATTCTGTGTCTTTGTGATTTGAACCACTGCCAGATTGTCTAACTCTGAAATACCCCACTTATGGAGTACTTCACTGATGAGAAGTCTGAAGTGTCCTTAAAAGAGTGCACGACACTGTATCTGAAAAGAAATACAACCTAGATGCAGATGGATGTGCAAATTCAGAGAAAAGAGCTGCAGCACAGGTGGAATTTTTATGTGGACTAGCTGAAAGCTTTCCCATCAGAAATATGGCAAGCCAACCAGAATCACTCAGCTAGAGAAAAAGAAATGAGCTAAATTAGCACCTGGCTTCTTCTTCTGCACCAGAAACAAAATGGGTAGAAATCTTTAAGTATGTGAAAACTTTGAGGTTGAAACAAGTCCATATGCCTTGGCAATATATATGATAAAAGAGCAACAAAACAACTGCAAGCAAAATATCTGTGCAGAATAATGCAAAAGCAAAATAATGAAGTTATGGAACCCTAATATTTGGAACCCTAAATTATTTTAGAGGCAAGGTAGACCTTAAATTTGATTTGGAAAAAAATGCTCACTCTGTATTATTTTGATGTCTGACTCATGTTAGGGATTCAGTGAATGGTAACTATTCTGAGTGACTGATTAATTTTAGATTTATGGAATACTTTTCTTCACAGGAAGAAATCTAGTTAAATTTAAAAATATTCAGCTAATCATTAATTCAATGCCATCTGTTCATAATTCAGTTACAACTACAATATTTATCATTCTAAGAATAGCCTAAGGAAAAATGAGTTATTTTCAGAGACATATTTATGCATTAAAGAAATTTTTGAAAAGTATAATAAATATACCTTTAACTATGCTCTACATGCTTGAGACAAATTACATCAAGACAGCTCTGCCCAAATAAATAAATAAATAGCACAATTAAACATGTCTAGTATTGCCATAATATGGAACTTCAATCTAATCCTGGTCTAAATGGAGGTAAAAAAAAAAGGCAAATAAACAATTTCATTTATAAACAAGGACAAAGAAGCAGTAGTGTTCTAGCTGTGGTTATTAATTGTTATTTCCCAATGTATTTTTAAAGTAAATTTACACTGTTACATTTAAATTAGTTTTGGAACAATATTTTTAATAGGACTTGGAGCAGCGCAATAAATAGAAATAAAATTTCAATATTGATGTTTTTAGAAAACAATATGAACTGCAACATTGAGATTGAATTTCTGATAGTCTGAAGATATATGAGGGTAAATTCCATAAAACTTAAATATTTTAATTACTTACTTTTGTAATACTAGGCATCTAATTGATATGAACCTGAACTTGTTATCTAGGAGGTTCACAAACTCATATGGACAAATGATTTCCATGGGAAAACACAAATATTTCCATGCCTGTCTGTTCACTTGCAATAATCTCTTTTATGAATAGAAACAGGCTGATTTCCCATAGATGCTTCAATAATAAAACTATTAGAACTCAGACTTTTTAAAGATAACTTAGCTGAAGAAAGAATCTAAGTCTACAATCAAATTACTTCTCACTCTTGTTTGACAAATCTCTTTGCTGTTATTTCAACACCCTTAAGAATATCAGCCTGCTGCTGAATTTCTACCTCCAAGTGTTCTCTGCAACTCTGAAATAAGAAACACGAGAAAGATCTCACTGCTCTTCTCTTTCTTTTAAATTATGTTTTTGTATTTAATTAATTTAAAATAGGCTTCTCATTTTTTGGCCCATTTTGTCCTTCACCCCTTAGAATAATATATTTCTGACAATATTAGTGAGCTGTGTGAACATGGGGGAGAAAAGAAGTAAAAATAAAATCTTAATGTCCTGTCAGACTTGTTAAAGGTCCAGATGTTGTAGGTAATTTAATAATACTTAGCACCCAGCAGCAGCCTTGTGAATGTCACAACACATGCACAGCAGCTGTTTTTGAAGTTAAATGAAGTATTAGCTTCAGATAAAGTTAAGGACAAAGAATTAGAGTCATCTTTAGAGGATGTATGCTTCCTCCTTCAAACCCACTCCTATACCTCTAAAACCTATTTATTATTTATATACCTCTAAATAAGCCCATTTCTTTGACTCTTGGGATGTCTCTCCTACAAAAGGAAATCACTTCTCCTTGCCTGCTCTGAACATTTGGGCAGTAGTTACACTGTCTGTACCTGCCAACAGCACGTGGGTAACAGCAGATGGCAATGGATTAATCTTTAAACACTAACACTTTTCCACCACCATGAAAGCACTAATTACCTCTTCCCACTAATACTCTACTTCTACAGGTAAATCAATCAACTGCTCATAGCTCCAGGTCCTCTGGTATCTTATGGGTCAGGTTGGGTGGGATGGGAGGAGGATAAAATATTTGAGAATTACAACAGAATACCTTTTTCTCCCATTTTTTAGTACCAATTTTCTAGAAACATTGGAAAGGTCCAGACTTGTGTTTAAAAGACAATAAGGCAAAATAAAAAGCCTATAAAATAGCAAAGTAAGAAGACAACTGCAGTGCCACTGCCAAATAGCTACTGATAATTAAAATCTACTTCAGTATGTGTCTAGACTCGTTACAGATGCTCTGGGGTCAAAGTTAGCATTGAGATGAAACACTAAAGGCAGCAAGCTAAGGCTCATACCAAGTGGGTTGGACACATCTCTGCACAGTCATTGCTGTACTCCTGCTCCCCCTCCATAATCCCTGCCTGGAAAGCACTGTGTTCCCTTTCATCATTTTAATATCACCTCTGAAGTGACAGTGGGTATAGACCATTGTGCCTTCATGAGAAAAAGAGGCTTGTGGTGGCTTCTTTTTGAAGTCTGCCCTGCAGGAAGCCAGCATCTCACCAGTCCTTAGCATGCCAGATGTTCCTGACAACACTGCACCAAAAATAAAGTACTGGACCTCAAAATTCCCTCCAAATTTAGAGCATGAAAAAACAAGGAAAGAAAATAAGCTGCATGTGTTTTGTCTATGGTACACAAAGAAAAATATCAGACTATTTATAAAAGTACAAAGTATGTTTTTCTTTTTGTCTGTCAGTTATAGACAGAAAATACGCTTTCCACTGTAGATCCATACAACTTCAGAGATTATCTAACTTGAGCTGTATCTTATATCCGAGGTAGAAATAGTCTTCCTGATCTCAGACTGAGGGAAAGAGAAAGAGAAGAAGAAAAGTTGGATCAAGACTCAAATGACAAAAACTTTCAGTGTCTCAAGAAGGTAGAAAGAAGAAAGAAAATACACTGAATGCAGAAATGGAGGAGGTCTTAAGACCTCAGCTCTGGAAGTAGTAAAGTTATTCATTTTAAGATTCAAAGAAGGTTATGTGTAATACACTACTGAGGATTAATTATATCCACATTTATAGACATTTTGGATAAGCTGTTTAATACTAACAATGTATAAGCACTTTCTCTCCCCTGAAATAACCATGCTGAAATTGCACAGAATACAATTACTGTCCTAATGCTGCTTGCAGTTGCGTTTATTCATAGAGAATTTTTAATTCTTGACATCTAAACAGATGTGATATGCTTTTGTATTTCAGGAAGGAGGTATCAGGATAAATAATGGCTATACCTACAAGAAAGAATGACCACTTGATCCTAATAATTGTCAGAGAGATAGTTATCTTACTATTGTATTTTTACAGCACAGTTGTCATGTAGCAGTTCAAGTGGCAATGAGGGAGACTTAAGATAAATTTTACACCATAAGTATTTCAAATATTAACCAGTAATGTAGTGTTATGTCTGCACATAACATATAAGATCATCATAATAATATGAAAGGTATTGCTTAAAAACTGAAAATATACCTAATTTATCAAATGCAATCAGAAACACCGTGTAAAGCATCTCTCTTTAAAAGATATCTTGTTAAACAAACACAAACTGGATTGAGAATGACTGATGTAGTATATTTAACAGCTTTATGAATTAATTGTGTAATGGATGTGTAAAAATGTATTATTTTTCAATCCAGTTAATGCAAAGGCTTGTCACAAGAGCATATTTGCCATAGCTGAATTTCAAATGCACATATGAAGATTAACACAGAAAATGATGCAACTAATTTACAAGTGAAATAGAAAAAAAATTAGAAAGGAGCTGTCTGCTTCTTGATGCTGAATCAAAACAAACAAACCCTGATGCTTTCTATTATTTGTAAATTACTTAAACAGAGAATTGCAAGAGAAATATGGATGGATTTCAAATAAATTATGATGTTAATTTTTTCAGGATTAGTTTGGCAGACCAGTCAAAGTGTTGGCAAATAGGTGAAAGTTTGGACCAGTTTTCAGAGAGTCTTATATTTTCTTAATACTTCACTTAATATGGCACTTCAGGATAATTAATTAATGGGAGTGGATTCTCATGATAGTTTAGCCAAAGTCATTAAGAGTATATATTAGGTGAACTCCTATCACAAAATCTGTTACAGCACAGATGGTCTGTAAAAAGACTTTTCCATGGACTAGACAGACAGAAATGGAGGCAACATCACGTTGCACTGTAAATTATGAGGAGGGATGAGACTCAGATTCCAGCTGGACATTTCAACTGCTATGAGCAGCATGGCTCACTCTCTGACTGCCTCTTGGCTCATCTCACGTGCTTTGCCAGGAGGAGACACAAAGCCATATGGCCTTCCAGGCACTGCTCCATCATTCCTTCTGCAGTGAGTCCTGAAGCTGAAAGAAATCCCTTAACCCTGCAGTTAAGTACAAGGCAAACCAAGCTACATACAAAAGACCAAGTTATCTCCAATATACTTCCATTTAAAAGACCTGACAATGGATTTGTAGCACTAGCACATGAGATGTATTTTCACCTCCTGATAAACTGTTTATATTCCTACATCTGGGAAGAGTGCTTAACTGGCCATAAAAGTTTAAGAAACCTCATACTTTAGTACACTCAGAATATATAAGATTTTGTTATGTATCCAAATATTCTCTGAATGACAAGTACCTAATTGAAAGGTAAAAGTGAAAACATCTGCCAACCAAGTGATGGTCTACAGAAAATTCCACTTAAGGTGCAAAAAATCTGAAAAAAATGTAAGCACTGCAAGTAATTTAGCCCAGAAATTATAGGTTCTGTGTTAATTTATTTTTGTATCAGAAAATTAAGAGGAAATGAAGTAACTATAACTTAAAAACCCTTGCTACAATGAGAATAACTTGATAAATCACAAAATGTCCTAAAGAAAGATTTTAAGGTATTGCATATTCAGTCTAAATTTTAATGTGAAATACCACTCTTTGTATATAACTGCAAAAACTAAACTAGTAATTCATCTAGGTATGGTAAAATGGATTGCCTATATTTCTTATCTGCATACATTAAAGTGGTATTAGGGACCAAAATTTGTGTTTATTCAGTCTGTATTTCTGTTAAGGAATAGAAATTGAGAGAATGCTGAGGACTGGATAACTCGTTTATCTGGCTTTGTTATGCCATATCTTCTTAACAACAATAATTATCCTACTTTTCCATAAGAGTCTTGTTGTTACAAGAGCAATTGTTTTAATATGGAAATTAGCACAATGTTTAATGTATTTCAGATTCTGGAAATCTCACTGTAGTTTGGAATGGCAGGTAGGCAAACTTCATTGCAAGGAGAAGGAAAATGTCTTTATTTCACATGTTCCTGAAAAGTTCTAATCCATGTTTTCCCAGTTAGAGGGCAGGAACAGATAATGAGGGATTGTAAACCAACAATTGTAAATCAAACCAAACCCTTCCCTCCCAGCACCCTAGTACAGATGATACAAGAACAATTATGCAGATAAGAGAAGAGCTGAGACCATTTTTCCCCCTTTCCTACAATGAGGAAAGGGTGTATGTGTATGATCATTCTAAAACCACCCTCTTCTTGCAACACTTAGGAGAAAAGACCTTACAGTTGGGGCTACAGTGCATGCAAACAATATTCAAAAACAGAAACATTTCTTGTCTCATGAAGCATGTTATTAATGGATATTTAGTTCAAGTCCATAAAAATGTAAAGTAAATGTCTGACAATAATTGCAAAGATTTAGAACAACTACTCCATAGAGTAAGAATATATTATCACATTTTGCAACTCCCACAGGTGATTCTAAAAGCAAGAATACTTGAAATGTATCTTGCTTCAGATTTTCATTGATATCTAAATGTTGCAAAGGGAAAATCAGAAGTGGCATTTAGGTGATGAGTTATTTGAACCCTCAGAAGTGAAAGGGTAGCAGAATGTGTTACCTGTTAAAGTATCACTTGATATAAGCACAGGAAACTGCCATATATGATATAGGTATGGATGATGAAGGAAACTCCCACAAAGTTACATACCTGCAGTTTCTGATGTCCAACAGTTTTTGCACAATAACCTAAGTACTCTTGATGGAACACCAAAAGTAAGCAAGCACATTTTAGAGAAGATCTTGGAACACACAAGATAAGTTTTGTGGTAAATATATGAAAAAGATCTCCAAGTTTGAAATGTTATTTGAATATATCTTTCAGCAATGTTATCAGTCTTTAGCAGCGCTGTAATTGAAAATAATACATTTGCCTGCTATTTTCAAAAAGTAACTGCAAGAATATGATGTAACTTTGGTATTCAAATACTTTTTCTGAATTTATATGGCTCTGGAGATCTCAGTGACTAGAGAGAGATTCAGAGCCCACTGAAGCTGTGACCTGTACAGGTCTGGATGTCTGTGAGAGCTATGATTCTGTCTGAGAGCTCAAAACTTAGCAGAAATGAAATGCACCTTTTTGTGCATTTCAGATATCCCTAGAGTTCTTTATGAACAGAAAAGGGTCAAACAGTAGAAGAAATACCTGTCAGAAATAATTATTGTAGTAAGGAAAAAAACACAGAAAAGATTAAAAAAAAAAAAAAAGCTGAAATAATAGTCCAACCTGAAGACAAAGCTACATCAAATACAAATGTTAATTTCAGTTTCAAATGTCATATTACATTTTTTTAGTGCTTGCAAAGCTAATGTGCTGCACTCAAAGGCAGGCAGAGATATATAAGATATGTGCAGACAGCATGGAGAAAAAAGACTTGAGGCTCAAGGTGAGCAACTAATGTGCATTTCTCAGATTGGTAGAAAAAAATAAGTAGATAATTTTCCATATAAACTATGTAAACATTGATTAAACAGAGAAAACAGTTTGTGCAAAGGTAATTCATGACAATGCACAATGCAGAACTATTAGTAAGAGTTGGGAGGGAAGAGATGTGATAACTTTTCCAGCAGAGTTCAATGGATTGTCATCTTTTAATCTTTATTTTGTAGATACAATTCATGTCTGTGCTACATCTGCTCCATTGGTCTTAAATGGCATGTCAAAAACTGAAGGCTGTGGAGTCCTCATGGAGATCCAGACACAAACTTGGCAGATTCCAGACCATATGTCATGAATAGACTGGAGTACAAACCAACATCTCAGTTGGTACAGTTCCCAACAGAAAGCATTGCTGCAGCTGTGACTTTCTCTCTGCACAGTTTTTAGTGCCAGTATAAAAATACTGTACTGAAATAATGGGTGTAGCCTTGGTAATGTATAACCTGAAGCATAAATTGACATTATGCTATTTAAACATGCAAACACTCAATCATCCAATACACTTAGTTATTTTTATAAAAAAACAGAAAGCCAAAAACTTGTTCTTCACTACTCCTAGGTTAGGATGTTTCCCAAGATATCTTAATGATGCACTTTAATGACATAGTTTGTCATCCATAGTCACTTACAGAATTGAATACCCATTAAAGTTTCACTGGATTTTTTCCATCTCCCTGAGTGAACATACAGCTTCTTCCTCTCAGCCCCAATACCACTTTTATACATCAATCCATCTTCCCATTACAGTTCTAATTATATGCTTTTAAGGCTATCTTAGTCTTACATGGCACCTTTTCAAACACCACAGAAAGAATTTTTAGTTGTCCTAAAATTTGGCATGAGCAGCAATTTGGTTGCCAAACAAAGGATGAGACCAGCCTATTTGCTGGTTTGTAGGATCATTTCAGTCCTGTGAAATGTGAATAAAATGCCAGTGATATCACATGTATAAAAAGTGCTTTATCATCCTTTTGAATGCATTGGCATCCTTCTTTCTTTGTACAATGCTCCTGCCATACATATTAACTTGTAGTCTGTTTTTTAAATGATTATTCTACTCTTTAAAGACTGAATAGAAAACATTTAAAAGTTTTAATAAGAAAATTTTTCTCCCCAAGACATGATAATTTGATTTTCTGTTGCTTAAAATGTTTTTCCTCACTGTTTATTTTCATTCCTTCCACTAGGCAACCACAAAAAACAGCTGCTTCAGTACACAGCACTAGTGAATAGACAGAGAGCATTTTGAAAAACAGGGACTTTCTGGAGTGCATTTACAACTAATAGAAAAAAATATTTTTCTATGTCAGCAAACTCTGTATAGAAAAGTCCCCTCCTACTCTTTCAGCAAATGTGGCCATGCTTTTGCCTAAGGCAAAAGTGAAAACTTGTCTCTGTTCTGTCTTTCACAAAAAAAAAAAATTTAGAAGCAGTGCATTAATAATATAATTTTTATTTTAGGTTCCTATTAATTTCTTTGATTTCTTAATAGTAGCACATCTAGGTTTTACTGATTCTACTGGCAGTTGTGAGTGTCTTTAATAACTAAGAAGTATGTAATTAGAGGTAAAGAATATTTTAACATGCATACAATATTGTACAGAGGATTTACAAAACAATATTTTTATACTGACATAAGAAATAATAAAGGCCATATATGAAATAAAGAGGAAGAAAGATTAAGAAATAATGTAAATTCAATATTGAAATTTAACAAGTTTCTATTCTCCAGAGACAGCACCAGCTGCACACCAAGAAGCTTAAGGTGTTCACCCTAATGATGGTAACATAAAAACACCTGTTTTTTCAGGCCTTCACGATTTTAGAATATTAACCTCTAGTGTGATGCCTTTAAGTAGGTCAGTCTCAATACACTCACACTCATTTTCAGCGCTGGATTCACTCAGCCAGAATAGTGTCAGTGATAAAAATATTATATCTATTTCAGCCAACATGAATGCCTGCCACGGGAACCTCACCTTTTTGCAATTACCCACTAAAGTAGAGGTTTTAACAAGAGAGCTACCAGATGATAGAGAACTGCATTTCATAATTGCACTGGGCAAGTACAATATGGCCAGAACAGGTGTTAGCTTAATTTTCCTCATCTGTACCTGCTAGCAAGCCTGGTTACCTTTGCACACTCATTCAGTGTGGTTGTTCAGGGAATCAGTGCAGATGGTGTGCCACTGCCTGCACTTGGCACAGGGTTGTAGCTAGAAGCCACTGCCTCCAGTCAGCATGATAACAGCATAAATTATAACTAGAGTTTAACTTAAAGTTATTCCTGGGCATAAACTCAGCCCATGGGGAAAAAAAAAAAAAAATGGGTAAAGCACATCTTAGTCCAGAAGTAAAATGAGAAAAATGAAAACACATAAAATCTAAGTGGAGTCTCCTTGAATTTTATATACTAAAGTCTTAAGCATGTATGTTGTTGTATTTTTTATCTCATTCCCAGTCAATATATATTATTTTTTACCGGTATTTATTATTAAGTAAAAAAATGTACCATAACTTATTAATGATTTTTTTGGCCAATATTCTTAAAAATAAATTAATATCAGTACTCTTCTAGTTCAGAAAATATAAAAAAATATTACTCCATATTTATTAAAACAAGAAGTATGATTCCTACTAAAACCACAGTATAACAAAATAGACTTCATAAAATGGAGAAAAATGCATGGAAAGTGAAACAGATAAGTAGAAGAACTTTTTTATTTCCACTTCATTTGGAACAGCTGTATCTCATACTTTGTATCATATCAGTTTTAATGAATGATTTGCAGTATGTTAGCTTTTCATTTAAATTTTGTAGTGACAAAATTTAGGAAAGCATTTTGTTTTTTGCTTTTTTTCTTTATTTTTAACATTCTGTTACTCCAACTACTTTGAATATGTGCTGATACAAATGCCTTACAAAAGTGACAGGGCCAAAACAATTGCCACTGAAATAATGGAAGACTGACTGAAAATGTAAGAAAATCATGGTTATTTTTCCACTGAAATTGTTGTTGAAATATATTTTGCTGAGGCTTTTTCAGTTTGTTTTCAAATGACTTTTCCTTAAAAATGACAATTTTTCATTAAACTCTTCATTTTAGCTATTTTGAGGCATTTCTAGTTTTTCTTCCTTGAGCTAATGCTGAATCATGCTCTTAAGATTCATTGTATGGAATGGTTTTTGAGTATGGTGATGAGTTCCTGACTTTTCAGTAATATTTTATTTGAGATAGTAATTTATGAAACCTATTAATAAAGCTCAACTGATAAACATAACATTCAATAAAGAACACTCACCTACTGTCAGTTGTCCAGTTAACTGTCCCATGTGATTTCTTGCATTCACTGTTACATTTCTGTCAGACTGTAAGACCAGTGGGCTATCCTGGGAAACATGCATGAGACAATAAATGAGAGAACAAAAAATTGATGTAAAATTAAGTTAGAACTTAATATAAGCATGCATGCTGAGAGGGAAGTTGTGTCAATTATAACAGCCCTTTGTAATAATTCCATTAAATATTTTACAAGTCAAATTTTTATATTAAAAAATACCAAGAATACTATTTTAAACCTGAAATTTTTGTGCATACAATCCCTGCTTCAGAAATCAGATTTGAACTTGATTTATTTAATTTGGGTTTTAATTTCTTGTTAATATGACTACAAATGGTTACAAATTCAAAAAACCTTAACACAAACCTGTTTCACTAGCTTTTCTCATATATTGTCAAACTATACTTTTTAAACTACCTAACCAACACAATATTGTATTATTGTATTATTGTATTAATCTGCACAATCTATAATATTTGCAAATCACTTACTAAAACCTTACAAACACAGACATGCATTTCTTTGAAGATAAAGACAATTGTTACTCTTAAAAAGAAATGAGAGCACTGGAAGGTGAGATCTTTGTGTAACAGAGAATCCTGATCCACTGCCAATGTACCTTACAGGTACTATTAGAGATCAAACTGATTAAGCAAGGAGACAAGCAACTTTATGTTAAATACAGTCTTCACAATTTTGGATTCAATTGGCAGGATGACTACCTGGCTCTCAGCATCCAACTAGGTTTCAAAATGTTTCAAAAAACCTTTGAAAAATGTTTGCATATACAGGTGTGAGCTTATCCTGTGTTCAAAGCCAGCATAAGCAATCTCAGAAAGAATCGAAATTTGCTTCTTGAAGAATGAGGAGCCAGATGCACTCCTCTAGGGGAAGTGCAGATGCACAGGAAAGGGGAAGAGCTTGAACAGAGAGCCAAGAAAAACAGCCTAAAAAAAAAAAATAGTGAGCTCACCAATCATGCTCTCACTAGAGTGGGGTGAGTGCATGAGAGAAGAAAAAAGTAGTATTGTGACTGCAGAGAGTCACTTTCCTCCCTGGAATCACTTGATACCACACTGCTCTTTCCCTGAAGCTTGCAGAGAGACCATGGATACTTTAAAGCTTCTGGGGAAACAGCTGACTGAAGCAGCTGGGGATGTGCCTTAGGTAGGAATGGCTGAAGGGTGGGAAGATATTTTGGAAATTTATTACATACTTGTTAGATTCTTAGGTTCTTCCCAAGGCATCCATTATTGGTCATCCCTTTATTGAACATATAAGGTTAAAGAGACCTTGTATATTGTCTCTTAATGTATTGGTTCTTGCTGTTCTTGAAAGTTTTTTTAGATGAGAAGGACGTAAGGAGACATAGACAAAAATGTATTTTTATCTGAATGATTCATTAGGTTTTCACTAAAATTTTTCCATAGTCTACAGTCCTTTCCTTTGAATCCAGGGCTTTTCTGTACAAAAAATATTATTCCCAGTTGTTTTCACTATGATTATTAACTTTAAATGATAATGGGTTCCCTGGGAAGTCTGAAATGATACTGAGCTAATTTCAAGGAGTTCAGGTGTATTTAATCTCTCACTGGACTATGCTATGACCTCTCTAACATCCTGCCAATTAGCTCTGCTTCACAGAGTCTGGCAGATGAAAGTGACTGTTTGGCTTGTCCATCTTTCTAGATAAAAAGATATAATTATCAGTGAGACACTGTGTTCAATTTTAGTAGTTTGAGCAAAACATGTGATGCAATCAAGGGAGCTTCTGGCAACAAAAGCAGCTGTTAAGGACCTTTTTCTCACCGCTCAATTTCCACTTTCCTTATGGTCCTTTGAAAATCATTAGTCCAGGCAACTTGTGCTCCTGGAAAGGTAGTTGTCCTAATAGGCATCTTCAAGGCCAAAGGCTTTTAAGAAGCCCTTTTCACTCTTGTTTAGTCACTTTTTGGTGAAAAGTCTTCTCAATTAAAATAATCTTATCCTTAGCAAGGGAGGATACCACCATGCCTATTTTTGCCAGTTCAACAAAGATTTGGGAGCTTTTGCTCACAAAGGCTGATCACAGTCTGATCTGAAGATTTCTTTCCTTTCACTGTAGAAAAATATTTAAGACAAAGCTTAGGCTAAAATCTGCCACTCAGGATCTAATTTTAAAAAGTAACCTTGGAGATCAAATTCTGAAATAAAACTAATAAAAAATTAGGTGAGCCAAGCCTTCTTTCTTCTCCTTTTCTTGTCTTATATAAAAGATATAAAGAGGGCTGAAGAAGTTAAGAACTTAAATTTATATTCCTCATTTTCTGGATGAAAATTATAGAGCAGCAGTCTTAAATTCTGGACCAAAGAAAATGCAGTGGAAAAAACTCCAATCAATTTAAGCAGTCCAGCATTTAGTCTACATTGTTTACTTCATTTTATGCAGGAAGTGCCTAAAGACAGAGATTCGAGGAATTAAAAAATAGTCTACTCAGAGGAGCTAGACATCAAGAGAAGACTTAGCTGAAATCAGTGGAATTGTTATCTGCAAGATGAGTATAAAGTGCAATGAATATCACTCATAGGAATACAAAACTATCTAAAGCAGGAAAATACTGGATAATTTTCTCTCTGCATGACCAGACCTGTTACTCTCTTGATGCAAACTTCAGCTTATAATGATGTGTGATGCTATTTCAAAAAGTATGCTGTAGATAACAAAACCCAACAATATAAGAATGTTCTTACAGTTGCCCAGAGCTTTAATAATGTCAATATGGTAATAACTACAGAATAGCTATAAACAGTTAAAATATTACAGAAGAATTATAGTTAAAATATTACAGAAGGAAAGTCAAGGGCATGAGGGCCCTACTAGCCCTCACTGGCCCTACCCAACCTCCTGGGGAGACCCAATTCAGTCCAGCCCCACCTGAACCCCCTCTGCTTCATTTATGCTGCTTGTCTCCCCTCATTGTTTAAGGAGCATTCAGCCCTCACTGCTTCCTTGCTGAAACCCTGAAAACAGGGAATTTTGAATTTTCTGTGCTGTCAGGCACTGACCCCCAAATGAACACTGATTTTGACCTGAGCTCTTGGACAAGGCTTCCAAACTTGAATAACTGAACTGGAATCACTGGTGTGAAAGTTTGAATAGAAGTGTGTAATATCACCTGGTGAAATGTTTGGAATTTGGGATTTTAGTATATAGTAATAGGTATGGGACAAGATGGAGGTTTTAGGGTGGAGGTTTCTTTCTTCCTGTTCATCTTCTTCTTGGGTTTAGGTGGTATTTGTTAATTGGATAGAAAATGCCACACTCTGTGTCACAGGTGGTTGGTCATTGGCTCAAAAGTAAAAATAATTTAGATGCTAGTTTTTAATTGGACTGTTTGGCTTTAAAAGATATTATAACAAGTGGGATACATTGCCATTTCTTCATTTTTAGCTTGTTAGCTAGCAGTGCTGTAGCATTCACTGTACTATAGATAAGAATTAATAAACAACTGAGTCAGAACAGGAAATTCTATCTCTTGTGCTTTTAATCCCAACTCTGACTGAAGAGGAAAAAAAGAAGATAAAAAACTAATACTTCCTGACAGATATTATGACCTCAAGAATTAGCTGATGTTCATGATACTCTGGGAGATGACTCTTGTTATAAGCCCCAAAGTATTACAGCTTCAAGATTAAAGATAAATCAGGTAAAAATGTTACAATAGTTACTTCTTATCTGAAACAGGTTTACAGCTAAGATTCATAAAAGTGAAAACTAATTAATTTAGGGGATATTTTCAGAAGGTTTTCTGAAATTGTAATCCAGTAATAAATACAATTAAAAGTTTGAGGGAGAAAAGGTTTGATTTTAAATTTTTGCATTTGTTTGGTTTGGGATTTTTTGGAGTTGGAATCACAGTCCAGTAATAAATATCAACTTTTGTTTTTAGAATTAGATGAGCAATTATTGTAAGTGTATGAAAGACTGACAGATTTCTTTAAAAAATAATTTTACCAAAAAGTATTCTCATGACCAATCATAGCAAAACTTTTATTTTTTAGAGCTGGTTCAATTATTTTTAACATATTTTGGACAAATTTCATGCACTTTGTGCAGCATTCAAATTGGCAATCCCAGTTAATTATTTTGGTTTTGAAGAGTCTTTCCAAAATGAACATTTTAAATTTGAAGCACTTTAAACGAAGCAATTTAATTCCAGTTAGCTTAATAGAACACTGGTTTACTTTAGGTAAAATGGCACAGTGTATAATTAAATATAATCCCAGACTTATGCTCAGAACACAGATAATTATGATGATACCACCAAGTTTGACACTCAGGAACAGTAGCAATATGTCTACACTGTTACAGTGCAAGCAGTGGCTCTTTCATTATTTGATTTCTCTGATTAGGCAAATGTAACACTTCAGGAATCTGGACTTCTACACAGTGTCATACAGATCTAAAAAATAATCTAATAAGCAGGTAGGACCTGAGATCTCCCATGCTATTTGCTGTAAGAGGATGTAAGGCAATACTTTCTTTTATTTGAGCCTATCCCCAATTTTTTATTTTTATTATCACTGGGGATTTTATTATCCCCAGTATGGGCAGCTAAAATAATTATGGCAGAACCTTTCTTTACAGGACAATTCTCAAACATAACCTGATACAGTAATAGCTCAGAATGGCCATTTCATTACCAGGGTACACACAAGGTTTGAAACTGATTATTTTTTATTTTTAATAAGAAAAAAAAAAAAAAAAGAATCAGTATTAAACTTTCTTTTGCTGAGAAACTCCCCATTACCAGATTTTAAGCAATACAGAGAATATGATTCCTCACTGCTGCAGAGAACCACAGTTTGTCTGTTGCTTTAGAGATTCATGCTGTGGGTGCCACTGAACAAGCTGATTGCCTGCATCTGGTCAATGACTCTGACAGAAGAATGAAAAATGTGTGAGTTATTTGACCACACCACAGGAACAAAATGAAAATTGAAAGAAACAGAAAGTACTTAGTACCCTGGTCAGTGCAGCAGTCCAAGAGAGTCAAAGGACAGATGAGTAGGTGTGCATTAACTACAGGGTCAACTGCAGATGAGGGATAACAAGTGTGAAGAATATCTTGGAGGAATTAAGTGCAAAAAAGTTTAGAAGAAAGATATGAAAGACACAATGTCAGTCAAGAAGGGCAAAAAGCTGAGCAAATAAGATGTGAGGGGATGGAAAAAACATATCCATCATCCAGAACCAGAACATCAACATGTTTTAGCAACATTCCTTGCAAATCAGGAGAGATGGAAGATGAAACTCCAGAGATTAAAAAGCCACACATCTGTAGGACTTGGGAGTCTCAGAAACAGACTTTCTATCATTAAGGTTATTACTCACCCTAGACAAACATGAAGAAATTTGCATTAGGAAAGATATGAAAAAATAGACCTTTAAATGAAGGCAATTGTTGAGTCCTTTGTTCTTCAATTAGAAAAATGAAGGCTCCATTAAAACTTTTGGAAGTTTATATGAGCTTGGAACTGTTAAAACACAAATCAAAAAAACACTATTCTTCATCAGAATTTTCCCATTATATTTTTTTTCTAAGAATATTTCCAATATCACATTATATCAATATCTACCAATGTTTAGTATTTACAAGAATATTCTGTAAAAAATTCCTAGGAATCTTCCCAAGATGTCAGCAGGACAGCAGGGACTCCAACACAAGTGTTTCTCACATAGGGAGAAATGAATATAATTTGTTGTCCTAGTTATTCCTGGGCAATTCTGAGCTGAAGAGTCAGCATGAGTTTTGGTCCAACTTAATTGGATGCTTTACCTATTTCCTATAACCCCATTTTTCCAAAACAAAGTTTCACATCACATTTTAGTGTTCTTCCTCTCTAATTGTCCTTTCTCTGTGTCCATGTCACCCTTGTTATATGCTACAGGCAATCACAGACATGGACCAAATCTCAACCCAAACATAGCTACACCTGCCAAAGTAATACAGATGTACCCAACAAGAATTATACGCAGAGCTCCAAGAAGCCATGTGAACAGTGATCAAGGCTACAACCTCCAGAAAGAAATAACCTGTTTGTTTTACTTCCTTGTATAATGCACCATGGAATTTTTGTTATGGAGGAATTCAACCATGCATAGAAAAACCTAATGATAAAGCAGAACTAGATATTTAAATAGGAGACAAAATACATAGCTTTGTGGAATTGATTTAAACATCAAGTTAAATTTAAAATGGGATTTAGATATAAAAATCCCAACTAAAAATAAAGTAACACTGCAAATGTACTTGGAGGAATCTTGTTAAATGCCCAAAGCTCACTATTTAGTCATAAAACTTGTAACACAATGAGTAAAACTGTATATAATTGAACTGCAAAGCCCCCCAAAACCTTAACAGAGACAAATATAAAAAAACAAAGTCTTCAAATCTGAAGCAAAAAACATTAAGGGTGGAATCACTGTACTTCACTCTTTTGAAACCTGTCAAAGTTCTTCAGATGCATAAGTTATTAAAAGGATTTTTGTCATTTAAGTTATGCTCAGTGGTAACCAACAATTCATAATGCCATTTTCAGTCTCAGAAAGGAGCCTTTCAGTTCTTGTTTGTATGCAAGTGTTGACCATGCTGCACCATAAAGTGAAACAGGACTGTCTTTCCCATACTGCTTCAACTTAAACTGCTACAACATGAAATATAGCAATAATTAACACCTGGAAAAGGATGAAGATATTACAGAAAAATTTATATAAATCAAAGTATACTCATGCTTTTCAAAGCTATTACCCACCATTCCCTAATGAGGGAGAATTTCTCTATTTTAGATTAAGTAGCTGAGAGAAGGAAAAACAAAAACTACCAAAAATCCCCCGATAATATGCCGTAGTGGGTGATCTGTTAAGCTGGATATTTGTGAATCTTTAACAAGATTTCTTGTTCATGATGCTTGTGACAAAGAAAAGTGTGTCAACACCTGTCCACTTCATGTATGTCAAGAATTATACATCAGTTTTACTTGGCAATAAATGGCAACACCGATAAAATTTAAATAAATTTTCAATATAAACTTTTTCCATTATATTTATCCATTTCTATGGAAAATCTGAAATAAAAGTTCTGAAAAATGTGAACTCTTCAGCACATCAATAGGTTCTGGGCTCCACTTTAGTGGTGCCTTGCACATATCTGTAAAGGATTGCACGAAAATAATATTTCCATCAGCAGTTTTTATTTCACTATGATTTCTTTGACAGATCTTTTCAAATTCTAAAGCTGAAGAAGAATAAATAAATTCTCAAGGAAGTTTACGGAGCAAAGTAAAATATTAGAAATGCGTAAATTGCAACAGAAATCTGGAATGAAGCTTATAGCTCAGACAAAGCAGAAAAGAAAGACTTGCTGTTAAACAAAAAGTATTAGAAAGTCTGTTTAATACACATTAAAAATGAATATGTTAAATAAAAATGTAAATCACAAAGAAGATGAGTCATTTAAGCTTTAGTTAGAAGATTTATTTTAAGGGAATATTAAACCTATTATTTTAGAGGATTATTCTATGGGCGACAATTTATATGACTAAATGATAGCACTAGTATTAGCAGCCTTAACAGCAGAAAACAGTTACCTGTATTTTTTGTTTCGCCGTGTGGCTATCTTAGTTTCTACACATAGGTTGAAATATGTAGAATATTTTCTGCAATGTGTTTATATTTCCTGATAAACCTTCCTTCAAGCAGAATCACTCTCAGATCCTAATTGCCTTGGCAAATCCTTTTGCATTGCTAGCTCTCTGTACTGTTCCAGTGTTAAATAACTAGAAGCCAGCACATCTGAAATGAACTTTGAAACACGTAGGGAACAGAGAGGATATTTATTATAATTATTATTATTATTACTACTACTTTATCAGGTGTTTCCCTGCACACACCCATTGCCTATTACAATTGTTAGGTGCTTTCAGGCTGCATTATTGTACTTCATTGAGAGAAAAACTATCAATTAGGTGGATGTTTAGAATGAGGTACAACAAGGCTTTGATGAAGGCATCAAAAGGAATGAGTAAGAATGGCAGTTACAGGAATCACAGATAATTCAACGATTTTTCTGTCTCTAACCAGAAAAAGAAGGCCAAAGAAGGTGTAACTTCCCCTAATAAAGAATGTGGAAAACTGCTAATAATGGATGAGGAGAAGGCTGAGAAGTCCCAAGGGAACTAGATTATGTTCCCAATGATATTTAAAAAGCCAAGGCAGTCAGGGAAAGGCACAGGTGACTGCAAAAAGGGAAACATATCTATTTTTCAAAAGGGTAGAAATGAGGACCCTGTGAACTACTGACCTGTCAGCCTCACATCTGTGCCTGGGAAGATCATGGATCAGATTCTCACAGAAGCTGTGCTAAGGCTCATGGAGAACAGGGAAGTGATGAGATACAGCCAGCACAGCTTCAAAAAGGGCAAGTCCTGCTTGACCAAACTAGTGGCCTTTGATGGAGTGATTACAAGGGTCAAGAGTGATGAGGGAAGGGCCACAGACATCATTTATCTGTAATTCTGTAAAGCCTTTAATAAGGTCCCTTGAAACATCTTTCTTTCTAGGTTGGAGAAAGATGGAGTTGATGGGTAGACGGTTCAGTGAATAAGGAATTTGTTGGATGATTACATCCAAAGGGTGGTGGTCAACAGCTCCTGATGGACATCAGTGTTATGTTGGATCATTTTGGGGTCTGTATTGGAACCAGCACTGTTTAATGTCTTCATCAATGACAAATGGGTTGAGTGCAGCCTCAAGCTGAGTGGTGTGGTTGACACATCTAGATGGATTGGATGCCATTCAGAGTACCTGGACATGCTTGAAAAGGGGCTCCATGGGAATCTCACACAATTTAACATGACCAAATACAAGGTGCTGCACTTGGGTCAGTGCAACTTCCAGGTATCAACACAGGCTGTGGATGAACAGACCAAAAGCAGGGACTTAGGGTCCCTGTGTGTTGGTGGAAGAGATGCTGGACATGACCCAGCCATGTGCACTTACAGCCCAGAAAGCCAAATGTGTCCCGGGCTGCATCCAGAGCAGCTTGGGCAGCAGGGGAGGGAGGAGATTCTGCCCCTCTGCTCTGTTATGGTAAGACCCCAGCAGGAACACTGCATCCAGCTCTGGAGAACCCAACACAGGAAGGACATGGACCTGCTGGAATGACTCAAGGGGAGGCCACCAAGATGACAAGAGTGATGAAGCACCTCTACTATGAGGAAAGGCTAAAATAATTGTTGCTCTTCATCCTATGGGGTTACCTAATTGCAGCCTTCCACTACCTTTAGAGAGCCTACAGGATGGAGAGGGACTTTTGACAAAGGCTTGTAGTGACAGGATAAAGGGGAATGGCTTCAAACTGAGAGACTAATTTTAGATTACATTCTAGGAAGAAATCCTTTATTATGAGAGGTGAAGCAGTGGTATTGGTTGCCCAGAGAAGTTGTAGATGCCCCAGCCCTGGAAGTGTTCAGGGCCAGGATGAATGAGGCTTTGAGCAACATAATCTGGTGGAATAGATTCCAGGGGCACAGGGTTTGGAAGATGATCTTGAACATGCCAGGACTGAAATCTTCAACATAATTGCAAAGATCTCAGCATCTATTTTACCAGATGCTAAGCAAGAAATTCAGTCCAAACTGGTTGTGCAGCAATTTTTTTGTGAAAGCTACTCCTGTGGTGTTACTAAGAAAATTCAGTTTTGACTGTCCAGCTAGAAGAATCGGATAGCTTTCCATGTGATCTGTCTAAAAAGAACAGAAGCTACTTTGTAGCTGTTTTAACTATGGGACTATTACTTACCCTTTCCATACCCCCTGCAGACAGCCACAGTCTTCTTTTCAGAACCACCTGAATGCATCCCTGATGTCTCCTGTCTTCTCATGAGGAAGGATCTGTCTTGTGTTTTCTTATCATGATCATTAAGCTTCCCCAGGTGATAATAGACTATAAAACCTCTTTTTCCTCCTCCTTTCCTCACTACACACATTCTATGGTAGGGTTGCTCTGAATTTCCCTAGGGAAATTTCATCCTGCTGGCAACTTCCCACCTGAGGGAGGAGAGTGTGGTTTTCTCATATTGGAAGACAATCATAAAATTCTCCATTAACAAACACTGCTCATAAAAAGGAATGAAGATGTTTCATACCTTTGGTTGGTACAGCATCTTCAATTTTCGAATAAGTATGGAAACAGCTAATAAGTAAGTCAGAACAGTCTTTGCTTTCTAATCCTCCAGGCAGACCCACAATAAAATCTTAATTTTACTTATTATTTTTCAACAAAGTATGCATTTTTAACACCATAAAGTGTAAGCAATCAATAGAAAATGATACATTATCTTGGAAACTACAAGTAGAAGTGAGAATTTTAAGATTAAAAACCCCAAATATCTCCTATATATCATGTACTCACCCTTAATCCTTACATATCAACATCTAGAATGTGACCTTGAAAGGTATTATCTCAGGTTTTGCTGTTCAATATTCTTTAACCTTGCAAAACATTTAATAAGTAGCTTTGACATTAGTATGGCACAATCTTGGCCAACATGTGAGCTCAGAATTTGTTTCAAGTCTCCTCTAAAAATTGTCATCTTTGGAAAGGAGGTATTCATCCTCAAATTTATTGTAGGGCATATTTGATGGCTCAATAAATTGCTTTTCTGTTAGGAAATTTGCCTTGAGACTTGCCAATCACAGGCTGAAACAAGTCACTGGACCTGTTCTGAAGGTCGGAATTGAGGAAATAAAGTTCTGTAGAAAGGATTATGGTTCAGGGAAGGATGTAGCACATGCTCCTTCAGTGAAGCATATTATTTCCCAGTGGGAACTGCACTATTGTCAACTTTGCCATTGAGATAATTGCCACCTTTTAATAACACAGATCTTTTCCAAAAGATATAATTAACAATCTGACTTTCATTTCAACTCTGTAGCTATTCAGAATTTATTTTTGTTTCAGTAAGTGGGTAATTTTTTCCACACCAAACACTTTTCATTGCAGATTTTAAAATACTGAGGAAAGCTTCTCTCCACTGACAAAGACTACATCAAATAGAGCTTCACAACTGCACTTTTTCACAGATAACATTTAGAGTGAAGCAACATGAAAAATGCCATGGACCTGGATCACTTCTGCAACCTGAAGAATTGATCAATAGGGTCCTAAAGACTGAATTCCTTTTAAATTCAAGATGACAGAGCAATATGAAAAATTAAAAATGGCTGTATTTTCTTAACAAACGTGTTAAAACTGCTCCAAAGATCTCATTCTGGCTAGCATTAGTGTTTGAGTATTTCTCATGCTTTTGCATACACAAAGCAGTGCACACATCACACCAAAAAACTAAGAATACAGTCTACAATTATGTCTTCATTGCTGGCACAACAGTAATTTTAATATTTCACGTTACGCTTCAGGTAGCTAGTCAACCTGTCCTAAATGTAAAGAGATCAAACAGTTCCAGGTGATTCTGTATCAGAATTTTACAGTAATTGTCAGTACAAACCATTATACTTGTGATCTTATAATCCATTGTGATCTTATAATATTATTATATAAACTTATAAATTTATTTTACTCTTTAAAATATTTCCAGTGCACCTTAGTTATTTTCAGTTAAATTTTAGATGCTTATTTGTTCTCCCTCACATTTATCCTAAGAGGTAGTGAAAAAAATTCTGGTTTGTGTTTTTAGCTGTAACTTTTGAGCAAAGGTAATGAAGAAGATTGCTAACTTGGTTAGTTAGTTTCTAACTAAACTTGGTTACACATCTCATAGAATAGTTCCTGTAAAATGTAAAGCCTTTGGTGTAGAACTGTCAAAGTGTTTAAATATATGAAAATTATGTCTAAGTTGTCCAAACGTACTCTAGGAGCTGTATATATTTATATTTTCATAATAAATTTTAAAAAAAATTAAAGTGAACTTTTAAAGGAAATTCTTGAGGACCCTAAGAAACCTATCTAACAATTTCTTTATTCCTTGAATAATTATGTCAGGCCTTCTAGAATCCTGGAGCTTTATGCACATTTAAAACCACTGTGACTTTAAATATTTTACCCTTAAACTCAGTCCTGCAATTCAAACAAAACTGAGAAAAGTTGTCATAGGAATTTAGTTTATATTGACCTAAGAAAAGATATTGTTCAGTCTACTAATCAACATTTTAATAAATATTAAAATCTATAAAATTCCTACTCCTACTATTATAATTAAATCAATATGTCTTCCTATTTGCTTCTAAGTGGCAATGAAAAAAATTTACTACTTTGTCATATGGTTTAATTTTGTTAACCCTATTTTAGCACCAAAACAAACACACCTATCAGCTGATCTATATATTTAGAGCTAATTCGACCAAGCTTCCTCAGACAAAATCTTGCCTGTGAGTAACAAACTTTAACTGTTTGTTGTAGAGAAGTGGATTAGTGACTTCTTTCAACAAGTATTACTGATGCAAATGACCAGTCATTCTTCAGAACTTTAAAGACAATGTATACTTAAAGGAAGGTACTGTAGAGATAATAATAAAGATTGGAGAAGTCCTCAGAAGTTTAAAGATAATTAAAAACAGATACTGAACATCTCCTCTCAATGATGTAAGTTTGAATTTTCAGATTCTTCCAGACCAAATGAGAATAATGAAAGAAATACTAGTTTACCTTCTCTCAGCGTGTTTTTTTTTTCCTTTCTCATCACTCAAATGAACTGGCTTACCAAAGGATGTAAACAGACAATAGCAAAAAAATAGAATTTAGATTGTTTATTAAGACAATTTAAAACCACAGTTCAACTAAAACCATTGAACTGACAGAGGTAAGAGGAAGTTCTGCAGTAGTGGATAGGGTTGGCCAACTAGGAGTAACAAAGAACAGACTTCTCAAACCATATTTGAACACAGAGACATATTTCTCTGCCAAAAGACCTAATGTGCAACTGTGCTAGAGTCTTCCAATATTTATACAATTTCAATCCAAATGATTTATGGCCAAGTGAGAGAAACTACATCAGAACTTTTGCAGAATGTGACCATGCATTCGTTGTCACGTTCATTAAAATTTTAAACCAGCTTCAGACAGTAAGTACTTAAAGTTGCAGAGACTAACAAGAATTGAAAGATTCCAGTTTTCCTTCAGATAAAAATATACAACATTAATTATGCCAGTAATAATTCCTTGCTTTTATACAAGGTTGGCACTTATAGTAAAGTTCTTATAGACTCTAAAAAACCCAATTTGTTAAAAAATAAATATTTCACCTAATGAATTGCAATGACTTTTGTGCTAAATTGCAGCACATTCTTTACAAGACAAACTGCCACATCAGTGAACCTGGGTCCTCTGGGACTCTAATGTATTTCTAAATGGCCTTAACTGGTAACTGACTGCATGATGATCCCTCTCCTGAAGAGGACATTTCTTTTGTTTTTACTTTATCCATTTTGCTACGGAAATTATGTAGATGATTGGCACACTGAGTACAGGAGATTTCCAGCCAAAAAAGTGGAAAGTCATTTCAAGTCAAGTTTACAGCTAATTCTCACTCCACTGTTAAATATTCTTCCCTATAAAAAGAAATTATGAAACATCTACTTGGAAGAACAGGTTTGCTATCAATGAAAAAACTTAATTTTTTTTAAGAGAATCCTAGCTAACTTATGCAATATTCAATAGAGTATTTCAATTTTTTTTTCCTTTAATCAGTCTTGCTCTTCCATTTGTCAGTGTCATGGAGGTGGGGGAGGAAGGTTAAATGCATTATTTCAAGAACACAAGAAAATACTATCTGATTAAAGGTCAATCTAAAAAAAAAAGAGTCAGCTAATTTTAGATGTATTTGTGCTAACCTATAACCTTTACATAAGAAAATCTGAATTATTAAATTTTCATCTTCTGAAAATGCTATATTTATATTATATTTCAAATTCATTAACCTTTAACCCAGTGTGGTAACTTTTCAGCAAGTAATGGAAGATATTCTGTGTATATAGATGATATAAAGGATGAATTAACTGGCACCAGGTGACCTTTGAATAAAATAATGAATGTATAATCATGCATGTATCTTGAAAATTGTTTTGATTCCTCTAATAATATGGCCATAATTCTACATGACATACTCAAATATCAGCATGATACCCTGAAAAAACTATTTTCTTTTCAATTATCTTGTTCAATGATTTCATTTCATTAAAATCAAATTTAATCAAACACTTTCTGAATTTTTGTTTCAGTCAGTGAGTCTCAAACTGCCATGACTGAAGGAAAGACCAGGGGTGAGATTGTCAGTAGAGAGGCTCCCCAAGGTTCAGGAGCCTCATCATGACCCTTGGTAGCCAGCCAGGCAAGGAGGGCCAGTGCTCTGAACAACCAAGGGAGATTTAAAGGTATTTAAAGATTCCAGGATTTAAAGATTCCAGGGTAAGCAATCAGGAGCAGAGAAAAGGAGGAGACAGGGAAACAGAGGTGTGGCACATCAGTAAGGGCACAGCACAGTATTTTGCATGGCAGTTCATCCTTCTATGGCCCTGTGCTCTTCAATGTCTTCATAACTGACTTGGACACAGGACTCACATGGATTCTAAGTTTGCAGACAGACAAAATTGGGAGGAGTTGTTGACTCCTTTGAGGGATGGAGGCCCTGCAGAGAGATCTAATCAAATTAGAATATTGGGCAATTCCCAGCCATATGAAGTTCAAAGAAGAAAGGATTCTGCACTCTGGATGGGTAATCCTGGATGTACAGACAGACAGGGGAATGAGGTGCTGGAGAGCAGAGCTGTGAAAACAGACCAGGATGTCCTGGTTGGTGGCAAGTTGAACATGAGTCAGCAGTGCCCTGGCAGCCAGGAGGACCAGCCCTGTCCTGAGGACATCAGGCACAGCATCACAGGCAGGCAAGGGAGGGATTGTCCTGCTCTGCTCTGCACTGGGGCAGCCTCACCTCCAGTGCTGGGGGCAGCTCTGAGTAACACAATATAAAAAAAGACATTAAACTATTGGAGATGGTCCAAAGGACAACCAGGATGGGGAAGGGTCTTGAAGTGAAGCCACGTGAGGAACAGCTGAGGGCACTTGTTGTGTTCAGCCTGGAGAAGACTGGGGGGACATTGCAGTGTTTGACTTCCTCTTGAGGAGAAGAGGAGGAGCAGGCACTGATCTCTCTGCGGTGACAGTGACAGGACCTGAGGGAATGGCCTGAAGCTCTGTCAGGGTATGTTTAGGTTGGATATCAGAAAATATTATCCAGTTTGAGCACTGGAACAGGCTCCCCAGGGAAGTGGTCACATCATGAAGCCTGACAGAGTCCAAGAAGTGTTTGGAAAATACTTTTGGGTATGTGGTATGAATCCTGTGGATGGTCCTGTGCAGGGACAGGAATTGGATTTGATAATCCTTGTGGGTCCCTTCCAACTCAGCATATTCTGTGATTGTGTTAACAATTATGAAATACAATTCTTTCATTTATCTATAATAATAAACCCCCTAAAAAGTAGAACTGTACATCAAATGGGGGAAAATTGCAACAGAGTTAGTTTTACTTCAGCATACTAATATTAGCTAGTGGATTTTTTTTTCCAACCAATAAAATTACAAAAGCTATAATGAAACACAGTGGCATTTCCCAATTTCCTGAGCTTGAATTTCATCATTTTTTTCCTGCACAGACATCAGCAAATAGACCTGTGTCAGCCAAAGGCTGTGAATGTTAGTCATCTATCAGTTTCTTTTTTGAGACTCAAGCATAAAACAGTATTTTAGCAGTGTGCTCTTTCTAGGTCAGCACTTCTGAAGTATCAAAGATCCTGAGGGAAAAGAAGAATTTTAGTTTGGAAAAAAATCTACCCTGAGTCAGCGTCTGTGTAGCTAATAGTGTGAAAAGCTCAAGCTAAATTTTTATAAGAGAATGTAAAAGACAAGAAAAATGTAGCCGTAGCCTATATTATCTTCCATATTTTTATGTCTCATAAGTTATATAAAAAGAATTTTAGCAATAGAAGAAGAGCAGTTCAAATTTATATGAAAGAAAATGAAGATTGTCAAAATCTATTATATTTCCACTGTGTCACAAGGACAGAGTTCTATACTAGCTTCATTTTAATAGAAAATTAGGAAGGAGACATTCAGTTTCTTATTTTTATCTCGATATATTTTTATATACCAAATTGATAAAATAATATTTTGTATCCCTTCCAAAATCAGGAAGTCTGTATTTTCAAAACAGCATTTTTCCAACAAAATAGAAATATTTTTTCCAATATAAAATTCCCAGCAGTAAAAAGAAAAAGCAAACTAACAAAACACTTTTCTATATAATTGTCTCCCCTGTTGTTTTGATATGATGCTCCTTCTAAATGCCCTAGCTAATTCCTCAACAATCAGTCAGGGACAGAGTTGCAGCTTTTAAACTTCCATTCCTTTAGGAGTACACAAAGGACATTCCTTTTTATGTCATGTGTACACAATAAGACAGGTGCCTTATTGAGACCTGTCAGGCCTCATAGCCCTGATTCCTTTTCTAAGGCATCATTAAAAGCAGCCACTTCCCTTGCTCAGGCAACTGCATTTCTTATTGCTGAAGGGTAAGGAGGGACAGATGTGGTTTGTCTGACTTTCATGCCAGGGTGAACTCAAGAATAGAGAAGACCAAAGCCCAAGACCTGGGAACTGAATCCCACAACACATTTTTCCATTGTCTTTTTCTCCTGACAAGTTGAATTACAAGGTTGCACCACGTGTTTCAAGAACTGGCTTTCAAACTTGTTACAGACTCCCATAGAATTTCTTCCCAATTTGACTGCAGAGGAAGCATATGATTTATACAACTTGGCACCTTTTCCACAGGGGCTTTCAAAATTCCACCACATTATGTCAAATAGTCTGTCCATTTTTATACCCTTAATTTTCTTTTATGAGGCTAAGCTACCAATTCCTATGAGGTGCACAGAAATGTTGCCAAAAAACTGCTATAGTAAAGAAGACTTCATGGTATTGCAAGTCACTATTTACTTAACCATAAATAATTTATCTTCTAAGATGATTTTCTCCAGTTCATTCAGTTTTAAAAACAATGTTCAATACTCCCAGTTCAATATTAACATTTTAGAATGTTATTTTTACTAAGAGTAAAGAAAGAAAAACGAATTTATGCACACAATGAAGTTCATGGAAAGAGAGTCAGAACAGAGTATGGAATCTCAAACACTATCCATAAAACAAATATATTTCCCAGGCTTTTTGCATTTTAGTTTTTTACACAGAAGGTTGAAGGTTTTTGTTTTTTCCATGCTTTATACCTTTCAGACATAATTTTCATGATTTTTCACTATTTGAGGTGCTACACTCAAAATAACCCACTCACAGCACTGTTAGGACATAACAAAGATTTTAGTAGATATTAATTCAACAGGCTGAACCTGAGATGATTTTAAAACAGATTTCTACAGAAGAGGATTGATATTTATCTGTGTGGGCAATTTACCTTTTCTGTGCAACTGTCTTGCATGAACAGTTTCAGCCTTTGCTTTAACTTTGTAATAAGATGAAACAAATCAGCCACTTTTTAAGGCTGAAATGTATATTTTATTATGTCATATCTTATTTTCCCTAATATATTGTACAATGCATCTACCAGTTCTCTTTTATTAATAGAGACTCATTTGGAGTATGGTCCATGCTACCAGTAATTCATTATATCTGCAGGCTCTTCTAAAGCCAAGTGAGAGGAATGATTGAATTAGGGATAAAGTTTCTTCAAGTGTTGTAGGAGAATTATAAACACAATGGAAATTTCACAGAATTTAAAAGTAAAATTAAGTTCTGCACAGTGTGATTAATTTTGAGGATACCCTCCAGAAAATGTAAGTAATCGATTTCTTACTGTTAATGACAATGGATTACAAAAGTTTAATTTAATTTTCAATTTTAGATAGTTTGAATGACAAGTCCAGTCACAAGTGCTAGACTACTAATAGCAAAAAAGGGTTTTGGAAGTCTTTCATTCGGTTCTTTGACATAGATTAAATCACAATGTATGTTATTATCTCTGGAAGTGGAAGGAGAGATGCTGGCTTTGCTTTGCTGTGAGAGAATAAAGGCTCACACATCGGTCAGCCACTAGCTGACTTTGTGATATTTGCTTTACCAACCAAAAGGTTTTTTGTGCTCAAGTATTACACAGGAATTTTAGGAGGTGTAAACAGCTAATAGCAGTTGTAGAAAGACAGGTGCTGGAGGTGATACTAGTTTCTTTATGCTGCTTCAAATACAGTGACCTTGTGTGTACATAGAGTTCTGATGTCTCTGCTTACTACAAAATGGCATTTCAGTATCTGTATGTGGTAATGATATATCTGCACTGTCTATACTTTGCTGCCAGCTAAAAAGAGGAAACAATTTTTATATGAAACAGCAATTACAAGATAGATGGTAAAATCTGAATCTTTTGAACTTTCCAAAACAAAGTAAAGCAAAACAGAAAAACCAGCAGTATTTTCTTTCCCACTTTGTCACAATAGCATGACAGAATCAAAGCCCAGTGCTCTCACACAGCTGGTGAAAAACTTGGTGAAATTTACCTAGTTGAACTGTGTGCTGGATATCCATGACTGTCCCATACCACTAACTGATTTTTGGAGAAAAACAGAATTTACAATATAAATATGCATTCTTATAATTTATTGCCTGAAAACATGAAATTACCTTAAAATTCTTCATTCACTAGTTTAGAAAAGTTGCAGTATTATTTTTAGTTTATTACTGAGATTAAAAAACCCCAGGTTTGCTTTAGATAATAGTATGTGAAAATCAGCAGGGAGTACTGGTGTATCATTAGGAACCAACCAGTGAAACAGTGATTTGGGGGGAAGAAACCTAGATTCATAATCATTTGAAACAACAGAAGAGTTAAAACTGCAAGCAAATATTAACTCAGTGAATGACCAACACGTTAGCAAATTAGCCCATGGCCATATTTTAGCTCATTTACAACTTACAGGGAGCAATATGGAGAAAATAAATATTTGTGCTTAAAACAGAGGAGTCTTGTATTTTAGAAAAATGGCAGGGTGAATAAGACTACAGACACACATACATGGATTTAAGTGAAATCAAGAAAAATCTCAGAACTTCTGGCAACTTCTACCACAGCCCTTTTGGCTGCATCTGTGCTGTCTTCAAGAGCCATTCCAAAGAGGGCACAGAAATGTGTCCATCTATTCTGTCAGTTTCAGGCTCTTACTATTCCCATGGGCTTCACAGTGCACAGGACACAGTGCACAGGACCCCTTTTGGAACTCTCTGAGGCAAGTTCTTCCTCCTTTTGCCTAGATGCACGTGGAACATAAGGGTCAAATACAAGGAACTCTGTCTCACTCCTGGTTTACTGAAGATTGCTAACAATTGCTGTCATTTTGGTGAGTGTCAGGGCTTCCAGAAATGCCTCTGAATTACTACAATCATTTTACTACGAGTGGTATAACAAAGAATTATATTTCAGACCAGTGTCCCTGAGGCACTGCTCTACCTGCCCTGAATGCCTACTTGTACCTGGATTTCAAAAAAACGAAATTGCATGGCAAAATGACAATATATATTTGTTCTAATTGCTACATTATAGTAGAAAAAATACTTTAGCCAATGTATCAATCTGAAGCATTCTTTCTTGAAACAAAACCAGGCTCTGTCACAAGGGCAGCCATTTGTTCTTTAAAGTTACAAACTTTGAATGTGTGAAAACCTGAATTTCATCATTAGTCTGAGTTTTTTAAAAGAGTAACATGAGTTTATCTGTCAAACACAGGAAACAAAAATAATAATGAATGCTTCAACTCATGGGGTTGGGACTAGATGATCTTTATGGTCTCCTCTGACCCTTAATATTCTTTGTGTCTTTGAACTATGATTTATATCCATTTTCTCTTTCAAGAACTCAGTTCATTCTATACCTACTGAAATGAAACAATACATATGTTCCACATCTGTAACACGGGATTGTCTAATTTAGGAGTGAAAACTGATGTTTCTATATAATGAAATATTATCAGAAACAACAGATTATATAAAAATTTGATCTCTTTATCAGCTTAGCAGAGGAAGCAGTTTTCTCTATGGCTGATCAGTTCAGAAATTTATTTTAAATGTTGTTCCTGATTCTCCTGCCTCAGTTCTGTTCCCTTAAAAAAAGACCATAAACCCTCTAAGATATACAAACTGTTACTTTCTGTGCACTACTGGGTATATTGAATCCATACTGCCTGCTGTGTCACTTAATTTTCAAATCACTGAGCTTAAAAGTTATAACTGTCTAACATGTTGCAATCATTTCAAAGGCATTTAATGCTCATATATCTTGTATGAACCATAGTTTGAATGCCCCTTTGGGTTCTCTCTGAGTTATAAATATATAAACTGAAATATCATGAATTCCTCATATATTTTTTTAAATGAAGTGTGACACTGTTCCAGAGAGATTTAAAAAAACACAATTTAAAAAAAAAATCTTTAAATTTCAGTACCTGAAAACTAGTGCTCATTTTTCATCTGTGTTGTTCCTTTTTAAGAGGGACTCTTGAGCTTTTTCTTGGTGCTCAAATTTCTAATGTATAACTAGCTAAATGTAGTTTTTTCCTTTTCTTCTAATTTATTATTTGCAAGATCTCCCGTCATGCTCAGACCTTCCCAGAATATTTCTGGCATTTATGATGTCCTTGCTGAATTGAATTTCCTCTACAGGGTCTTGAAACCACAAGAAGAGATTGCAGCCTCCCTTACTCATTTCCTTGAGGAACATGTTGCATTAATTTAAAATTGGTTTACTCTCATCTTCTGATAAATAAATGGTATTGTTGTAAACCTATGAAGTTCTAAATAAACTGGAAAGCAAAATTAAATATTATATACTGCAGACTCTCTTCCTGAATGTCACAACAGCAGCTCATAAAAACAAGGATATCCAAGAACAATGATGAATCTGTAAGTCAAAAGCTACTAAGCAGGGAAAGTAATTTCTCTCAACCGTCTGAGTCCAATGTAATTTATGAAATTATTATATCACTGCTTTGACAAAAGGCAAAAAATTTGGTGTGCTATATATATGTTTTTTCAAGTCAGAACAATTAATTAATCTTTCATTACAATCTAGACCACAGAACCTTAAGCCAATAACTTCTGCAATGGTCTCTCTCCCACATCCCTTAGGCAAACTATGTTCTTTTCCAACTAATGAAAATTAATTATATGTATCAAAATATCAATGCAAGCCAAAGTCTGTAAAATAACTAATCTCAAATGTAGGAAAATAAAATATAGCCAGAGGTGAAATATGGAAGATTTCTTCATGAAGAACAAACTTAGTCACATGAGTTACAACATTTAACATTTTTCTACACCTTCAAGGTTTTGTAAATTACTGAGAACTCAAAGAGTCAAACTTTTGTTAGAAAATCCACCAAAGGTATTGAGTATATCTACCATAAACAGCTTGATGGTAAACTCAAATAAAAATTTTGCATTTAACAAGATTACTTTATGCAGAGAAAGGAGAAAAGATGTAACTTCTTCAGTTTTATAGTTCAAATTAATTCTTGATATAACTTCAAGTTTCAATATAGTAATTGCAGGTACCACATATGAGCATAATTTTAAATGTCTTTTGGAAGAGAATACATTTCAGGAAATATAGGACTTAAAGTACCAAAGTACTGCAGAGATGAAAAATAATCCACATCCTTTCCTGGCTCAGGGAAGATACTTAGAGGGAATATACTTATAAAGAGCTTTAAAAGTTCGTGCAGCAGATTATATTGCTTTAGTTAGGGTTTTACTATATGTATTAACATTTAAAGAACTATCAAACTCCAAGTATTACCATTATTATTATTTCATGAGGAAAGGGCATACACTGATTTTTACTGCTGAGGCAGTTGCCTTCCCTGTCATTCTAGTCTCCTGAATTGCACAAAAACATTCACTCTGTTAAATGACTCAATTTTATATCACAGATTTGCTGAACTCTACAAGGACAGGGTCTGGTTGCTTTCCAAAGAAACTTGTATATCCTTTCAGAAAAACACATGGACAGATGGCCTTCTTCCCTGCTGATGTTACATTAGAAATGTGCTTGTAGGGAAATTCTGTCAACTTCCCTGAGTCATATTTTTACCTTATTTAGTTTGAAATATTACATAATGTGATAAAGTTCATTAATACATATTATATTACTGTGGTAAAGTTGATTAATACATGTTATATTACTGTTCAATGTAATTATATTGATACAAAATGTTTTATCTTTTTCTTTTCCTTTCTGCAGGGAAAAAATAGCACGCAACAATCTACCAAAGTAAAAAACTTAGGGAACAGTATTTTATTGACAATTCTTAAACTATTTTCTTCAATTTAGTTCACTTAAAATAAGCACTGACATCCCAAGTACATAGATGGTGCTGAAAACATGCACTCTCAAAATTATTTTGGCAACTGCGAATTGATGAAGGAGATTTGGAGTAGTCAGAATAGATTCGTGAGTAAGAAATATCTTACCAAACTGACAGCCTTTTACAATGAAATTACTAATTCAGTGGATGAGGAAAGAGCAGTAGATGCTGTTTATCTTAAGGTTTTGACCCTGCCTCCCATGGTATCCTCCTAGACAAAATGATAGTTTACATAAAATGACAATTAAGTGGACTAAAAACTGCCTGTTACACAGCTGTGTTCAAAGTGCTTTGCTCAGTGGCACAAAGCCCAGCTGGAAGGGAATCCACTAGGGGTGCACCTTAGGGATCTATACCAGGACAAACAGTATTTAATTCCTTCATTAATGACCTCGACAAGAGCATAGAGTGAATCCCCAGAAACTTCATATGACGTAGTACAGGGAGGAGTGGTTGATACATCTAATGGTTATGCTGCCATTCCAAGGGACCTCACCAGGTTAAAGTCATAAAGTCTCCTGGGCTTCATTAGGAAGAATATCACCAACAGGTCTACGCAGCCTTGCAAGAGCCATCTGAACTTCTAAAACCATTTCTGGGCTCCCCAACACAATACAGACACCAACCTACTGAAGCAGAACCTCAAAAATGGTGAAAGAATCTTAACATGTGTCGTAGCAAAAGATGCTGAGAGAGCTGTACTGCTCAGCCTGGAGAAGAGAAGCCTCGAAGCAAAGGGTCTTAGTAATGTCCATAAACACCTGACAAAAGGGAGGAGGAAGACTGAGCCAGAGCCTTCTTTCTGATGCCTACTGACAGGAAAAGAGGCAATTGTTGCAAACTGAAGTATAAGAAATTCCATCTAAATATAACAAAAAAAAAAAAAAAAAAAAAAAAAAATAGTCTGAGTGTGTTAAAGCACTGCGAGAGGTAGCCCAGAGATCTTTTGCAGTCTCCATCCTTACAAATATTCAAAACTTGACTGAGCAGTCTGCTGTAGCTGAGCCTGTTTTGAGCAGGGGAATTGGACCAGATGACCACTAAAGGTACATTCCACCTGCAACAAATATTGGCATGGTTTTATCCAAGTACTTTTACTTCAGAAATATCTCTCTATTTATTACATAATGAAATTATGCAAAAACTGCAGTGATCCTATGAATATAAACAAGTATGGAGTAGTATTTAGTCTTGTTCCTTAGGTCCTCCACATGACTCCAAATAAGTTGCCAACAGTTTGCATTTTCAGAAATATATTGATAAACATTGTGATAAAATCAGCCTGGATCAAGGTGAATTTATGGATTTTTTTTTCATGTATTTGTTCTTGTATAAAGACCTGCCTTTTCTTGAAAATTGTTATCACACCTGCATTAGAGACTCTTGGGTGGTATTTATCAGTGAAAAAAATAGCTATGGATTAGACTGACATTGATAACTGCACCCAAAAAGAACATTCAGGTTGTTCTTAAACTGTATAACCTTCACAGGAACAATCACTATCTTATTTGGTATATGTATTACTTAAAAACATTGTAGGGTAAAAAAAAGTCCTTTGACAAAACTTAATTCTCCTTTTTTGAAGAATACAACAGTTTGGTATTTCAGAATTGTATCATCTATAGCATCATGCTGTCATCTAAATCAATTTACAAGTGTATGGTATTTATTATTGCAAATAAATTAACTGATATTAAAAGTATTAGTTTGCAGTCACAATCATTTGTTATAAAGTTCCTGCTTTTTAAATATGTACCTTCATGCTATATCTCGTTCTTCCTGGAGAAGTTTATTTGTTTACCAAAGACTCCTCTGAGATAACTAATACTCATATTTTGTCACCAGGAAATATTAAGAAAATATTGCTCTCTCAAGAACAAGGAAACAGTGAGACTCAACTGAAGTGTAAATCATTTTTTTCCTTTATTTATAAAAATATCTTTATGCCTTAGTCCCTTCCTTTCTGCTACAGTCTTGCTTCAAATCCAATAGTTCTACACACTGGCTGAGGAAATCCATTACTGCTCCTACTAAGTGCCTTGCCAAGATGTACCAAAGGAAACTTCTGCGAACAATCGTCCAGAGGCATGGGAAATTCTACACACTAAGGCAAACTGCTGTGTAATATTTTTGCATAAATTTCCTTATGGTATAAATAGAGACACATTTCTGAAGTGAAAGTCTTTGGATAAAACTATGCCAAATTAGTCCTGGCAGAAAAAACAATCGGGAAAATTGAGTAAATAAGTGCCTCTCAAATGAGTACTGAATGACCAGATCTTTACAGGCTATCATCAAAATAAGTGATGTGCTAAGAGAGCTCCAATACATTTGTACCTACTATGTATTTTCAGTGGAGACATAAAGCACAGGATGGTCTTATACATATCTTTCAAAAATATATTTTAGAATTAGAATAACAAAAATGCATTGTTTTTATATAAACATACCCTGCTATTATAACATATGAAATCCAAGCAATATTACATAAACTTTGTCTTTACAAAAATGCTTACACAGGCATTTGATGCAAATATATTTCCAGTGGGGAATCTGCAATAGATATTCATATGGACTTTTATTCTTTCTGAGAAGTCTATGATTTTTAAATGCAAGAAAGGAAAGAGGCAAAAACACTGGAATTGAAACTGATATCTAGAGGAAAGACAACGGGGTCTGAAAGGCTGGCTATGTTGAGATACAAAATACATATCATGTATAAAGAAATGTAGGGATCCTCTTTCCTTTCTGTTCTAACATGCTAACATGAGATTGCTAAGAAAGCACAAGGTCAATAGATTTAAAACTATTAAGTTGTGGTTTGGGGTTTTTTTTGTGTGGGGGCATTGGGGAGGAAGAAGGCCATGTGTGTGTGGAGGTGGGTGAGAAGAATATTTCAAGTGGTTTTTTGGCGAAAGGGTTTATAAATCAATTGACCTAAGAAACTTAACAGGGATACACAGCACTCAACATAGTTTAAGAAAGGATTAGAGATTATCACAAGGAAGCAGAACCTACTGCTACAATAGATATGGCTGCAAGAAAAGAAGAAAACAAGCTACCTAAATCTTCATGTTGCAAGGTCGGAATCAGTCATTAAGTGACAGAAACTGGGAAAGCTGAAGGAGCATAATAAAAATAACACACATTTCTGTGATCCATTCTTGAGGTTCTCTGGACAACTCCAGAGAAACAAAACTAGAACAGCAAATGTGTTACTAGGATAAAATAAAATGGTAATTGTGCTCAAGGACATGTTGTTTTTTTGGGTATCTCCCATCTGGTATTCCAAGTCTGAAAAAAGGTTTTAACAAATAATTTATTTAATTTAAAACTAATTAGTTAAAAAATTAATTTAACCTAGTCTTACATTTACAGAAAATTATCCATTTTTATTTACAAAATGAAATGGAGAAACAATCCTGACCTACTATCAAAATTTTAGTAGCTAAGAGCATTTGCATTTTGGCCAAAATCTGAGTCATATTCATAATTTCATTTGTCTTCCACAAAGGCTTCCTTATACAAAAATCGATGAGAAATAAGTTAGCAAATGTAAAAAAAGACATGCCTTAACTACTTCCAAAACCAAATACACCCCATAAGCAAACAGAAAAACTCCAAAAATTCCTTGTGAGCACAAGGGTAGTTTGGTTTTTGGTTTGGGTTTTTTTTCAGTATTATTCTATTTTTCATTGCAAACTGAAAACCAGATATGACTGAATAAAAATCAAACACTTTTAAGACAAACTGCAAATAATCTTGTCTAATTCCTTTCGTCTTGGACATGCAAATATAGTCACAATTAACTTCTGTGAGTTTTTACTAGTTGGAAAATTTAGCTCACCTTGTTAACAAAATAAAACCCTTAGTAGCACTAAATCAATTAAATAAATTTAGAGAAATAAATAAATTTCTCTGAAGTTTTAAAACAATAGTATTTGTAAGTGTCAAGATTTTGTGTTGGGGATGAAACAACACTGAAATATTTTCACTTTACATATTTAAACTGGATCCTTATTTTGTTCGAGTCAAATCAAGCTCCCAGAAATTTTAATAAAAGCATGATTAGTTATTTCAGTCAAATTAGAAAAAAAGCAAGTCTTTATTTGACAAGATTTTCAATGTGCATATCTGCCCCATTGACAGTAAGACCTCAGGCCTGGTACACATTTTCTAAGTCATTGCTATTCAAATTAGGTTCATTTGCTGGGCTACTTCAATTCAATTAATGGCTCTCAGCTGGTGTAAAACTAATATCTCAAGGTTGGCATATGAATTCCTTTTCTTTTAATTCCTTTTCAATGCGTCCTAATGGGGGAAGTAAGGGAGACATGAACAATTACTAGAATTTCCTGTAAGATTATAAAGGCAGGAGCTTCTGAAAAGATAAAATTTACACAAGAGGACAGTAGGAGTGAGAGACACCTGAATTATGAGAAATGACCTCTCAATACTGTGGCTGTTGAAAGAGATGAGACAATGGCACAGGTAATTATTTTTCATAAAAAAAACAACACACATATCATAATTAAATATCTCATCATGCTAACCCTATGGAAAATCTGTGATTTTTTTCTGTGAAGTAACCACTCAGCTTCCTAACCTGAACCACAAAAGTAACTCACAAATCAATAAATAAATTTAGATTGATAATTTCATTTCACTGACACTACACATACTGTGAGGCATACTTCTGGCATGAAACGAGTCTTCAAATTTTAAAATACAAATTATATTGGAAATTTTGTGCCCAGCATTGTCTCTGATGGAAATTACACAGCTATTATTTCAGTCACATTGGTCTGCATGGCCATATATTATGCTTTTTACTGAGAAGAATAATGGGAAGAGAAAATTTCTCAGACCCTACCTTCTCTCCTGGCTAAGGAACAATATGTATACCCAAATAAAAAATTGGATCATTTTCTAAAAACCTGAAAAATTTCCAGAACTTAAAAAAATTCTAGTGATGGTGGTCCATTCTACACTCCAAATTCGCCCGAAGAATGAGAAGAAAAGAGACTAACTCAATTAACAAACTTTGTCTTTCAAACCATGACCTGAAGCTACATCAAAAAGCAATATTAGTCAGCAATTACAAAAGGCAAAATAATATTCAGCATCTTATTCACTGTACAGAATTTCTTCCTCAATCTCACACCATCCATCCACTGCCAGGCAAGCCAACACTCTGTAATCATTATTTCTTAGCCACCCAAACTGGTTAGGAAAGTTCTTTTAATTTCTTGCTATGCATTAAAGCAGGAGAACTAGGTAGGATTTCCTTACTTATTCTGGAAATTCAAGGGGTGCCTGGAGTCAAAGTAGTTATGAATTGTTACATGAAACAAGATAAGTTTTTGAAATGGAATTTTAAAAAATAAGTTAAAACCAGAATAACAAAAAGCGTAACCTTGGAGATCACCTATCTTAAGTCACCTTTACCAAGATCAGAGACTTGAATATTGAGCTTGTACAACTCTATGTCTGTGATGATGATCTCTTCTCCCACTTTTGCACACATGCACAAGAGAATCATGAATATTTAGATTTATTTTTGCAGAAGATGATTAATTATCGTGAAGGATACAGAAAAAAACAAACCAAAACCAAACCCAACCAAAATCAAACTTTTCATAGAGAGAGGAAGGCAAGTCACAGTGACTGCCTCCAGAAAGTCAGCAACACCTTCAGTTTCTCAGAGCATGGTACACTTGTCGTTATGACCAAACTTTATTCATTTTTCCAAGAAAAAAAGCAAGTTCTTTGGAAGTATTATAGGATCTGATGCTGTATTCCTAATGCATTTTTTTGTAACAAATACGATATTATGATGCTATAAATACCTTAGCTGAGTCAGAGCTTACTTGCATTATTTTGGAAGGAAATATTTGAGACAAGAAGGATGAATCAAATCTTTCCTAGTTTTCTATCTTTGACAGAACTACTGCTTACTTTTATATTTCTAGTGTTAGTGGTCCTGCCTGCAAAACATTTCCAAGGATGAAGATACTTGCTAGAAACAAGTCACAATAAAATTGCTTATCCTTCTTCCCAATCAAGAGAAATATCATCATGAGTTTCATCTTTCAATGGGGACATTGTATTAGTAGCCTCATTAGTAAAACTGTTTAGCAAAGCAATGAAATAATGCCAGGCTCTACTCTTTACAGCTTCTGATTAGAAAACCCATTACATCTCATGAGCAATTTATAGCTCATCAGACTCAAAACACAATGGAAATAAATTATAAGAGAAGGATGAGCTTAGAATGATGCCTACAAGCCTGATCCTCAAGACGGGAAACAAATAATATTTGTAATAATAACAGAGGGCACTGAAAATTAATGGGTGATATCAGTATGCTTGATATAGAATACTCCACACAAATAAGAATCAGCAGTACTTCTGTACTTTATATCAATATCCCCATTGCCTGGTGTTCTTATTTGTTTATGTTGTCTAACAGCACCCATAATAATTTAAAGTATGTAGCTGATGATGTTCTGTGAGATAGGGATGTGCTGTTAGCCCTGTTTTGCAGACAAGAAATTGAGGTGCAGAAACCATGTTGTCTGAAATTCTGGAGAGAGCTTTCCAAATAAATATAGATCTAGCTCTCCTTATCCTAACCTTTGTACTCCATCATCATACAAACCACAAATGGCATAACGGTAATAAAACTAAATTCTAAGCATTCATGAATTGTCTAGAAATGGTGCCTTCTGGTCTCAAAATCAGTATGAAACATGAAGGCACTGGAGGGCAAAACATTCTTTATAGATATCTTTTATATTTAAAGGCTTATGTCAGTCTAAAAAAGGTTAATGTATTTACTGTTAGAGAGTTTTACCAAGTTTACCTTTCATTCTTGTGTTAAAGTGCAAAACCAAAACATAAAAAGTGAAGCAGATTGTTCAGTTTTCCAGCTTTCTACAATAATGATTTGGTTTTTTAATAACATTTTTTTATTTTGACAGTATCACAACCAGTTTAGAATGGCTTTTTCTTTTCTTTAAATAAAGCAAAGAAGTAAAACATTGAATCACCAAAGGTTATCACAAGATACAGAAAGAAGGCTGAATAAAGCTAGAGACTTAATAAACAAGTAAGTAGGCACATATAGCAAATTCTCAAGGCACTGTGAACCTAAGACATTATAGCAATTTGCAAAATAAATTTTTAAACACATTTCCTAAATGTACAATAGATGCTTGAAGATTCAAAAGTGACTGAAAAAAATATAAAACAAGATTAAATCTCTTAGTGAGGAAAAGATGAAATGCAAAGGTGCTTTTGAAATTTTTGACAACTCTATGCATATGTACAGAGAAATGTGGATTTTAATTCTATAAAGATTCCCTGCCTGCTAAAACTTAATTAAAATAATTTCTTATTTGTAGGGGAAAGCCCAATAAGATCACAAGTATGAAGACTAGATATTCAAGGTCTAACATAATTAAGATATATAAGAAACTAATGAACTTCTAAAGATCAAAAATAAAAAAAAACTTTTGTTCATTCTTAGGATAATGATTTCTCAGTTACATTTCTGACTTAGAACTTTCAGCCTTTAGAGATTTTTCAAATTTACTTTATTTGAATCATAGGGATCTATCCAAATTGACTGTAAGAGAGTGTATTTTCCAGATCACAGCTGAAGACATTAATAAGCCTTCTGCTTAAACCCCCAGGCAGGCTGACAAAGGAGCAGGGCCCTTGGCTTCATTTTAAGGAAGGGAAGCAAAAGTGAATAGGTTGATGAGCAGAAGTGAGAAATTGGTTATACATACAGCAGAGTGATCCAATTACAACAGACTTTTACAATGAAACTTGCAGTGCTGAGGACACAGCATTAGGAAATAGCATTAATATTATTTGTGTTTTACAATTTTACATATTCCAGCTTAGCTTTGCAGAAAGAAGTCCAGTTTGCATGCTGCAAGACGAAGTCATAACACATACCAAAGGACAGTATTTGGACAGGATTAGGACAGGCATTACAGAAGTGCTCTTTTGATGAAAACTGAAATGCTAAATATTATGATATGGATCAGAGAAGATTCTGTTTTAGAGAGCCAGAATCTCTTCTGAAAGGGGCTACAAGATGAGGGCTATGCCCAGCAATTGGAAAGTAAGTTCTTCTCCTGCAATTTGTCTTCAAGAACAAATGTTAAACTGATCTCAAAAAAGACAAAAACTGAATTAATAAATAAAATGCTTGGGGGGGGGGGAGAAATTTTAAAATTATTTTAAAATTATTATTCAAAACCTACCAAAATAAAAAAAACCTTCAGAACATCAAAAAATAACCATTAGAAGTGTCTAAGGCCTTTTCTATAGTCAAACACTCCTAGTCTTAATATTTTCAATTATTTGATCCAAGAGTAGTTTATTTTAAAGGATAAGTGATTCAACAACAAATTCTGTAAATAAAGTGGAAATTGACCTACACATGCAATTAAATGTGTCTCATCAATTCACACTGAAATTCACATAGAAAATAGTGTGAAGCAAGTGTCTCTATGTACCTCATAAAATATTTCATTACTGTGATAGGAGAACTGAAGGTCTTTGAATTCTTTTGCCAGGGCAGAGGTGTCATTTCAGCCTAAAGCTGAGGCAAGTGTAAGATACGAGTATCCACAGTTAAATTTAAATTATGTTTATTTACTCTACTTGCTTGTGCTCCAAGACTGAACTTGGTTTATTCAATACAAGAGAATTAAGCAGGAAGGTTATATCATGCTGGTTGCATCTGTGATTCCTTTTACATTTTGCAGCACATTTTGCAATCTCAGCTCACCTGTACGTAGTCTGTGTCTGTTTAGGTGGTTCCTATAGGAACTGAGATAACTGGGGGATAAAGGGGTAACTGGTAGCCACCTGTTTCTCATTGCACTAAGATTGTGTGAAATATATAGTTCCTGAGCTAGGAACTGAGTGGAGAGATTAAATAATATAGATGTACATAGACACCATCTTCTGAATGCCAAATTCAAGGGCAAAACGAGATTTATGCCTGTTACTCCTAACAAAAATACACACATGCAAGAAAATTCTTTATAGAGTGCCTCATAAATACTGATTTATACTACTGGAATCACACATAAAGCATCTGTGCCATGCTCATCAGATGCTTCCAATATTTTGATTGGCAATTACATTTAATTGCTGAGATCCACAGATAAAAACTCAGACCAATAAACACCCTCAAACCTTAGAAAAGCGCAGAATACCTCTAAATGCACAAATCCTAACACCAATTAAATAGTGTTTTTAATGCTTTTCTGACTTCAAAGAGAAATTGATAAATTCTTTAAAATGCAATGAGCAAATTATGGAGTTAAGAAAAAATGTAGTCTTCAACTGGGAGAATATAACTCTAACCTCTTGCATAGAATACTGACAATATTTCAGTTAATAATTTTATTGGTTTTTGTGTGACAACTTTAGAACCATCTCAAGATATTGTTCTTCATCTAACATGAGAAAAAAAAAAAAGAGGAAATAAAAATTAAACAATCATAAAATGGTTTATGTCAGAAAGGACCTTAAAGATCACCTGGTTTACAACTCCCATGAGTAGAAGCACCATCCACTATCCCAAGTTGCTCAAAGCCTCGTCCAACCTGGCCCTGAACACTTCCAGGGCTGGAGCATTCTACAGCTTCTCTGGTCAACCTGTTCCAGTGCCTCACCACCCTTAGAAGGAATTTCTTTCTAATTAGAATTTCTTTCAAATATATGATCTAAATCACCCTCTTTCTGTTTAAAACCATTACCTTTTGCCCTGTCTCCTAACCTAAAGGAACTGTAAGCACCACAGATATGTATACAGATGATTCCCTTCCCTTGTCACAACATTCCTGTTTTTTCTATAAACTTGACTTTATTTATTCCAAGTATTCAATCACCATCATTTATAAAAGATAAAGAGAGACCACTTCATTCTTGTTTTGACTGCTTTAAGGTAATCCCAAGACCTTATCTGAGTTGTATAAGACTCCCATCAATTATTATGCTAATGTATAATTTTCCTCACTTTCAGAAAAACAAAAATTTTATTGTCCTTATTCATGCTGAACAACCAATGAAGTTACTCCAAAGTTAGTATATGATTCAATATGATCTAAACTTTCAAAATAATCCTGCATCCAAGTAGAGAATATTTTATCAGAAGCAGCACCAGCATCTTAAAAGAACATTCAGTGTCATCCTTGATCTAAATAGTCATAATAATATTTTTACTACAATATTTTTAAAACTAATTTGCTGATTGTAGAATATAAAGTAGTTTCTCCTGCAAAAAAGCAATCTGCTTTCTACATCTTCTGTGGCAGTGTTTTGGCCCAGCTTGTCAGGAGAGTTAATTGACATTCCAAAATGACTGTACTTTATCAAAATTACAGCACAAGTATGGAGCACTTTCCTTCTGGGATTTTGTAGTATACTCAGAAAGAGAGACCACAGATCTATAGGAAGATTCCAATCTGGTGTATGCCAGTGGAGAAACTCAGAGGCAAAAGTAAACTTTGTCCAAACCTTATAATTTAATATGCTGGTCTAGCTACAGAAAAAGAAAAAAAATAGCCATTCTGTATTCTTACTGCAAACTTCAATTTTCCTTTCTACTAAGAAGCTTCTTTCATGTAAATCACCACTAGAGTGCCAAGTTTAGTACCAATATGGATTTCACTTTTATTAATCAGAATTATATATAACTTTGTATTTTTAAAAATAATTTCAACTTCAGACCAAAGGCAAATTCAGCATTAACCTTCAGCCAACTACTGCAATTACCACTTACACTTGCAAAGAGTTCAGCAAGAGTCTGTACTGTAGTAACTGTTGTAGAATTATGCATGACAGATTGCCACTCTAAATTAACAAATTTTGTGAACTACAGTAACTTCCTTTTGCAGAACAACAGATTTAAATTCAGCAAAAGATACAAATGAGCCTCTGGCTGAAGCCCAAGAGCCAACTTTACTGTAAATCTCCAGCTGTTATTCTACAATCATAATGCTGAAGCCATAATTACTAGTTCCAGTATAGGATGCTAACTTGTTCAGCTGCATCCGTGATAAGATTTCTACTTGAGAATTTTCTTGGTCCCAATCTCACCCATTAATTTCACCATCTCTATGTTGAAGTTCTTGCTAGTGTGTATTTACTACTGAATTTCTAACCAAAAAAAGAAAAAAAAGTTTACTTTGTGTCTGTGAGATAGAAATAATACACCACACAGCAATGAGCTAGTTTGCTGTTTTAAGGCTTGCCTTTTTAATGTGTGATCATTGCATAATGTGGAGATTTAGCCTTGAAAAACCGACACACTTAGTCACTACCTTAAAAAAATTTTGAAATTTAATTTTAAGACTTTTAAAAATATATCACAATCCAGTGAATTAGCAGAGTCTAATCAAAACTGAGTTTTAAAAACTAACTTCATGTAACTTGTTAAAGATGAGAAGTCGGGTAATTTTTTTATTTGAGATTTTAATGTATCGTAGCTAGAGATTAAAGGAAGTCATTCATCTTACACTTGGTAATGAAAAGAACATAAATTGTTTGGTTTTGTGTGATTATTTCCTGAGGATGCTCTTCAAGTTAAAAAGGTTTTCAACTAATGTTAGCATTAATTATCACTCTTGGATGATGGTCAGTGTCAAAACACACTTTGTTATGACATAATCAATGCTTCCATTTAATTTCCTCAAATAATAAATTTGTAGCTGCTTTGGAGTAACAATATTAGCAAAGACTCAAGAATATAATCCATAAAATGATGAAATGTGGTACTTATTTTACACCTAAAAAGAATATTTGTTCTACCTGCCTATTTTTAGAGATGAATTGAATTAATCATATATTGAATGTCTATTAAAAAAAAAAAAGTAAAAAGTAAGTAACATGTTGTGCTGGTTTTGTATGAAAGTCACCTAAAAGGAGGAGTACAGAGTACAGACACACACACAGAGGGGGGTTTTTTGCTCTCTCTATGAGAACTTCCTCTGTGAGTTCCTGGGACCACTCTGAAAGCTGATTTAATAATTGACAGCCTGGGAAACCTATTAAAAAGTTACTTCTCTTCCATGGATCACATCAGTAGAAGTGAAACTTGGTCTTTTCTGGTTTGCAAAGAGGTAAGGCCATCCAGCCCGGCCCCGCTCCCCATGCGGCCTGGCTGGGCAGGGGTGGGGGAGCCACCAAGGCCCCCGTTTCCAACTATGGCCCCTGATGGCCGGGGAAAAGAGAAACCTTTGCTAAGATCCTTGCTCCCCCAGCTCCCCCTCAGGGTGGCCACAGCTCAGCCAGGCCCTGCTGCTGTCTCCGAGCAGCCGTGGGGAGGTGAATCCCCAGCCACCCACACAGCTTGGGGAAATGCAGCTGGGCTCTGTTCCAGCCGAGCCCCCCAAGCATTCACCTGCTGGGCTCTGCAGATTTTCATTCCAGCCTCCCTCACGCAGCCTGCATGGGCTGGCACGTCACCAGCAGGGCCTGGCCCAGCTCCTTCACCTTCTTTGTGCAGTTTGAACCCTTCCAATGCTCGGATAAGACTGCAGATCCCTTGAATGAGAGGAATAAAGCCGACAGTATACTAAAGTTAGTGAAGAGCCAAGTTTTCAGGTGGGAAGAGATTGAGGAGATGCCATGAAAAGATTGACTCAAAAGAACCTTTTTGTAAGCTATGGCATGGACTGAACTACACTGGGAATTCCTATAAATTGTGGAGAAATACATGGAGGGGGGTTGAAGTGTTGGAGAAAAGGATCCTTTGCCCCAAGGGAATGGGGGTCTCTGTTCTGGAGAATGGAAAGATGAACAGAGACATTTGATGGAAAACAGAGATAAAGAGAACTTTTGGCTTTGAACAGCTTGCCCTTAAAAGTAATACTCCATGCATTTTGACATGACCCATAACACAGCTCTGGTAAGACTGTGAAAATGGGAGAAGTTCCACAATTTGCAGATTTTCCTGGGCGGATGCAAATTGGGAAAGTGTGGACACAAGAGAACATTATTCTTCTCTTGGAACAGAACTGTATGGCCAAAACAAGAAGGAACTTCTCTCTCTAGGGTGATCTGAAATGATTATTTAAGTGAAAGACTAACTGAAGAGTGTCTGTATGTTGTGGTTAAGACATTGAAGTGGAGAGAAGTGATCTGGAAATCTTATTCCAAATTTCTTATTTTTTCTGTGTTATTAATAAATTTCTTATTTATATCCTTTTAAGTTCTAGGCCTGCCTTCTTTTTGCTCCTAAATCCAATCTCAAAGAGAAATAGAGTATATTGAAATTGGCGATCCTAAATTAAACCAACACACATGTATTACTTGCACTGCTTAAAAAGAGAAAGGAAAAGGATTTTTTAAATTCTAAAATGTTTTAGTAAATTGTACTATTTCAATAAAATACTTGTTGCACTCTCTGCATCTCTTTACCATATTTTAATTTAGCAGTTCCTCAATATGTGTCATGCTGTGGCCTTATTGCTTCCTAAAATTGACAGAAGTTCAGCAGGTTCCTGAGAAATTGATCTGACAATACAAAAACCCATGAAGTTTTAGTCAATGAAGGAGGGATTTCAGAACTATATAAAAGAGATGGAAGTTTAAGTCACAACACCAGATGGACAGGAAACTCCTTCTGGAAATGGTAAAAAAAAAAAAACAAAAACAAAAACAAAATAATTGTAAAGACATTTTCAAAGCAGAAAATTTCATTGTTGGAGTCAAGTTTTTCTGAAACTAGAGGTTATAACATGACACATTTATTACGACAACAAATGCTGCAAAGTACATAACCAAAAATCATGCTTGCTATTGGGAATAAAATGCTCCAGCTCTTAAGCCTGACCAAGAAGGTCATACATACGTCTTCTTAGAAAAAACTACTTATTATGAAGCAGTAAAATTCATTGTTTCTAAAAACAAAAAAAATACAAAACTCATTTCAAATGGGAGAAGGACAATATTTTAAATGAAATCATTATGTTTGCCTGTAGTGGCTATCAGAAGCTGTGATGGAACAAGCAATTTTTCCCTCAAGAGAGCAATGATAGTGTCCTAATAAGGCTCTATCATGATAATTATTTCATGACTTACTTTTTGAATTTCACTCCAGCTAGTCGAGATGAGATTGATTCTTATTTTTTCATCATAAACTTTGAAATATTCATTCATTTTCTCTATGGTGATGTAAGAAACAATATTGTTTGCAATATCCCAAAATGTAGAGTATTTCTTAACAGTTAGAAGATAATTTTCTTTCTTTGCTCAGGGTCTTTTATTCTTCCTGATAGAGTAGACAAATACTGAGAATACGAATAGGAAAAACAAAACAAAACAAAGCAAAACCTCCACCCAACAACTGGTTCTAACACAATACAGTCCTGACAAATTACATTAATAGGTAGAAGAATTATTTTTTCTAAATTGTCTCATGAAACTCTGGGAGTAAGCTTCTACGACTTTGTCACAGATCATCAAAACCAAAAAATGGTTCAGAACCTCTCACCTCTGGTCTGTAACAAGCAGTCTTTAGGCTTCAGGAATTTGGGAAGTTTTACTGATATTTATTTTTGTAGATTATGAATGACTTTACTATTTTATATGGTTTCATTACCAATGTTTGTAAAGCAAGAAGCATCATACAAGTCAAAAAGTATTCTGAAAGAAAAACTGACCAAGTAAATGAAGATTGTAACAATTCTGTTTTATTTCAAGACAAAAAAAAAAATTCTATCTACAGTGGGTAAAATTTATTTTGTAAGTTAGCTTGTATTTCTGGAATTTACACATTCAAATTTTAGGACACCAACTTCTGTTTCAGAGCAAATAAATTTAGAATCTTTCTTATATTTATTTTGAAAGTGTTTGAAGTTGTGATTTGATCATTACCCTCAATACTTTTGAGATTAATCTGATATGAAACAGGAAAAGACAAAAGAGTGTTATTACTAATGAGCTGAGAATAATTAAAATTTTAAACAGTTAAAAATGCAATGTTTCATTATTTTTCTTGCTCTCTTTTGCTTCTAAAAATTACTTGTTTGTACACTCTTCCTCCTAGTTATATCTTATATGCAATCTTGCTGAGACACTTTGTTGTAGAAGACAATCAGATTAGGCAGGCATGATTTCCCCTTCTAAAATCTATTCTGACAACTTCCAACATCATTAGACTTATAATTTTATTACATGAATATTCTTAGCTTTTGATACACTGAGTCTTTAGATATGAAATATTTCCTTCTAACTTAAGACACACCTGTTTTTAATGGAGTTTGGTTTTTTTTGTTTGTTTTTTTGTCTTTTACCTACTGAAGGCTTAAGAGTGAGAATATTACACTCCCAAACTTGTAAGAAATACATTTAAAATTATCTCAACAGCCCTCAAACCAGGGGTAAAAAACTATCAGTATTTTGGAGAGATAAAATTATTTTAATGAATACTGTTTGTGCTTGATGTCCTCTGTGGATATTTTTCTGCCACATAGACTCACATTTTTGCCTCTTGGTTTTACCTGTGCATTCATAGTCCTAAGGTTTACATAGAGGAGCAACAACTAAGGTGTTCCTCAAGATTATAAAATGTCATGCAAAGGATAATATAATCAAATTCATGCACAAAGAGATAAAGGCTGACAGAGATTTTTTCCCCTTTTCAAGTCACTTTCAAGTTATCTTATTTTACTTTATTGTGTTGGATCAGAATTTCTATAGAAATATTAATAACTTTCTTTAAACATGTAGTAGTTCTTTAATTGCTTAGCTTTTGTAAAGTGCAACTAAATTATTTCAAAGTTATTCAGGAAATAAAAGGTCATTCCTCAGTTTAAGATGTCCATACAGTTAAAACAGCTCAATCTAAATGCTCTCTACATGAAACTCAGGCACAAAACATTATGATCATCAAACTGAGTTGTCACATGGTTTCATTGAAATTTTCCCCACTAGAGCACAGATGTATTACATGAAGGGAGTACTTGGAAAACTGAAAATGCAATTGAAGCCGAAAACTACAATAATTAACCCCCAGAAAAATAGTTCCAACTTGAAGAACTTTCCCACATCCATCTGAAGGAGTGTTTCCAAATTCAGAGTATCAGGCTGGTATAAAATTGGGTGGATATAGACCTCTCATTATTTGATTCATGAACCATAATCAACCAAAGAAAAAGGTTTGGGTAATATTAACTCAGATTTTTCAGTGTCAAAAGCAGAGATTCCTCCTTGACAGAGCAACAAGTCTCACCAATAATACCAGGTATAGAGACTGACATGAAAAAGTGGTGTTCAAAAGATAAAGTTGTTCAACTGAATGATCCCTGGACAGATTCCATTAAAGTATAGCAAATCAAGAATAAAATAATGAATCAGGGAAGTTCTTATCAGCTGTCAGCAAAGAGAGAGCATAGCCAAATCAATTTCAGAGGGTAGTCCCTCCAGAGACTACCAACAAAAGTAGGACTGACTTGTCCTTTGGCAAAGTTTGTGATTAAGAAAACCTTATATCTTGTTCATACCAATAAAAGTGACACTATTGGAATGACATTGTGTTGAGAGCCAAAATGACTTAAGGAGTCCTTTATGACTATCCTAGTTCTGGAAACCAGGACAATACCATAATAGTGACTTTATCCTTAGTGACAGGTGAGTGGTCCCAAAGGGCAAGCCTTGAAGATCATGTATCAGAAAAATTAACTGGGAAGCATTTCAAGTTTTATATGAGTGGATTGTGACATGTAGCTACAGAAACAAGTATTGCATTTCATCCTGTGCAATAGCAGTGCAAGATTCATTGGGAATCTTTGTGATTTTTTGATATTACAAAAAAAGTGTGCAATGTCATCTCCTAAATGAAGTTTCTCTGAACTTGAACTAGTTTTGATTGCATAGCAGAGGTGTATCTCAGGGAGCAGAAAAGAGAGTAGATATAGCAAATCTGGCCTTGAAATTTTGTGAGAACACGTCGGAGTGGGATGTGGGGAATATGCTCCTCCTACCCAATCCCAAAATCAACAAAACCCCATCCTGGCAGGCCCTTACAAGAGAGGATGAACATCTTGCAAGGAGGGAATAGTTTGGAAACTACAGTCCAGTCAGTCTCACATCAGTTTCTAGCAAGATTATGTGGAAGAGGCACTTGAAAATTACTGCAATGTAGATATGAAAAAAGGCAGCTGAGACAAAATGAGCATGGGGTTAGTAAAGGCAAGGTGCACTGGCTTGTGGTCTTGCAAAAAGAAAAACCTGTCTCAATGCACATGAAGATTGTATGTTTTCCTCAACTTCACGAAGGCTTTTGATGTGATCGCCTATGTTGCATCCTAATAATTCGATCAGAGAGAGAAGCTCAACAAAGACATTGCCTCAGATAAAGAATTTGACATTGTCACAAATCCACCTAAGACCCAAACATAAACTTGAACATATGCAATGATTTGGCTGAAATTAGCAAAAATTCTGTTTTGATGATTATATATGCTCATAGAAGCAGTGATGAAAGGAATATATGCTAGATTTGCTTTTGTAAAGATTGATCAAGGTTTGAAAATAAAACAATGTAAAATAAAGCTCCCTAAATATTTACAAGGATATTCAGTCTCTTGAGAAAAAATCTGGAGGAAAAAATATCTGAAAGATATCCTGCTTTGATCACCACCTACGTTTTCTTAATTCATATAGAATTACATTTTTTAAAACACAAGATATACACAAAATTTTCAGTTTCCTGTGTTCAGTAAGAAGCTCATATACATTCACTATTTCTTCTTGTCTTGACATTTTCCCAAAGAATTTTAACTCGATTTTTAAATTCCGTGTTCTCTAAGGATATCTCTGAAAAACACATGCTAATTTCAGAGAATACAGTTTTAACCTTACTAATTGTGAAAAAAAAAAACCCAAAATAATCTCGTCTACTTTAAGGGACAATGGGTTACTTCTTTTTAGGTAATGGAAAAAAAATTAACAAGGAGAAAACTGGATTTTTTTCACCTCTTAAGAACTGTTTGTGCAAACAAAAAAGATTAATAAACCCAGGAATACATTCTAAAAAACCACCATGAACTGCTTTTATTGTTATATGACAAGCTAATAAAACTGTACCTTGATTATTTCCATTCAAAAGTGCAGTAGTATGGATGCAGTAGCATGATAATAAGAACATTTAATTCAGAAGAACTGAAATATTGAAATAATTTGGGATGTTGCTTTTTGTGTTATTTGATTCTATACATCTTGTTAATGATACACTATAAAGAAGTTTGCATCTAATTAATGCAAATGATATAAATCTGGAAAATATAACATGGTCTGGATGAAACTTACTGGTCTCAGGCTAGCAATTTGATCAAAAGTATACAGCTAGACCATTCATAGCCAAAATGTAATTCTCTGAAAGATTTATTTCATGGAGTACACATGCCCTAGTTTTGGGGATATAAAAGTGTCAATTCAGGATCAAATGAGTGCTTATCTGCTCAGGCTTTGATTCATCATTTTGAATTCTTACATGCAGTGAAGCCATTTGATGAAAATACAGAAGTTTCTTCCCTACATAAACATAGAATTTGGGGTAGGAGCCCGTAGTTCTGCAGCCATCACTAACTAGGTATGGTAAAAATGGCAAATCAAAAGGAGCAGGGCAAAGGAAACAGCACACCTTGAATAGCCTTGTCATTTACATAACTTCTACACAAAAGAAAATGTTCATTTTAGTCAAGACCTGGCTTTTTCACTACTACCTTTGGAAAGAAAATTTTATAATGTCAGAAGTAAAAAAGTTTTCTTTTGTTTTTAAGAATTCACAAACATTTGTTTTCCAACTGAACTTAAATCTAAGTATTTTAGCATTTACTTTGAATATTTTGGGTTTCAATGAAACAATCATAAGATAAAAGGCAATATTTCAACCTATATACAAGGCTCAAAACCATTCTCTTGATAAAGGCAGTTAAACATCTGCATTCAACCATGCATAAATTATCTTACTTGGGCATCCAGGTTTGCAGCAGGCAAGGGGTCATCAGTAAGCATATGTCAGCTTTACACTGGCAAATCTAGCCACTCTCACACTTAAATTGCAGCAGCAGAGAGCTCAGCTCTGCCTACCTACTCAACAGACTGCTGGGCACTCTTATCATCAATAATTCCCTATCAGAATCAGGGGTGAATGCTGCCCTCCCAATGAACATTTTTATCACTTTCAGAATGATTTTATGAAAAGATGGCACCAGTGAATGTGTGAGAATTCCAGTCATGCCTCAGCCATAGCACAGCAAACCTGCTGCTGTACCTCACTGCTGATAACGCTGGCCTTCCCACCTCACTCTGCCCTGGGCTGGGATGGGAGAACAGTGAAACCTCACCTCCTGAGCTGACAGCCTCCATGGAGGGGCCATTCCACAAACCAAGTTCTGCAGTGCAGAGGGAATACACCAGTCCTGCAAAGTTGCTACTGAATGTCTTACAATTTGTCTCAGGAGTTAATCAAACAACATCATTTTAACGGATGTGCTCTTTTATAGGGGAATGAATGTAGGCTGAAAGAACTAACTCTCCTTCTAGAAAATAAGTAATGAGTTGTTGATTTCACAGAATATTTTAACTCCAGTATGCATCAAACCCAAATCATTATTACTTCCATGGAACAGGCAGATAAAAGCATTGCTATCTGTATTACCCAAAGTAAACACTAACAGCCAGTAAGCAGGATAGCTGTTCAGAATCTGCTGTCAGTATTGACTAGGTCACTATTGACTGCTGAGAGCTCAGAAAACCTAGCTTTTAGATTTCAACAGCACCATGGTCACTTCTGTAAGTGCCAAAACAGCTCATGTCACATGCAGATGCCATACATCTGTAGAAATACCCTGCAGAGACAAAACCCTACTGCTAAGATGGATACAACTCCAGAGGTTTCTTTCATCATTCCCTTGTGGCATTCCCAATTGCACATACAAGTTACTGAACTTCAGTACAACTACTGAGCAAGTTGGCATAAAACTGGAAAGTGGACCTAGCTCAAAAGTGCTGCAAAATGAGAATAAAGCCTGTCTAAATACCAACTTTTATCTAGGTGAAAGTGCCCTAAAGTTAATACTTATAACTAGACCTGGAATTCCAAAAATATTTTATTTGAATTATTTTGTCCAGTTAATGATCAACTCTATTTTCTGCTGGTTTGAGAATATTTACGGACAAGAATTGTTTTCTCATGAGCCTCACAGGACTAGTGATACCTTATGTTAGGCATCTGGCAGATTCTACATGCGTTTGCTTTACAATAATTATGCATTAAATATTCATAAAATGCATTTGTGTGCATTTTTTTTCTGAGATTTGTTAGCAGCTAAATTAAATAAGGACCCTACTCATGTTTCTATTACTATCACTTGAAACAAAAGTTTCCATTTTCTAACAGAACAAATGTTCTGCAATATGAAGCACTGGGTAAGAAAATATTACAAATCATTGCTTTCACTTACAGTAACAGGGCATGGAACAATAATACACATTGTCCACTCACTAAAAAAAGTGGGGAAAATGCACACATCATCAGTAATTTTCTACAGCCTTGAATGAAAAGTATGCTTCGTGCAAGGTTACTTAAATATTATAAAAGTTTTCATTACCTAGAACAACACTGTTACTTGATTAAACATTGAAAGATCTTAGCTTTACAGAAAAAGAGGAAGAAGAGAATGCCTCTTTATTAACACAACTAATTAAGAGAAATCAGAAACTGTCATTTATGAATGTACTCAAGACTTTCTTATATACATAGAAGACAGATTTCAACAGACAACATTTTCCACAAAGGAATTTAGTGTCAACATGCTTGTGATTCCTGTCAAATGTTGCAGTATGCACATTAAAAATTTTTACTGGCATTTGACTGAAAACTAAAATAAAATTCTACTCTGATCATAAGTAATTGGTCTCATGGTAAAAAGATGATTTTTCCAGCATTACAGTAACTGTTTTAATCCATTGACAATGATAATATGAATGGCCTAACTGAATCAAAACTGAAGAGTTAAAATGACCTACACTGAATTTCATAGAACAAAATTTCCTGCTTTTCTTTTTCCCTCTGTAATAGCCTGATGCTATATGAAAATTACATTAAAATAACATATAAAATGGCTTGCTTTGAAAAATTAAATCCTAGAGCCTTTATAGAGTATAGCAGGATTTCCTCTACCTAATGAAAAAAAAAAAAGAAAGAAAAAAAAGAAAAAGAAATCATGATAGCTAGCGATTAAAAGAACAAAATGATTCCTTAATTCACTGCATTTTGAACTTATCACTCTTGTTTATCTGGACATTACATCAAATGAGAGTCAAATATTCCATTCCCAGTGCTGAGGTAATTTGAAGTATAAAATATACATGCTTTGAATCTCCTTTCTTTAGGATAAAACATTTCTTTTAAGAAGGAAGCAAGGCTTCAGGAAAAAGAAAATGATTTTTTGACATGAAGAAAGCTTTCACTGTTAAGATATTCTCAAAGCAAACCTCTACTGACTGCTAATCTAGGAGGTGTAAGAATTCAACTTTGTAGTTTGAGACTGAAGAGATCAATTTATATTAGCTGCAAATTAGGAAATAAAGATGAAAAATACCTACCTTTCGAGAATGGATTTCTTTCACATATAGTGGAAGTAGAAATTCAGATATTCCTTCAAGTCGTATTCCTTTTTTAGTGACTCTCAAATTTCCCATTCCATCCTACAATCAATAATATATATATATATTCACTTTAGGAAATGACCTTGTCCAGAACAACCTAAAAAGAAGACAGTAGTTGGCTTAACCCTTAAAAATGGTGAGTGATTTCCCACTGTCCCCAGCTCTCTTAATGATCTTGGGCAGGAGGTAGATGGGCACATTTATAGCCAGAGCTTCACCTAGGGTTGAGGTATTTAACTGTGCAACCTGATGGTGACCTGCATAATTCATTTCTTGGCTGCACCTAATGCCAGGGTGCAACTGTGAATCATCATTATTCCCTATGTAGGGTGAAAATATATCCTGAATTTTACAATTGTTCAATAAAAATAGCAATTTTCTCTCTATGTATGTAAGATTTGGTAATACAATTTATTAATTGTTATATCTTGAATCCAGTGTTTTTGCTTTGTCCAGTCATTAAAATACATAGGAAAATATCATGTAGGAAGAAAATGGTTTTTAGTGGTTGCTCATCATTACTATAAGACCATGTTTCTGACTACTAAGAGCATGTTGATGATTAACAACTTCAAAAATGCTAATTTTGATTGTTTGTGTTTATTTTTCACAATAGAAATAGGAAAGGCGCCATTATAAAAGTCTGGATGAGACAAGTAAATCCCATAATTCAATGTTCAATAAAATATAAGCACAGAAAAGTGGCATAATAAGGCTTCAGCTGCACTCTTACAGGGAAAAACAATGAAACATGTTTGGTACTCAAGAGATAAAATTATTTTGCACAGCAATAGAAATTCAACATTTTTTTATCCCAAGAATCTTGTTACTATATTCCTGACAGAAAAGTAATTCTTCACTATACAGCCAGTGGAATTTAATTTGATCCACTTAAGTGCAAAATAAGCACATTTAATCTAATGCTAATTACATATTTCAAAGCCATTGTTGACTCTGGTGTACTGGAACAATGAGAACTTGCACTTTGCTCTGCTGGCTGAACCATGAAGAAAAGAACCTCTTCCTACTGGGTAAACAACTGGGTAACAGTCCTCGACTGCTATAATTGTATATAACTGCTATAACTGTCAAATAATGCTTCTTAAGAAAGTGATGATATATGTTAAAGTTTTTATATTAAATCAACAACATTTATACAAATATTTTCCCATAGAAAAATTCAGATATTTGTAGGCTTTCTAACAAATGAAACAGTGATGCCTTTTTTTGAAAAAGAAATAGGATAAATGGAATTAGAACTTGTTATGGAATGTGCAATCTGCATTAATAAAAATTAAGTCTCCATTTGATCAATCCTATAGTCATAGAATTTAAAATTTTGATAGCAAAAGATAACCTGGGAAAACACAACAAGCATGCTGTAGTTTTTGTCAGTGAATAAATACTAAACAAGACTTTGGTATTTTGATTTATTGATTTGGATATAAATATGTTTTCTAACTGAAAAGGCAAACTCAATATTCTGTTATATCTGCTTCTGTGGAATGTTTGTAACTGACACACATAAAATATATTTACAATAAAAATGGGGAATGAGGGAAAAGGAGGAAGTGAAAAATAAACACAAAATATACAAAAAATGTCAAGCTTTCAGAAAACTAGAAGTGCCAAAATTTAAGTTGCCTAAGAAGCATCCATCTGCTCTGTTTTACAAGTATGTTTAGGATAAAATTCTATATTTATATGTGATATTTGCCTACCTGAATCTCAGCTTACTGCACACAAATTGGGCAAAAACCTTACTCAGCAGCTATTCACTATTTTGCTTTCATGTCATTATTCTCTTTGCTCCTCATTTATTGTACTTAAAACTGTGCTTTGAGGGCAGTACTGTCAGTTTTCTTCTAGACTTCTGTTCTCATAAATTTGTATTACTGGAGCTATATAGTTCCTCCCAACTATTAATTAATTAAGTTTCAGAATACTTTCAGCAACTTTATATGGTGGTACTGTTCTGATGCTACTGACAGAGACCTAAAGCACAAGATCAATATGCTCATTATCTTTTGATGCTTATCATATTTCCTGTTTATTTTCAGCAGTGGGAAGTTAATTTGTATAGCAAGATTAAACTGTCAGAGTCTCAGAATCAAGGAAATGATAGAGCCTACTGTATCTATAAGGGCTTTCAGTTTTCTGAGTGACCTTTCTAAGTACTCATTCTTTAGTCCTTCAGCAGAGAGATATCCTTTCAGCAGAATCCAGCAGATTGAATGCAGACAGACTCTGCACAGATAGAAGTACTTGAGCTTCAGTAAAATTACGTGATTTAACACAAAAAGACAAAGTCACAAAAGGTGTTATTAAACTGGAATAGGGTGACTGCAGCTTCAATTATTTGATAAACACAATAATCTTCCAGACAATAATTTCCTGAAGTGTGTAATGACTGACATGAAATAAGGCTGAATAGTAAAATACAGAAAATAGCCAGATATGTACTTCTACAACATGCTTAACAAAGATGACCTCATTCAAAGAATTACTTCCCAGTATGTTTTTCTCATCCATAACCCCCCATCAAATTTAAATAAGGATTGGAATAAGAGAAGTTTTAGAATTATGCTATTACGTAAAAAATTCCAGGGGTTTTCAGAACAAACACAACTTGCTTAAAGAGTTATTAATATTAAAAAGATTAATCAGAGGAAGGTCCTTCTACTTATTTCCCAAATAAACTCCATAAATTGTATGTTTTCCATGCAAATAAAACTCAGATTATCCTTTTGTTGTGATTTGATTTTATTCAAGTGCAAGAATAGACTTGGATAATCTATGCCAGTACTTAAAACAAGTGTCAAGTCAGGTACTGGGACAGCGACTGAACACAGCTATGCCAAATGACCCCAAGTGGCCAAAGGCAGATTCCATACCTGTAACTATGCTCAGCAAGAAAAAGTGGTGGTAGAGTAAGAAGAGGGCAGGAGGCTTGGAGGGCTGGAGAGAAAAAGGATTGATTTTCAAAGTGGCCACTGCTTGAATCCAGAGTGGACATTAGCCTGTGCTTGATTGTGTTTGATTGTAATAATAATAGTAATAATAATAATAATAATAATAATAATAATAATAATAATAATAATAATAATAAATTCACTAATTATTATCATTATGTATGTTATACCATGTACAACTTTCTGAATATGAAATAAACTAACAGTGAGTCTGCTTCAATTACATTGTTCTTTTCCCTCAGACACTAAGAAAAACAACCCTTTTATATCCATAGACATGTCATATAAAGATGGTAAAAAAATCAAAAATCACTATCAATATTTTATGTTATTCTTAGAGTACATCGCATTTCAGTTATTAAAACCAGAAATTCAAATAAGAAGCTATTAAAATATGAAAACCAAGCATTTATTTTAAGCTGTTGTTTGTTTTACAACTGCAGCAACTTAAGGAAGGGTTTTACTGGCTTTGAAAATTACATTACAGAGAATGAACTCCTAAACTATACTTACTATAAATCTGTGATAATGAGAGTATAACTTTGAATCAGAGCATAAAAGAACTCCCCAGAAAAATATTCTGGGAGGCAAACAACAACAATACTGACATTCAGAGCTTTTTCAAGCTTTGACCTGCTTATAAACAGGCAGAGATTTATGTTCTATGATGATCCTGTAAATGGTATATAAGAAAACCAGAGATTAATTCACATTGTCTTTAAATAGGCAGGATGATCTTTTAAAAGATTATTTCTTCACAAGGTGCTGAGAATTCTACAAGGGTGTATTACTTATACATCCTATATAATTTCTGCCCAATAAACTCTTACAGCAGCATGTTTTATGACAACTACAAATACAAAAGATATGCTAGCACCATGAATACTCCTCAACAAGTCAGGAAGTTGGCTAAAACAACAACCTGCAGCCTATCTACAATCTAAACTACTACAACTAGTCCTGGACCACATATATTTCTGATGAAATATGTGATAGTGTGCTTTCTTGCTTTTATTGTTCTCTCTCTTGTTTTTCCTCCTTTCTTTCTTTTGTTTAAACACTAAGGCATTCTAAAAAAAAAAGAAGAAGATAAGGAGTTCTACACAAAATACTGATAAACTAGAAGTGTGCAAAAACAAGCTTAGCTACCTTCACAATAGAGCCAGTCCTCTATGACACATATGACCACAACTGGAGACCCAGGACAGGATTCACTAGGCTGGCTTAGATCTTTAAGCTACAAAATGGCAGTATTGTAGCCAAGCTCTGGACTATTTCAATTAGAAATAACATTTTGGAAGTCAGTAACTATTTCTTATAAACTCAATCCACCTAGATAAAATAACACCTCCTTGCATGAGATCAAACTCAGACCTTTAATGTTACAAAATTCTGCAAATCTATCAACAACATTGGTATATAAAAGACATTAAAGTGGAAAAAACCATCTGCAATTCCTGCCTAAGACCAGAGAATTCAAAATTTTTTGGTCTGGAGAGAAGAAGTTGGAAGGTGTGATTCTCCACGTCATGAATGAAAAATCTCATTATTTGGGATGAGAACAGAGTTTTGATAGATCCTCCAATAATTGGTCATGCATCTCATGAAGTGGGCAGTGAGAAGTCAGTAAATGACTCTACTAACAGAAATGCAGGCTTTTTCCTTAGGATCATGAACTTTCATGCAGTAGCACAGTGAAAAGCAAATTGAAGTGTTGATTATTCTGAATTGACTAAAACATTAATAAATAGTATTTTATATTTTAGGTTTGCATGGTATTTTTTCTAATTTCCTTAGTAATAACAACATATACCAAATACGTGTTTCAGTACTTTACAGCAGGAACAATTAAGTAGTTGGTGAGTCAAGAAATCCATTCTTATCAATAATATTCAAGGTTTTCAAAAGTTCTGATGTTAAATGTGATATCATGTTTTCTGAGTACATATTTAAGCCCAAACTCTGTCTCCAAAAGCTCACATTCTGAAGAAGGAATCATTACACAAAAGATGGAGGGAGAAAATTATAATAATAGATGAGTAGGGTTTAAACAAAGTGCCAACATTCAATATCCTATAAATTAATAAGCATTCAATGTCTGTTGCGTTGTAGGCATCATAGTAGAAGCTAAACATAGAATGGAATTTGGATGATGTGGCTGCACAGGTATGGAAAAGCACAGATGAAACATCTAAGTATACAGACATGCCATGCCAAAGAAAATAAAAAAAGAGGTCTGACATCAAAAGAAATGTGACTGAACCAATGTAGCAGTAGTGAAGATGGAAAAAGAATACTGATGGTAGGATGGCACAAAAAGCAGGTAATGTAGAGGGACAGTGATGGGGATCATTAGGAAGGTGAAATACATTAGCAACTATGTTGTTGATAAAATGGATGATGTACACAAAAAATTGGAAGGAAGATGACAAAGGAAATTATTTGTATTGCATTCCCACATGCAAAAACCTGGATTTCATAAACAGAGCTGCAAGATAATTCCAGTTGGAGAAAAATGGTACTTGGATGTGATTGTGAATGTACAATTGTAGGAAAAAGTGTAGGCAGCAAAAGTCTTGCATTAACAAAATGGATAGTGGCATAAGCAACATAACAAGAGAGTATTTTCCTGGATTACTACTAAAGATAACTGAATTTCAATAGCCAAAACACAGGTAAAATTATAGCAAGCTATTCACTGGAATGGCAAAAATCTGGATTGATGGAAACACCTGCCTTCATCCATCTGCTGACAATAACAGCTGACACTTTGTAAATATCAGGGTAAAGCTAGGGAAGAAATTACTGTAGTACAGTGCAGCAATGTTTAAAGAGGAAAAAACTAAGGCAAAAGAAACCCATGAAAAAACATTGAAAAGAAAGAAAAGTCAGACTACTATCCAAATTTACTTGAACCAAAAATTCCCTGAATATATGTTACTTTAGAGTGGTTTTTGAAAGTGTGGAGCATGATCTGGTTCTTCAATTATAAAATACCTATATTTATATATAATATATACCTATTGTGACAATAAAATGAGGACAAACCCCTATGTCATGTTTAAAATTTTAATTTATTATAAGGGGAGTTGTTCTATTTTTCATTAAAACATAGGTGTGTCCTTGAATTTCACCATTGTGAGGCTGACCACTATCATCTTTGAAAGGTTGTGGCAGTCAGGAGAGGTACCTAAGAACTGAAAGAAAGCAAATCTCACCCCAGTCTTCAAAGAGAACAATAAAAAGGACCTGAAGAACTGGCCAGTCAGCCTGATCTCAATCCCTGCAAAGGTGATGGAATGTCTCATTCTGGAGCCCATCTCTATCCATGTGGGTGACAAGAAGGTGATCAGGAGCATGGATTCACTAAGGGCAAACCACCCTTGGCCAACCTGATTGCCTTTTACGATGAAACAACTACCTGGAGGGATGAAGGGAGAGCAGAGGATATTGTTTAACCTCAAAAAAGACCTTCAACACACTCTCACAACATTCTTGTAGGCAGACTCAGGAAGTGTGGCCTGGATGAGTGGATGCTGAGGTGGATTGAGAACTGGCTGACCCCAAGAATCATTGTCAGTGACCTGGGGTCTGGTTGGAGGCCTGACACTAGTGGTGTCCCCCACTATTCAGAATTGGGAATTGTTTAACTTATTCATTAATGACTTGGATGAAGGGGCAGAGACATCCTCAGCAGGTTCACTGACACAAAGCTTGAGGAGCAGCCAGTACCCCAGAGTGCTGTGCAGCCCTTGAGAAGGGGCTCAGCAGGCTGCAGAGAGGGGCAAAAAGGAAATTTAATGAAGGCAAGTGCAGGGTCCTGCACCAGAACAGGCTGGAAAGCAGCTCTGTGGAAAATTGGGGTCCTGGTGAAAAGAAACTGTCCAGGGGCCAACAGTATTGAGTGTGGGTGTGCTTATTTTGTCCACATAAATTTCGCAGTTTATTTAATCCACTTCCCTGTGTTTGAGTCCTGGTTGTAATTTCAGCACAAAATCTTCAATATAATTTGGTCATGCTGAAAATTTAATCATACATTATTCTTTTATTTTTCAAGTAAGTGATTGCCTGACTTCAGAAAGAAAAATTTAAAACTGATATAAGGGGACAATAAACAAATATGCTCTGTACAGTAGCAGTCAACATTGTTGTTAAGCCTGTAAAAAATATTTACCTATAAGAAAAAAAAATATACAGCCCCACTGGTTTGTTGTGTACACATATGGTAATTATTAAAATAGAGAAGAGGTTCTGACATTTTTCTAAGAATTTCTACAAACAATTTTTAGGACCTACCCTTATTGTGTATTCCATTGAACTACACTGAACTATTGTAGTATTGTCTAGATTTTGAGAAGTAAAAAGATTACTTGGGCTGCAATGCCTTGCAATTCATTCAGTCACATGAATGAAATAGTTTGTGTTAATGCAATTACATGTTTTGTGCTTTTCATGTTTGGACCTTGCTCTTTCAAAAAGCCTGACACAACCAGAACTTCAGTTCTTGTGACACTAATCTCTAAGTGTGGCAGCAGAAAAACAAGAGCTAAACAAGCATTAGTAACTCTTTTGACAGCATTTATAACCATTCAAAAATTATAAAGCATGTTTTCAATTGAGCAGTGGGCTTAGTGCAGATGTTTTGTAAAGAATATTATTCTCTTGTACTATTATGAAGTCTGCTCTATCTAAACTAATGTGGACACAATGGTTTGGTTTTCTCTTGTTCTTTCCCTTAAAGGCAGATTCTATATCTTCTTTAGGCAAATTACGATATTGTCTCTACTTCTTTAAAAGTATTTTCTTCATGCATAGCCTGAAACTCCAGTGCTATAATGCATTTACTTTTGTTTGCCCTTCAGATATATTATTGCTTAGACTAAATAACCACAGTTAATTTTCTTTGTGTATTATTTTGCATCTTAATGCTTCATGTTGCTCCTAGTCTGCCTTTATCACCCATATCTCTCTAAGTAGAATAAAAAACCAGAACAAGCACAGCTTGTGAACACTTACCATGGCTAAGCAAAGAAAATTATCTCATTTGCTGATTTCAGCATGTCTGGTATTTCTGCAATATTGTTCTGATTCTGATTGATATGCTAAAAATCAGATATTGTCATCATAACAAATAAATTTAAATATTGGATTCCACAAACTGGCTAGACAATAACTTCTCTTTTATGTACTTATTAGAGTACTTAACCTGTCTATAAAAGGGACAATTTTTTTTTTTTTACCTCCTTAGCTTATGATGACTAGTCTATTGATATAATAGACTATATATAGACTATAATAGACAACATTACTCTAATGGCTGCTCTTTTCTAAATAACCATTCGGTTCATATAAGTAATAAAAAACTTACTGAAAAAAAATGTAGTAATTTGCCTTCAAAATCCTTAATGTCAACATTCTTTGTCCCCTAAGACTTTTTTTAATAATAAAATCCATGCTGCTCCGTCGCAAAAGACTGAGAGCCATTTTAAGACAAGCTTCATAAGCTCAGACCCTTACCTGCAGGTCTTAGTCCTATATTTAAAATACTCCCTGATACAGATTTCAGCATCCAAAGAAATTTGATTCTTAATTTTTACTTTCTTATATTAAGGCATGTGTACCTTCCTAAGTATTTTGCTATAATATGACTTTGTATTCATTATAAAGACTTAACTTACAATAACCTCATGAGCCATACACAGAGGTACTGAGGTACTCACAGCCAAACACATCCTTCAGTAGTTCCCTGGGCTGGCACTTTTATTTAGCAAAGTGTCCTTTTCTTACAGCAAAATAAATATCATAAAGTAGGACCTATTACACTGCTTCTGTGATCACATTGTAGCATTAAAGAGCATTAAAGAAATCAATTTTTAAAGCAGTCCAGTCTAAGGATCCTATTACTGCCAAAAGAAAAAGTATTTTCATGTGTGTAAAAAGTGTTGTATCAAACAATTTTACTATTCAAGAAGTGTGACTACATAACACTGAAGTCTTAATATTATCTAAGTTCAGATAGTTGCTTAGTATTACAGAACAAACACTGCATGCCTTCCAAAAGAACTTCTACACATCTTTTAATAAAAAAATCTTGCTCTATTGATACACTCAATAAAATAAATGGGACAAAGAGCAAAGTAGTTTGCTGTAGAGATCCATCTTGTGCTATCAGGGCAAAGAAAATGAAAGTGTAAGAAATGCCACAAAGTTGCTTGAAAATAGCTCCTTTTTTATCTAACAGCCTGCTCAATTGAACACTCATCTCCTAAATTGCAGCTTCCAGTTCCTTCTCTGCAGTTCAAAGAGAGTAAAAATACTAACCTTCAGTTTTTCAAGGAGTGTTAAAACAACAATGGATAAAGGACTTACCCAATCTATTTGCATATAGCTCAGCATAACAAAAATCATTAAGAAGTTGTCAGTTGTGTTGGCAAATGGGAGGAACCTTGTAAAGGGGATAATTTCACAAGAAAATATGAAATAAAAAACCACTGCATCATTTCGAGGGATGATAGTTTGTTCTCAGATATCGTAAATTTCCTATGGTGTGTCTAAACTGATCACAGAAGCACAATGCAAGATATGGATTTGTGAATCAACACTTCAATGGCTTGCTGACTTACATAACAGGGAAACTTAAGGGACTTTAGAAAAAAGTTTAGTATCACAATTCAGCCCCTTAAAAGCATCAGAATCACCTTTGTCATGAGATAATTTTCAGGCAGCTCTGAGGTCGAAGGCTGGACACAGAGCAGCTACCTGCTGTTGTGGTCACAAAGGAACTGTGGAGGAAAATTCTTCAGTACAAGTTCTGTGCTGAAACCAGGGAGTACAGACCCATATCTTCCAAAAGCAGAAATCAGGAAGGAAAGAGTCCCTGCACATATACTTTAGGAAACTAGCAGAAGACCTATGTGAAACAGAGAAGCCTATATGGTGCAAAAGGATATCAATAACAATAGGCATGAGAAAGTGAAAAAGTGATTGACCAGCTGGAAAGGAATGCAGGAGTACCAGACATGGAGGTTGAAATGGACACCCTCCAAAGCAGCTGATTTAGGAAGCAAATGGTCCAATCCCCAACAGCAAATGTAGAACCCATCTCAGTGCTAGTGGAATCAAAGGTACAGGTCACTTCACCAAGAATCATGAGTTAGGCTGGATTTGAGATTCACCAGCCACCTGATATTACCTCATACAGCTGATTTGTAATGATAGTAGCAATATAACAATCTAAGGAGAGAAGGAGGTTGAAGAATTCAAATTCACATAGTACATCTTTTTGAGGAAGAACAGTAAGGCAGCATGGATAAATCCACTTGTTTTGAGGTTCAGACCAAAAAAGGAGAAAGAACTGCTAAGTCACTGCAAAGGACATGTACAAACTTAAAGAAGAAAAACAAAACAAACCCCAAACAACATTACCACTTTGGGATTTACTTCGAAGACCAGAAGGATCTTCTGGTTAGGTAGATAATTAGACAATGTACTTTTGAAGAGTGAACCAAAGCACAGTCCTCAGTGATAATATAGGTGGCTGGCTAACATTTTTTATGAATACAGCAGGAGACAGGATGAAGAGGAAACTCCTGTACTGCTTTTGTGAGGAGTAATAAGAGTGGATAGGCACTGCTTCCCTTTTGGTTCTAATTAACAGAGAATAAAGAGTGAATGGGAAGATTAAGTGGTAATGTAGTTCAGATTGGTCACAAAAGGACAAAATTCTTGGAAGTTAGATTAGAAGGAAAATAATTAAAAGTAAAAGCAGTGCTTTTCAAGAAGGCAAACTCCAGTGAAAGGACTCTTAGTTAAAATTTCCTGGGAGACTTGCCGAAGGTGAAAAAGAAATTAGAGTGAAGTGGTAGCTCTTTAACAAACTAATTTACCCAAAGGAGAAGAAAGGCTTCTGAGAGACACTGAAGAATATTAGCATTTCGTATGCATTTTTTCCTGCATTCTTATGCATTTTTTCTAAATTTCTTCTTTAGTCAAAAGGTCAAAATAAATTGGTTTTCTGTTTTAATTGGTGCACCAGTGATAAAGGATTAAGATTCTGAAAGGAAAGGATGTACACATTTATGAGTAGTTGTATAACCTACGTATTTTAAAGCCCAATGAGTGAAATGACCTTCATCTTGAGGTATACAAAATCAGCAAATGATAAAATATTAGCTAAAAGGTGTCTACAACAGTGACATAGCTCAGAGCAGTAGAGTGCATCAATCCCTCATTTCCCCACTTACTCCATGTTGGCTCACATTGTGGGGCAGTTTTTCTGCATGTGAAGGGGATTCCTTTTGGATGAAATTAAATCAGAAGGTCTGTTCAAAGTGCAGCAACAGTCTCTAAAAGGAACAGAAAGGTCTGAATCAATGTGTGATCTGCAGCACAAGCAAGTCCCACAGCAAGTACCAAGTGCACATGCACCAACAGAATGCTCTCAAATACAGAGACCTCCTGTGTTTTTCTGCATCTTTTACCACTTAAAAAGCTAAAGGTCTCAAGGTCAGCAACCAGTTCACCAGATGCCCTCAAGCTAAAGTTGTTCTTTTATATTATATCAAGATCTCCTATGGTTGAATATATTTTCTTCTTGCTTGAGCTGCTGTATCCCTCTTCAGCATTTTTATTATTTGTCTCACCTGCCTGCCTATTTTTTTTTCCTAAATTAACTTTTTTTAAATTTTTAATTTTTTTTTTTTTCTAAATTAATTTCTAAATTTTTCTAAATTTCCCTTTTCCAACCCTCCTTTTCCATCAACTTCTTTGGTCTCATAGAAGATTCAATACGTTGCAGTCATAGTACTAATTATGGTCAAGGGTCTAAGCTATGTCACTTTGTGTCCTTAAGTTCTGCATATACTCTCAGTTGTACCCAAGATTTTGAAATTCCATCTGTCCAAACACAAAACTGCACATCACCTCTCTTTTATCCTGCCTTTTCCTCATACAAAGGAACAACTGAGACATTGAAAGTCATAATTTCATGGTGTCTACTTGATCATTTGCCTCCATCACAAGACTTAAGATAACATCTCTTCCATTCTAGCCAATACCCAAACACAAAGTTAGGAAGCAATAGGCACTATGTGTTGCATTTAAGTGAACAACAGCTGAAATAAGACTTGCTTTGATGGAAAAGGGCATGAAAAGACCCATGTGTTCCTGTCACCTCCACTAAACAGATGAAAGTAAGATCTGGCACTCTCTGAAGCAACAGCAGGAAGCCTGGACAGCTGAAAGCAACAGTCTGTAAAATAGCTTTCCTTTGGCTGTCTTTGAGCAACTGTACAACAAGGATTTTTTTTTTCCAGGGCACCAGAGTAATCTTAAAATAAATAAACATGCATACATATACTCTAGCTTTTGAGTCCTTGGTACAAACTGTTTTTTCTACTGATCTGTTCATATTGCACCATGGTAGTTTTTTGCTGTGTGGCTCATAATTATACAGCCTATGAGTAAAAAGTCTGTGAGAACTCATAAAGGATGGATGAGAGCAAACTGTAAAGGTGAAATCTAGAAGGCAGAATTGGCATTTATCTTTTAAAAGGCAAAGGAGTTGCAGTAAAGATCAACTTACCTCGAATCCTTTGAAAAATATCATGAACTCTACCAGAAGAGAAACCAAAAAAGCTATTTGTAGGAAGCTGAAAGATGCCCATGAGAGCTATGAGATGGAAAAGCAATGAAAAACCAAAGCAGGATAAGGATGATGCAAGGGGCAATGCAAATAAACATTGAATAATAAGGGATGTGAGGGGGGGAAAGTAAGAGAGATACAAAGAAGGACTAAAATTGATGACATTGCTCAAATTGGTGAAGAGAAAGTAAGCACACAATAATAAAATACAAAAACATGTGATTCATGCCTAATGATAATAAAACAATAAACAGTGAACTTAGAATGAGGGAACTGAGAATCAAGTGAGTGTTGGTAGAATATAGAAACTGAACCAGAAAGATCTTGCAAAAGTTGTGCAATATTCATTTGAAAAGATTTTGCATAACTTTTTGGACAGACATATCAGGAATGATGCACAGTTTAAGCTATGTTGCAGCAAAGGGTGGGGCAGTTGACTTTTGAAAACCCTTTCCTGACGTTCTCTCTGTAATTCTTTTCAAATTTCTATGCAGAAACTATTACATACAGTATGTATCTTTGCAAGATACCTCATCTTTGTTGAGAAAATCCTTGTATAAAATGCATTTCAATCTCTTTTAAGCCCACTCTATAACACTGCACATATCCAAGCAACACAATTAAAGAAAAATCAAAAGACGGTAGAATACATTAAAATTTACACTTTACTAATTTTTGCAGAATATATTTTTTCCATGTTTACTGTATCTACAGGACTTTACTGAGACCATTCACAGAAATAATGTTGTTTTCATACAAAATTTTACAGATATCCAAATGCAGCATATCTGCATATTTTTGCAAGCATATTTAATATTAAAATATACAAAAGAAACAAACAAAAAAAAAAGAAAGAAAGAATTTTAAGAGATGAGTAATAAAGTATATCTGAATTGTCAGTGATTGCCCTTTTGGTTGTTATAGGCATCATAATTTGTTCTAATATTACCCTTGAATAGAAACAGAAACATATTTAACACGTAAATTTCAGCACTTATTGCTGCCTTCATTATTCTGCAAAATGTAGGTACACTTAGTTGATTAAAAAACTATATTTGCCTTGACTTTCAGGATTATGATAAAATTACTGTAGTGATCACCAATAACTGACAGTTTTATTGTACTGGAAGAAAACAAAGTACCCTTTTCATGTCTAAGTAACTGATACAATCTGTATGTGTGGGGTGTTTTTTGTGGAAGAAGTAGTAGAAAAATGGAACAAACAATTTCTTACTGTGCAGACAGTAAGGCAGTTTCAAGAATACCTACATAAGTTATTCTGTAGTGCAATTATATATGCAGTAAATTATTCACATACTTATATTCCTCAACACTCACAGGAGAAAGGTGAGCAGGGTCCTTTTTTAGATACAGAATGGAAAGCAAAAGAAGAAAGGCCCTGGAAATTGGGCTGACAATAGACTGAAAGTGATCTGTTTGATTATGTTCTTTTAACAGAAAACTGAAATGAAACCTCAGAAATCCAGTTGTGAGTAGTGTACCACTGTGCACACTGCAAAATAAAGATATCCATATGCATAATCACACCTAAGTGCCTCTGTCAAATAATAAAGAAAGAATTATTCAAACAGATAGAAGGGCATCAAGCTTTCAAAAACAATATATATAATGTTTGATCTGCCTGGTAGGTAAACCTTTCAAGTTATCTCACCTGACAACGCACCTGAAAAACAGGTCTAAAAACCATAGAAATTTAGAAGTGTGCCTTGGATTACAGGAAATATTTTCATACAGTATCAGTAGTGGTGCATGTATTCTTTCAGTCAATTAAAACAGCAATAGAAGCACAGAACCATTGCAGCTGGACTGCACCTCTGGTGTTTGACTCTTCCTGCCTCAGTGCTCACAGCAGCTACAGCAGCTTGCTTAGGACATTGTCCACTTTGAACTTGGACTGCTTCCATGGACTGGAAAGGTTCCTTGGGCAACTTTCTTTAGTGCCTGATCTACCTTACAAAAAAGAACAGATCCTTTGGGTGAACTTTACTTAGCTTTGAAAGATAATGATTTTATCTCATTTTTTTGCATTACAAAAAAAGAAAGAGAACAGAAGATATTGGCAAGGCTCAAACCTGGAATATGATGAACTAACATGAACCCCATATTGTGAAATGAAGAGGTTCCCAGTGCCTGCTGCAAAGGAAATCATGAGTCAGGTGAAGGCACTGAGATTTCTGCTGCCCATTTCTTGTCAGTATTTCAGCAAATGCATGCAATGCAATTTTCAGCATCTGAGTTTTAATATCTTGACAAAGTTTTTAAGAATAATATAAATGTGACAAAAGATGAGATCTAGTGCTTTTTCTTATTATTTTTTCTCCCTGATGAAAATCAACCCTATTATGACAACCTGGTCAAATGTGAAGTTTATTTCCAATTCTTATAATAGAAGTCCAAATGTTATCATAATAGTTACACAGAAATGGAGACCATAAGCAACCTGAGTTGATTTCTTCAGCAATTCAATTTTACTTAGTTATCCTTACACTGAGGTTGCCCAGAGCTTTGAAATTTTTCTCTCAGATAGGTACTGCCTTTTGATGCCATGATGCAAAGTCAAAATTTAGGTTGGTACTACCTTCCATGCATCATGCACACTTTTATACAAATGTCCAAAGAAGTCAACTTAACAGGTCTAATAAATACTATATGCAGACTGAAAAGCATCCTATCTCTACATTTCTGACCTTATCTTTGTAAATCCAATGTTTGCAAACGTTCAGAGCCATGTTAGTCCCTATCTTCACCATAAACAATTTACATAATAATGGAAAGAGTAGAAGGAGAAAGTGTTGGTAACCTCAGTTCCCATAAAGTAATCTGTCTTAAAGCTCCTGGTTGTCAATGCCATAAAGAGCTTAAAGAACTCAGTTATGTCAAGATCTTAGACATTTTCTGAAAGGCACCTTTTCCAGAATGTATTTTCAGATTCTAATTGCATTTTTCCTTGCATCACACTGACAGATATGATCACATAATGCTGAGTATGTTGCTATTATATAGCACTCTAGGAAGATAGATTGCATTGGCTGAAGTATCCTACATTACCAACAAGCTTCATTGATATCTAAGACTCCACAGTATATTTCAAGAATGTATTTAACAATTGCATGATGAATTAAAGCTGCCACTGAATTATTTCAGAAGGAAGAAAAAGACTCTAACCAGCAAAACAAAAATGATCACAGAGTAAACAAAGGACTACATTAAAACAAGTAACATGGTACCAGAATCCTAAATGCTCTTATATGCACTGTTTTAGCACATTTCTCAAAAAAATCTTTAACCTTATCTCCACATATTCTGAGATAAAATACATGAAGTACCATTCTGAGATTAGAGTCTAAGTTTACATGTGTAAGAAAATAGATTGAATCAAGACTAATAAAAGAGAATGTTAATAGGTACACTTTATATGCCATTTTTTTTCTTCTGCATATGTATATCATACAGATTTCAGTTTTAAATAATGAAAAATTGTTGGCAGGTCCATCTGTTTTGTTATTCCCTTTGGAACAGGCTAAATATAACACAGAGGTCTGGAATAGATTATATGTTGTTTTTTTAGGTTAATTTGATCTTGTATTGACATTAGTATACGTCGAAATTAATGGGTTTTTAATGACAGTACATGCTAATGATTAATTAGAAATACTGAGAAAGGGTGAAAGTCTAGATTTTAAAATTATTAATATGACAAGTTTTTCAATATTACTATACATGAAACTGAGGACATGTGGAAAAAAAAGAAAGTGAAGAAAACTTAAACCAGTTTCCCTCTTCCTTTCATTCTGGGAATAAAAGGAGAACAATAAACTACAGAAATAATATTTGCTTATATCAAGTCTCTAAGTATTCTCTCAAAATCCCCTTTCCTCAAAGTATTTTTTCCAGAAAATTAAATAAAGACTGCAAAAAAAGAACGAATACCAGATCAGTATGATAATTTATCTACAAAAATAAAAACACACAACACAATTGTCATTTTGACACAAGTTTATGAAACTAAATTATAGTTGCAAAAAAGAAAAAGAACTTTACATTCCCCTACACACACTCAATTTAAAAAAAGAAAATTAGTTCGAAACAAATTTTAAAAATGGTAAAAGTATTTTCAAATGGGAAGTCCTTAAGCCATTTTCTTCTGGAGTTACAAAAATGAATTTGAGTAAAAATGGACTGAGATAAAACCATTCAGTGAGGGAAAAAGGTCATTATTTGTAAAGATACTTAGAACAATGAGATTCAAAGGAGTCTTTCCCAGACCAATGAGTAATAAATGTTTTACTTATATACAGACATTTAATGTTATGTAGCAATGATATTGTTTCACCAATTGAAATACAATACCTCTCCATTGCCCTATAATAAGTGTGATCATTAAATGGCTGATATAAAAAAAAATCTGGATTTTGATGTGTTGTTAATTTCTCACCCTTATTTACCTCACTTATTTTTATGAATTTCTGCTGCTACTCCATACCCCTTTAAACCAGTTTTTTCATTCGTGTGTCTCTTTCCATTGACCTGTAACTTGGGAATTCCATTGCTTGTTACTTGCTACTTGTTATTGCATATTTGATCTGCGTTTCATTCTTCATTTCTATTTAGCAATGATCTCAGTATCAACTAAACTTGCTGGGTTCAAAAAGCTCTCAGTGGGTTGGCTTTGGCTATATTTGAGGCCTTTTGTGCAGATTTTGGTTTTCTTTTTGGTGTTTTTTTTCTTGTTTGTTTGTTGCTTGGTTTTTTGTTTAGCTGGTTTGTTTTTGGGCTTTTTGTGTGAAATCACCTTTATTTCTATGTGTACTAGATAATGTTCATTTCAAATACAGTAATTAACAACCTCTACACATTTCATTGTACTTTCTCTATGAACTCTATCATAACATTTTCTTCCATATTATTGCATGTTTTGAAAATTTGGTTAAAGGTAGATTATTTTTGATTGATGCTTAATAGCAGCCTAAGACATAGACTGTTCTAGAACAATTATATAATTTGCAGAGCATTCTATAAAAATTAACATGAACACTGAGCTATATTCAATTTTCAAAACACTTCAGTCACTTCATGCAGATAATAATTCCAGTCTGACTAATGACATTTCTGAGTCATATATGCTTGAAGAAATAGCTCAGTAAATTCAATGGCCTGCATACACTCTGTCTAGTCAGCAAGAGATTTCTGTGTGGAAATTTATATGTATGCAAACAATGACAAACACTACTTTAAAAAGGGCTTTTGACACAGCCAGGCATGTTCTGTGGAATCTGAGAAACTGCAAATTGTTTACAAGAGCAAACCACTAGGTAAACCACTGGGTAAAAAGGGAAGGAAAGAGACCAACATAGTTAAGACCTGGTGATCAAAATAATAGGCAAGAAATAAATACGAGGCAGTAGAAGTAGTGACAGATATCCTAGGAAGAGTACAGGGATGCTGCCTGGCTGTGTAGGAATGTTAGGAGGGCCAAGGTGCTGCTGGAGTTTAACTGGACAATGAATGTGAAGAGTGAGTGCTCCTACAAGTATGTCAGTCAGAAAAGGCAGGTCAAAGAAGGCCATGATAAACAAAAGTGATAATCCAGTAACAATGGGTGAGGAGAAAGCTGACATATTCCACACTGTTTCTTCTCCAGTCTTCACTGTCACTTTCTCTTCCCTCATCTCTCCAGTGAGTGGACAGCAGGATGGGGTCTGAGGTAGGAAAGTTCCTCACTGTAACAGAAAATCCAGTTTCTGACCACATGGACACAGTTGTGAACACAGTTAAGGGTATGGGACCTGATGACATGCATTCCTGAGTCCTGAGGGAACTAGCTAATGTAGTTGCCAAGCCACTCTTCATGATATTTGAAGTTTGTTGCCCAGAGAGGTGGTGAATGCCCATCCCTGAAAACATTCAAGGAGGTCAGGGAGGTCAGGCATGATGGGTCTTTGAGCCTTGCCTAGATTAATGTCCCTGCTCATTGCAGTGAAGTTGAACTGACTAATTTTTAGTTTCCTTCCAACTCAAACTACTCTATAACTAGTCCTACATTGTAAAATTTTATTGGTAAAATTGGTAAAATTTATGATTATGCTTGGATGAGCACATGGAGCATAACCCCTTCCTCCTGCCCCCAAGAAATCCATAGAAGATTTCTGTAGGTGAGAATCTGGCAATGCTGAATAGCAGAGCTCCAGAGAAGGACAACAAAAATCTAACAATTTCTACCAAGACACACAAGGGTAGAATAATGGCATGAACATAAACAGGCTGGTAAACAATTATCTGAGTGCCAATCCTGCTGAAATACATTCAAGGCTTACAGCATACCAAGGCTTGGCATGCCAAGCTAAATATGAGACCAAAGGAAAATTCTATCTCCCTCTACTTGGTCCTGATGAAGTCACATTTGGAATATATGGCCAGTTCTGCATTAGCCCCACTCCAGTTCAAGAGTGACTTAAAACCAAAGCTCTGTGCAAGACTACTAAGATGGTCAAGATCTCAGAGAACATATGCTGGGGGAGCTGGAGCTGTTTAGTGTGGGGAAGATGTGGATGGGGAAGATAAAAGTTTTAACTACATGGGGAGCAGTTACAAAGATGTGGAGCCTCAGCTGTGACAATATAACGAAGGTGCATCACCACAAATTGTTCACTGCTAGTCTGAAGCTGCACATTAGGAAAATCCATTTTTCTAGGAGCAGACAGTGTGTGAACACAATGTTGAGAAAGACTCCATACTTGGAAGATTTCAGGACATAGCTGAGCTTGCTCTGGTGTTCATGGCACTTGACACAGGAAGCTGGGACAGAGGACTTCCAGAGGTCCTGTCTATCAATTTTCCCATGAATATTTGTGTGCCAAAGAATTAATTGGAAGAATCTCTACATATTTGCAGTTACAAAAGAGATAACATATTTTTGAAAAATGCTGCTTCCTGGAAGATTAAGCAATGTAAAAATTGAACAAAAATATTACTAAAAAAATTAAAGCTTTGCATATAAAAAAACCTGTAGTTTTAAAAAGGAAATTATTTAATTTAGAGGTAGTATGAAGGTGTTGCACAGCAGAAAGATAAACCACAGCAAGAGGCAGACCAGAGAAAAAGTGAGTGCCACAGAGAGTTGTCATATGAAAATGAAAGAGAGGAGCAAAATTAAATTAAAACTTGGAAAAAAAATTGTCTAGCTATGTAGATAATTTGTAGAACTCCATGCCACATTTCAGTACTAAATTCCTGTGATGCAAAATATAAGCCCAGGATTAAGTAATAGAATTTTGAAGCAGGAAAAAAAGCCATCCTGTTAGGATTTCAGTACCAAACATGCACTAACAGATTTTCTGAAATATTTTCTGCAATCTGTGCTGGCCTCTGCCAGAATGCAGGGCAAGACAGTTCACTGTTGTCCCTGGAAAAGGCTTGGAGGGTGGAAAGCCTCACATACTCAAAAGACAAATTCAACATAGCCTCTATCTTTTAAAAGGTTGACAGCACTGAAGTACCCATGTGACAAGACCCAGGAGTTTGATCTTTCCATTTTTCTATGATAATAAATCAAGTGGTGATACAATTTATTCTACTATGGCTTTTTGAAATCCAGCAGGTAGAATTATGCCCTGTTAGCATAAAAACAATACATTATTACTGCCAAGTGCTATTTATCATTTCAGATGTTAAATTCTTAGTGGTATTAATTATTTATAGGGCAAAGCCAACTCAACTATTAAAATGTAAAATAAGGATGCAAAGTGTCCTTTGATGTATATATACAGAAGTGTCATAAATCTTCCAGCTGGGTATTTTTCCAGTTAAAACCCATCAATTTACACGAACTTATCAGAAGTGTTTTGTGCTGTTCAGTGTAAGTAAGGCTCCTATTCACTAGGTAATACAACGTGCTTTGCAGCAAGATCAGATAGTTGCAATTCACAGAAAGCATCTTGTATGAGCAGACTTTGGAGTCCTAGTTTTGGAGCTCCCTTTGCAGCAGATTGGAATAGCTGCCAATTGAGGCACAAGCTTTTGCAGGGAAGAACACACTGTACTTGCAAGTGTAGTAAACACAGACACAAAAAGCATTTTTCTTCAAGATGACAAAGTATCAAAGTTTCTCTCATAGATAGAGGAGTGGAAATGCTTTAATTAGAAACTACTGGTTTCATAAATTATTTGATATTCTAAACCATGATGGAAACTATAAAAAATGAGAAGCAGTCTGGCTTGTGCATTAAGCCAAGTGTCTTGTTAAAGTTTAAATAATTCTACATGGTGTTCCCCTCTTTAAATAAGCATAAATATAATCAAGCAAAAAAAAAATATTTCTAGGTATTAATATTTATATAAATATAATACATTTATACAAATATATATAATAGATATAATACATAAAATATATGAAATAAATATATACTATATAATATTATATATATATTTATATATATAATATATATAATATATATTTTATCTATATATATATACACTTATAATCTAGAATAACATTTTTAAAACTAGAAACTGGGGAGGGGGGAAGGAGAGTCAGAGAAGAACCCTAAATTTATGCAGAGGCTGGGGAAATTATTACTTTATTATTTTATACATAATTTATGTAATTACATTATACTTCTGCAAGTTTAGATGATCACTTTTTTGAAATTAACTTTCAAATGTAACTATGTAAATGTTACTAGAAGTAACTACAGCGTTAAAATATGTGAGTTGACTCTAGATCAGGGGTGAATAAAAGTTCCTAAGAATCCTAACAGAATCTTGTGGTTGCACTGCATAATGTAACTCAACAGGTTTCATGAAAATAAACATATCAGTAAATAGGCTGATCATGAGCTACCTTGTCCTATTAAGAATGTTATTTCAGAGATTTAGCTGACTGTAGAAAGAGTAGTGCAAGGCTTCAGTTGTACAGTCATTAAAACATAATTTCTGTATATTCCCTTGATGTAAAGTGTCTGATTCTTCTGTATTAGGCAATTTACAAAGTCAAGTTATACAAAGCACATCCTTACATTATGTCATTTAACAGATGACAACAACACTGCAAGGAGTTTGTAGCTATGATTTCAGCTTAAAAGTGGCACCAGCAGTTGAGTTTGGAAAAATGTATTCCTTGTTATCTGAAGGCAGGGAATACAATTTTCTCAGACTGACTCCACGGGGTGAGAGGGCTTTGCTTAGGTTTTTGGGTTGGTTGGTTGTTATTTTAATATGGCCATTGTTATGAGACAATCGAGGCAACAAAAAGCAATCAAAGACCGTAAAAGTTTTCACAAGAAAAAATTTCAGTGTAATACTGAGAGCTCAGGGAATTCAAATTGTTAAATCCTGGGGTAAAAGTATGATTGTTCAGAGATTGCATAGGCAGTGTATCTACAGAGGTATATGTTTTCTTTGCCAAAATAACACATCAGCACTGCATGAAGATCTCCAATGGCATTCACCTTTTTGATAAGATGGTAACTTATCTCATAGCCTTCAAATAAGTGAGACAGAGCATCTAAAGAACAAATAACTGCTCCCCTTATTATGAGAAATAAATTGAGCTCCTTAAGCATTTTATTTTAAAACTTATTTTCAAACCACTGCATATGTACATAACTGATTCTTAAAATTCTTCTTATTTAATTGTTGTTCCTTTGGGAATAATACAAGAAACACCCCAGTATTTCCACTGGGGCATCAACCCCAAATTAAATTCAAAATCATTGGGGGTTTTTAAACATGTAAATACATCTCTTATTATTATTTCATTTTATATTGAATAAGAAAGAGTAATAAATATTTGTATCAAAATCCCTAAATTGCATTGATCACAACTATTTTATCAAGCAGAATGCAATACTGCATTTTACATAATCTCTGTCATAAATGCTGCATGGTGGGCCTGAGAATAGCTGCAGTAATGCTTTCCTCAAGTCTCATTTGGGCTTTTCTTGTAGCACCAGAACCACTGCAAAAGAGGAATTCTTTGCTGAACTGAGTGTAGGCATCATTATCTGATGCTAACAAGACAGAGACCATCAACTTTCTAACACATAGCTGAGTGTGTGCATAGCATGAGTCTCTTATAATAAAAAATAAAGGTCTTTACTTACGTACTGAAGTACCTTTAAGAACTAACACAGTATTTACACTTCTATTTTTTTGTTCTCAGCAGAAGAATAAAATGTTCAACAATATTTGCTACAGGAAGAATTTGAAAAATAGAAAAGGAATTTTAATTAAAAATTTTGCTGTTCTCTTTCAATGCTTTGAGAAAATGATATCCTCCAAAACACTAGATTAATTATTTTTGAACTGGAAACCAATTACATTATGTTCTGTTTGTACTCTATCACTGCAACTTGCCTGAAGCATGCAAAATGTGAACAGTGATCACTTACACAAGTTTCCAACATATTGATTTTTATGTTTATGTTGTTTCATAACAACAAAAATGAAGGAAGAAACTCCAAAAAGTATGATATGCATACATATAAAGCCATATATTTTTATATATATAAAAATACACACACATATATGTATATAGATGGGAAGAGAGAGAGATAGTTGGATGGAAACCAGAAACCGTAACAGAACAGAAACATGATATTTTGGGATACAATCATTTAGATATTTTTAAGGTTCTTCCAATATTTCTGGCACATTACTATTACTATTTATTAATTTTATTTCCTCACACCAGGGACTAAAATGAAAGATCACATTATTCTCAAATATCTTGCATTTTTGTATGTGAGAGACCTATCAGTAACATTTGGTATGAGATATCCTATATTGCAATGTTCTAACATTATGTCAGACCCCAATGAATAAGATATTTCATAACTGCAAGGCTAAAAATGTAATCTCTGTGTGGTCCACTAATCTCCAATACTTACATCTGACTAGTCCATACAACTTGTTGCAAGTGCAGAGAAGGGCTGAACACAAGAACAAGAAAGATTTGGGGAAATCCCCCCAAAACTGTACATTTTAGGAGCAGACTGTTGTGAGCAGAGTAATTTATCCAGCTCACCACTTCATTCTGAAATGCCCATGAACAAAGTGGTCACTAGCAAGCCCTACAGGCTAGATCAAATTCTAATATATCAGAGTCAAAAAGCTTTTATCAGAAAAGTGAAAACAAAATCACCAACAATCCAAAACTAAAAACATTTCTGAATAAAAATGTCAAAAATATCACAGTTATGGGTGTAAGAGGGCTTTCTTAAAAAATACATGTTAATCAGAACAAAATTTAAAAATCCCTCCAATAGTTCCAAAACTGCTCTAAAAAATCCAATGCTTAATGACAGAATTAAGATTTAATATTCTTTGAAGAAATTTCGAGATCTTGGGTACTGCCATACTAACTCAGACCCCAGGTCTGTCCAGCAGTACACCCTGTCCTGACAGATGTCAGCAGCATTTGATTAGAAAAATGATAAAACAGGACCAGTGCAGAATGATACTTGCCCAGCTGTAAAGGCTCTGAGGTGAGACCTTAACTCCTGTGTTTAATAACACTGCTGAATATATTTTCTATTAGTTGGTTTAAGCTTTTTCTTTAAAACCTATTTTTATACAGTTGCCCAGCTGTGATCTTCACAGAACTCATTTAAAGTAATGTGTTTAATGTTTCCACTTCTAATTTTATAGCTCCTTATCTATTCTTTCATGTTTGAGAACCATTCTTTATAAGGCATAACTTTCCATTCTGTGTTCCACTTCTCCAATATTTTATTCTCAAGATGCAATGAGAAGAGTTTCATGGCATATTTGAAGTGGGAATTTAGTTATGGATGGATGGAGTAGGATAATAGGTGTTCAGGACTTCTCTGTTAAATTCCAATCCATAGCTTGCTATCCAACTAAGCCACTGGCCTCAAGTTTCAGAAGTTCTAAAGTTCATATCCCTTATTATAATTATAGATGGTGTAATACCTTCATCAAAATAACAGTGAGTGGAAAACAAAAGACTGTAGATGAAAACATTTTGTTCTTAACAAAAAAAATTTACTCAGATAATGGAAGTTAGGTTATGGAGGATTATTTTGACTTACTGTTAGTTTCTGCGGCTGAAAAATACAAAATTTTAGGACATATAAAAATGGGTTCGGATCTTTTCACACTCCTTTATATAGTAGAAAACATTTAAAGGTATGAAGGACTGAAATACTTTCCTTGTTTTTCTGCTTATGTGGAGCTTGTGAATCTTTCTTCCTTTATCTAATGTTGAAGAATAAATAAAAGTTTGAAAGTTTAAATGTACCTATATAAAACCCTCTATCCTGTAAATAAATATTCTCACCCCATACAGTGTTTAGATTTCAAATATGTCATGACACTGGGGACACTTCATAAAAACAACAACAACAATTTACTAAAGAAATTAAAATACATTTCACATCAATAATTCTGCTTACAATTACAAAACTAATTCATCCTACTCTGTTTAATTTTCTCATTAAATAACATAATAAAAATAATTTAAAACTACAGTTCCCCTAGCAGAGAACAGACCTCTGCAGAGCACAATTAAACTGTTTTTGCAGACAGGGACAAAAACTGGCACTCCTGTCTGTAAAATACTTCAAAGATGAAATATTTTCTATTTCTGAATTCAACTAATAATCCTCAGGAAAATATTAGTCACTGTGACTGAAACAGTGTATTTAAAAAGAAAGAAATAATATGTAACTCTGACATATGGTGGTAAACTCTTGAATGCTAGTAACACTTAAAACAGGTTGCCACTGTTTTCTCATTATTTAAAATTAAATTACATTGTTTAGCTGATTTATCATCAAGTCTATATAGGTATGGAAAATGATCTCAAAGAAAAAACAAATATTAGCAGACTCCAGGCTAATATCCTTGAGCTCCTGAATGCCACAGGCAGACACAGTCAGACAGAGTGAGTGTTATCATCATCTAACACAATCTCACAAAAAACAACTGGAGTTTTGTCCAAATGACACTTAACATCTGTTTTCACATTACCTTCACAGAAAGCATAAAAAAATAGAGGCAAATAGGAGAATAATTTATCTGATTACGAAAATGGCTTGGATGGCAGAGAATGGAACAGGGAGATAATGGTACTTTCTGAGCTACAGGAGATACTGTTCTGTCAAATGATCCCTGACAGTTTTTTTCTATGAATTTCTTATAGTCGTTTTCAAATCTGTACCTGAAATACATGAGTTATGATAAAAGAACAAGAAAAATTAAAATCAAAACAAGCGAACCCCCAAATAAGCAAAAAAACTAAACAACCAAACAGAAAACCACAAAAAAAAAACATTAAACACCCAAAAAAACCAAACAACCCCCTCCACACACTAAAATCTCAAACCATCAGACCAAAATCCACAAAAGATATTTGTCTACATTGTCAGAAAATGCATCACACTCCACCCACAGTCAGGCTTTGGAATTGTGAAATCTATCCCAACCAAAATTTTATAATTCTCCATAAAACATTCTTGGATATGTGTTCTCTATTGCACTGTGACCACCAAAGCAACTAAAGATTAGAATAATCCTTGTAAAATGATGAGGCAACACAATAATGAGATTAAATAATGCAGAAATAATTCAGAAAGAAAAAAAAAAAAAAAACATGATATAAAAAATTAAGATCTCACTTGTGGCTTTATGAAAATATTTTTTTCAAACACAAAACAGAGAGTATAGTTTCATCATGCCTATGGATTTGTTTTCAGTCTGCAGAGCACTCAACTGTCTTAACTGTGCAGAGCCAAAAATGTGGACCCATCTTTGAAAGGGGCCCATTAAGTCAAACTCCACATAGTACATAAAATATGGCTGTATTGATTTTTGCTATCCTTACTGAATTGGTTCTATTTCCCAAGAAAATATTTACTATATATGGTTTTAAAAACAAATACATATATATATGTGTCTTCAAATACCAATTAAAATACTTTTGAGTAATCATATCAGTATTCTGAGAGTAGACAAATATGTGTCTAAGCATGGACTGTTGAAAACAGATTATTTGCATAAATGGTTCAAAACTAATTTTACTTATCCCATGATTACACTGAAATAATACATTTGATTTATTACTTGTCTTACAGTTTACTTGGTAAAAATCCAGCTGTGCTTAGAATTGTACAAAGAGAAGATAGAACTTGCTGCTATCTGTAACATAAGCCTCATAATCTAATAAATCACAGGCATTGAATAATGAATGTGACTGCAAGAAGCAAGCAATGGAAAATTATGTGAGCATTAGTAAGAACTTGAATTTACATATACAGTAGAATTATTCATACACAGTTTTAAGTATACAAATTTAAATACGGAAATAAACAAACAGCATTAGTAAGCATACTTTAACAGCAATCCTGAAATTTCTATGCTATTTAGAATTGGCCAGTTGTCCCCCATGGAGAAAACAGGCTCTACCACAAGGTCTTGCAGGAAGAGAATCCCAGGGAAGTGGGGAATGCACACAGATTTGTGTTAGCAGTGCTGAAAAACCTGGCAGGTGTTAAGGCACAACTTCATCAAAAAAGTGATAATGTTCCAAATAAAATTCAAATTAATTACGTGAAAACTAGTTTTACTGCCACTGAAATCAAATTACACTACTTTTGGATTCACAGCCAGGCACATAACTGGAAGCAAGGTGATAGAATGAGAGCACTTAAACTAGAAGGGTGATTTACTCAGGACTGCAAAAGGACTAGAACTGTATATTTGATGGATGAAGAAAGGATCCAATAGCAAAAAAAAAATCCTGGGTGGGATATCCAGATCACAGCAGGTGTTCAGCTACAGATTTCAATGCATATGAAGCTTTTTGGTAGAGGCACAGAGCACGTAGCTCCAAGTTTAAGAAATGAGATGTGTTCCAACCCAGCATTTTATGTATGACTTAAATGGTATAGAGTAACTGTCCTGGTTTGGGCCAGGACAGAGTTAATTTTTTGCAGTAACCAGGAGGGAGTGTGGCTACTAGGAGACAGAGGTTTTTCCATACCTCCTCAGGTCATTGCTGAGGATGGGAAGAAAGGGACTGCTTCAGAGGAGAAGGTTCCAGCAGGTTGAGAAAATGTATTCAGGGGGAGATGTCCAGTATTATTAATTGTTGTGTGTTTTCCTTGTGAATAATTTCTTTTCTCATGCCTTTTGTCATTAATTTTTTTTCGGTTGCTGTTCATTCTCTTAACTCATTGCTGTTTTGAGTAAATTCCACTTTTTTTAACCAAGGAATTTTGCCTTTTTTGCCTCCAAATGAAGAAGGGAGAGAAAAATCTGCCCAAGGCTTTAGAGTGAACACTAAATTCAACAATACCATTCCTAATCCACCACAATAACAAACTTCAGAAAACACTGGAATGTGTTTCTTCACTGGAAAGTGAGGAAATGCAAAGCATTGACAGAAGCCATACAGAATCAGAGCATAGTTTAAGGGAATGCCACAGATCTTTGGATAAAGAGGAACAAAGATGAAAAACAGAGATGCTGATTTTGCAGGCTTTCTTCTACCCTTTCTTGGAGGCAGTGGAACTTTACTGCATTGTGGGAGAAAGTCTGTATGCACTTGGCTTGCTCTGCAGAAGCATATCTAGGTCTATGGAATTCCCATTTAATACATCAGGGATATGTGAAGGAAGAACAGAATCATTCCTGCTCTTGTAATCTAGAGCTAACATGGCCTTGTCAGAGAGATTTGGCTTTTCTCTGAACTATTTCTGCTCAGGATTTTAACCTCTATATACTTCTTAGAGAGCCAATTGCAATTTCTACAAATTACTGTAGGCTACAGTTCCAGTCTCTCATATGTCCATGCCTCCATCTATTATTCCTGCAACTTCATTATTAACTATAAACTATTTATTAACCTTCTTTAACAGTTATCACCTTAAAAACTTCTGCTCACACATCTAAACCCCTCAGTGAAATACAGTCCTCTGAAGCATTACTTTGACTTTCTTCAGTGACTCAGCTACTTGATAATTAGCAAAGTCCCTACCAAGATTGATCACCTAGAGTCTAATTAAATACTCAGTGTGAACATTTCCTGATTAAATTCAATTGCACTATGCAAAATTAACAACAAGCCCAGACACCTATTCTTTGCTTGAGGAATCTGTACCAGCAGCACTCTGTTTTATAACTTTATTTCATCCCAATTTCAGTTTTCAAAGCTTTTTATTGTAAAAATATTACTATTTTTCATAACTGTAATACATAAAATATAGAAATATCCTTTTGAGGGGTGAAATAAAAAATAAGAAAGAATAATAGTTGAACATGAGAAAACTCCAAAAAGTGAGACTTAGCAGGATCACTTGCAGATTTCCTTCCAATTCGGGGGGACACCAGACTTTCACTCTCAACTACTTAAAGCACAGACTCCTGCATAAAGTGGTATTCCACCCAATTGAATTAATATAAAACAAAAAACCAACACACACTGATTTTATTGTGCCATTGCACAACACTGCTGTTCATTGTGGCCATGAAGCCATAAAAAGTATCACTAAATCCAGAATTCAATTTATTTTTCCAAAAAGCCTAATAAAATTATATCCTCTCTTCACAAAGAAAGAACTTTTGAAATGTGGTGATACTGTCCTAGTGAACTGTGTCACAACAATGTCCTTGGGAAATATGGAGATATAATACTTTGAAAATTAAAGAGTAGAGACAAAAAAGAACCACAAAGAAAAATTAAGGCTAGAAAGCTCATTGTTCATACAATTCATACAGAAAAACAACAGAAACAGAAAAGGAGCCATATAGCTTTTTTTTTTTTTTTTTAGTTTTAAACAAATAAGATTACAATAATAGGCTCTGTTTTAGTGAAATTCATTTACTTTGTGGAGATATTTTTCTTATGGGTTTTTTTTTGGGGGGGGTTGTTTTTTATTTTTGTTGTCTTTTTTTGCTTGGTTGGTTTTTGTTTGTTTTTAGTTTCTGGCTTTAGAGTCAGAGAAACTTATTTTAGGAGCTAGAAAATAAGGCATAGCTTTCTCCAGAATCAAACTGGTGTACTCCACCTTCACAACCTTCCTTCCAAATTCACTTCATACCACTCCCCCTAGGGAGTATCAGTATCCTTACACATCCTGAAACAACCTTCACCTCCAGCTTAATTTTGTTTACATAAAAGATAAATTAATGTCTGAACACTGCATCTTTACACTGAAAATATCTTAATTTATAGTTTGGGAACACTTCATTGAGTTTTGTAAAAATGGTCCTGAAAGTAAAAAAAAAAAAAAAAAAAAAAAAAAGGCAAGAACCTACAAACAGACAAAAGGAATCAATCCAAAATAAGGTAAAAACAGCACAAAACTTTTGTTGCTCCTAAGTGATCATTGTTCTACCTAAATAATCCAAGAAGGGTGGTGTGTTATAATGGGGAGCATAGGAAAAGAATGCATTTCACATCTTGGATAAACTAGAACAAAGAAATTTTCCTATCTGTAAATACAACTATGCTAAAACCTTCCTTTATGCTACTTTGCAACACAATTATAATGTAGCAAACAGATAATTAAAAGGATAAGTAGCCACATGTAATGGTAACTTCACCATCAACCATCTAAAAAAGATGAATAGCAAGAAGAAATATCAAAGATGAATCATCATCATAAGATTTGTGACACCATGAAAAAAAAATGTGGACACCAAAACCAGCTAGGTCTGCTAAGCTGTCCTAGTTACAGAGAGAGGTGGTGGAGTTTTTTAGCACTGAGTGGGGGTCACCACGAGATTTCTTCAATACCACCAATGTCAGTGCTGGGATAATGATTTCAGCAGGAAACATCAGGCTGTGGAAACCAGAGGTTTGCCATCTTTGCCAGAGGAGATCACACACTCCCCTTAAAAGTCCTGCTGAATTTCTGCTGCCCACCAGCTCCCACCTTCCCTTTTGCATACTTTTTCTATTAATACTGCTGATGTTAGCACATTTTCAGTAAAATGTTATTTCAACTCATAATCTCTTTTATTGTCTCTTCCTTACCAAAAGGGGCAGAGGAAAGGGAGTGGTGTACTTGGAGTTTAACTTTCCTAATGGTGTTAAAACCAATACAAATGTTAATAGTTTTAGGTTTGTATATTACCCAAACTAATTTCATTCTTTTAAACTTGAAGTTGACTGCTCTTTTCTGTTTTGCAGTGCATCAGATGAAATGTTATTTTTCCACTCATGAAAGTGAACAAATACTTTATAGCATATAAATCTGAACAAAGGAGAACTGTACACCTGCCTACGACTGCAAAAATCAGTATTTTAAGAAAATGTCATTAAAAAAACAATATCAAGATGGAAAATTTACCTTATTTGACTAACAGAATATTCAGAGCAGCTCAATAAAGGCATGTTCAAGAATGCCTATCAGTGGTTTGTGCACAAAATTTTGTGCTTGTCAAGGAGAAACAGAACCTTTCAGCTACATTTATGCTTGCCTAGATCTCAAGGGCATTTTTAGACCTCCCTAATTAAGGCAATGCTTTACCAGTTCTCCTGCAGTTGCAGGTAATTGGCAATCACTAACAGCAGGGTTCTGATGAGGATTTACTTTGTTAAACTAGGAAAAAAAAAAAAAAAAACCCAAACAAAAACTACAAAAGAAAAGAGAAATCTGTTTTCTTCTTTTATTTATCTAAGCCTACAAACAATGGTAATGAATTTCAATTTAGCTTAGATTCTACTAGGTGAGTTATTTTATCAGTCAGTCCAAGCCATCAAAACAGGGATCTCTCATAGATGAAAAATGTTGAATTTTAATAGTAAATGTTAAATTTTAAATGGCAGGTTTATTATCAGTATTTTACAAATACTGATAATACAGAGGCGGTGGGGAGACCACAGGAGATAATTTCTTTTTCCTGAAAACATACACATATATTAAACATTGCTTAAAAGATAATAATTGCTACATATAATGTGATATGGCATGGTCCTTCAAGTGGCTGTTGTACAAAATGGGGACCCCATCCTCACCACCTGAGCATTCCAAGGCTCTCTCTTTTGAGAAACAGTGCAAAGAGGTGAATTACCAGCAGTGGATGAAGACTGAAGAAAGGATTAATTGGGAGAATTCAACTCCTACAAATCAGTGAGACCCAATGGGCTGAATGAGGGTGCTGAGAAAACTGCTGATGTACCTGCAGGGCCCTTCACTGTCATCTGTGAAAAGTCATGGAGATCAGAGAAAGTCCACAGCAACTGGAGCAAGACAACAGTTCCACACACCTTCAAAAGAGGGCAAAGGACAATCCAAGGTAGTGGATATTGGTGGATAAGTATGTGAGTAAAAATGTGCTGGACAATTAGGCATTCAGGATGGTGATTGATGCTCATCCCCTGTTTGGAGACGGGTGACAAGTGGTGCACCACAGGGGCCTCTTGTTTCAGTGTCTTCATCAATGACTTGGAGGAGTCAGAAAGATGGGCTGTCAAGACATTTTACTGAGAAAATATTAGGCAGTTGTAAATTTGAACAAGTGCTCAAATTTTCTGTTTATAATCTGTATGTAGATATATGTTTGTCTTTATGTATACACACATAAATAATAGTTACCCCTAGAACAAGCTACCTAATAAAAAGCTTAATTGTGGCAAATTCCTCTCTGATGAAACACCATTGGACTTCTACACCTTCTACTGAGGAGCTGGGAAATATAAGAATGCTCTTTTATACAATTCTTAAAAGAATAAACCTATAAACTGGTAGCATATCACTCTTTTTGTTACAAAAAGAAAAAACTCCTTAAAAGGTATTTATTGCTGTCTTTTTATCAAGGTTCTTGCACATTTCTACAGGTCATATATGAACATATTATTCTATTTTTGTTTCTATGAATCATACCCTCTGATCCTTTAAGCTTTACCCATGTTAAGTGTAGGAACCGTTCACTCAGTGAACATAAATATCTTATGTGGCCTTTCTGAGTGATCAATACTAATAAATCCAGTTTTGATATCAAGTGTTACCACTTCATCTATTTATTTGGCATGTATTTATATAGTCATTAAAATGTTTGAACATTAAATAAACAAAGCAAGCACAGGATGAATGATACCGAATTAAAATTCTTCTGAAAATTTATCTATTCATAAATAAAGTTTAAAAAAAAAGAGATTATTGAATGAAGTATTTTCTGGAAAATTATCCTTGCTTTGCTTGGTAAAAAAATATATATTTTATACAAAATATGCACACTATCAAAAGGGCACCCAAGTTCTGTATCCACATTTAATTATAGACATTGCTCTTTTAACATCTTACTCTTACTCCTCACTCTTCAGTTTGCATCTTTTCAGAGAAGCCACCCCTGGAGACCCCTGTCACCTCCCCTACCCCATTATCAAAACCTTGCCTCACAAACCCAACACACATTTAAAATACTTTAAGATGGGAGAATTGTTTCTGAAGGAAGTTCTTCTAAAAAGTGAAAACTTTCTTCTGAATCTTCATGGTGTAACAGACAGATAGGCACCTTCCAAGTTTTAGGAGTTTTGGCTCTTTCATTTTTATATGAAATTCAAAGGTCAAGAGAAAATCAAGAAGTACATTGATAAATCGAGGAGAAAGTTAAGGGATGAGATGAACTATTATATGACTAGGAAAAATGTTGCAAATGTTATACTTTACTTTAAAAGATGCATGGAGCTCCATCTTTAAAGTTATGGACAGGAGTCAAAGTTAAGGAACTACAATCAAAAAACTCACTCATTATGAAAGAAAAAATTCTATTCTTGTGAAAGAAAAATTCTATAACGATCTTGATACAGTACCTAGGAGTTAAATATAAAAGCAAGGTACCATACAGATTGTACTCTCACAAGAATGGACTTTCTTGTTAATATTACATAGGAAGCTTGATGAATTTGCCACAGTAGATCTTTTACTAGCTATGTGATAAATTAATTCCCCTTCCTGTCTTCTTTTTCTTTTAAATTAAATTCCAGTACTGCTTAGAGAAGCTAATCACATTAGAGTGATTATGATAGCTGCTACACAGACATAAAAAGCAATGCTATTTTTGATGTTTGCAAATTAATACAACAGGAAAGAGATTACAATGAAATACCTCTCTACCAACAGGTTAAAAAGAGATATATGGCTGAGGGCCACATATCATAACCATACCTTTCAAAGCAATAACACTGTTCTGAGTAGTTTTGTGGAAAGAGTGTTGTAACAGCCAAAATCACAGAATACTGGGTATAATTAAAGCTCTCCAAGACATATGTTGAAGAATATGTGAATAAAAGAGGCACTGTTGATTAGATCTTGCTGACCAGAATTGAAGTTTTATGTGGTCTGAACTTAGCAACTCTGATCTTTTAAAAATAGAACACAGATAATACACTGTAAAAGAAATGCAGTAATTCTGTTACTTATTGTGAGAGATTGTCACCTTATCTAAAGATTTTAATAACTGGATCATAGCACTTAAAAAGAAGGGGAATGTGTGCACCACTTTCCCTATGCTCGCTGCTTAAGCTGAAACTCCTTGTTCTGGACACTTTTTTAATGAACATCATTTACATAGCAATGATGTTGTGGCAAAAAAATCTTATAGCCTTCCAGTACAAATTACACTTTTGTAAATTGCAGGTATAGGTACTCTAATACTCTGAATTGCTAACATAGCATCCCCAAAAACACACAGCTAACAGTCCTAACAGAAAAGTCTATCAGAAACCAGAATGACAACTTATTGTACTTGAATTTTTATGAACTTAATTTAAGCATTACTAGATAAATCCTATTGCAAGTAACAAAAAGAAGACTTTTGGAAGGCATTTTAAGTACCAGTGGCTATGGCTACTCCTTTGACAATGATTCCATGAACACCCAAGATTTTTCAGCAGTGGAGTTTTGTTTGGAAATGCATTATTCAACTATAAAAAAAGCCCCCAAAAGACTGCAAACATCAATTGAAAACCAAAATCAATGGTAACATGGTACTTATGATAATCTACTCATTATCCAGAAAAGATGAAGCTCTCAGACTAACCTCATGACTAATTGCATTTTCACACTGCACAATGCTTTTTGCCAAATCTCCTCTTACCACGGTTAAACTGGACATTTGGAATGCAAATTGAATTATCAGCTTACAGGAGCTGTACTAGGAAATACTACACAAAGCAAATCAATATGACTGAAATGAGAGAAAACATCTTCATTCCTGAGGAAAAAACATCCTAAAGTAGAAGAAGAAGCTGGAGTAGTGCAGAGTAATAGCTGCTATTTCTTACATTACTCTACAGCATTTGCTCTCTATTGGTTGTCAAATCCTCTGAATAAATTAGCATGTTTAGTTATATACAGTCAGAGAGGCCAGAGAAATGACAAGCACTGCTGCATGACAGGAATGGGATATGAATGGGATTAGAGCTATCTGTCTACAACCTTTAGTCTACAACCTTTGTTGTGGTCATTTGAAGAACAATATCTTAAATACTCTTGCCTACATTATTCAAAAACATGGATTTATTACTAAATAAACGGTTCTTTAATGCAAATGAGTATTTTAAACATAAATCACAATCTCCTTTTACATAATTGTAATTATATTCTAAGTTTCAGAGCCTGTGAATAATTTAGCACCTTTAGTATCAATGTATGCCGGCCATATGTATTCATTTTCAATACAGTTAAGAAACTCCCACTGGTCTACAGTATAGCTGAGGTTTTTGAAAGCAAATACTAGAGCCAGTGCAACACGGAGAATAAATGATAGATAAATGTACTGTGAAGTCAAATACTTCTATGAATTATATTTGTATTGTTTCTGTCATGTATAATTACATAAACCAACAATAAGCAATCATTTGGGTAAGACCAAGGTGATTTAACATGTTTATTAACAGAAAAAGTTTACTGGTTTTCAGAGAGCAATTATAAAAGAAAATACTTTTCAAACCAATCACAGATAAAATGTGTGAGATTTTGCTGTAAAAATGAAACTGTAACAGTAGATATCACTTTGGATGTATTACAAATAATTATATTTATGCTTGGTTATTTTCTATTAGTTCTTTTAGAGTATCTAAAATATATCTAGCAACCAAACAGTTCTTTCTGTGAAATGAAGGCATAGGACATCCTACTCTTAAGTTGAATTTGGTTCTTGACTTGGGAGTTCTACAACTGGGATCTGAGTACTTTGACTTGTCAAACTCCTTTTAGGATTTTAAATTGTTGGAAAGAAACCCCCATAAATAAAATCCGATTAAAGTTAATAGCAAGTCTTTCTGTGATTCTATGGTTTAAGAATTTCATCTGCAAACACAAGGGTAGATTATTTTTTTTACTTGATAATAAGATACCACACTTGCTTTAATAAATAAAAAACTTTGAATTTCCTGCATGCATGGCATCTCTTTTGCCCATGACAATTTTTATTCAAGCATAGGCAAATGCAGCCTATCAATGAAAGTCTTCAGAGGTGGAAAATACATATCTCCATTCCTCTTTGCATAGGCTTCTATCCATGTCTGCAAGTTGCATGACCTGTTTCTCATCTATTCTCACCCTACACTTGTATCTAAATAGCATTAATTGCATGATTTTTCTTAGGAGAGCTCTGATATGTTGTGTACAGAAACTGTAAAGTCCCTTTGCTTGGATTGCTAGAGTGGATGTTCTCAGCATATTCAAAATATCCAATAACCAATAATGGAAGAGCAAGGACTAATATTATTTTTCCATTATTTGTAATACTGTTAAATATAAGAAAGCCAGATTCTATGGTTTTTTCCTATGCAAAAGGAAAAGGAATGGCAGACCAAATTTTCACTCTGATATGAAAAGGTGACTAACAGCTTCCCCTTAACAAAGAAAAAACATCTTTATTTTCATCTAAATCAAGCTCTTGATAGAACAGGACAAACTTGATAAGTGTTCTTCATGCTAAATTCCTTCACCTCAAATTTTACATTCATAACACTTGTACTTTACAGACTTTATTGAGCTTGATCCTCATTTTCTGAACTTCTGGAAGGCCTGCACAAGCCTTGGGAATAAATCCAAGAATTAATTTAAATTTACAGTTTTAGTTCAGGTGTGAATCAGCTGAAGATTATCTTCAGATCATTCTCACTTATCCTGCTTAATTCTCTAAAGACGTGAAAATCTGAGTATTTTCTAATGAAACTAGATGGTCTCTAAATCACTAAAGGGTATTCAGTCCACAGGATACACAATTCAGGACAATAAAAGCATGCCTCATATTTTACCATTATCACCCTAAAACTTTTAATATTCTGAAGCAAATCAGAAATATTAATCACTTTTCATTAACTAGAAAATGCTTCCTAAAAAGAGCCTTTCTCACAAGTATTTTGATATCTAGGATGGTTATGAAACAGGGAAATGAGCCAAGTAGGTTGAACAGAAAACAAGAAAGGCAGCCACATACCCAGATGCTACTGCTGCTGCAGAAAAGCAGGGTTTTTTTTAGTTCACCATCTGGAGTCTACTGCTGCCAAGCACATCTTGTGAGTAGTCAATGGTACTGAATCCATTGCTGAGGCACATTACCTAGGATGGCATAGGATTACACAAAGATATTTCTCCAGTACCAGCAAGAAAGACTAACTGATATTACATGTGTCAATTCAGCCTGGAGAAACAGTCAGAAAAGAGCTTTCCATATGCAAAATTGCAGCTTTAAAGTTTGGGCAAAGCTTTAAAAAAAATGAAATAACAATACTTGGGTGAACAATGGAATAATTTTCTCAACATTGTTTTGTATGTTTTCCTTCTTATTATTTGCTTTCTTTTCAAGTATGTTCCATGTACCTTATTGATACACAGCTTTGATATGTGCAAATATTTTAAACTATAAAGGGATACAAATAAAACAACAGAGGAAAATCAAACCATAGTGTCTATATTCCATTCTCTTTCACTGTTACAATTCTAGTTTATGTGAACACTAATCTGTATGAATTGAGTCAATCATCAAAAGCAATTAAAATAATACATAATTCATGCAGTCACCAGGTTGTTCCATTAGTTGTAATTCTACTAAGCTGAAGATCATATTCATAAAAATCATGGACTTCTCAAACATAATCAGTATGAAAATAATTTAGATGTGACTATCAGAGGACTGTGAATGGTTGCTTTGTAAGCCTTAAGACATTATCTGTGGAGAGACACATGCAAACATCAGGATTCTGTTTCAATTCTATTTTATTTTCTTACACCATATACTTTTTTCAGTTGCAGGATTTAAGAACTAGAAGAGATGTCCCTACTCATAAAGCTGAGTCCCTTGACCTTCACTGAACAGCAACATTACCTCAGTAAGGTCTCTGATTTTATCATTCTCTCAATTGCAGGCACTGGCTTTATCCAAAAACATCCAGAAAAATGTAGCATCATGAATATTCACACACATGCTGTGGGAATATTGATAGAAAGGCAAAGTGGAAAATCACATCTACACTAGAGTGTAGTTAGCAAGTAAGTAAAAAAATAAATAAAAACTGTTCTTGGCAGCAGAAACTGTCAATATTTGTCTAAATTGTAAATGACAAGATCCTTGTCATAAGGGACGGTGTTTGTTTATTCCTTCTGAGGACAGACAAATTTTTATTTAGACAGGAATTGATTGCTAGATTCTGTGAAGAATCAAGATTGCTTCTCCAGTATAATATGGACTGCAGTGGGATGGTTATGGGATGCAATAGGAACATCCCATTCTTACATTGTGGTTGGCCCATTTTCTGCTGGTCCTGGGCACTTGATTGCATCACCATGTCTTTTCAGACATGAACAGTGGGTGAATGCCAACCCTCCACCCACCCTCCTCCCCAGTTCCTGTCTCATCTCATGAAAGAAACACATACAGATAATCTTGGGAGTCTCCAGCTCAGATTCCTTTAATACCTCTCATGAATTGTGATCTGTAGTCAAGCCCTTGCCAAGGAATAAAGGCTTTCTACAAGTGCAGGTCTGTGCATTGGTGGGATATGGCTAGTTTACATTGTTATTTTCTGTAGTGGATTTTGATTGAATGCAGTTAAATATGTACATTAAAGAAAATTTAGCAGTCCAGCATACACACTGAAACAGTGGTGAGAATTAACTACATCTCTATTGCCAGAAGTTACTTGGATTTCAAATAGCTTTTAGTTTCCTAGTCTACAGAATATTTTCATTCATTGCAGCACCATTTACCCCCAAAGCAGCAATATTCTCTTTAACTTTCCATTTTCAGAGATGACTCCTTCTTCAGAACAAGTTCTGAAAATTAAGGTAGTGGTTATGTTAGTTGGGAAAAATGCCCCTTACAGGATCAAAGCATATTTTATATATAAAAGCCTGGATCAGACCAAAATGATTACACCTATTTTCAATAGTTTGTATCACAAAAAACTTTTACAGTATTTTCATACATTTTGTCACAGTGAACTGGTTTTATCAATCAGAGCACAAAAAAAGCTTACATATGGGAACTACTTGCCAGGTTTCCAAGTTTTTTTCTCCTTTTGATACTACCAGTAGTCTTTTATTTCTGTGTAACATAATTTTGAGAGCCACTGCACTTTCAATAATGTCTGGATTACACAATAAATTCAAACCCTTTTATTTTCACTTATGAAAATAATGTTCTGAATATAAGGCACCAGAAAGTCTGTACTTAAATCTTAATTTAGTATATTAGAATTATTACTATTTAGTCACTTCAAACATTTTTTGTGTGTTATTTTATTAACTACTTTATTAACTTGTGAAGTATAAAAACAGTTGTGTTTTGATGAGAAATTCATCACATTTGCTTCATTCTCGTATTTCAAAATGTTTTCTAATTGAAATAGGATTTCTAATCTAATGTTTGGATGTGATTTCTAATGTTTTGAAAATTTGAGATCTGTCTTGCAGCTAACACTGCAGCTTGACCACCTCCCCTTTCTTTATAACATATATATATTAGAAAGAAAGAAAGAAAGATAGATGGATAGATAGATAGATAGATAGATAGATAGATAGATAGATAGATAGATAGATAGACAGACGGATAGATTCAGAAATATATTTCTGATCCAAAATAAGGTCCCACTAATGGCTTTTCACTAAACTTTCTGTGCATATTCTGTCTGTGAATCACTAATGATGCAGCATAGTAGGTTGCAGATTATTTTTAAGGAAAAGTTTCTCTCTAAGTTGCAGCACTATGAACCTTATCCAGAAAAGAAGAATAAATTTCTGTAAAGAAGAAAAATTGAAAGAAACTTCTGCCTAAGAAACCAACAAATTACTATCTTTTTTACTTAAATGCTTCAAGAAGAGGAAGGTGAAATGTTATTTGAAAAGTTTTAAAAAAATTTCTGAGGACCAAAGAGATTCATCAGCTATATATTAATGAAAAATTACATCAGACTTTATTTCTTATATTTTGAATCTCAGCTAAGCTTTTAATTTCCAGTTTGTTTGTTTGTTGGTTTGTTTTTTTTTTAACTCAGCATGGATATATTTGAGTGGCCTACAAATGATTCAGAACTTTATGGATGCTCTCATGTATCATGAGAGAATGAGGGATCAGCACCATCAGTGATGATACTAGAGCACACTTGCACTGAGGAGAACTTGGTAAGACATTGCTACTGATGTAATCTACTAGAGAATTAACCTATTATGCAAAACTTCTAACTGCTGATTTAGAAAATATAATCAACATCTTCTGAGACCTTCAGTACTCCCAGATTGAATAAAAATATGTATTTCCATACTCTACTATCATAACATAATTTTCAAAATAAGCTTAGAATACTCACATCTACCTTTCTGTCAAAGATAGCTTTACACCAGATTAACCTGCAGTGATTTGAACATATTTCTTTATTTCAATAAGATTGGCAGAGCTTTGTTACAAACAAAGCTATGAAGCCAAAGCTCATTTTAGTCCTTGATAAAATTTGTCTGTGCTAGGAAGGATGGAACTTGGCTTTTTCTTGTGTGTCAGTATCAATTATCAATGCCATTCAGGAAGGAAAGGACACAGCATTGTATGAAGGTTATTAGACCAGAACCTGAGCAAGTTGTCTGTTATTTGCTAGACTTCTTAAAATAAGCACCATTATTCATTTCAAAGAATGCAAAAATGAGAGGTTTACTTTATTCAAACAGATTTCTTCCTACCTGTTAAAGTCTACATTGTATTTCTTTAGGAAAAGATCTTCTAATGAATGCTACACAGCTCATTATAACACATTTGTATACTGCAAGTTGGGGGGAAATTGATTTTTTGATAGTTCATTGTTTAGGCTGCTTTCTCCTGACATGACTTCTAGTGAGTTTTACACAGAAAGCACAGGAAAGTCCAACTTTATATGAGAATCCAGAATCAAAATATCAGAATCTTATTGGCTTTTGTAAGCTCCTTAAAAGAAGACTTCAAAAGGTTTTTTTTTTCGTCTTCATAGCTCTGGAATTGTAAGCATGTTGATGGTGAGGATTATGAAGAGGTCAAATTCAGAAAATGAGTCATAGGCTTTACACTAAGATACTCAGAAATTATGTCTTGCAGAATATCTGCTTTTTTTCCTGATATGTCATTGTTAATCCCCATTTAGATGACAGCTAAAAAATATTCTTGGGGAGATGCTGGTTTCAACTCAGTAGTCAAAGGAAAATACCTAACAAAGAGCCAAAATAAATTATTTCAATTCAGTCTACAAGGCAGCACCATGTATCAGCTTGTTACTAAAGGACAGAGGATGCTGTGCTCTGTTGCAAAAAGCTTAGAATTTTTGAGGCAATTTATTTACATTTAATACCAAATAGACTGCTCAGTTTAGATTCTTTGCTCTTAAATAAGCTCCTTTCTGAAGTGTCATATATGGCCATAGACAAAGACATGTATTAGATTTGGCTTTTTTTTCTATTATAAAATTAAGGAACGATCTGATAGCAGAAGGGAACAGAATCAATGCCTTGGTGTACTGAGGTGAGTTAACATTAATGATTGATATTCAGCTGAAATAAGTATTTTGGGATTAATGGCACAATTATAGTAAGTGCAGCCATAGAACCTGATAAACTTCCACTTCACAAAAGTAACAGAATAGAACTGACCGTATGCATTCTTCATATGTATCTTGTCACATATAATTTGAAAGACAATGGATGCATTGGCTGATTCAGGTGGACTTCTGGAATTCCCTATGGAGGAACATGAGATAGGACTGCAGTATAATTCTGTCAAGACTACATCAAAAGGAAAAAAATTCACCCACACACTGACAGACTCTCTAGGATGAATAAAGAAAATATATAAAAAAAAAGGTCTTGCAGACAAAAAACTACAATGGACAGATATCAGTTTCAAACTACAGCTTGGAAGTGTGGTGTGAAGACTTCTCATAGGGAGAAAAATAGTAAATCCAGATATTTCATACCAGACTTTCATACCAGAAATGTAAGTGTGGAGAATTTCACTGAAGAAATTTTTATTTAACCTGCATTGAGTTCTCTCCACACTTGGATAGCATCAGTGAGGCAGAAAAAGCATATTGAGCAGCACTGAGCTTGAACTTCCAATTATTGAGCAAGATTTTGTGTTTTTCTTGCTCTGTACTGTCTGATTTGAGAAGATAGTGGTGTATTCTTCTAGCACTGTCATAGTTAGCTTTCTTGGTCTTCAATTCATATAGAGAAGGAAAGGAAGGTAAGGCTGAACAGAATGGACTAAGATGACCTTTAGTACCTGAGTGAAGCAAGACTAAAGGATTTAATTTCCATGCTCTTATGTATCTACTTAGTAAAGCAGAAAAGGCATTGCTCTGAAATAAACATTTTAGATTCTAGATTGAACACAGCAAATTTGTTTGTTACCCACATTGCATGCATTGGTCTAAATTCATCAAAGGCTATATAAAAGGAAAGCAACTACATGTAATTAAAATCAGTCAATTGCACTGTGAGCTGATAAGTGCCAGAAATGGGGAGAAAAAGCAAAAAAACCCCAACAAATCACAAGCAATGAAATCTACTAAACTGAGGATCCAGATATAGGATATAGGAGACAATCTTTTGAGAATTTTCTTCCTATTACCTTTCCCTGCCTAGCCATTACCTAAACTAATTTAAAATTTTTCAAATAATTTACCTTGAAAGATATCATTTTTAGAGATAATAGCCAGCACTTTATAAAGTAGGATTTTTATTCACTTATTTAGAAATCTGCAGAATCTAAAGAAAGTGTTAATGACAAAAAACAATTTTGTGTTCATTTTTCCAGTGTTATCTTATCCTTGCAATTTATAGACTAGGTTAAATATATATCCTAGGATTTACATGATTCTATGGCATCCATTTTGATAAGAAATATAAAACTAGATATAAATAATCTCAGCATGCAGCACATTTCTAATTCACAATATTAAAATGAACAAATTTGAAAGACTGCACCAAATTAATTTGATTTCCAGCTCTGTATGTAATAAACTACCAGAAAGCAGGTAGTGTAAATATTCTGCATTAGCATAAAATTGAATTATGTACAAGTGTTGTGAAATGGACTAAATGGAAATATAACTTTCACAAACTTTACCTATTCAACATAGAGTAGAGATCCACAAGCAGCAACCAAATTTGTTACAGAGTCAGGTGAGATACAGGTCAATTTTATGCAGTTTTCCCAGGCATTGAGTAAAAAATTATTAATCTACACCTTCTGATGTCACCAACATAATCAGGAATTTCTGCACACTCCTTGTTAGCTATTTGGCATGGCAGCATTGCTGGTGCCACACAGATCCTTGCTCCACATCCTAGCACCTGAAACGATGGTTCAGCAGTCCCAGGTGAGTTCTCTCTGCTGCTTTATTGAGCAATTTTAGTTGGCCAACTTAGGACACTTTGATTCCATCTAGAAATTTAGTATTTAGAAATTCAACCTAGAATAGTTGCAAGAAATTCAAGCAAGAAATTGTAGGAATTTATGCATTTCTTGAAAAACATTTCATACATGCACAAAAAAAAAAAAAAAAAAAAAAATCTTGATGAAATCTAGAAGATAGAGAAACTTAATATTCTGAAAAAGATTCATTCAGAATTTTTGAAAAAATTGAATACCTGTGCTAACTTGAAATGCTGTAGGGAATTTCTACTTAAGGCAACAGTAGAATGTATATTCTCCTTATGAATGCTGAATAGTCAGCATTTAAAGAATATTTCTGAGTAACTGATAAATTTGCCTAATTTCAACATCTAAGACTGCTTATTTTGTAGTGATATAGAAAGCATTCATCCTACATGAATCTTTAGCTCTATCTAAGTGTGCATAGAGACTGAAAAAATTGTATTTTTCCATTCATTTCTATAAAATGCCATAGGAAGTAATTTCTGCCATAGCTTGTATATGACATCATCTTGCTGGATTTGTTTAGTTAAATGACTAATATTTTATGGGCACCAAATATTTTGTCTTCTCTTTTATGATCATTTAATAGCCTTATGAATGTATAGGGTGATGCTACAGATTGTTTGCTGTATTCAAGATTTGTTTGGTGGCAAAAAAGACAAGACTCATTCACTCAAGACTGAGTATTTTTTGTATTCATTTGTTCTCCTCTGATCAGACCACAGGAGCTTTTATTCTACCTAAAATCCAAACCAGATATTTTTCTGCAATTTGATTTTAATATTCCTCTTACTGCTTGATGTAGCAATTGCATCAGTGACTAATATAGTCTCCTATATAAAAACACACACATACAACATTATTTCTTTCATGATTTTTATAAGACTGACTTACTCAGGAGTAATGAGGTAAATTTCACTGGCATTACAAAGACCTTTTTTTATTGCAGTTACACTAATGATCTAAACTGCAGAGCTGAAAAAATCCAGACCATCTGTTTCCTGCTAAAGTGACTTTAATATCAACACTTTCACATTGCACAATCTCTACTAAATTCTTTGATTGGCAATCTGGATAACAATAACTTACACCACTACAGGGAAAACACTGTTTTATAACCATTTATATTCCCACTTTACCTATTTGTACTGATGTCATCTGAGTAACTATCATAAAACTTCTATAACAGATGGATTAAATGAGAAGTTGGTTTCTAGTGATGAATCACACTTTCTGAGTTCTGGTCAGGGTGACTAGCACTTACTGCAGGATTTATTTTTCATTCAAATAGCACTGCAGTTTAACCTGAGTTTCATTTTTGGGATTAGAAACAGATACAGCTACAAGGAAAATTTTCACAGAGTCATGTGTTTTCATAACAGTACTAACAAGAAATGCAACTTGGTTTTCCAATTCTGGTTGGAAAAGAGATCTATCTTCTAACTCTTTTGTGATGGACAGGGATATCTCCCACTATAACAGGTTGCTCAAAGTCCCATCCAACCCTGTCTTTAGGGTCCCTTCAACTCAAACTATTCTCAAATTCCCCTACAAATATTTTAAATATATTGTGTTAAACTCATTTGTAGCTGACACTATTTAATATTCCAGCTATGGAACAAAGAGGCAATTTAGAAAATCACACTTGATTAAAGTAATTGTTTCTAAAATCAAATGAACAGTTATGTAGATGGAAAGGAAAATAGATGATGTAACTTATCTTGATTTTAACAAAGATTTTAGACCTTGGTAGCAAAAAAGTACATATGGACTGGATTAGTGAACTGTAAATTAGTGGAAAATTGGCCAAGTTATCAGTACCATCAGAACATTTAAGGGGGAAACTTAATAAACACTGATAAGCAATCTCATATGACTAAGCAGCATATCTACAGGGAATTAAAATCAATCAATCAATCCCAAACTTTTTGTCTAGTGGCCATTACACTGAAAATCTAATATGCTGCTATTATTCACATAGACAGAATGATGTGTCAGTAATAAACTGGACTGTCTGAACACTTTGAGGAGATTCTGCACTTGCTCTTTAATGAGATCTAGATTGTGCTAATGTAATTTCAGAGTTGTGCAGGGAGACTATTAATTTGGACAACATAATCAAGCCTGCTATGTTAGTATTTTAGATCTATATAAATAAGTGTCTGAATATATATAAAGTAATGGCATATATCTCTGAAAGGAAAATACACATGAAAATTGCCATTGACAAAAAACCCCCACCTTTTTCAAACGTACAGCATATGAAGACAATACTTGAATTTTAATGGAATAATAGCAGCCACCTTACCTAGTCATATTTTACATCCTGCTAGAGTTTGACTAATATTCTTGAGCACTTTGTGAATGTTCAGAAAAATTAATCAATATATCATCATGGATGTTGATAGAAGAAATCTGCAAAGAGCTCAAAGAGATGCTCATAAACTTGAAAAATTTCAATGGCCTGCAAATGACAGCAAGCACTTCGTAGTTTTTGCATGTAATCCTTTCTTATCATGGTTTAAATGCAGAGAAAGGGTCAACCACAGTAAAGAAAAATAATTGTATCAAATACACATCATAATCACTTATCAAATAACATTTAGTATTTTTGAATCAATTGGTGTCTAGGCACAGAATAACACTAATTGAAAATTCTTCCCATTTAAATTAGATGTTAATTTTTAGAGATTTTAGGTGTATAGTTTTCAATGTATCAAGCTGAACATTTCTAAATGGATATGAACATGTCTGTCAAGTTGTTGAAAAGCTCTGAAAATGGCAGATATTTCTGTTTCAGAAGTAATAATCACACAGGGAAATACTACTTCTCTGTAAGACACTTAATGTTTTACTGTGCCTAGGGCATCACTATGCCTGTTTATGACTGTTTAATTGGAAGTAATTCTCCAACATTATTAGGCAATTGCTGCATAAATTGCATATGCTGATAAACTCTTACAGCAAAATCAGTAAAAAAAAAAAGCTCTCGAATCTTAGGGTATCCTCTTTCCTTATGTAAGTTATTAAAAAATTTAGGATTAAATAATATGATCCTTTTTAGTGTTTACTGAAGCAAAGTTGATACTTAATATAATAAAAATTTTTTATTAAAATGTTTAGGTTAAAGTCCCTTCTTTTTGATCTTCCAACATCACCTAAATTTAGAACTTAATTATAGTAGGAATTCCAATATTATAAAAGCAGAAAATATGATGGTGCAAAATATTAGAGTAAATTACAGACATCACAGAAAGTTTTAGCATCTGTTCATTAATTCAGTGTACATTTTTGTAGAGCTTACAGAAAGCATGATAGCACAGTTCCATAAATCTACATGATGGTAACATTGAAGCACTCTAATAAATACATCCTATTACAACCATGTATATAAAAAAAAAAATCACTATTTTGTTATTCAATATTACGAATATTCAATATTACAAATTTCTGTGGGGAAAAATTTCCTTTGCCATAGGAAAATGCAATTTTTTACCAAAAATTGTACAGAAAATAAATTTCAACCAATGCTATAGCACTGAATTATTTTTAGCTTCTTTAGAAATTTCCAGATCGTGTAGTATCTCTATCAATTATTGACAAAAAATGCATATTCCATTGCTTTGCACAGAATACATTTCTTATACTACTGAACTTGTACAGACTTTTAAATACAATCATGTTCTCTTACACAAAATTACAGATCCCACTTCAGAGGTTCCATTTCAGGGTAGCATCAAAGCACACTAAAAAACATCTCTGAAGAGACACAGATCCACCCCACTTGCTCCCTCTGCAGAGTCCACTGCTGTTCACAGGGATACAGAGCACTCTTAATCTCTTAATAAAGGGTTAAACTCAAGTGCATCACTGGCTCTGAGTGGATAGAATGATTCTGATAAAGCAGAATGAAGAGACTTCTCCATCCTAAATCCTCTAAAAGAGACTATTGCTGCTTCTGAAGCAGAATTGGTATCCCAAAATAGTTTTCAGAGTTGCAAATCATTCCAACTTCACAATATAGAAGGGAAAAGAAGAGGAAACTGTGGAGTGGTAAGATGGCTGCTTTGAAATCTTACTGCTTGTAGAGAACAGTAACCTATTTGTTCTTTCCTCTTTGCTGTAAAGCTTGTATTTGAAAACCTCTAAAAATATACATACAGTAAAGAGTGGCATAAATTGCCCACCATAGTGGCTGCAATTGCCACTGACTAATTGATGAGAATTTTTGTGTGACAGCCAAGAATAAACCCTGTAATCTATCCAGAATTCTGTATTTTCACTTGAATCAGGGAGCACAAAGCACATATCAAAGTCTCTGTTAGACTCTACCAAATCAAATGGCAGAGAGTGGAAGAGGAATGCTTGAGACCTGGGAGATATTTGGAGTAGCAGCCAGCCTGGGCAACAGTGGCTGCATGTAGCACTGACACTGGCTTGAGATGCAGTCCCACAAAATGAAATCTGCTGCACCAGTTGCTGCTCTACTGCTTTCTATTTATTTTCTCCCAGATCTCTACCATTGGGAAAATAAACTGAGTAAAAAAAAAAAAAAAAAAAAAAAAAAAAAGTTTATACACATACAAAAAATGAAAATAAAATGAAAATAGTCAAATTTCCTGATATTTTCTTACTCTTTCTGACTCAGTGCCCAAATGCTCAAATAAAAAGTAAACAAAACAAAGTAAAACAACACCCACCAAACAAACATACAAGGAACAAAGTATTAACATCAGAACACAGCTAGTCTGCTGTGTTCAATGAACAGGAATGTGTAGTAGAAGAAAGAAAAGACTGTTGGAAAAGGGCTGCTTAAGATTTCCTGTCCTGGCACCAGGGTACAATGCAGAAGCTGCATTCCCCTTTTCAATAAATCAAGAGAACAGAGATTTACAAATGTCTAAAAAGTTGTGACTCCACCAGCTTCAGGCTGCACTCCTGAGAGAAGAGTGACCTGATGAAACAATCCCTGACAGCAGAAAGGCAGCTCTGACACTGTCCCCATCCCAGCTCCAGGTGCTATCCAGATACTATGACAAGCACAAGCACTCATTACTGTGGTTAAGAGAATGGGAGAGAACAGTTGAAGTGGTTTTATTTTTTTTGCAGAGCTGTGTTCACATATCCAGGCAAACGCTTAGTACTAAGTAATTGTGCTTAGTGCATTCTCTTCAACTATATTCCAGTTCAAAAACATTTAAGTCTGGATATGCTTTCCCAGCAAACAGAAAAATATTTTAGCTGTGCCTGTAGTTTGTTACTGTGAAAGAAAAGGTGGGTTGGGTTTAAGATATATTTGGGGCAGTATTTTTTGTGTGAGAGCCACAGCCACTACCAGAATAGATTATATATAGACAACTCACAAAGCAGCAAGTAAAAAATCCAAGCAATACTACATCAAGAATATATCATTAAAAAAAAAAATCATAATCAGACATAATTTAAAATCTGAGGAGGCACTATAGTAAGCTTTTCTGTTGGTGAAACATAATAAAAATAATGACAAATTGTCACAAAGAAAATTGTGGAATGGAATTATGTGTTCCATTCATGTAATCCCAAGATGTAACCCCACTAATTCAGATACATTTTTTGTCATTATTCAGGTAACTGCAAAATTATCAAGTGATAAACTTTCCCAAAGAAAATACTAGTTTATAAGATTACTACAAAATATATTAGAAATGTGCTGACTTCTAATTTAGAAAGAAATCTTCAGAAGTACTGGAATGCATGATCAAACACTATAAAGCTGCTGTATCATCTCCTTTGAACTTTGTCTCCTATCCCATAATTGCAGTTTCAGTGCCAGACTACTGGATAGTTATTAAAAATGGTGAAAAGTTTATATTTGTTTCAGTGGGAAACAAAAAGTTTATAAAATTGGAAAATATTTTTCTGCAATTTTTCTCATTTACTGAAATTCTTTTGTTTCTCTAGATATTTTCAGTACTTCAAAGGAAGTTTAATATTATATTTCACATGTATTTCCCTGCTTGTAATCACTTCAGTGCACTGACTCTATGACTACACAGAAAACAGTTTCCATAGCAGCAGAGATGTGCCCATGACTTGCAGAAGTTTCTATTCAATAATATAATGTAATAGATCTTTATTCCTACATTCCTTGCTGACACCTTCAAATTGCTCTTCTAGTGTTCTGACCACCTCAGCTTCCCATTCTTTTACTGTAATCTCATTACTTTTTGTTTTTTCTTTCTTTAAACTTAATGCCTGGTCACTGAAGTTGCATAGTCTTGGTCCTGAGGAATCACAAAAGAACAGGCTAAGTTACAGTACAGTGTTACAAACAACACACACAAATTGAAAAGTATAAAACAAGCACATAATTTGATCAAATTATTTTCCATATAATAAGTCTAGGAATTAAACAACTTTTGTTCATGTGATGCAACATATGGCTAAGTTTTATCATCTAGTGAGACAGAGAAGCAACAACATGGGAACTTCTGTGACCAAATGATGTGAAATCCAAATAAAAAGCATAAATCTGTTCTTATAAAATTCATGCTGCTTTTTACAAATTTGTTTTTCCCTGGATATTACTGTAAGCAATCCCCAGGGGATAGCTGATTGTAACCTGGCAGGAACCAGGTTCACAACAATACAGGCAGCCTGAAGGAGCAACTTTCCTGACTCCCCAGCCTGACTCCCTCTGTCAGCTGTGCTCCCCAGCAAACTGTGCTCTTTTTTAACAAGCTATTTCATTCATTTTGTGATGCAAAAATTCAACTAAAATACTAAAATGGTGATGGTTGCTAAGTTTGGACAGGAATTTCACAACCAGCATTGCTACTATATCTCTGATTTGTGGCTCTTCCCTCTATTTACATTCTGATAATTTTGCAGTATCAATGAAGATATACAGGGATCACATACTAGTGTTGATCATCTTCTCACACCTTTCCTGCACGAGATATTAAAAAAACTGAAAGTAACTATCTGAAAATTAGCAGGCAAAGAAAGAAGACAAAGTAATATCACTTATTAGCCCACCTGGTATAGTTTGAGGGATAAATTCACAGATTGAAGCAAACCCACTCTAACAAAAGAAAAGCCAACTACTTTGTCTCTAATTTAATTAAATTAATTGGCTAAGTAATGTGAGAGATTAGTGTGGTTGACACCCATGCAGGGGAGAAGTTATTAGCAAAGGAATAACTTGGAGAAGCAGTAAGAAAGTCAGTTATTACCTATGGAATATTAATGGTCATCTGATAGACGTGAGGAAAATTATTATAGGTCACAGTACCTTAATTGACCTCATTCTTTCCATATTTTTTTACTTCTGCTAGCTTTGTTTGCAAGATTTATTTACTGAAGATATTTTGCAAGTTTCCATTGAGAATTAGGGAGAAGAAAAAAGGTCAGATATATAACTATTTTGGGAAAAATATTTTCCCACTGATATTTTCTGTTCATTTATTGTACATATGAATTTCTTTTGAAACACTGAGTATCAGAGCATCTGATCTGATATACAAAATTTCCCTGAGATAACTGAACAATGTGTTTTACATTCTCTAGTGCATGTGTAAGAATGACACTAATTATACAATACATTCAATATTCTCCCTGTAACATGGGAGAATATATTTTTCTTATTGATTTTTTTCATTAGAAAAACTAACAAATATTTTGCAATATAACTTTAACCAACTGACAGTAGAAGATATGTCATAAACCCTAGTCTATAATGTCAAATTAAGATTTAACCACTGAAAGCATCTGTTACTGTCCCACTTCAGCAATAAGAAGGTGGAGCATATAAAGAGCAAACACAGCAGAGTGCCTCAAATTGCCTGATTTTCAATGTCCTCAAGTCCCAGACATAACCATTTGGGGAAAAAAAAAAAAAAATTAAAAACCCCAGTCCTGTGTAACAGGCTTAATATGCTTCAATTTTCTTGTAACTAGAAAGGATTTTTCATCACCATGCTCATGCATGCCCATAAAGTGTTAATGAAGTACACAGTCAAAAGTGCCAAACTGCTTCCATTAACAAGATAATCTCCTAAACTGCTGGAAATTTGAAAGGAAAAAAGCAATAGTCCTTTCCTGAAGATGCATACTGTTCTTATTTGGATCATTTGCACAAACATTTTGCAAATTTTGAGAAAGCAATTTTTTGTCTTTCCCAGCAAATACTCAATGTATGTACAAAACAGTAATACTACATCACAATTTTAAAAATAATTATAAACTAAATCATCAGGCATGAAATTAGCCATCTATGATAAAAAATTAATACTAAACAGGAGTTAGTTTTTTGTGCCATTCCATTATATTTATTGTCTTGCATTATATACTAATTAGTAAAAATTTTGTTGTTCTATGTGAATCCTTTTTATTACCTCATTAGTGTTTTTATTTATAAATCTGCCTGTGTAAACAAATAAACCTCTCAAACAATTAATGCTTGTCACCACATCCAGCTTTTTAACCTTTCTGAGACAGAGGATGACTGAATCCTTTACAAAAGGTAAGGGTCATTTCCTACATGATGATGTCCCCAGCCCTGAATAAATTTTCTTTTCCACTCATGCCAGGCATTCCTGTAGCTTGTTTCAAGAAAATCAATCATAAAATTTCTATCAGGTCTATTCAGATTTCATTGATTATTATATTTATCTTTATAGTTTATTAAATTTTACTTCTATTGAAAACACATCCAGAAGACATGTTTATTGACTCAGATGGAACACACTTTCAACAGATTATTTCTCAAAGGACCTAGAAAAATCCTATTGTTTAGTCTGAGCAGCTCAGTTTGTACACATTTGCTACACATTATACACCTGAAATGATATCTAAAGTTGTGATACTCCACAGTGTGTTTAACTTGCCGGCAGTTTCTCATAATCTCCCATCATTCTTAACTGAGGTGACACTTGAAATTATCATCTACTGACTAATTTTCTCTAGCAAAAGTGCATGAAATAAAGTAGCTAGAAGCAAATGTCTCTGTTGACAGCTAGATTCCAAACAATGGGTTTGGTTAAATAACAGTGTTTAAATGTTAAAAATCAGCATGCAGATTATTGGGACAGGGAGAACAGTTATTTAAGTTTTAAATGAAAAATGGAACATTATTTGGATGTATCATCATTTTTTCTGTGCCATTAAAAATAATATAGTATGTCAAGTAATAAATATAATAATTCTAGCTAATAGTTTCCTTTCCTAAAATGTGAATAACATGTTGCTTTGTTGAAATGAATTTTCAGTAGTGAGAATAATTTTCAATAATAGTTTCTATCCCTCAAATGAAGAGAATAAAAATAGATCAGGAATAAATTATGGCATTATGTAATACATTTTTAACAGCTGCAAAATTCTACAACTAGCATTTCAGGCATTCTCTACTGAGCCTTCGATTTTATTTACACCCATGATCCTCAGATATTTGCTGAAAGGCAAAACACACACCCGATTGGAGCTGTCAACCTCCATGTCCACAGTCCCTGTTCACTGAAATTTCAGAAATCCTTTGACCTCATACAGAATGCCAAGGGTCAGTTTGCACAAACAGCATGAAATCAGATGTGCCATATTGCTCAGCATCTGTTCCTTACTTTACACCAGTGTTTCCCTGGAAAACACAGGGCTGTCAGCATCAATAATTCTATGCTAATCCATCAACTTTTACTTATATTTTATCTCACCAATTATACTCCTTAGAGCTTTTTTAAATATCTGCACCCAGCTAACGAGTCTCAGAACAACAATCAGAAACTGCCAACATAATTTGCATTGAAGATATGTCTTTTTTTTTCTTCCTCTCTCCTTTCTTCCTATTTTTCCTTCCTCTGCTCTCATTTTCAAGAATCAGCCTGTATTGTTCTGCCTTAGAATGAGCCTGAAACCACTTCTTCCTAAACATCTTTCTTTCCTGGTACTGTAATTTTTACAGTATCATTATAGAGTAAAGAGACAGCTTTATTGTAAGTAATAAATATTTCTAAAAGAATTCCAGCATCAAGCAGTTGTGTTTATTTAATGTCAATAGCACATCACAAAAGATCATAACTGTTAGAGGCCAAAAGCATTTGTAAATTAATATAGAATTTATAGCCCTTCATTAATTGGACAAAGTAATAAACAGGCAACTAATGAGTACCTACCAGATATTTCAAACACTTTTAACATACTTAAATATTTCAAGATACATATAAATCTACAAATCAGATAAAATTGAATGTGCCATGTATTTCGTGCTCGCGGCTGTAACACTCACACTGGCTGCATCTGTTGCAGCAATGTTTAAAACTCACATCTGAATAAATGACACCTTGCTGGTGTTGCTAAATATGCTAGAATTTATTTTCCACTGATGTGAAAGGTAATCATAATTTTTAAGAACTGATTTGTAGTTCCCCAAAAAAGATTGTAAGAGAAAATAAGCCAATTGCCAATTTCCACTGAAAGGTAATAAATATATTCAGTATAGTTCCACATGAGTAAAATGCCAGAATCACTCTAAGAATCTAGTTTTTGGCATATTTCAGAGTATATTTCTGTCCTTGTAAAATTTGCATTAAAAAAAATTAATGTGTACAGTTGTTGGGTTTGTCCTGATTCTAATGTCTTTTTTTTTTTTCTCTTCTCTTTCTTTTTTTCTGTTGCTTTCTCTATCCATAATTATTACTTGATTCTAATTTCCTTTTTCTTACCTTTTCAAAACAATACATTTAAAAAGCTGGTTGCCATAATTAAGCTGATTACTATCAGAAAAGCTTTTCTTAATAGTGTTTATCTAAAGATAGTCTATTACAAGGAAGAATTATAAAAAACACGACTTTTTTTTTTTAAAAAAAGTCCTTTTTATAAGGGTGAGTAGAGGGGTAGAAGCAACTCCCTCAAACTGGTGGCCTTGTTTCTTTCCATGAAGCTTATGACCTGATGGGTCAGGTCAACCTTCCAATCCACCAGAGTCCCCACACCCTTCTCAGGACTGTTCTCATTGGTTTTCTAACAACTTTCATTTAGAAGTAATAAATCATTAACATTCTCAGCTAGGCAACTGCAAAGAGTGCTAAAAATCTGATTTTCAGAGGCCTTGTTCAATGATTTATTCAGAAGACTAGAATACTTTTTTGCAATATATCATATCTGCTGGTGCTGTTGCCATTTTAATTTTAGTGATTTAAAATTATGTATTGTTTTTAATTTGTAAAACTTATTGCTGCCTGTGGCTAATATATCTATTGGCTAAGAAACCTCTTTAATATGAAACATAAACGGGTTTTTTTCCTTTCTTTCAATTTTTCTGTCTCATAATCCTTTTTTAGTCTGATAATTTTACCATATTTGATTAGTTTTTTCTCCTGCCTCTTATCTTCTTCCCTTTTCTATACATCCTTTCCTGTACACCTTTAAGCTTTTACTTTGCAGCATGAGGAGATTCAAATATATATAACCACTTGTGAATTTAGCTATGTGAACAATTGCACTCACATAAAATTGGAGTAGTTAAAGCATTTTATTGCTCGGGGTTTCTGTCCTCATGCTCATCACTTCAGTATGACTACATTAAAGGAACATGCAAGAAATACCAGTTACATTGAGATAACCACATGGAGTGATATGATAACCACGAGTGATAGTGATGAATGCAATGGACTAGGGAAAAATAGGAACACAGTTAACATTTGGTCCAGAGGAGGGGCACCAAGTTGATCAGAGGGATGAGCACCTCTCCTAAGAGGAAAAGCTGAGAGAATTGAGATTGTTCAGCCTGGAAAAGGGAAATCTGCAGGGTGACCTAAGTGCATCCTTTTGGCATCTAAAGGGAACTTATAGGAAAGATGGAGAGAAACTATTGACAAAAGTGTGTGGTGAAAGAACAAAGGGAAATGGGTTCAAATTGAAGGAGAGTAGATTTAGATTAGATATTAGGGGAAAACTCTTTACTGTGAGGGTTGTGATGCATGGAACAGGTTGTCCAGAGAAACTCAAATGCCTCATCCCTGCTCAAGGCTGGGATGGATGGGGTTTGAGCACCTCATCTAACTGAACATGCCCCTGTCCACAGCAGCAGGGCTGGAATAAATGATCAAGGTCCCCTTCCAACCCAAACGACTCTATGATGATTCTGTGATTCACTTACATGAGTGAAAAAAGGAAACAGGGGTTTTATTGTTTCTTTACATGAAGAGTTATGAAGTTTTTGCTGACTTTTATATTTTTAAGAACTTTATAGACCTCAGAAGGCTGCTTTTATATTGGCATATAGATTTCTTTTGCTTTCCAAGGAGATCTAATGAGAAACAGGAGAATGCTGGAGCACTCAATAAAAAGACAATTTTTGTCAAATAACAAAAAATAACTTACTGCAAATATGCAAGATTTTCCTGCTTTCACTTTACATTAAATTTAAATTGGAAAGGTTGTTTTGCCTCTTATGCTGAGTGTAAGTGTTTTTTAGTTTCTAGGTGGTTTTAGAAAATTACCACCTCAGATATCAGTAATTCTGCCACCTGTTCTGTGTCAATCAGAGATTATGGCATTTTTCATTTCCTTCATCTGATAGTCAAATAAAAACTGCCATTCTGTTAAAAATATAATTGGAGATGCACTTTTCTTCAAATGTTTTTAGTTTCAAAATTAACTACGGAAAATACTCTAGCATTCTGTGATGATACTCCATTTCAAAGAGATTAATCATCCCCAGTCACATGGGCAAATTCAAATAAAGAACTCTTTATATGATCTTTCTGTAGCTAGATCCTAAAGCATATTCAAATTTGAGTATATGGGCAAGCTTCTGGCAATCTTTGTTTGTACATTTGATCAAGGTCAGAGGGCAAACAGATGAATATTAAAGTGCAGCCAGCATAAGAAAGGCTGTCTACGATTCATAAGGGAAGCTGTACACACGTGGGTTTCATACACACATATGGAAACACAACGCATACACTAGAAAGGAATACACCCATAGTGAGTTCTAGGAAGATAAAGATATCTTAAACATGCTTTTGTTTCTCTAAATTCTCTAAATGATTCTCTAAATAAACAGCAATTAAGAAATAATAAAAAAAAAGTAAATCTAAATTATCTCAGCTAACCATATACTGGTCTCTTTGCAGATTTTTCAGAGGAAAAGAGAGAGAGATCTAAGAAAAAAACCACAGAAAATAATCTAGATATATGGATTATTTTTCTAGCAATTCGAGGTAAGTTTCATTCATTCTAGCAAACTGAAAAAAATATTTTAAAAATAACATCTGTAACATTTTGTTTGACAAATTTATACAAGTGCAACACTGTGTTGCCTAAGGTATTACCTGAAGCCAAGGGCAAAAACTGAAACACCTGATCAATGTTTCCTATTCAAAACATTCTGATGGGGATTTCTTCAAAATTTATACAACCAATACCAACATAGTTATATTTGTAAATATGAAGGAAAAAACTCTTTGAAATTCTAACCTGGAAAATATCCTAGATATATTCATAAACTGTTATTCCAATAGCATGCGTACCAAGCTATTGCTCTTTTTGTCATCTCTTCAGAATTTCTCTTAAACTGTTCACAAAATTATATGAAAGCAGGCATTGCTTGGAAATAGTTTAGTTAACTAAGTCACACTTTTATGACAGATAGCAATAATTTGCAGATCCAAATAAAAAATTCAGTTTGATATCAGTTTAGTTTTGTTGTGCTGTGTTACAACACTGCTACTCAGCCAACCCTTTATATTCTTAACCATTTATGGGAGGAAATAAAGATTTTAAACAATTTCTAATTTCCAGAGATTAGGACAAAACCACTTAGTTCCATTGATTTAATGTGATCCTTAAATTCATAGTTTGACTGCACACTGTGATGCATTGAAATACACAATACAAACCACTGGTTTATGAATATAATGTATAAATTGAGAATCACATCCTTTTTTGTAAACAATATAAATAATATAAATAATATAAATAATATAAATAATATAAATAATATAAATAATCACATCCCTGCTTTTATAAAACCACAAGAATGATTCTGGGTGAGACCAAAAGTTAACCCAAATGTCTTATTTCCAATTGCAACAGACACACAAATATTAAAATAAGATATTCAGATACGGAGGTTTTTTTTTTTGTTTCTGATGTATTTTTCTTCCATGTATTTACCCATTCAATTCCAAAATTTCCATCAATTTTTTAAATCATGGGGTGAAGTTCTCCACTACAGATGCTGTCAGAGTCACTCTTGCTCAACTTTTAACAACTCCATCCAAGTGGCTACCCACCACAGAATGGTCCTTCTGTGAACATGTCTCTTCTCTGTAGCTCTTGTCCAGTTGGCTTTCCCACTATATGGACAGATTTTCCTAACTGCCTTATTTTCCTGGACTCACCCTGGAATTGTTACTTCTAATCATAAGTAAAAAAAAAAAAAAAAAAAAAAAAGGAGGTGGAAGACTTGCATGCCTCACATACACATCAAAAGTACAATTCCTGATGTCCACTATCCTGCCCAGTCACAGAAATTCTCTGTTTTCATACTTTACTCCTCCACCTTCATGAGAGGCTGCATGAGTATACTGCTCTTCAACACCCTTTATAACCTTATATTTTTGTTTATTTAGCTGTTATTTCCCAGAGTCCACCCAGCATACTATGAGTATATACAACACACAACTAACACTGTGCTTGATAAGGAAATATTTCACATAGAATGGATCTGGAGGGCATCTTACAGCACCAACAGGCATAAAGCTGGACAGGATGGTATTTTTCAAATAACCTATGTGTTGTCAAGCTTGACTTCCAATTACTGTTGAAAACCCAGTCATTAACTGCTAACCTGACACTTGAATCTTTTAGATTGCATGAATAAAAATAATACCAAGTGTTAAAGCATGCAAAAAAAAAAAAAAAAAAAAAAAAAAGCCCCAAAAAAAACACCCAGAAGGGTGAAAAAGTTTATAGAAATACTTCTAATCACATTCAATGGAGTGAACTACCAGGTAGTGAGAGGTTTTAATACCCAGTAAACTAAAAGTTGCCACGTGAGATTTTGGAAATGTTCTCTGTAATACAGAAAGATTATTTGATGTAAAATGATTATTTAGGAATATTTTTTATGTGTGTGCAAATTTATACACTGCAAGCCTATTGAATACTCCACTAATAAATTTCAGTTAACTAGAATAGAGTATTGTGAAATATTTATGACTGGACTAGTTAGATGGACTCCTCAGATATTCTGTCAACAAATAGTAGTAATATGCAGAATATTTCAGCAGAGTTTATATCCTTGAGAACCTGTGATTATATTGTATTCTATTGTAAAATCTATACTTATTTTCATTGTGATTGAGGCAGTAGTTTAAGTGTGTTCAGAATTTCTAAGAATGGTTAAAAATTATCAGGTGTTTTATTATACTTTTACTTTACATGTGACTCAGGTTTCACCTTAACCTAAGGGTATCTGGAGTAATTTTATTCAGACACACCGTGAATATTAATATTTCCCTTCAGACTACAAAAACTATTTCTTTATTTGTACAGTAATAAATGCCCTTATCTGCCATTGAATTTCATTTTCTCGAAAGTAAATGTGTTAACCTTCAGCAAGCTCCAGGTTACAGCTTTATTAAACCTTAAAACAGAAGTATAAGAGTTCTTTGACAGATGAAAGCTCAGATAAAAATTCATAACAGGATATTTATTTTTCCACAGTTCATATTAAGGACTGCAGACCATAACACTCCTGCTTAATATCAAAAGTGACGTGAGAGTTTATAGCAAGCATATTCCCCCAAAGTTTTATATCTTTCACTGACTTTGTGTTGCTGTACTCTTTGTCCTTTATTCCTGTATGACAGGTCCTCCTTAAGTACCACAAACACTGTAGTACCTTTTTCCAGTCATGACAAAAGGATTTCTATAGTAGAATCTTGTAGATAGTATTTAAATTGTTTTGCACATAATTAATGAAGTTTAAAAGTGAGAGCAAGATAACGTAGATTGAAGCTTAAAACTCAGCCCTCCCTTTTTGTAATTAGCATTTTAATTATCAAAGGAACAAAAGTAACTGTGATAACTATCAGGAAATTCAAATGAAAATAGTTTATATCCGTCTTAAAAAAAAAAAAAAAATGGATTGCTATAACATACAAGCTTATTTCAATCAGTCTGAGGAGCAAATCCACAGGCAAATTTTTGGCATCATACATTTTCATTTTGAATTGATTATTGTAAAAAATGAACATGTTTTTAATAATGATTATCATCTTTTGGTAAATAAATAACAATGTTAGAGTATGTGACAAAAACTATTTAAAATAAGTATCTTTCATATTGCTTGTTCACCAATAAAACTAATGCAGATATTTGTCTCCTCTGTTACTTCTATGTAGCATGACCAAACCCCAAAAAGTGACTGTTATGAACTGTATATTCTCAAACAGAATGAAGGAAATGAGAAAGATCCATCTCTAAAAGATGGAAGAATAATTTGAAGATGACCAAGTATATATTTTTTAATTTCCATTTTAACATCTGCTTTCATCTACTTTTACTATTAAAACATCATCTCAACTGAGCAGAGTATTTCATTTCATAAAAATAATTGCTTTTCGTTTTTTGACTTGTGCCATCCCAGTATATGAGAAGAGTTGTTAAAATTTGAACTAGATAAATATATAATATATATTAATTCCTGTTATATTTTTTAATGCTTATTCCAACTTTAGATTTTTGTTCATGTAGAGAGAAATCTATTACCCTCTGATACATCCTTGCTGTTATAAACATAAGCCTTGAAGATAATAAGAAAAGTAAACACAGTAATTAGAAATTTCTCTTTGGGAAAACATTTTTTTATGTTGCTCTACTGGATAAATAGCTGTCAATGAAGTGAGAGGAAAGGAAGATCTATAATTAAAACAATTGTATAGATTGTGATTTTGCATCACAAAAATTCTGATTTCATTATTACAGATATTAAAATATGTATCTAGGATTTTTGGGGTTTTGTTTTGTAAAAAGCAGTAAGATCTTACACTCAAGATCTTACACGAGGCTGTGCACAATTTGTTGAACTTAACTGAGTATCACAGTAAAATGGTGAGGACTACACTATTGATGGACACTGATGTGACAGACAGGGTATGTATCATCCTGCCTGACAAACAAATCAAATTTAGATTATGAATGCAAGATTTAGGACTGTGTGTTAACAGTGACTTCTATTTTGTGGCATTTCCACTACTTCTGCATTGTCTCTGGCAATACTATTTATAATCTGCTTTTATTGGATTTCTTGATTTTCATTTCTTGATTGTACCTAGCAGTCGTAAAATATGTTTGTCAGGCACAGAAATGATACCTCATGTTCTATATTTTGACTAAAGTCCTGAAAATTTTTCTTCTTGTTTGCTGCAGGACAGAAAAATGCCTTATTCATATTTTTAATTTAAACAAAAGTCCTTGCTTCTGCATCAGTGAAACATTTGATTCATCATTTAATCCTATCTGAGGTTCCAAGCACACATTTAATATCCTGACTTATAAGAAAGAAGGAAATACTCTGCCATGTAAGACATTTATCACTATGTATTCTATCTTATCTTCCTGTTTCTTTTTTATTATAATTCCTAAATGTGCTAGGTCTAGTTTAGGCCAGATTTACATAAGTACATTCTGCTCTTGTATTTAATACAGAGACTTGTATGAAAGATTTGTACAAATAAAAGCAGGATTCCAAGCAGAGAATGTAATTTTTTATTTCACTCTCTACTCAGATAAGTCATCTTAATAATAGAAAGGAAATAAGAATGACATATTTCACTATTCATGAAGACTGTTGGTACTTTTAAGTAAGTAAAGTTTGTTCAAATGGTTTAATATCTCTCTAATCACTGCTAAATGTACTTACAAAATATTACTGCTTGGCCTGAACTATAAAATTAACTTTAGTTGCATTTGAGACAAACATGCTGATCCATAAACCTTCTTGTGTTTCCATGACTTTCTGTTGATTATTTTCATGAATTGTGGTATACAAAATTATTTTTTTCCTCCTTTTTCCCCCTCATGAAAATAACTGCACATCAAAAATATTCTTCAAATATCTCCTATTCAAGTTATACACTTGGACAAATATGTGTCAGAACTATCTTACTCGATGAACCTTAAAGAATTCAAAATTATATAATGTTCTCTCGAAAATCTCATTTTCTATAAACATTAATGTACTTCTAGAATACACACAGAAAGGTAACAGAGAACATTTAATGGAAATTAAGTTAATTCCATTTTCATGAAAGCAAATATTTGAAAAAAATTTTGAGATACGTGTTCCAGCCTATTTTTACACTGAATGATTTAGAATAAGCTGCCTAGCATATACTGTTCCCTCAGCTTGAGCACATGATTATTTCAGAGAAGGCAAATGTTCACAAACTGAATATATACATATGTATACACACATATCCATGTATGTATATACATATTTTTGGCTAACCTGTTACATGAATTTAAGCTGTTGTTGCTCTCTTCTGTCCATTCAATACCAATGCTCTGTGTCTCTTTTGGAATCTAAGGCCCTTAGAGGAGGTTGCACCAGTCATGGTTTAATGCACAATCAGCATCACTCCAGTGGAGGGTAGAAGATGTAGACACTGACATTTTGACACATGGGGTAAGCTACCTCTGAAATGCTGGTCAGGACACATGGCATAAAGGCAAAAGTTAGAACCAACTTAGGGGACACAGATATAAGTCAGTCCTGACACTTAATGAAACAAATCTAAAGCAATGAGAAAAATGAGCAAGAAGTGGCCTTGGAAAGGCAAATGCCTCTTCATGTTCTTAATGTGTGACTACAAAGTGAACATTTTTTATAGACAGTTTTCTCTAGGAAGTCAAGACCTAGATACTAGAGTGCAATTTTCCAAAGCCACTGTAAGGTCAAGTTGAAATTGTTTAAACAATTGTGTAAATAGATTAAATTTTTCTTCAGTTAATTAAGTCACATTTTTAAAGACTGTTTCAGATGCAATGTATTTACTTCTTTTCTTCTCTTGGGAACTCAACTAGTACTCTGCCATTAAATGGCCAAACAAATCTAAAAATGAGAAATTAATTTTATCCCATTTTTTCTTCATCAGAGATCATTTGTTAAAAACAAACCCCAAAATGTATCCCAAGCCATCTCAGAAATAAAATAAATAATTTAAGATCCACATTTAGTCACACAGAATCAAAAATATAACCTGCATATTAAGCAAGGGAGTGAATGTTTGCTGAGAAATGCTATTAAATAGGATTGTTTTAAACAATACCTTCCTACTTTTGACTGAATGATATCTTTCCATGAGATATCCAGTACTTAACAATATATGCTTAACAGTGACTTGACTGCTCATGCAAGCTCTTGCCTTATGTATCACAAGTTTGACATCAGATTAGTCACCTTTCCACTGGGACACAAGAGATTTTATATTAATAACTGTACAGTCAAGTAAACTCATATTTACACCAACACTGATTTTTTTCCTCCCTATAAGGACTAGGAAAAGAGGTACACAATTCAGGAGGTACACATACAAGATAAGATAAAAACATGATTTAGAGGAATGGTGCTAGAAACACTTAAAATGAGTTCTTCATTGTGCTCATGACAGCGATTATGTGAAATGCTCAAAAGAGAGTAAGAATAAATCAGCTCATTCTTGCCTAAGGCACTGAAAATGAAAGAGGACTTAAGTAGTACAAAATACTCTCCAAAATGGGATAAAAATGTCCAAGCAATACTAAATAATAGCAAGATTAATTTGTTGATACTCTATGAGTAAGTTGTTGATTTATTCAAGGAGCTGAGAGGTTCATTCAAGAAATTGAAAAGTCTGATTTCCAGGGCACCATAAGGACATGAGAACATATCTGTTATGTAGATAAGACTTCTTGTATACATGTATACATGTCCATGTGCAGACATCTGGTTTCCAATATTCATTTTAGCTGGCTGAAGATTTTATAAATATTTTCTTCAAATCATTAAAAGTCAAAATTTCAGAATAATTATAAATCTGTGCAGAAAATATTCCTGAGAAATACACAGACATTTCATTGGAATTTTCAATAAAATTTGTTGCAATGTTGATATGTAATGTTTAAGATTAATAAATAGTAAGACAGATGTCATGTATCTATTAAAAGGAAATATCAGAAATCAGAAGGACTAATAACCTGTGGGTAAAACACTTATATGGAACATGATCTACATTGGAGACAATTTGAACTTTGGTCTCTCATATCTTAACTGAGTTTCATAATCATTAAAAATTAATTATATTGCCTGGTCTAAACTGGAACTTTGTCATTATAAAAACCAAACAAAAAGGAGACAAGAACTTTCTTTTAATCCCAAAGGATGCAAAAAATGAAATTTCTTGATGCAAAAATGCAAGAAATCCCAAAGGATTGCATCCCAAAGGATGCAAGAAATAGCAAGGAATGCAATATCAAGATGCAAAGCATCTTGAAATCTCAAATACTGATGGATAGAGAAAACATTTCCTACCTAGTTAATACATTAAAAGTTTTAAAAATGAGACAATTTACAGTTTGAAAAAAAATTAAAAATAAATTATTGTCATTGAAGTAAATTAAGCCTGCAGATGTGACAGAATATATTTATTAAATTTGCATCAACTGCTTCTATTTATATTTATATAAAACCGAATAAGAAACTGCTGCCTTTGTCAAATGAAAGTTTTCTGTTTGCCAAATGAAAAAAATTATTTTTGAGATAAGAACAATTATGAAATTTAATCATTTCAAAATGATGTTACAAATTGGACATGTCTCAAAGATTGTCTAAGAAATGTAAAAGACCCTTGCCCTAGTTCTACTTGAAATTGTATTAGTTATTATGTGAAAATGGTATCTTCATCACATGGCTCAGCAGAACCAACTGAACTGATAACCAAATATTGTTTTGACCATTAAATAAAGGCATATGGGTAGCCAAAGAATATTAGAAATTGAACTATTCATATCACTGTCATGTATGTTAAGAAATGGATAATGCCTAATGCAGTATAGCTTCACAAATAGATTTTGTTTTTCTTCAGTATGCCAAGACAGTTTGGTCTACAGCTAGGTAAAAGCATTGAACAGAGCTGATTTAGTTCCACTAAAAAGTTAGACATCAAATTATAATTTTAATGGAGAAACTTTTAAAGAATTTATTAATATTGTCCCCATATTGGATATTAAGATCTGAAGCATGTGTGTGACCCAACACAGAGAGTTAAATATTTGAAAGATTTCCACATTCTTGCACATTAACCATAACCCAGGAAAATATATCTTGTTTACTGGTCTCAGTAAGTAATCTTAATACAATATTATAATTCAGATTTAGATTTTTTGAAGATGCGAAAATTTCCACTTGTAAAACTGAAACTTGTGAAGGAATATAGGGATAATCTGTAATGATGCAAGGAGGGAGGAATTAATGGTTTCATATTTCTACCTTATTATATATATGCTGTGACGTAAGAAAGAAATCATGTTTACTTGGCTTGTGTATTTTCAGGCAGATGTTCCAGCTGCAAACTACCTGCTGTCCATACACGGTGGATCCAGAGCCAGGCAGCCAGCAAGGAGAGTATGCTCAGCTGGGGGCATGAAGCACTTGTGCTCTAACCAGAAATTCAAACTGCTCTTTACACTCTGCTTATGTCTGAAGCTAAAGTGTTGTTCAAAGGCCCTGCAGTAAAAACTGTCTCTGCACAATGATAAGTTGTCTGGTTCCTGATCTTAAAAGCAATTCCCGTGGTAGCACCGGCAAGAGGAGTTTAACATGGATCAATACAGACAATATCATGTCATGACAGCAGTCAAAACTGACTGCAACACTGCAACTGCAGCAAGAGAAAACATCCAAAGCAGGTGGCTGCATTCTTACATGGGAATGTCTTTTCATACACAGATTCATAGGGGTAATCAGAATATGAAGACACAATCAAAATCAGTAAATTCACTTAGTGATATCTGGCTGCCACAGGCCACAAAAAGAGATAAAGGCATTTTTTCTAACATTGCAATTTTTTTAGCTTTAGAAAACCCCAGACACCAGTGTCATGTAATAAAACAAAGGAACGATATAATACTAAAAAAGTGTGGATATCAATGCCAATTGCTCCCATATTAGAAAATGTATAAATGAGCTGGCATTAAATGCCTCCTCCACCAAGAGCTGGACCTACACATCCATGCTGATTGCTCCATGTTATTTCACAATGTCACATCCCAACAATAAGAGCAATGCTTTGAATTCCCTTTTTAAAAGTTAATATGAAATACATGTAGAAAACTCGCAGTCATGTATTGCTACACTGGTATTTGGTTAGTAACAAAAATATACAGCAATCTCTTTTACAAAGTATTTAATCAGATTGACAGAGTGTCAATATGCCATATTCATTAACAGCTATTTGAAGAATAAATTATATCAAATTATAATCCTGTTGAGACTGGAATAATTTAAAGATGATACAAAATAAAAATTTCAACAGAGAATAATGCTAAAGTGATTAGATCTTAAAAAAAACCAAAATCCATCAGCTAATTATTTATGCAGTGGTCCATTTGACAAGAATGCAGGCAGAGTAAAAAAATATTTCTTTCCTTACAAGCCTTTAAAATTCACATATATTACATATGCAAAATAATCAAGATTTTCTAAACACAAAACCATTAATATTTTATGCTTTGGCTTTGGTACAAGTCACGATTTGAGTGTACATCCTTCCTGAAATCCCCAGTATAGTAACTATACAGACAGAAGAAAAGTGGCCAACAGTTTTGAGTTTCATTAAACTGGCATAACATATGGAAAGTGAACGACACACATTTCCATGGAGTAGCCTGTGAACCATGCAAAGGTTAGTACAAGGAAAGGAAACCGTAAGTGTTCCATGAAACCCAAGTCCCCTAAGATTATTATTTTGTATACTGACAAAAGTTATGGATTTTAGTACCTGGTTTGGTTTTTCCAAGATATTTTACACGTCTCCTTTGAAAATCAGACATTCAAATTCATCCAGTCCAACCATCTACCCTGTACAATGAGAACCACTCCTAAACCATATCAACAAGTGCCACATACAGATGCCCTTTGAACCCTTCCAGAGTTAATGACTTCTCACCTTGCCTGGGCAACTTATTTCAGTGTCTAACTACTTTTTCAGTGAAAAAGAAAAAAAAAAAAAATATTTAATCTGAACCTTCCCTGACACAGCTAAAGGCCATTTCTTCTCATCCTTTCTTTTGAGACTTGGCAGAAGAAAACAATCCCTATCTCCCTACACCCTCACACCCTCCTTTCAGGCAGTTGTAGAGAACAGTAGAATCCCCCTGAGCCTCTTCTTCTCCAGGCTAAACACCCCCAGCTCCCTCAGCCATTCCTCAAAATGTTTTCTAGACCATTTGCCAGTTCTGTTGCCTGTCTCTGGACATGGTCCAGCACCCCAGTGTCCTTTTGGAAGTGAAGGGCCCAAAAGTGAACACAGCACTTGAGGTGTGACCTCACCAGTACCAAGCACAGAGAGATAATAATTTCCCAAATCCTGCTGGCCACACTGTTCTTGATACAGGCCAAGATGCCATTGGCCTCCTTGGCCACACCTTTCTACAAAGATAGTCAAACAGTGAGATAGCTAAGCTTGACTAGATACTAAAGCTACCAGTGGGAAAATATCTTTACAAAAATTCTTACTACATCTATGACTCCTCCATCTAATGTTCCTGCTACACAGATGTTAATTACTTTTAGTTTTGTTCATCTGGTACGTATTATACATCAGATAAATTATTTGTAACCTCTCAAGTTTCTTACCTTGTACACTGGACAAAGAGATTGTATCCCTCAGTATTTCTCTATGTTTCCTACTCATATTACATAATCTGATAAAAGGAGACTTGCACACCTTGTCTATACTGTTTTTACACTATTTCAAAGAAACATTAAAAAAAACCCAAAACTTCTTTTATAAGCTATGCAACATTTGCCCTTAAGAAAAACTCACATTAGTTGCCTACCTTACTATGAGATGAATTCTTTACAGAAGACCCTATTTCTACACTGAGTATAAAAAGAACATGGGATAACTAGCTCACATTCAGAATGTGACTTTTATGTGCAAGGTCAGAATACCCAGAAAAATTTTCTAACTAGAAACTTGCAGAAAGGCTTTTATCATGCCAAAATGTCAGTGGCTGAAGCTTTACAGTTAAAAATAGAAAGTCAACAGCTAATACAAATTAACAGTGTTGCAATTGTCAGACAGCGATGGCAGAGCCCGACCTGGCTCTTCATGACCCCCTGAAATGCTGCAATTACTATTGTCTTTATAGAAAGCTCAACACTGGCTTATGCTGAAACAGGGAACAATTTAAAATATTGTCAGAATGTCAAAGCAGTCCAATTTCAGCAATTATTTTTATCATGGCTATATTCCTCTTTTGAGCAAACACTCTTGAGGTTTCTAGCTACACTTGTGATTTCCTATCACTTTCCAGTTATACAAATAAAATTTCTTAGTTTATATCTATCTGTACATATATACATGCCCATGGAATATTATATATATATATATATATATATATATATATATATATATATATATATATATATATATATATATATATATATATTTCACGGCCATTGCCTTTTTAAATACACACATTTTAGTTTCATAAACAAAACTATTTTACTCTCAAACACTTGCCCCTAAGAATGTGACTCTTTCACACTTAATACAAATTTCCCACTCATGCTCAAATGGGCATGCAAGGACATGAGCATGAAGATGTTAGTCAACTTTTAACATGATAATCTTCTAGCAATCTTCTAGTATACAGAGATTCCAATGTGAATAGTAGCTCCTCAAAGTACAAGGCTACCTATCGTTCCACGAGTCTGCAGAAGTAAATTAATTCTTCAGCAGATAATTTAAAAAATATATTTGAATATGATCAAAGAAAAAGTGCTTTATTATAAGAGTTGCAATGACCTGTTTATTTTCTTCACTAGATTCTTGCACTGATTTAGTAATTCACCATAAACTTTTAACTTTCCAACAAACATTTTTTTTTTTTTTTTTTTTTTAAACTGCATGATAAAATTCAAAAAGATTTAAACTAGATAGTGTTTGGATAGTGTTATAATAGCTTGTAATGTGGAAGGTCAAACAATTCCTAGATATGGAAATAGTACTTTCAAATATTCTATTGGAATGCAATCTTCTGGAGAGAGAAATCTTCTGTATTTTTAAAAAATCTTTATATTAAAATTGCTTAAAGAGCTATGCCTAAATATGTTTCCAGTACAAATGAGTAATTATTCTGATAAGCAAAAACATATATGGATGTCCTATTTTTAAAACACATTGTGCTAAAAAATGAGAAAAAGAAAAACAGAATGAAAAAATAAAGCCCCCTCTGAAAAAAGGGAACCTTCAAAAGATTCTCTCAAACTTTTCTATACATAAATATTAAAGTTATATTGTCAAAATCGACAAATTAGCAATATGAAAAATTGTTATATTGTCAAAATACTAATTAAAGATGTTCATCCACTAGTAGAAAACTCAGAATAATAGATGTATTTGAACAATATGCCTCACCAGACAACAGTTTCAGGTAATCCAATGCATTACAGATCATCAACAGATCTAGAACAATTTTAGACACAAGTTTTTTTCTGGTTTTGCTGGCTATTTTTTTATTTCCAATAAGTTAATGGAGAAGAGAAATGTGCTGCGACATAGGAATTGGTACATCCAAATATGGATTATGAAGGTTAAATTCCAGAGAGGAAGACTGCATTGATCCCAGCAAAAACACTGCTACTTTAAACTGTGTAGAGTTCTGTCTTTTCTTTTGATATTACAAAAAATCACTACTCTGCTGCCAGCTAGTACACAGTTCTACCAGTTTCCACTGAACACAGATGTTCTTCCAAGTGTACATCTGAAATACTTTGCTGATATAAAGGATTCCAGCCAGAGATTGACTCCTCAAACCATCTGTCTTTTGGACTCACCTATCCCCTTATCAACACCAAAACAGCTACTCCAAGTTCTAGGTG